>NC_045775.1:18145000-18770000 GCF_008692025.1 Phocoena sinus | reverse complement strand
CATAACTTCCAGACTGAGCGCTAAGAAAATACTATTCACTGGACAGTCCCCCCCACCCCCACAGTCTTACGTTTTTGAAACAGCAGTGCAAGGAAAGGAGCTGCAGGAGTGAATGAGCCTGGTTTTTTCATAAAATGTTAACAGAGATAGTAATTGCATGTTTTGATACAGAAAGAGGAGTTCTTTTCTCACTCCTAAAATTTCCTTACTAGTTAAAACTAAAAAGCATTTTAGGATTAAAAGATGAGGACAGGTGTAAGAGCTGGATTTGTACGTGAAATTGATATATGATTGTAATATGGAGGATTAACTTAGCGTCATTCTTGCAAATCAGGGTCTTACAGTTTCTAAAGAAAAGTGGAGGTTGAAAATTCAGTATCTTCTTGACTAACCCCCTGAAATTTCACCTTCTGATTTGCTTTGAAGATTGACCCAACTAAGTGGGAGATGTGGCTTTCCACAAATTTTGTTTATGATCTCCTGATTAATTATTAGCAAAGCCCCAAGAGGTATTTACCGTGAGCTATGTCATTAAGTGTTGACTTGAACTTATTAGGAGAACATTAGAAAGTTTTTTTTAGTTTATAAATATTATTTGTGTGAAATATGCAGAGAAATTTGAGCCTGAAAGATCTCCAGATAGACTTCTACAAATAGTGTTGAGATGCATATTGAATCTTCCAGTTGTTTAATACTGATGTGGAAGGCCGATGCAGAATTCTGGTGTTCACAAGACACCCTCACTTCTAACACCAGTCATAAGTTTGGAGGTCCCCAAGACCACTCCCGAGTTCAGTAATTCTCCATAAGGGCTCAGAGAAGGCTATTATACTCATGGTTATGGATTATTACAGCAAAAGGATTTAGATTAAAATCAGCCAAGGGAAGAGATGTATGGGGCAGAGTTCAGGCGGATTCCAAACACAGAGCTTGCAGTTGTCCTCTGCCCATGGAGTCGTGGACATCATTAAATCCTCCTGGCAACAATAGCCATGGAGTATTGCCAAGCAAAGCAGCTCACTTGAGCCTTGGTTTCCAGAGTGTTTACTGGGGCTCCATCACGTAGACGCAGTTGACTGCCCACATGGCTGAACTCAGTCTCCAGTCCCTCCAGAGGCTGAGTTCATACTATGACCCAGAGGCCCACCATAAATCACATCGTTAGGCTGTCTGTCATGGTTAAGGCCCCCACGTAAAGTGAGACACTCTTACCAGTCAAGACCTTCCAGAGGTTTAGAGATTACCTCATTACCTTCCAGGAGCCAAAGGCAAAGACCAAACCTCTCTTTGGGCAAGTTTAAATTCTTTACTACACAGCCAGGGTTTTTCTCATTTTTAGTTTATGTCTTAATAATTGTCTTTAGTCTCATCTTTTACATTCTTTTTGCTAATTTTTATAGGCCAGAGGAAAAAAGCGACAGAAGGGATGGTTCCCTGCCAGCCATGTTAAACTTTTGGGTCCAAGCAGTGAAAGAACTACACCTGCCTTTCATCCTGGTATGGAAATGGGTTAACTTGTATTTCATCTTAGAGAAGTTTTGTTACAACTTAGCACTTCTTAGATTAGCTGATTCTTTGAAAAATATTTTAAAATTTGTTCTTTCCTTACCTCTGCCTAAAAGTAATACTGCAATGAGAACTTCCTTTCTAAAAAGTTCTGTGTAGAAACAGCCAGCTGTTCGGTGACACTTGAACGACCTCACTCCTTGAAATATTTTAATTGCTATACCATCATACTTTAAAGCAAACCAGCTGCTTGGATTTCTAACTGCATTTGGGAAATTCTTGTTTTTGTAAAACAGGGAATGGGGGAAGGAGGGTGGGAGAAAACAGCTAAAGGGAAATTTTAGCTGAATTTTTAACATATGATCCTTGTAGGAATAATTATTTTGTTTGATTTGTTACTTCGTTGTTCTTTTTCTGGTAGTGTGTCAGGTGATCGCCATGTATGACTATATAGCAAATAATGAGGATGAGCTAAATTTCTCCAAGGGGCAACTTATTAATGTTTTGAACAAAGATGATCCTGACTGGTGGCAAGGAGAAATCAATGGGGTGACTGGTCTCTTTCCTTCAAATTATGTTAAGATGACGACAGACACGGATCCAAGTCAGCAGTGTGAGTAATATCAAATTATTTACTTCTTAACTAGTGCATAAGCTTTAATGTGCAACATGGCATTCATTACTGCTCTGAATCAGATCTTAAACTTAGCACTCTTAGCAAATGTTATATTAACGTTTAAAGTAAGAAAATATAACAGGAAACTTTCACAAGTTAAGAAGTTATACTGCTTTTTTTCAAATACTTTCTTCCTAGCTTCAGACCCTGCTATTAGATTTTATCTGAAAAAAGTTCTAATTCTCTCATGGGTTCTTTGGTATGATAACAGTCTATACTGCAACTTCCCTTTACACCAGCCTTTTTCAGCTTAACGAAGAGTAGCTGGCAATTACCCTATTCACCTATTCAAAAGGACCCTTTTAGTGTACAGGTGCTATTAATTTTGCAACCTTCTCATTTATGTCCCACCTTTTTACACATCATCCAGCTTAGGAGAAAATTTTAAAGAAAATTATAAAATTTATTTTATAAATAAAGTGCTTGCAAAACTCATTAGGTGATTTTTTTAGGTAGATAACTCATACTGCAAGACATATATGAATTAAGATCTGTTTCACTACTTCTACAACAAGGGTCCGGATCTCAATGTATGAGATTTGGTATTACATAAAATTATCTCTTGGTAGTTACCTAGCCTTTCTTATATTTGAGAATAAACATAGCATTAATAATTAGAGAATAAACAGTACTTGGAAATATTTTTTACTTTTATAAAATAGATGTCACTTTTCCCCACCCTTTTGATTTTTTTGTCTTCTTAAATAAAATATATCATGATTTATATTTTTATCATTCTTGTGAAATTATCTAAAAGCTTTAGCCTTTCGTTTTAACTTAGCTTCTAAGAACATGTAAATGGTAAAAAGCTGAGATGTGTTTATGATTCAGCACAAGTATTGTGAATTTACTTTGTACTATATAATTTTAAAATATTAGTGCATTATTTTCACTTTAGAGCTTATAAGATCTTTCTGATTTGGGGAGAAGGCTTTTCTTTAGATAAAGCAACTGAATTTCCCAATTTGGAGGTGGAGTCCAGTTTTTTATGGTTTGAATATTCCTAAAGGTATCTCAGGGTTTCAGGAGAGGTAGTAAAGAAAATTATAACAACTTGGATTACCTAAATGAATGACCATTTTTAAACTCTGCTGATGGTTTGGCAGTTTTCAGTGCTTGCCAGTTTATCTGATTAATTAGAAATACCTGAGGTGTCTTTCCTGGACCTGAGAGAGGAAGGTACTTTTCAAACCTACTGGGTCTGGAAGATCTTTGACTAAGTGATCCCTGGAGGCATTCTGGTTTGTCAGTACATTTGGCTTTTATAGTGTCTACAATGTAAAGTGATAGTTTTCCAAAGGTTTTGTTGTTGTTTATCTTGTTTTTCAGTGGCGGAACTCTTTTCCAATTAAGTCGTATATAATAAGGAATACAAAGAACAGATAGAAGCTGTTCTAAAGGAAGAACAGCCAGGAGTGTATGAGTCAGTGAAAACTGGTTAAGTTTTAGACTATCATTTGTGTTTCTGTAGGTCTTATAAATATTACTTGCATTTTATTATGTAGTTAGGATATTTTCTAAAGGTTGAGAATTTTAATAGTTCAAATTTGTTGATGTTGCGTGTAATCGGTAGAATTTTTTCTCACCCAGTTGATTTGCTTTATGTTCATTTTATTCCTCATTTTTCTTTTTATAGGACCCAATGTTGTCTTCCAGTGTGAAAGCACCCCAGAGACCCACTATCCAAGTTTGACTCTAGCGTGGAGGCAGGGCAGGCAGCCCTGATCAAATATCTCCTACACAATTCGTTAACTTCGTTCGAATGTTAGAGCCACTTGTGATTATTTCTTCGTGTTTCTAATCTACAGTTAAAATTTACTTGTAACAAGTTAAAGGATAGTGGGTCTTTGTGTGGCTTTCCCTGCTGTTCACTCTGGCATCCTTTAGCATTTTTCTTCTTTTTTAATTTGGTAATTGTAGGTCATTAGCATGCATGTTGAGTTTGCCCTTACATGGTGGGAGTTCAAACACACAAAGACCCACTATTTGCACAGACTTTTCTCGCTGGTTTGGAATGGGCTGCCATGCTTTTCTAATGTTATTGCAACATGTATATTCATTACAGAATTCAGAATTGCTTATGTTTTGCTATTATATTTGATCTAATCACAGTGAGCTCTTAATTGGTTCAATATGTGATTTGTCCCTTAATGTGCACTGTTTATTACTTTCTAATATGCCACTATGAGTACCAATATTTAAATTTGTTTAAAGGCCAAGAAGTGGAAATATCCTTTTCTCTATTTTCTGTGTATTTTGGGGTGGGAGCAATGACACTTTGAGGGAGCTTTTATTATCTCACAGAAGAGGAAAGTGGCCTGCCCCAGCAATATGTGCAGAGCAGGGTATGTTTTATCTGTTCCGGCTGCCCAAGAATGAGTCCTGTACATGGGAGTCCCCTTGGGATCTCTGTGGTCTGGGCTCATGCGGAAGCTTCATGTGCTGCAGCGGTCAGTTGTTACTTCTTTACTAATGAGCTAAAAATGGATTCTTTTTGAGGAATGAAAGGCTCCCTTCATTGACCATGAGATATGAAACCTTCCCTTCCTTAGAGCATTTATATCTGTACATTTTGAAGTCAAAATTCATGTTATCTATTTTAATTAGGTGACTCCTTGTCCCAGGTCACAAAGGGACACTGGTTGACACTCTTCTTAATGTATTTAGTAAAGAGCATAAGGAATCCTTGAAGAATTTAAATGCCCATGAAGCAGGCAGACAGTCTCTGTCTAGTTGAGAGTGAATTCAGTGAAGGAAACGTGTGAGAGCTGGCATCCCTCTATGTCCATGAAGCTGCTTTGGGGCTAGAGGGTTGATTTTACCATTCAGAATTCTCTGGCTACTATCTATTATTCAACCACATTGGCTACTTTGGCATAGGATTTTACTTCTTTTCCTTGAATGGAGAACTTTAAAGATAATAAACATTATTATAAACTAATAAACGTGAGAGTACTTAGCTGAAACAAAAGGGAGTTTTAGTGGACAGTATTAAACTATATTTGAAAATCAATGAGAAGTTTATGCAATTTAAAATGTTTACAAACTGCAGTGCAATCTGCTGTTTATGAATGTCCAGGTATTACCAGGACAAGTGTACATACAATCACAGAGTCTTATTTCCTCACACAGTTCTTTAAGAAGAGTGAAATATGTTTTTATATATCTGAGTTTTAAGTTAGAGGCATATTTTGTGCAATATTTGTGTAAATGAGCCTATTCATTATAAATGAATGATTTTAGTCATACATTGCCTAAATCATAACTTTACAACACTTGAGAAAGAATCAACAGTTTAGTTAGAACGTCACAAAGTTCAAATGTCTGTGTTCCAAAATACTTCACATCATTGGGATGTATGGTGATATGTATGTGTGCTCCCTGAGGCAGGGATTTCTAGCTATTAGACCACCTCAACTTTTAGCATTTGGCATCATCATGATACTTTGTTTTTTGTTTTTTGATTTTTTTTTGCGGTACGCGGGCCTCTCACTGTCGCGGCCTGTCCCGTTGCGGAGCACAGGCTCCGATGCACAGGCTCAGTGGCCATGGCTCACGGGCCCAGCCACTCCGCGGCATGTGGGATCTTCCTGGACCAGGGCACGGACCCGTGTCCCCTGCATCGGCAGGCAGACTCTCAACCACTGCGCCACCAGGGAAGGCCTATCATGATACTTTTATAAAATATGACATATAGGAAAGCAATAATACCATTTTACAGGAGGCGTAACAGATTTGCCTGCAGTCACTAAAGGGTAGAGTGTAAAGACTGAGTCCTTGTGAATTCAGCTGATCTTCTAAATTGTACAGTTTACTTGGTCTTGCCTTTTATTTTCTGAACTTTTTGCTTTTGCAACCGTTAGTTGGGTTCAAATTAAGGGCAGTTACTTTAAATCCATTTCAAACCCTGAGGTTAGAAATTAGACCCCTTAATTAGTCACATGATTTGGTGTAACATTTTCTCCTTATAATTTTGAATTTGGGTTTATTTAATACACTGATAAATTATTTCAAAAGTATTTTTGTAGCTCAAATTGCTTCACTTTTACACTGATAAATATAGTTTATTAAGAATGACATTCAGGTAGAGCTTAGTGTCTGTAAATCAGTTTGCAAGTGATATATTCATCAGGTACCTATGGACTAAGTCACATAATGGCATATTTAAGCTAAGTGTCTGGGAAATAACTTTACTGTATTTACAGAAATACCCCTCTTTGTTTAGGTATTTTGTCATATATTTGAGAATAAACTAAAAGTAAAGGAAATGGTATGACATATAATAATAACTTGTCCTTCTTAAAAGAGCATGCAGTCCTTTGCAACACCTCGTATCCAGCCACGTATTTGTTCTCATTCAGTATAAGAGGCAGCTTTCCATTTACTTAGAAAGCACCACAGAAAGCAACATTGGAAGGAGTTTATCAGGAACATAAAATTTTAGAATGAACAAATCTGAACCCTGTAGGAGGTAAAGAATGAAAATTTATTTAAAAATTGCAATATGTGCTAACCATTTTTAAGGTATATGATTAAACCTGATAGGTTTTTCAGCAATGAAAAAATCAGTTCTAAGACCAAAGCTGATTTTTTTAGAACACTTGAAAATCTAAATTCACCTTACTTGTTGTATAGTTTCCTCTAAAACTTTATCCTAAGGAATCATTTTAAAATAATACAACTATTAAAACAATGTATCCGCTATTTTAGTGTTTTAAAATATAATATGAATACTGATAGCTTAAAATAAAGGAACTGGGGGGAGGAAAAGTAGAGAAAGAAATGCCAATTTCAGTCCAAAGCTTTATTTGCCAAGTTTTCTTAGGATGAATTTTACCAGGTTATAAGTTCTTGTAAATAGAATCTATAATGGAAATACTGAGAGACTTCTGCCTGAAGTGGCATTATTGGATGCTGCTGTGATGCTACTGTAATGTAATAAATTATTAAATTGTTGCAAAGTGCTGTTTTTTTGCCTTAAATTTTTATTTTGTGCGTCTTGAAAATTATAGTATTAAAGGTCTTGAGATTGTGCAAATGCTGGAAACGCTTGGCATGAGGTCATCCGTTTTTATTTTTACAAAATTGTAATATAACTATGCAAGTGTGTTTATTAAAAGGACACAAACTACATTACTTGTATTGTGTATTTCTTTTGAAGCATCCTTTAAAACTAATTGTTTATGTGTAGTCTTGGTTGAATTTCTTTGGAATGTCTCTTTTTCTGTAACATAGTCTCTGGGTCCAGACCAGCAAATTGTTTTATAGTAGGGGGAGAAAAGAAAATTTTAAGTGGTAAAGATTGAGATAGTTTGATCCAAGATAAGCATATGTATCTCAAAAGCAAAAGAAATTTTGATTTGAAAGTAAAAGAAAATATAATCTAGGATAATAATAGACTACTATGTTATTTATAATTTTTATTCCGACTTTTTCTCCAAAAAGATTGGAAGGAGTTTACAATACTCACTGCAAGTGTAGACTAAGATATTTATACTACAAAGTAAGAGTCTATATGCAGTGAAAGAAACTGAAGTGGTTGCTTGGGGGGTACCAGAGTTAAGCAGAGTTTTACAGTTAAATAATCAAGTTGGTGGTTTCACCTTGAGT
The DNA here is from genome assembly GCF_008692025.1 of Phocoena sinus. Classification (NCBI taxonomy): domain Eukaryota; kingdom Metazoa; phylum Chordata; class Mammalia; order Artiodactyla; family Phocoenidae; genus Phocoena; species Phocoena sinus. Next base: position 18,762,208 of record NC_045775.1, on the reverse strand, counting down.
GAAAAAAAACATGGATCAAAATCCAACCCATCCATCAATGTCTGACATGAACAATCTCTTTCCAAAATCTTTCCTCATCTCTGGAAAGTCATTCAACTAACATATGTTGAGTATTTGCATAAGCAAATGCAGAGTACTAGGTGCTGAGAATATGAAAATGAGTGCCAGGTGGTCCTGGCCTCAGGTAGTGCCTAACTCTGTGAGGGGATCAGGCACGTACGCAGATAAGTATAAAACAGCCTGCTGAGCACACTGATATTAGCTATTACTGGGCACCAAGAGAGTACAGAGGAGGAATACCTAACTCAACCGTAGATTGGTGAATTAGAGAGGACTTCCTGGAGGAGGCAACCGCCAGAGTCATAAGATAAGTAGGAGTAAAAGCCAGATTGGAGGGTGGGATGGTGGGGAGTGTGATGGAGACCAGCAGCCAGGCGGAGGAGGAGAGGTGTGTTTATAAGAAGTTCATTATTGCTGGAGTGGAAGTGGAAAGCCAGCGACACTGAGTGCTGACGCTTGAGAGCAGATGGAGGGCTAAACCAGAGATTCCTAGCTTGGCTGCTCAATGGAATCACCTGGGGACCTTTAACAAGCTATTGATGCCTGAGTCCCGATTTAAATGGCCTGTGGTGGGGCCTGGGTGTGGGGATTTTTAAGAACTCCTCAGGTGATTCTGATATGAAGCCAAGGTGGAGAAAAAGTCATGAAACTGAGTTAAGACTTGTTTCTGAGGGAACCTTGGCAGGAGTTGGGGATTGATGGGATGCGTGGTCAGGCGGAAGGTCAGTTTGACTCCCAGGTTTGTATCTTGGTGACAGGGCGGAATCATGGTGCCACCAGCTACATTAAAAAATCGGAGTTGGGGGTAGATGAGTTTAGTTTTGACTGCACAGTACCTGTGGGACATCCAGATAGAATTGTCCAGCAGGTAGTGAGATATAATTAAGACATACAGCATCGGATATACATCAGCTGGTGGCATGAATGCCTATTGATAGTTTTTGAGCCACTGAAAGTAAATGAGATGATTCAGGGAGAAAATAAGACCTTTGAGGGTATCAGCAGTTAAGGGTTGGGTAGTGAAAGGAACCCATGAAGACGAAACAAAGGTTCTGGGAAAATAAAGAGATTGTTGTGCCAATATTGCTACCATTTTTGTAAAATAATGAAGTTCTCGCTATATAACTGTTGCTCATACCAGTAAAAAGAAAAGAGGAAAAGTGCTCTTTATTTTTTTAAGATTTATTTATTTATTTATTTATTTATTTTTGGCTGTGTCAGGTCTTAGCTGCGGCATGCGGAATACTCGTTGAGGCATGCGGGACCTTTCGTTGTGGCGTGCAGGCTTCTCTCTAGTTGTGGGGTGCAGGGTTTTTTTCTCTCTAGTTGTGGTGTGCAGGCTCCAGGACGCGTGGGCTCCAGAGCACAATGGCTCTGTAGTTCGCGGTACACAGGCTCTCTAGTTGAGGTGCACGAGCTCAGTAGTTGTGGCACATGGGCTTAGGTGCCCCGTGGCATGTGAGATCTTAGTTCCCTGACCAGGGGTCGAACCCTCATCCCCTGCATTGTAAGGCGGATTCTTTACCACTGGACCACCAGGGAAGTCCCAGTGCTCTTTAGGAGTACTTATTAGTCTAGGCACCTTTCTGAGGCCCTCAAATGTATTACCTCATTACTATTTTCCTTTTACAGGCATGGAAATGAAAACCCAGAGAAGTTAAATAACTTGTTCAAGGTTACACAGATTGTCAGTGGTAGAGCTGGGTTCAAACCCAAGTGGTCCGACTCCAGAGTCCTTGCTCTTAACCTCTACACTAGGGTGCTAATATTGCCACCATTTTCATAATAAGGAAGTTCCTGCAGTACAGCCACCACTTGAACCAATGAAAAGGCAAGAAGAGAAATCAGAAAAGATGAGGAGGCAAGGACTGAATTTAACAGACAAGGAGAAGAATCCCTAAGAATAACATCTAGAAGGATAAAGCTGAACATAATGACTTTTTTGGTAACAGCTCTATTAAGATATAATTTACATTCCATACAGTTCCCGCAACCATACCAATTCAGTGGTATATTCACAGAGTTATGCAACCATTACCACAGTCAATTATAGGACATTTCCATCACCTCAAAAGGAAACCCAGAACCCACTGGTTATCACCCTCGCATCTTCCTGTGTACCCTGCCTGCCCTGCAGCCACAGCTAATCTGTGTTCTGGCTTCATATATTTGCCTACTCTGGACATATGTAAATGGAACCATAAAGTGTGTGGGGGTTTTGTGATTGGCTTATTTCACTTAGCATAATCTTTTCAAGGTACATAATGCTATAGCACATATCAGTATTGCATTGCTTTTTATGGCCAAATAATATTCTATTGTTTAGATATACCACATTTTATTTATCCATATGTTAATTGATGGACATTTGGGTTTTTACTATTTGGCTATTATGAATAATGCTGCTGTGTACATTTGCGTACAAGTTTTTGCATGGACAGACATCATCATCTTTCTTGGGTATATACCTAGGAGTGAAATTGCTGGGTCAAATGGTTTGACTTTTGGAGGAACTGCCAGACTGTTTTGCAAAGTGGCTGTACCATTTTATATTCTCACCAGCAGTGTACAAGGGTTCCTGTTTCTCCACATTTTCACTGACACTTGTTATTATTTGGCGTTTTATTAAAGCCTTCCTTGTAGGTATGAAGTGACCTCTCATGGTTTTGAATTGCACCTTCTCCATGACTAATGATGTTGAGCATCTTTTCATGTGCTCGTTGGCCATGTGTATGTCTTCTTTGGAGAAATGTGTGTTCAGATCCTTTGCCCATTATTTATTTATTTATCTATTTATTTATTTATTTTTGGCTGCATTGGGTCTTCGTTGCTGTGCACGGGCTTTCTCTAGTTGCGGCGAGTGGGGGCTACCCGTTGCAGTGTGCAGGCTTCTCATTGTGGTGGCTTCTCTTGTTGCAGAGAACGGACTCTAGGCATGCGGGCTTTAGTAGTTGTGGCTCGCGGGCTCTAGAGCACAGGCTCAGTAGTTGTGGCGCATGGGCTTATTTGCTCCACGGCATGTGGGATCTTCCCGGACCAGGGCTCGAACCCATGTCCCCTGCATTGGCAGGTGGATTCTTAACCACTGCACCACCAGGGAAGTCCCCTCTGCCCATTTTTAAATTAAGTAAATTATCTTCATAATCACTTTTAAAACTTTATTTTAAACGAGAACAACAAATCATGAAAGATGTGCTTAAGAGAAATGTCTTAATGCTGTTGTCAAAGGCAGAATCACTTAGAGTGATAAAATCAAAGAGTGATAAAATGAGTGTAATGGGAAGTGTAGCGGGAGGGCTGCTTTGGATCGTGACTCTATGAGCTCACCCCTAGGAGCCTTAGCCTCACCTGCATAATGAAGATAGTAATACCTGTATTACAGATGAGACTTAAGAGATTTATGAAACACCAGTTCAGTGTCTAACACATAGATACTAGAAATTACAGTTAGCATTTACCAAGCATTTGCTGTGTCCTAAGTGATGGACTAAACATGTTGGGTGTGTGTCTGGGTTAGTAAGTGATGGAGTTAAAGCCTGAGTCAGCATCTGACCCCAAAGCTGGTGCTCTTAGCCACTTCTCACTAACTTGGAGTTGCTGTTACTTCAGATCACAAAATCAGAACAATCATCATTAAATTCCAAGATACAGGTGAGAAGAGAGTAAAGAGAATTAACTAATTCATTCTTTAAATGAATCCAGGCTGGTCAAGTTACATTTCAAGGTACTGGGAGGACCTGCTACTGGGATCCCTGTGTCACCAGTGGTCATCTGTTAACCACCACGAAATCAGAGTCAGGCAGTGCTGTAGAGTTAGTGTGTCCTAGACTCAGCAGTTTGGGCATAGTATTATGTAGTCATAAACAAGTTGGAAAATATGGGTTGTATAATCATACATTGGGTAAAGTAGAGGTGTAGCAGTCTGCTTAGTAATACCAAGAAAAAAACATATGTGCATATGAAACCCCTGTTGCCCCAGGTCAGTACTGTGGTAATTGGCATATTGATACAGAGCACTGAAGGGTACAGTCTGTTTGAAATTAGCTGTTAGATACAAGTTGTTAATTGCATATGCAACCAAGTAGAAGGGTATGTAAAGGGACCAATTATGTTCCGTAGACACAAAAAAGAGTTAAAGGCGAATAAGGGCCCTGTTGGTTTTCAGTGCTTTGGGCTCTTTGGCATTCCAGGTATTTATACTAAAACCTTTTTTCCTCTAGAATTCAGTTCAACAAGCATAGGACCAGGTTAGGTTTGTACACACTGTCGTCAGAGTTTCCCCTCAAATAGGATTGCAGTGTAAGCATCGTTTAAAGTGGCCTGGCACTTCAAAGTGTAAGACTTGAATCAAGAGACCTAGATTTAGGTATTTAGTAGCTCTGAATTCTACAGTAAGTTACTTAACCACCAAAGCCTCAGATTCTCCATGTATTTATACAGTAGGAGTCAAAGTTATATTTGTTAATCAGACAATTGATCACAGGTTGTAAATTGTGACACACATGTTGGTTATTCGTATTGTTAAAACGAAGTTCTGTGCTGGGTGAACATGAAGAAACTGCTGTTTCATGACATCTCTTCGTAATATTCTATATTCTGAATAGCACATTAATAGTTGAGTCAGTGATACAGGGTCAAGTCTGGCAGACTAGAAGGTGATGCAAAAATCAGCTTGAACTAATTGCTTTCTGAGGCCAAAATCTGCACTTTTGTCTACTGTTGGGGGGGGGGTCTTTGCTGTCTTTAGGCTTATAACATTTTACCGTAGATTCAAAAATAAAAATAAAAAATTGTTTTTTTGGTAAATGCAAATCCACTTGCATTTATCAACAGAGCTGCTTTTGTAAGTTCTAGAATGTGTCTGTTTTCTGATAGTCAAATATTTTGCTTTCTGATGGTCTGCAGCAGTAGAATCACACAAACAGCCCAATTTTATACCACAAATAGCCCTTTTTGTGCTTAAACAAGCAACCTAACACCTGATGACAGAACGTAACAGGCATAAAAAAAGACAGAAAAACTTGTTCAAGAATTATTTAAATTTCCAAAAACGAAACCACAAATATGTATGGCTTCATGGTGCCACCTGGTACACAGTTTGCACTCAGTAAATATTTGCCAAGTGGATAAAAGGCTATTCTCTTACGAAACAAGATACCCAGTAATTTCCAGCGCCCTGATAAAACTTGAGTATTAAAGGCAGCCTTCAGAAAATGCATGCAGTTGAGTCGTCTGGATTACTGTTAAAATCTCATCTTTTCACTGAGCTTAAACACAGTGAGACTGAAAACCATTATGTGATACTCTGGCTCTTAATTTTGGGCACACAGAGAATAGCATTGTTCAGAGGCGTTGGTCTCCTCAGAATGGGCAAGGACTATTCTGGGACTTTATGACATAATCTGAACAAGCCCTCTTTGTAGCAGTCATCACAAATTGCCTTTTGTCCTTCACTTTTTGGAGTCTTCGCAGATCTTTCTCCTCCTTTCTAAGCTCTCTCGTTTGCTTGCTTGCACTGTAATTTAGAACGGTGGTTCCCAGCTATAGTGGGACACAGTTTTCATAACCATTATACATTATGCATGTTTTGTCTCTCAGTCTCCACATCCTAAACACAAGTGTCGGGGGTCTTGTGGCCCAGCCTACCGCTAATTATTCCTCTGGGAACTTTGACCTGGTAGTAGCCATGATCTCTCATTTTTCCTACTTTCCCATTCTTCCTGTCTGCCAGAAAGAACTTCCCAGGAAGTTTTCATCATTCTCTCTGACTGCTTATAGTTAATATCAATGTACTATCTCAGAGTGTATCTTCATATCACATTCTGTAAATACTTGTTGAAAACCTATTATGTGTCAGGCATGGGGGACATAGCAGATTATAAAATGGACAAAAATTCCTGCCCTCTTGGAGCTGACATTTGAGTAGAGTAAGACAGAAAACAAACAAAACAAATAAGTATGTAGTATCTTAGAAAAATAAAGCAGGTGAGGGAAAGGGAGTACTTGGTGGGGAGAGGTGGATCCAGAGGGATTTCAATTTTAAACAGGTTACTCAGATAAAGCTTCTCTGAAATGGTGACATGTGAGCCAAGACTTGAAAGATGCGATGACTATCTGGAGGAAGCCATGTGGATACCTGGAAGATCATGCTAGGCAGAGGGAACAGCACATGCAAAGAGCATGCCCGTAATGCTTGAGGAACAGCACAGAGGCCGGTGTGGCTGGAACAAGGGAGGAGCAAGAGGATGAGGAAATGAGGACAGGGAGGTATCTGCGGAGATGGGGGAAGCCGTTTAGGTTCTTGTGGGCTGATTGTAAGAAATTTGGCTTTTGCTCAGAGTGAGAAGGACCCATTGAAGGGTTTTGATCAAAGGAGTGACATGATCTGCTGTGTTTTAATAGGATAGCTCTGGCTTGCTAGATTAATCTGGAGGTTGGGGGGCAGGGGTCGGAGCAAAGAGACCTGTTAGGAGGTTCGTTCAGCAATCCAGGCAAAAGATGGCAGTGGCTTGGATCAGAATGACAGTGGTGGATGAGGTAAGAAGTGGTCAGATTATGGACCACTATTATCTATTTTGAAGATAGAGCCACAGGTGGGTTGAATGTGAGGTGTAAGAAGAAGGAAAGTGTCAATCCACCTGTTGTGTTAGCTTCAGGTGTACAGTAAAGTGAATCAGTTATACGTATACATATATCCACTTTTTCTTAAAATTCTTTTCTCATATAGGCCATTACAGAGTATTGAGTAGAGTTCCCTGTGCTATACAGCAGGTTCTTATTGTTATCTGTTTTATATATAGTAGCGTGTATATGTCAATCCCAATCTCCCAATTTATCAGGGAGGTAATTCTATCAGTTTTTCATTTCACACTTTGAGGCTCTCCCATTAGTTGCAAATAAGAGTTATTATATTTCCATGAGGTTTTGTGATGGCATCTTATACAGATCCTTGGAAGCCTAGTTTGTCTGTTGCTAATGAATCCTCCCCCACTGCTCTTTTATATTTTGCATTCGTATAGTTTTTTGCAGCCCTTTACTTTTTTTCTTTTAGGTCTTTACTTATTTATTTATTTGGCTGCGTTGGGTCTTAGTTGAGGCACATGGGATCTTTGTTGCAGCACGCGGGATCTTTTTTTTTTGTTGCAGCATGTGGGCTCTTCACTGCGGTGCATGGGCTTCTTCCTAGTCGTGGTGTGGGGGCCCTAGAGCACGCGGGCTCACTACTTGCGCTTCACGGGCTTTCTAGTTGTGGAATGCAGGCTCCAGAGTGCACAGGCTCAGGAGTTGCAGCACGTGGGCTCTCTAGTTGTGGCACTCAGGCTCTAGAGCACACAGGCTTAGTTCCCCTATGACATGTGGGAACTCAGTTCCCTGACCAGGGATTGAACCCACATCCCCTGCATTGGAAGATGGACTCTTAAGCACTGAATCACCAGGGAAGTCCACAGCCCTTTACTTCTAACATTTCTGTAACTTTACGTTTCTGGTGTCTTGTAAATAGCATCTAGCTGAATTCTTTTGTCCAATCTAGAGTCTCTCTTTTAACTGACAGATTTAGCCACTTACATTTATTAGAACTATTTTATACTTTTATTTATATCTATCTTATTTGACATTTTATATTTACCATGCATTTTCTTTGCTTCTTTTTTAAAAATTAACATTGAATTTATCCCACCAACTTATTTATTATTGTTATTTTTACTGTCAATAATTTTTTTTCACATAATTACTGGTATTTTTGCTCACCATTCCTTTTTCTTACTTTTTTTTCTACCACTCCTTACATCTCTGTTTTTCCTTTTCAAAGTACATTTTTTTTAATGGTTCCTTTAGTCAAATCTGCTAGTGGTAAATGCTGTCAAACTTTGCCTGAAAATGCCTTTATTTCTCCCTCTTCCATGAACAATAGTGTAATTAGAATTCTAGTTTGACAGTTATTTTTTCTCAACACTCCCTATTGTTGGGTTGAGTTGTGTGCAGCCAGTCTGGATTGCTGTTCCTGTATAGTTATTCTGCTCTTTCTTTCTTACTATTTCAACAAATTTTTTCTTCCTTGGTGTTTTACAGTCTAGGTATGTGTTTATTTTTATTTTTTTCCCTAATCAGGAATCATTTTCCTCCTGAATCTGTGGAGTTACATCTTTCGTCAACTCTAGAAAATTCTCAACCATTATAATCTCAGTTATTACCCCTTCCCTTTCTTTCTGTTCTCCCCTCCTAGACTCCCATTAGATGTATGTTGGGCCTTGTCATTCCATCCTCTGTATCTTTTAGCTTTCATTTTATGTTTTCCATCTTTTTGTCTTTCTGAGCTGCATTCTAAGTAATTTCTTCAGCTCTGTTTTCAGATTTACTAATTGTTTCCTCCAATGTGTTTGATCTGCTGCCTCATCTATTATTATTTCCTTGATAATATTTACCTTTTTATTTGTTTCTGTTTCAGATCTTCCTGTTGGGTTTTTTAGACTCTAATTAGGGTTTCAAATCCTTCATATATGTCTCAAGCTATTTTAAACATATATATTTTACATCTCCTTTTGCTCTAATCCTCAGTTTTTTATGAATGGTGGATTGTTCCTTGTTTTTTGTAATTTTTTACTTTGAACTCATCTTTAGCGAGACTTAGTTTTTCTCTGTAAATCCTGTGGAACCAAGGTTGTGAGAGTGACCCTCCAGACCAGTTGTACATTTTCTTTGGCCAAGCACCCTGAAGTTATCACCAGCCAGGGACCAATTTTTGTGTTAATTCATCAGTTGTGGAATTCTTGAACTCCAAATTTATGTGAGATGCAGCCCCAGCATTTCTATTCTTTACCCAGCAGGGACTAAATGCTTTCTTGGCATCTCACCATTCTGGCAGGAGGACTCTTTCCCTAGTCCACCCTGTAGTCTTCAGTCTCCTCTCATTAGCCAAGCCCAGGCAGAAGTCAACTAAGAAAAGAGCTTACAAAAGTAGCCTTAGAGGTTGGCCTCCTTGCAGTATGGAGCAGAGCAGGGGAAAGGTGAGAAATGGGTCTGGGGACAACACAATAGTCTTCTACTCAACAAATATTTCCTGACCTCGGTGGTCAAAACATTGCTAAGTGTGATATTATGGACTGTGTTAGACACAGTCCCTAACCTCCACTGGGAGAGAGGGACATAGTAACTATATACAGAAGAACTACAATACACGTTACATTGTGGGAAGTATTTAAAATATAGATGCAAGCCAGTACCATGAAAACACGAAGGAGAGGCAGTCTGGGGACGGGGATGGATAAGGTTTCCCCAGAGGAGGATCATGTGAGCTGCACCCTGAAGGGGTAGTGAGATGGCTTCTGTGCAGAGAAGGGCCATGGACAGAGGCAACAACAGGAGTGGAAACAGCCAGGCCGTGGACAGTTTGTACAGCACATCATGAGGACCGAGCCCAGGCCAGGGTGGGTAGAAGGTGGACTGCATGGTCAGAGGCAGGCTGCTGCTGCATTACGGAGACTCTGGAGCCCTGTGCTCCCCCCGAGCTAGGACTTCATTCTGCAAAAAACAGAAGTCATTGAACATTCTGTCAGGAAAAGAACATGATAAAAAATGTAGAGGCTGGCTTGAGCTGTTCAATATAAATGCAATGTAAGTCACAAATACAAGCCCATATGTAATTTAAAATTTTCCAGCAGCTACATTTTAAAAAGTAAAAAGAAACAGATGGAATTAATTTTAATAATTACTTTTACTTAACCCACCATTATCCAAAATATTATCATTTCAAGGTGTAATCGGTATAATAATTTTTGTACTGATGCATTATTTTACATTCTAGGATGTTTCTACTGGGTCTTTGGAATCCAGTGTATATTTTACACTTACAGCTCTTCTCTGTTCGGACTGGCCGTGGTTCAGGTGCTCAGTAGTTACATGTCGCTAATGGCTGCTGTATTGGACAGTGCAGGTGTAGAGGATGGCAGAGGGGTGTATTCTATCCACAAACCCTAATTCCTCAGTTCTCAAAAGATTCACTCTCCCCTCAAAACAGAGGGTTCTATGGTCAAATAAGTGTTGGGAACTCTGGGTTCACTCAAATGTTTCTTTAGAGCAGGGTTTCTCAGAGCATAGTATGCGATGTGCCTTGTGACCCTGGCAGAGAAATGCAAAGTTTGACCTTGCAGGTCAGGAATGCCAGGAACACATTATAGTATTTGCTGGATTGGGGGGACCAGAGAGCCTGGAGGCAGGCAGAGGCAGAAATGCAGAAGGAAACACCAGGAAGAAGAGAGTGACAGAGGCTGAGGGAGAGATTCGAGTGTTGGAAGCAGCAGCTCATCACAGGTGTCAGGGCTCTGGGCAGGTGCAGGAGGACGCCAGCTCCCAAGGGGGTTTCCTGCATTTGGTGATGCTCAAGGTCATCATTACCTTCACAAGAGCAGTGTCAGTGGAGTGGTGGGAGAGAAACCAGAGTACCTTAAGTCGGAGAAGTGACAGAGAGAGCTGTGGGCGGGGGGAATGAGTGTCAGACTCCTCTACTGTCAGACATTTGGCAGTGAGACTAGAGACAGGTGTTTGTGGAGGGAGCAGGGTTGCAGGAAGGGTGCTTGTTTGTTTTACATATTGTGGTAGGAGGGACACATAACCATGTTCATGGACTAGAGGGACCAGTGAAGACTGAAGATGGAAGTGTGAAGGGCAGGGAAGGGTCCTGCAGGAGAGGGCGGGTTAGGGATGCTGGCTTTAGAAGAAGTAGGATCCCCTCACCCCCTGACACGGGAAGGAAGTACAGGGATGAGTGAGCAGGAAGATGGGGCTGGAAGTAGAAGGGGCATCATGCCTTTATTTTTTTTCCCTTGATGTCAGAGGTGAGAGCATCTGAAAGTGGGGATAGGGGTCAGGTTGGAAACTTGGAGAATAAAAATTTAAGAAGCATTGTAATGAAATGCAGAGGTGTCAGCTAGGGTTGGAGTACAAGGATTGTCCCACATTCATCCTGATTAAGCTAATGTCATGTACGTCCCAGCCTTAGAAACGATAAACTACCTGAGACTTTTCCTATTATCCCAAGATACTGAATAGATAGGCCAATACTTGTGGGTTTTAACATCAATCATCGATTCCCAAAGTGTGATATCCCAGTGGTGCACAACACAATGGCCCACAAAATAGTGCCCAGGAGGACTCGAATTATTTTAATAGTTATATGTTTATGGTAGTTACTATTAGAAGAAACATAACCATCACATCAAACCCATGATTTCATAGACATTTAGCTCAAACATGAAAAAAAATATTACATAAATAATAGTAGAGATACTATGTGGATGTGGCAGAATGTGAAGGACCGAGATTTGTAAACCACTAGCAAAGAGCTAGGGCAACCTTAGAGACTGCTGCGATTGCCCCACCAGTGTCAGCTGGATGGCCACGTGATCAGCAACATTCCCCATCAGGCGTCGGCCTTGGCATCCAGCCGCCTGGCTGCACACCGCGGGGTCAGGCAGGGGCCTGTGTCAGCCTTGCTCATCCCTAGCTCTCGCTCACTCCTGCAGGTCTCCTTGGCAGAACAGGATGGAACACAGTCCCCAGAAAAGCTGGATGAGTCTGGACATGAGTGGCACTGCGATTTCATCTTGGTAGCACCGAACGTGACTTTTGCCTTATCCAATTTTTGTTTGACTGTGGGAGTAATTTTTTTTAAAGCTGTCGGCAGCATGTGCAGAAAATAGAACAGTTGTCTTCGTGAGGATTCTCTGAAAGCCCAAATCTATACAAAATACATAAAAAATCAAAAACAGTCACGAAGAGGAGCCCCCACTTAAAAGGCCAGTCTGATCCTGGCGTTTTCCGCCTCTGTGGCTCTGTGCCTTTGTCCCCATGCAGGGCGTCTGCCTCCGTCCGAACACTGCGGGCTGCGGAGGCCCCGCAGGGCCAGCCCTGCTCCTGTGTCCTCTGCTCCCCAGACCTTCGTGTTACCTCCCCATCTCTCCCGCTTCAGACGTGCACTGCTACCGCCTCATGTTGTCCCTTGCTGGGCACCTACCTGCTTTTTCTTTTTGCCTGAGGAAGGGCTTTCTGAGGCGTTTCCCCTCCCACTGGGCCTTCGGCAGGCCCTCAGCTTCTTATTGCATGACTCTGGGTTAACGTCACTTCCCAGTGTGACAGTGAGCTCAGCTCCCATGTGCCTGTACATTGATCCGAAGTGACTATGGTACTTCTCACTCTGATGCCACGCGAGATGGCTGGGGACTGCCCTCAAAGCCCCCATGGCTGCAGTGTACCCCAAACCACCAGTTCTTTGTTCCAGTGGGTTAAGACCGTGCTCTTGCTGGGAACTGCTGGGCCCTGGAGACTTCAGGTTTCCTAACTGAGCACTTAACTTTGAGAAATCTAGAGAAGTGTTTCTCAAACATTTTTTAAACAGTGGCTCACAGTAAGAAATACATTTTACATCCTCAAATACATACCTAACTAAAAATTTTCACAGTACAATACTGACAGATCCTGTGCACGTGGTAGTTTCTAGTTATTTATTTTGTTTTGTTTTTGTTTTAAAAAATCGATAGAATGGCCCACCAATAGCTCATGACCTGCAGTTTGGAAAACACTGGTCTCCAGCACTTGATTCACTTAATCATTACGGTGCTTTGAAAATGTCTCAGGATGGTGAGAATAGCATAGATTCTTCACAAGGCTCCCTCCGCACAGTTCTGGTTTCTTTGAGGCCATTTCTGCAAATCCTTCATTCTGTCATTACTTATTTGGAAAAGAAATTGGGACCATACCGAGCATTGCAGGTGTTGCAACCAGTTACAGGTATTGCTCATTTGCGGCTCTGGAGCTCTGGAATGGCCGGTGGTTAATCCCGCTTCCGCAGGTGTGCGCTGTTCGCCCAAGTCCCAGGGCCCTTTGGCAGGCCACGTGGTTCTTTCCCGGCAACATTTGCAAACCCCGTGTATCTGACGGTTCATGTCTGTTTTCTCCGAGGAAGATAAAATAATATTTTGAAACTCTAGCCTGCTTTTCCACAGGGTGTGCAGATCTCCAAACCCTGGACACCATGCAGCCAGTGGAGAGGAAAAGGCAGGGCTACATCCATGAGCTGATGGAGACTGAGGAGCGGTACGTGGATGACCTTCAGCTCGTCGTGGAGGTGAGGGCGCCGCGGGCGCTGCCGGCTGCTCAGGGGGTGGGGCCTCGTAGCAAGGTATCACCTTTGACAAAAGAATTCTCAGGCAGTGACGGGAGCGCTCACACCCTCAGAATGCTTCCTCTGACCCTTGGAGAGGCCTTGAAGATCTCAAGTCGGCTCTTCCTCCAGATTAGGTAATTCAGAGTGAAGAGAGAGAGAAAAGGCACTCAGTGCCTCAGTCGGATGTGGTAGAGGCCCCATCAGGAAGGACCAGGGTACGGAGTAGGTGGGAAGGCTCTCCAGCAAATGTATCTGCCTCAGACTTTTCTCTGACGGACGACGTCTGCACCACTCTTCTGGCACCTGACGCTTTCATAAAGTTTAATGATTTCCAGAGGAATTGTGAGGCAGTGGGGGTGTTCACCTAACCTTTATGTCAGTTTGGAAAACCAAACAGTGTACTGTAAAGTAGCTCCCAAATCTCATATATTTACTGTGTTGTGACTATTAATGTTGCCAGCGACCCCGAAGCAGACAACGGCCGTTAGAGTGGCACTTTTAAATGGTTCGCATTTGAGCAAAGTAAGATTTTATACTTTTATTATGCTTTTGTTTCCATGGCTTTCAGTTCCCACAAAAATTTGTCAAGGCCCTCAGATGAGACCAGTTTAAAAAAAAAAACTTAAAGAGAACAGGTGTCCCCACTCAGGCCCAGCAGGTGCACTGTTTACGTGGTCGTGACCTTGAGAACACACGGTGCAGAAGCTGAGTCCTCCATCTGCCCCACCAAGGCCTGCACCCGATTCATTCTCTCCCCTGAATTCGGGCTGGGATCTCAGACATGGCACACTTGATCCTCTCAGACGTTCACTGTCCTGCACTTCTCGGTTGATAACGTCTATCTTCCCCCAGGCTGTGAGCTCCTGAGTGCAGAGACTGTGTGTCCTTCGTCCTACACCCCAAACGTAGCCTGGCCCTTTACAGGCCTTCCCAACAGGACTGAATTTATGTGTGGCTAGGTGTGTTTATGTCTGTCTGCACTTCTCTCACCAGGATGGATGGCCTGTAAGAAAAGCCCATCCTTTTGATTAACCCCTACAAGTGTCAGCCCTGCTGCCGGTCAGATTCCAGTCCTAAGTGGTTGTAAATGGGTGTGGAGAACCGCTCTGACTAGCACAGAAGGTGAATGGGGGCCAGGTGCTTTCCCCATCTCAGGCCAGCCTCTTAACCACGTGGGCTTGGTTATTCTCAGCGCACCTCACAAGACACTCTGAGGGGTGAGGCATCAAGTTGGGGTCAGGGGGTCAGGGAAAAAAGCACTGCCCACAGGCAAGGGCTTCTCATTACCGTTGCCATGGAGGGCCCCAGAGGACCCAGCCATCTCACCCTCTGCTTACCTCACTGAGGCTGGCGCAAAGCAGGCAGATAGAACAAATAAACAGTAACATAAATTAATCAGCGAGTGAAAGAACCGACATCAGACGCTTTCCCTGTCCTTCAGGAGCAACCTCAGAGCAGGTCGACCTTGTTTCCAGGGCTCTCTCTCACAGGAGTGTCCAGACATCTTCAGTCTGATTCTGGAACCGTAGAGGTTTAGAGACGTTAGTTCATAGCACTTTTATCTGAGTTCTCTGAATCCAGGTTCAATTCAATGCAGTAAGTAAACATTAATTTAGAACAGTTTCAATGGAGGGTAATGTCATGTGTATTTTGGAGAGATTTCACTTGAGAAGAGTTGTCTCAGATGACTTCACCATTTCCTTAAGGCTTTTAAAGTCATTCCCTAGTTGTTTAGTGGAAACTTGAACTTAGAATCAAAAAGTTGTTTTAGTTCTGGCTCCTCCACGTTCTAGCTTTGTGACCTTGAGCAAATTACTCTCTCAGCTTTTATTTCTTCGTGGGTCAATTGGGAATAATAATACCTGACTCAGCATGACCTACATCATCTATGAAGTTAATTGAGAAACCCACACACACACGTGTGCATGTATGCACACACAAGCATATGCATGTATGTGCATATCAGAACTTTGTGAAACCTTAAGTGCTACAGATTACCAAAGTGTTATCATTTAACCCCTGAAATCCACATGTGCTTGGTGGCCAGTCTTGAGGATAGGATAAGGCATCACTCTTTCTTCTGGTGCACTTCTCACAAACTGCTTCCAGACCCCTGAGGTGCTCAGCCTGACAACGGCCATGCTTCCTCAGTTCTGCAGGCTCTTCCAGTGTGTGGGTGCTTTATGCCCGTGGTTTATTTAACCTGTATAACACCCTGAGGAGGTAGGTATGAGAATCTCCTCTTCTTGATGAGACTGCTGGATTCAGTCCTTAAAATCAGCCCTGATAGGAGACGAAATAGCAAAAAGGGAAATTTTGCAATTTAAAAGTCACAATATGTTTATTTAAAAGTGCCATGATCTTCCTAGTTTTAGTGTATGAAGATAATGTTTTGTTTTTTGCGGTACGCGGGCCTCTCACTGCTGTGGCCTCTCCCGTTGCGGAGCACAGGCTCCGGACGCACAGGCTCAGCGGCCATGGCTCACGGGCCCAGCCACTCCGCGGCATGTGGGATCCTCCTGGACCGGGGCACGAACCTGTGTCCCCCACATCAGCAGGCAGACTCTCAACCACTGGGCCACCCGAAGATAATGTGTTATTTAGACCACACAGCCTGTGTACTGCACTTGAGCTGACTTCTTTCCCTTGTGTTCTGAATTTAGGTTTTTCAGAAACGAATGGCAGAACCAGGTTTTCTCACTGAAGGAGAAACGGCCTTGATCTTTGTTAACTGGAAGGAGCTCATCATGTCGAACACGAAGCTGCTGAAGTGAGTCGTGAGCATCACCTGTTGTTGCAGCAGACGTCCCCAGCCCCAGGGCTGAGCCTCATACCTAACTCTCTGCAGCCAGGGCTGCTTAGCAAAGAACTTTCACTGTCTTCTGTTCCCTCGGGCTTTTTTTTTTTAATATAAATTTATTCATTTTATTTTTGGCTGCGTTGGGTTTTGGTTGCTGCGCACGGGCTTTCTCTGGTTGCGGTGAGCAGGGGCTGCTCTTCATGGCGGTGCGCGGGCTTCTCATTGCAGTGGCTTCTCCTGCTGCAGAGCCTGGGCTCTAGGCGCGCAGGCTTCAGTAGTTGCGGTGCACGGGCTTAATAGTTGTGGCTCACAGGCTCTAGAGCACAGGCTCAGTAGTTGTGGCGCATGGGCTTATTTGCTCTGCGGCATGTGGGATCTTCCCAGACCAGGGCTCAAACCCATGTCCCCTGCATTGGCAGGCGGATTCTTAACCACTGCACCACCAGGGAAGTCCCTCCCTCAGGCTTTTAATTTTATCATCATTTTATGAAATGCTAACTCTGAAATGCATAATTATTGAAGTAAAGAAATATAACAAAGAAAATATTTGATTAAGCAAAGGAAAAGTTAAACCATTAAACAAACAATATATCAACATATGGTTCCAAAATATACTTGACTCTGCATCAGATAGAGTCAGGAGAGAAGCTGCAGCTCATGGCCTAGACACAACTGGCTGGTCTGGCACTCTCCTAAGTCCAGTGTGAAACTCCGTTCCCTGTGGTGATTTTCTGTCCCTTACTCCCGTGAGGACAGGCTCCTGTGGGGAGGCATGGGCAGTCCCAGCGCTTGCTGCCTCTCCGCCCTCCTTGGGGCTCAGCAGCTCTCTGGGAACAATGCCGCCTCCACACGTGGCCTCTGTGGGCTCCTGCTCCCTTTTTGCCCTTACAGAGGGTGGAAATTTCTTTCTTCTTGGTTCAACTGAAAACAAGTTAGAAAATTTTCAAAAGGAACTTTGCTAAGATACTAAGCTGAATCCAAAACAATTCCCAAGACCTAGGAACACCCAAGTGCACACACTTCATTTTCTTCTTCTTTCTAGCAGCTCACCCAGGTTGGCTGGGTGGGCAGGGCTTTAAGCCCTCGCTGCCTCCTCCTCCTGACTTTTCCCTCACGGTGCCAGAGCTTTTTAGGTAACTCACTGGTTGTCATTACCGTTAGTCTCGCAAGGTATTCATCCTTCATTTGTGAAGCACATTCAGTTAGAAATGGGAAGTGAGAGTGTGTGTTGGTTGCAGGGCCTTGCGAGTACGGAAGAAGACCGGGGGTGAGAAGATGCCCGTGCAGATGATTGGGGACATCCTGGCAGCTGAGCTGTCCCACATGCAGGCTTACATCCGGTTCTGCAGCTGTCAGCTGAATGGAGCAGCTCTTTTACAGCAGAAGACAGATGAACATGCAGACTTCAAAGAATTTTTAAAGGTAACTCCATTCGGGGAATGTAGGCAGGTCAGCCTTGTTCTGAGCCAGGAGGCAGGGGTGTATGGTGGCATGGTGGGGAATCTCAGCAGTGGAGAAGGCCATCTCCATCACCTTCCAAAGGAAACACAGATATGGCAAAGAATTTTCTGACTGCTTTGAGTTGCCTTTCATGTTGAATTGATTTTTCTTGGCACTGGGACCATGATTTTGCCCATCTTAAATAGCAGAGTGTCTTTTTAAGCCTACTTACATAAATCAGCTACTTTATACTCCAGAAAAGTCCAGAATGTCACTTTCTTAATTTTGTAAATTATATTTATTTTATACCCATCTTATTCCAGAAGGAATATAAACTAGCTTACTTAAACGTATAAAATGCAACAAGATAAAATAAAATTTAAAATAAGTGGATGGGGAGTTCCCTGGTGGTCCAGTGGTTAGGATTTGGTGCTTTCACTGCCGTGGCCCGGGTTCAATCCCTGATCGGGGAACAGAGATCCCACAAGCTGCATGGTGTGGCCAAAAAAAAAAGTGTATGAATAACATGGGACAAAAGGAAATGAGAGTAGGAAAGAAAATGGTGACACCAGGAACTAGGATAATAAATAAAAAGCGCATCTGTGATCCTATATGTATTTACAAGAAGTGTAGGCAGCTGTCATAAAACCTTCCAGAAACCAATGAGAAGACAGAAAACAATTGGTTCCATGATGCCATGGTCATAAATTAAAAACAAGCAGCTGGTAAGGAGAAGTAACGCTAGAACTGTACTCAGGAAGTACACTGTGTGTATACTCACTGTGTATAATATAGAGTTGGCAGCAGCCTTACGGTGATAACCAGTGAGCCTCAGATGTCCGGCTACATCATAATAGAAAATCACATTCTGATGAGTCATTTTTATGGATGTTGTTCAGTAATAGAAATATTACTAAACATGTTAAAATGGTGAGGGAAATGAAAGACAAATCTGTTTTCTTGGTTTTTTTGCATTTTTTGTTGTTGTTGTGAAGTACTTTATATTGGGATATATTATACAGCCACAGTAGTACTTTATGGGAAAGTGCATAATTTTAATATTTTTATTATCAGAAAAGAATGGAAAAATCAGCATAAAATATAAGATATATAGGCAGAGGATAAAATTCTAAGAGGAAAATAGAGGAAGTAATAAAGATAAAAGCACAAACGATATCAATATGTCTGCAAACAGGTACAGTGAAAAGAACCGATAAAATACAACTCCACTAAATCTAATAGAAAAAGAGGGAAAAAAACACAAGTAAAAACAAGAATAGATACAAAGTTATTTCTTAAAAGTGTATATAATTCAAAATATATGCTAATAAATATGAAAACATTAACAAAACCTGTAGTTTTCTATTAAAGTTTGAAAACTGATTCAATAAGAGTAGAACATCTAGAGAGAGTCAGGCTCGTGCCATCTTGCCCCCACCATCCACACCCAGCCACCCTTTCCCTTTAGACACTCTCAGCCCCCCACCCGCCCCTTTCCAAGCATGTCTCGGGCCACCGCCGCCAAAACCGCACCATCTCTACCCGCACATTCTCTGTGCGGGACGTGCAGCCGGGTCTACAAGTATTCTTAGAGCATAGATGAGCTATCTGGAAGAA
The DNA here is from genome assembly GCF_008692025.1 of Phocoena sinus. Lineage (NCBI taxonomy): Eukaryota > Metazoa > Chordata > Mammalia > Artiodactyla > Phocoenidae > Phocoena > Phocoena sinus. The sequence goes on along the minus strand of NC_045775.1, from coordinate 18,743,132 downwards.
AGCCAGCAAGTGACCTGTCCATTTAAGCCACAGATGAATAATACTGCAGCCAGCCCAATGTCTACTGCCACTTCAAGTAGTGGAAGAAGTACAGGGAAGTCTATAAGCTTTGCAGCAGAATTGCAGAGTATGATGTTTTTGCTTACAGATTAAAAACTTGAACATAGACCTGAAACCATAAAACTCCTATAAGAAAAAAAAAAAAAAACTCCTTTAAGAAAACATAGGTGGTTTTCTCTAGGTGATTCTAGGAGGCCTCTTCATGAAATGGCAGTTTTGGTAGAAGATGTAGTACACACTCAGTTAATTTACATCCCGTGTGGCTGACAGGGTCTTGGTGCTCTGGCCTGGTGTCAGGCCTGAGCCGCCAAGGTGGGAGAGCCGAGTTCAGGATATTGTACCACCAAAGACCTCTCAGCCCCATGTAATATCAATTGGTGAGAGCTCTCCCAGAGATCTTCGTCTCAACACTAAGACCCAGCTCCACTTAACAGCCAGTAAGCTACAGTGCTGGATGCTTCATGCCAAACACCTAGCAAGACAGGAACACAGCCCCACCCATTAGCAGAGAGGCTGCCTAAAATCATTCTAAGTTCACAGACACCGCAAAACACACTGCCACATGCAGCCCCATCCACCAGAAAGACAAGATTCAGCCCCACCCACCAGAACACAGGCACCAGTCCCCTCCATCAGGAAGCCTACACAAGCCACTGACCCGACCTCACCCACTGGGGGGCAGACACCATAAACAACAGGAACAACGAACCTGCAGCCTGTGAAAAGGAGACCCCGAAGGGGTCATAAGTTACACAAAACGAGAAGCCAGAGAAATATCCAGCAGATGAAGGAGCAAGGTAAAAACCCACCAGACCAAACAAAGGAAGAGGAAATAGGCAGTCAACCTGAAAAAAAATTCAGAGTAATGATAGTAAAGATGATCCCAAACCTTGGAAATAGAATGCAGAAAATACAAGAAATATTTAACAAGGACCTAGGAGAACTAAAGAGCAAACAAACAATGATGAACAATACAATAAGTGAAATTAAAAATTCTCTAGAAGGAATCAGTAGCTGAATAACTGAGGCTGTAGAACGGATAAGGGACCTGGAAGGTAAAATAGTGGAAATAACTACCACAGAGCAGAATAAAGAAAAAAGAATGAAAAGAATTGAGGACAGTCTCAGAGACGTCTGGGACAACATTAAACGCACCAACATTCAAATTATAGGGGTCCCAGAAGAAGAAGAGAAAAAAAAAGGGTCTGAGAAAATATTTGGAGAGATTATAGTTGAAAACTTCCCTAACATGGGAAAGGAAATAGTCAAGTCCGGGAAGTGCAGAGTCCCATACAGGGTAAATCCAAGGAGAAACATGCCAAGACACATATTAACCAAACTATCAAAACTTAAATACAAAGAAAAAAATATTAAAAGCAACAAATAACTAATAAGGGAATCCCCGTAAGGTTAACAACTGACCTTTCAGCGGAAACTCTGCAAGCCAGAAGGGAGCGACAGGACATATTTAAAGTGATGAAAGGGGAAAACCTACAACCAAGATTACTCTATCCAGTAAGGATCTCATTCAGATTCGACGGAGAAATTAAAACCTTTACAGACAAGCAAAAGTTAAGAGAATTCAGCACCACCAAACCAGATTTACAACAAATGCTAAAGGAACTTCTCTAGGGAGGAAACACAAGAGAAGGAAAAAACCTACAAAAACAAACCCAAAACAATTAAGAAAATGGTAATAGGAACATACATATCGATAATGATGTTAAATGTAAATGGATTAAATGCTCCAACCAAAAGATGTAGACTGGCTGAATGGATACAAAAACAAGACCCATATAGATGCTGTCTACAAGAGACCCACTTCAGATCTAGGGACGCATACAGACTGAAAGTCTGGGATGGAAAAAGATATTCCATGCAAATGGAAATCAAAAGAAAGCTGGGGTAGCAGTTCTCATATCAGATAAAATAGACTTTAAAATAAAAACTATTACAAGAGACAAAGAAGGACACTACATAATGATCAAGGGATCAATCCAAGAAGAAGATACAACAGTTGTACATATTTATGCACCCAACATAGGAGCACCTCAATACATAAGGCAAATGCTAAAAGCCATAAAAGGGGAAATCGACAGTAACACAATCATAGTAGGGGACTTTAACACCTCACTTTCACCAATGGACAGATCATCCAAAATGAAAATAAATAAGGAAACACAAGCTTTAAATGATACATTAAACAAGATGGACTCAATTGATATTTATAGGACATTCCCTCCAAAAACAACAGAATACACTTTCTTCTCAAGTGCTCATGGAACATTCTCCAGGATAGATCATATCTTGGGTCACAAATCAAGCCTTGGTAAATTTAAGAAAATTGAAATTGTATCAAGTATCTTTTCCAACCACAACGCTATGAGACTAGATATCAATTACAGGAAAAAAAACTGTAAAAAATACAAATACATGGAGGCTAAACAATACGCTACTAAATAACCAAGAGATCACTGAAGAAATCAAAAACTACCTAGAAACACCGTCCTCAGGCTGACCATGGTGGACATTTTGAGGGCAGCTGATCTGCAACCTGTGTGCCCCGCACCACTTCCTGTGGAAGCTTGAGCCAGCTGTGTAGCTTTCTCCCTTTGTCTCATAACCATGTCCACCAATAAGAATTCTAATTCACCAGCTGCCCGCCTTAACAGATTCAAGAACAAGGGGAAAGACAGTACAGAAATGAGGCAGCACTGAATAGAGGTTAATGTGGAGTTCCGGAAAGCTAAGAAGTATGACCAGATGCTGAAAAGGAGAAATGTGAGCTCTTTTCCAGATGATGCTGCTTCTCCACTGCAGGAAAACCACAACAACAAGGGCACTGTAATTGGTCTGTTGATGACATTGTCAAAGGCATAAATAGCAACAATTTGGAAAGCCAGCTCCAAGCTACTCAAGCTGCTAGGAAACTGCTTTCTAGGGAAAAACAGCCCCCCCCCACAGACAGCATAATCTGGGCTGGTTTGATTCCAAAATTGTGTCCTTCTTGGGCAGATCTGATTGCAGTCCCATTCAGTTTGAATCTGCTCGGGCCTCACTAACATTGCTTCCAGGACATCAGAACAGACCAAGGCTGTGGTAGATGGAGGTGCTATCCCAGCATTCATTTCTCTGTTGGCATCTCCCCATGCTTACTTCAGTGAACAAGCTGTATGGGCTCTAGGAAACATTGCAGGTGATGGCTCAGTTTTCCGAGACTTCGTTATCAAGTATGGTGCAGTTGACCCACTGTTGGCACTTTCGGCGGTTCCTGATACGTCATCTTTAGCATGTGGTTACTTACATAATCTTACCTGGACACTTTCAAATCTTTGTCACAACAAGAATCCTGCACCCCCCTTAGATGCTGTTGAGCAGATTCTTCCTACTTTAGTTCGTCTCCTGCATCACCATGATCCAGAAGTTTTAGCTGATACCTGCTGGGCTATTTCCTACCTTACTAATGTTCCAAATGAACGGATTGAAATGGTTGCGAAAACTGGGGTTGTACCCCAACTTGTGAAGCTTTTAGGAGCTACTGAATTGCCAATTGTGATTCCCACGCTAAGAGCCATAGGGAATATTGTCACTGGGACAGATGAACAGACTCAGGTTGTAATGGATGCAGGAGCACTTGCCGTCTTTCCCAGCCTGCTAACAAACTCCAAAACTAATATTCAGAAGGAAGCTATGTGGACAATGTCAAACATCACGGCTGGCTGCCAGGACAAGATATAACGAGTCGTAAATCATGGATTCGTCCCATTCCTTGTTGGCATTCTTTCTAAGGCAGACTTTAAGACACAAAAGGAAGCTGTATGGGCTGTGACCAACTATACAAGTGGCGGAACAGTTGAGCAGATCGTATACCTTGTTCATTGTGGCATAATAGAACCATTGATGAACCTCCTAACTGCAAAAGGCAACAGAATTATTCTGGTTATCCTGGATGCCATTTCAAATATCTTTCAGGCTGCTGAGAAATTAGGTGAAACTGAGAAACTTACTATAATGATTGAAGAATGTCGAGGTTTGGACAAAATTGAAGCTCTACAAAACCATGAAAATGAGTCTGTGTACAAAGCTTCATTAAACTTGATTGAGAAGTATTTCTCTGTGGAAGAAGAGGAAGATCAAAATTGTGCCGGAAACTACCTCTGAAGGGTATACATTCCAAGTTCAGGATGGCACTGCTGGGACCTTCAGCTTCTAGATTGTACCTCTGAAGCATAAAGTTGTTTGTTGTGTACTATGTTTGGTAGAAGTTTCTCTTACTGTTTCTCTACTAAGAACTCTTTTTACATGTGGTTTGTTATTGTAGCGCTTTTTACAAAGAAACTATGCTTGAACAGTTCCAAACTGTACATACTATATGAAGCTTCTTCTCTCAATGGGTTTCTTATTTCTATGTGGGATTTCATATCTTGCAGTGTCCTGTAAATAAAGATTAAATTCCACCGTTTTCTTTACTTCAAAAAAAAAATTACATAGAAACAAATGACAGTGAAAACTCGATGACCCAAAACCTATGGGATGCAGCAAAAGCAGTTCTAAGAGGGAAGTTTATAGCAATACAATCCTACCTCAAGAAAAAAGAATAATGTCAAATGAACAACCTAAACTTACACCTAAAGCAATTAGAGAAAGAACAACAACAACAAAACCCCCAAAGTTAGCAGAAGGAAAGAAATCATAAAGCTCAGATCAGAAATCAATGAAAAAGAAATGAAGGAAACAGTAGGAAAGATCAATAAAACTAAAAGCTGGTTCTTTGTGAAGATAAACAAAATTGATAAACCATTAGCCAGACTCATCAAGAAAAAAAGGGAGAAGACAAATCAATAGAATTAGAAATGAAAAAGGGGCTTCCCTGGTGGCGCAGTGGTTGAGAGTCCGCTTGCCAATGCAGGGTACACAGGTTCGTGCCCCGGTCCGGGAAGATCCCACATACCACGGAGCGGCTAGGCCCAGGAGCCATGGCCGCTGAGCCTGCGCATCTGGAGCCTGTGCTCCGCAGCGGGAGAGGCCACAACAGTGAGAGGCCCGCGTACCGCAAAAAAAAAAAAAAAAAAAAAAATGAAATTGAGCTATTTTGTGGTGAGATGGATGGACCTAGAGCCTGTCATACAGAGCGAAGTAAGTCAGAAAAACAAATACTGTATGCTAACACATAATATGGAACCTAAAAAAACAAAAATGGTTCTGACAAACCTAGGGGCAGGACAGGAATAAAGACACAGATGTAGATAATGGACTTGAGGGTGTGGGAAGGGGAAGGGGAAGCTGGGACAAAGAGAGTGGCATGGACATATATACACTACCACATGTAAAATAGATAGCTAGTGGGATGCAGCTGCATAGCACAGGGAGATCAGCTTGGTGCTTTGTGACCACCTAGAGGGGTGGGATAGGGAGGGTGGGAGGGAGACACAAGAGGGAGGAGATAAGGGGATATATGTATACATATAGCTGATTCACTTTGTTATACAGCAGAAACTAATACAACATTGTAAAGTTAACTATACTCCAATAAAGATAAAGTTAAAGAAAAATAGAAAATCTGAAGATAATATTAAACAAGGGAAAAAACTGAGTAACCTACCCCAAAAGAGGACATAGTTTCACTTGATGGATTTAATGGTGAATTCTTTACAACAATAAAGGAATAGATTATTCTATTTTATATAAACTGTTACAGATCCCAGAAAAAAATAGAAAGCCTACCTAATTCATTATATAAGACAAAAGTGACTCTAACGCCAAGGCTCATTTGTGTTTAATTACAAAAATGAAAAAAAAAGTTACAACCCAGTATCTTTTATAAATATAGTTGTTAAAATCTTAATTAAAATAACAGTGAATAAAATTAAGCATTACATGAAAAGAAGAGTCTGTCATAACGAAATAGGATCAATTCCAAGAGGCAACACAGTTTCATGCTCAGAACAAGACAGCCTTCAGAATTGGACTGCTCGGGCTGAAATTCCAGCCCCATCATGGTCCACTGTGTGACCAGGGCAAGTTTCTTAACATTTGGTGCCTTAAAGTCCCCTCATCTCTCACCTGGAGATAATCAGATAATACTTTTAAAGTACTTGAGCACAGAGACCAACACATAGTAAGCATTCAATAAATGCTAATTTTATTTATTTAGCTTATGATGATCTCAGGGATGTAAAAATGGTTCAGTATAAGGCACTGAGGACAGAACCCTTCAGTTGGTGGGAGGCAAGGTGTTGCCTAGAAATGAACTAGAAGAAACATAGAAAGAAACCAAGATCACAGAAACAAACATTAATCAGAATAACTACATAAATGTGGAATTATGAGTATAGGTGAACATTTTAAAATAATAGTAGAATTAAATATAGGACATTTACCTTTTAAAGCATAGTAAAAGGTTTAAAATTTTTTCAAATAGTAATAAAAATAGGAATTTAAAAAATAGGATGTAAATAGGACGTCAGTGTCACCACAACTGTAACAATAGCAAAAATAAGAAGTGTTTAGTCTCATAATGAAAGGCATGGTGTTGCTTACATTAAAAAGCAGATCTAACAAGCTGTGTTCTAGAATGTTACTTTTTAAAAAGACTCAGAAAATATAGAAATAAATACCATGAAGATGCTTATCTTAGAAATATATATATATATATATATATATATATATATATCCAAAAACAAAAGGAGGGGGTAATTTTAATATCCCGTAATGGGAAATGATCAGGTAAATTATAGTAAATGTGTTATTTTTCAGTCATTAAAATGATCATATTAGAGTACTAGCTACTCTGTTAGGTCCTGTACTAGTCCTAGGAGTAGAAGCAAATAAATGTGGTCCTAGGCATCCTGGAGTTAACAGTCTGAGTGGGAGTTATAGAGACACCTCATATGTGATGCCTCTACCTGTGTTACCCAGTCCAGATGTGGCACGATGATAAAGGAAGCCTTGGGGGCTTGAGAAGGATCACTGAAAAGGAGGGGAGGCGTGAAGAAGGGGAGAGCCTGGACTGAAGGAGGCTAATCTGAGTCTTCAGAGATGAATATGAATTAGCCAAGTGAAGGAAGAGCAGAAGGGACATTGTGAGCCTGGCTCATAGCAGGTGCTCAGTAAATGTATTGTTATGAATGAAGCAGGGTGATGAGCAGGCAGAGATGGGGGAGATCAAGAGCTACTTAGAAGACAGACTGGCATCAGTGGTAACTCCTAGGTATGTGTGGGGGAAGGTGAGTGGGTGAAGAATGGTGCTACCAACTCTGATAGGAATAGGGGTAGAAGAGGATGCTTTTATGAGGGAAGACAAGGACTTCACTTGGGGGTATGCTGTGGTATTGAGGTGCCTTTGGGACATCCAGGTGAGACGGAGAGTAATTTGGCAAGTGTAGAGCTCCACAGCTGGTCTGGTCACACTGTGGGGCTCAGTCGTGTGGGATCTTGGGCAGAGGAGAGGAAAGGAGTGAGGAAGACTGAGAGGGTCAGTGGGCTGGGAAGACAGTCTGGTTCCGGAAGCAATGGGAGGGAGGGATTGCACAGGCTGTCAGATGCACCTAAAGAACTGAAAGCATCCACTGGCTTTGGCGCATGAAGTGGGATATTCTTGCTGTTAACCTGATACGTATCATTTTGGATCCTGAGTTTTTAAAAGAAGTTAGAAATCTAAAAGGTGGTCAAAGTCAGGAGAATAGCCAGTGTTTCCTTGTTTTCCTCAGGCTATGATTTCCTCACAAGCCTCTCAATTATTTTGTAGAGGCTGGCATCTGACCCTCGATGTAAAGGAATGCCCCTTTCCAGCTTCCTGCTGAAGCCCATGCAGAGGATCACCCGCTACCCCCTCCTCATCAGAAGTGTAAGTGCCCGGCTGGGAGAAGCAGGACCCTTTGAGGTTCACAGAGGCTGATAGGGAGCCTCCAGATACACCAGCCACCCACCACATGGTCCGACTCCACTGTCTGGTGGACCAGGCACCGTGTGTGTGTGCGCGCACACGCCCGTGGACACACATGCAGTCTGAAGGGATAAATCCTTGAAATGGGCAAATAAAAGAGGTATCCATGGTCATTTGGGTTACCTGTCCTCCCCCTTCCCAGAAAGCTCCCTGGCCTCTCGGGGTCATGATATGTTGTCTAGGCAGGGCAGCGCCCTCTAGTTCTCCAGCTGTGGAAAGAGTCCACAGTTAGTATGACCTTGGGGTCCAGTCTTCCTGCTGAGATCTGAATTCATCTACCAACTGAATATGTAACCTAGACGTCCCAGCAGTCTCCAACTCAGTGTCCTAGACAGCTCATCATCGTCCCCTGGCTGTATCCTACCTCAGCTGGCTGACTACACAGTCCCTCTAAAATTCCATTCATCTTTTTGACACAAACAATGTTGGCCTCTCGAGCTGGTACGCCTTCTAAGGAGAAGGCAGACTTTCAAAGGATTATTCCACAGGTAATCATTGCGGTAATTTTAATCATCTTACAAAGAAAAACAGTAGAAATAATATAAGACCGTTGCTTTTATTGATTATGCCTTGATCTCTGGTCTGTAAGCCATGTTAACTCAATATAGACCTTATGTTACAGAGTTAATGTCACAGTTCTGATACCAAATGGACCCGTTAATATACATTAATCCACAGTCCCTTACCTGAAATATTTGGGGCCAGATGTGTTTCAGAATTCAGACTGTAATTCAAATGCTGTATATTACATGACACCCCAACAAGCCTGGGCAGCACCGATAAGCAACACATTAATGGTCCTACAGAGAAATTCATGAATAATCACTATTAGTAGACGTAAAAAGTTCATCTCTTCAGTTTAGGTCAAGTTTTGCCACTAAATGAGTAATGAAAACAGCTTTAGGCTTTCAGAGCTTTTTCGTATTTTGGAACTACAAATGAAGCACAGGAGTCGTCTACTGATGGGCCTGCTGATTTCCAGAGGGACCACACAAATTTGCCTTCTCTATCCCTTTACCTTTGGAACATCAGCGTGAAGTCACTTCCCAGTGAAATGAATGCATTTTCCTACATGCTGACAACATGGTTTTATTGTGTTTTTTCCATGGCAGGGGATTCATTGCTTTCAGCAGATTTCTCAGAAGGATCAGTGACCCCAAAAATATAATGAAATGTTGCTATTCAGCAAGTTAACATGCTTACCAAAGGCGCAGCCAGTTTATACTGGAGGGTTCACCCTAAAGGCACATGGCTTGTTACTGGGGGAAGTGGGGACACACCCTTACACATACAGCCTATCCCCAGACCCAGCTAGAGGGCCACCAGAGACCCACAGGGCACTTGGTCCATGTAGCGCTTGGCCCACCCTCTTGTCACTGAGTCACCTGTCTCCCCGAGTACTCGGGGGCCCTGAGCCTCTCAAGGGTAAACGACTGTCTCGCCCACTACTGTATTTCCAGCGCCCAGCACCCAGCTGGCAGGGCAGGTGGAAGACGTAAGACATCCCACATGACACAGCCCCCTCTCTTCCAGATTCTGGAGAACACCCCAGAAAATCACGTAGACCACTCCTCTCTGAAGCTGGCCCTCGAGCGGGCAGAGGAGCTCTGCTCGCAAGTTAATGAAGGAGTTCGGGAGAAGGAAAATTCAGACCGACTGGAGTGGATCCAGACTCACGTGCAGTGTGAAGGTCTCGCGGAGGTGAGGCCTGTGGGGCTGAGCTGGGTGCCGCCAGACAGGCTCTGGGTGGGGAACCAGGTTCGTGCCTTCCCCTAGTGTAGACAGTCTGTGCCTCAGCTCAGCCCATGCAGACTCACCATCCTGCCCATTCTTGGGTTGTCATCTTCCTTTCTCATAAAGAGAGATGTTTTGAGTTCTTTGAATTCAGCCAGGAGAATCAGTATTCTGTGGTTTTGTAAGTAATTATTTTCACTGTGCCAGTTTGAACTTTGAAGAGAAATAAATGTAAGGATCTTCTGTGTAAAAGTGAATGATTACAGCCACATTCCCACCTAGAAGGTCTACCGCACCTCCCTCAGGTCCAGGGCGCTGGCCTTGCCAGGGGTGCTGGGAGTTACAAAGTGAGCTTCTTTCTCTTTAAGCAACTTGTTTTCAACTCCCTCACCAACTGCCTGGGACCCCGCAAGCTCCTGCACAGCGGAAAGCTGTACAAGACCAAGAGCAACAAGGAGCTGCACGGGTTCCTCTTCAATGACTTCCTGCTTCTCACCTACATGGTCAGGCAGTTTGCTGTTTCCTCAGGCTCCGAGAAACTTTTCAGCTCTAAGTCCAACGCTCAATTCAAAATGTATAAAATGGTAAGTGTCACGTTCCTGGCAGTAGCATCAAGAGCACAACGAGGTGTTTCCTTTACTTTAAGGACCTCCTTCCCAGCCTGAGCCTTTCCTGTCCTCATGGGACTCTCTCCACCTGCCTCCAGACGGCTCACGCTTCCTTTGTCACTTCCCAGGGAAGAAGCCTAGTGTGGCTGGGCCTTCACTGCCCTCTGACAGCCACCAGCTGGATTCCAGCTATGGATTCCAGCTTCCTTCGCAGCAAACAGATCCCACCTCCGTCCACATTCAGCATCGGGTCTCTCCATAAAACCAAGGCTGACGGGAAGGGTCAAGTGTCAGTGCCTGGAGGAGAGACCCTGTCACGTGAGCTGTCAAAGACACTCGGTGCTCCTGTCCCCACTTTAGTAACATCTGATCTACCCTAGATATTTACTTTCATGAAACAGAGGCAGTTTCTTTTCTCCTAAGTAAAGGACTCTGGAAGCTAGACCCCTCTACTTCTCAACAAGGCTCTTCAGAACAGACAATTCTGGACGTAGGTGGGTGGAGTGTTCTGACCCATTTCACAGCCTGTGTTTTGGCCCTAATTCTTTCAGCCCATTTTCCTGAATGAAGCCTTGGTGAAACTGCCCACAGACCCTTCCAGCGATGAGCCTGTCTTCCACATTTCTCACATTGACCGGGTCTACACCCTCCGAACAGACAACATTAATGAGAGGTCAGTCCTGACCACGTGTGACCTGCCTTGAGGCCTAGGAGAAAGCCTGACCTCTCCCTCCGCCATAAACCCACCTCCAGCCCATGCTAACGCCCTACTAAATCCCCCTCCACCACAGTCCCACTGGCAGGCCTTGGTTCAGACGTGCCAGGTTACCGCAAATGCCTCTAACACACTTCCCTGCTTCCAGCCTCTCCTCGGGATCTTCTGAAGCGGGAGAGCCAACACCTCCCTTCCTACTGCAATCCCTCAGGGACAGTCTGTGCTCCTTCGCCTGCTCTCTGAGGCCGTCCTGTGCCTCTGGGTCTCAGTCCCATCCCTGCACTCCCGCCGGATTGTCTGCCCTCCCCCACTGCCCTCTGCATGGGTGCCTTCCTCCCTCCCTGCCTGGCCAGCTACGCGTCCTCTGTCCTCTGGGTGTAGCTCCTCCTCCGCTGTGTGCACAGTTCTCTGCAATAGAACCTGTCGTTTGTCGTGCTGAGCTGCCATCGCATCTTCCATCTCTGTGCGCCCAGCACCTGACAAGTGCTTGGTGCTGTCAAGAACTTTCTAGAAATTCTCAGCTCGATCCTCAATTAGCAAACAAGTCCTTCAGTTGAATTACTGTGAAGTCTATGATTGGGAACTTCTCAAAGCCAAGGTTAGCGAGCACAGAGCTCTGGGGCTCCTGGTGGAGCTGTGAGACGTGTGCGAAGTCTGCCCGATGGCACTCTCTGCTCCTCCTCCAGGACGGCCTGGGTCCAGAAGATCAAGGCGGCATCTGAGCAGTACATCGACACCGAAAAGAAGAAACGGGAGAAGGCTTATCAAGGTAGTCGGGGGGTGCCTGGGAGGGTTGGAACCAGCCACCAGGGGGCCCTGGGCACTGGGCGGGGTCCCAGCTTCAGGGCACAGGCTGCTGCTTCTGCAGTGAGGGGATAAACGGGGACAGCCTGAAAGACCAGACTTGCCGCGAGCGAGCTGTTTCAAACCTCCTGGGGGCCTCCCTGAGCCCCCCCCACACTGTCCCCTACATAGACGGGGGTCATCCAGTGCGAGCCCTGGGACCTCGCTTCTCTCTGTGGCAAGGTCTCTGTCCCTCCTCCCCACACACACTCTTCACTCCTGTTTCCAGGAAGAGGGGTCTGTCCTTTGCATAACCAGCCCTGCCTCTGCCTCTGCTTGGTCCATTTTGCTCCATCAAACTTCACTTCTACAGCCCATTTCCCCTCAGCTCCTCCCCCACCCAGCCTCTACCCCACCCCTCCTCCAGGTCCAGCCAGCCTCCTCCCAGCACTGGGTCCGGGACCCTACACTCAGAGCCTTTCACTCCGCTTGCTGTCCCATCACTCTGTGCGAATGGCTTGCTCACACGACGTCAGTAACCACCCCCAACAACTTGGCTCGCTTTCCCCAACAGCAGGAAATTGAGGCCCCTCCCTCCCCCGGACCCCATGACACCCCTGAGGGTCCTTGTACCATCAGATCTTCTTTCATCATCTCCTTCCTAGCTCTGCTTCCTCCCACCCTACCCCAAGAGTTCTGAGCCTCCCTCCCTCATGTCACCTCAACTTCAGTGGTAACGGCTGGCCTGCTGTCCCTGCAGCCCCTGCTCTCCAGAAACACCTGCACCACTCCTCCTGTTGGATTAACCTCCTTCCAGAAGTAGCTCCTCCCGAGAATCTCAGTGGACGGTAGTATTGTCCTTGGGCGCACACTGGAAATGTGCTCTCTGACCATCCCCATCCCCCCGCATCTCTAGACAGTTGCAGAGTCCCGCATATATTCTCTCCATGGTTCTCTTCCCCATTTGCATAGCCCTGTCCTCTCCTGGTGGCACAGCCCTATTAAGAACCTCCAGTCTCCCACCAGGCTATGGCACGAGGCCCCTCCCTGACCAGTCCTCCCACTTAGGTTCCTGGCTGCTGGAGTTGCAGCTCTTTATGTTTTTTTATTCAGGTTTCCCTTATTTTGTTATATACTCCTGAAAGGTATAGGTAAATTGGCTTTTGCTAATTGAATCTTATTTTAATGGTACTTTAAAGGCATGTTATTGAAAAATCAATGATTGAATCTTTTCAGAAAGCATATAATGATCTCTTAATTGGTCGAAGATAAATCGAAGTTTTTCTTTACACCTTTATCTGTACATATCGTTATGCACTTTCCACGTGTTCCATTCTTTAGACCTTTATTACTTAACTCTGTGCCAGGCCCTGTGCTAGGCTTAACTGGGCCCACAAAATGAATATGGCCCAGCCCTGCCTTCAAGGGGAACTGAATGCCAGTGCCTGCTGGGCCGGTGGGCACATAGGAGGGGTGGGCCACTTCTCACAGAGAAGGTTCTACTTGCCCTGAGCTTTGAAAAGTCGGTAACTCACCAAGCAGCTTTTGTTAGTTTTTAAACCCCTAAGGGCAAACCCTGCTTAACTTTATAGTTACCAAGATAATCTGAGTTCACTAACTCATTTCTCTCCATATTAAGTGTTTCTGAGTACCTCCTTAAATAAGGTCTTAAGTAAAAGTTTATAAGCTGAAGTGTTTACATGTAATTGGAGTTATGGTGAGTGGTTAAGAAAGTAGACTTTGAGGACTTCCCTGGTGGTCCAGTCCACTTGCACTGCAGGGGGCACGGGTTCAATCCCTGGTTGGGGAACTAAGATCCCACATGCCACGCAGCACAGCCAAAAAAAATAATTAAAAATAAGTTCTAAAAAAAGAAAGTGGACTTTGGTATCTGATGTGTTTTTGACCTTGCCGTTTTAGAAGCTCTGTGACATAAGCACGTTATAGTCATTTCTAAGACTCAGTTTTCTCATGTATGACAATGGCAGTTATAAAGAGCTACGTTGTAAATGTGCAGTTTAAGTATTATAACTTATGTCAAAGTCGATCACATGCCTAACACAAAGTAAGTATCCAATGAATGTTAGCTGCTTTTAAGTGCTGAATGAATATGACGTATGGTGATGTTGTTACTATTACTACCTGCTAGGCAGTTGAGGGGTTAATACAAGGATGAATAAACAGTCTGTGCTCTGCCATGGCCCCTCCTGACAGAGGGGATGGACTGACACAGAAGTTCAGACCCAGCAGGCTGTGTGTGGGATGCACAGAGGAGGGAAGGGATCCAGGAGGTGAGATTGGACCTGCATGTTGAAGGGTGTGTAGGATGCTGATGGGCAGAGATGGTGGCGAGGTACCCTAGCAGGCGACACAGCCTGGGCAAAGTCACAGAGCAGCCAGATGCTGCCAGGCCCAGTGCAGTGGCACGTGAGGCTGGGGAGTGCTGGGGTTGGTCAGAAAGACAAGACTGAGTATCTACAGCTTAGCGTCATCGCTCTGCTGTCTGCATTCTCAGAGGAGAAACTAACATCACTGGTCTTCCTCTTTTGTAGCTCGCTCTCAAAAGTCTTCAGGCATCGGGCGTCTGATGGTGCACATCATTGAAGCTACAGAACTAAAAGCCTGTAAACCAAATGGTAAATGCTTCTTTCCTTCAACTGGTGTGGTAACTACCCTGCTCTTTGCTGATGACTCTTCTGAACATTGAATAACGGGACACTTTTTAAAAGTCAGTGTTTCCAGTGCCACTGAAATGGTTATTGGACCAAAATTATTATCACTCTAGTTTCCCAATAAATACCGATGCCTCCTTCCTCAGTGCTTCTGAGTGGAGAAAGCAGGAAGCAAGCTGCACTGACACATGCTCATGGGGAGCAGCCCTGGCATTCGAGCCCACACAGTCCCTCCCCAGGTTTATGATGCTGTCAGCACTGGGAACAGAGACCACAAGGCAGATGCAGACCCTCAGGCAGTGACCCCTGCGGCCATGGTCTATAGAGACACATCTGTGTAGATCCTGCTTCTGCTCGAAGAAGGCCCTATTGTCACATGCCACATGTATATTGGTTTGTTTTTGTTCAGGAAAGAGCAATCCATACTGTGAAATCAGCATGGGCTCCCAGAGCTACACCACCAGAACCCTTCAGGACACACTAAATCCCAAGTGGAATTTTAACTGCCAGTTCTTTATTAAGGATCTTTATCAGGATGTGCTGTGTCTTACCATGTTTGACAGAGACCAGTTTTCACCAGATGGTAAAGTATAACTCTGGGGGGTGGGGGCGGGGATATGAAGTTTTCCCCCCATACTCTAGGATCTGGGGTCTGGAAGCCGGGTGCTCAGCCTTGTTTTCACCCCAAGACACCTAAGGGCAGTGACACAGGCCATGGTCCTCAGCACCTCTCAGTGGCTGCAGGGGGGGATACCTTCTCAGAGGAGAGGGGGGGTGGCCTCAGGTGTGTTTCAGGTCTTTGACCCCAGTCACCCCTGCTTACCTAATGGAAACGCTGTGCTCCTGGCACCTACTGAATGGGTGAGCCATTCCCTGACCAAAGAGGCTTGGATTCCCAGCAGTTTGAGTTTCCCTCACACAAATCCCTTGTTCTGCATGCATCCATCCATTCACAGTATCCAACAGCCATTAACCAAAAGAAGTTACTTGTTTTGAATTTGAAAGTTCTATGAATCCTGTTTCAGACACTCCTTCTGTGATAGTTTTTTAACAGTTTTTTAAAGAAGACTTTTGACTCTCACTTGTCTATTCACCAGATTTCCTGGGTCGCACTGAAGTTCCAGTGGCAAAAATTCGAACAGAACAGGAAAGCAAAGGCCCTACAACCCGCCGACTGCTGCTGCATGAGGTCCCCACCGGGGAGGTCTGGGTCCGCTTTGACCTGCAGCTTTTTGAGCAAAAAACTCTCCTGTAGGGGCCTTAGGGACCTGCCCACTAGGCTGGGGCTGGAGAAGAGAGCCGGTGCTGCCCCTGAGCTGGCGGAGCGTCGCGCCGCTTCATCCAGCACAAGGCCACGCATGCTGGGGCCTCTATTTTATCGCACACGAAATCGCTAGCAATCTATGCAAACATGACCTTCCCTATAAATAAACCAAACCCCATAGCACAGTGCCTTGTATTAGTGTTAACATGTTCGGCTGTGTTTAGATGCCAGGATTTCCATTTTCAGGGCTATAAAAAGTATGTGGAAATGAGGCATCAGACCACCAGACGTTACCACTTGGTTGAATGTGTCCACTGTGGGTGGTTTGGGTGACGCTGTAACCATTTCACACCACGTGACCTCCGCTGGGTCACAGCCACTCAGGAGGTGAAGGACTGGGAAGAAATGCAGCCTCAGCGTGGGAACAGCCTGATTACGGAAATAGTGTCCACTTGTGCACTGAATAAAAACAGAAACTTGATCATTTTACTCCTGATTAGATTTTATCATTCTGTGCTGAGACAATAGTTTGAAATCTAAGGGGGAAAGCTTGATTTACTTTAAATACTGTGAACTCTAATGATGCAGAAAATATTTTTCAACGTTAATTTTCTGAAGTATAAATTATTTATGTAAATTCCTTGTTTTTGCATATGTCATAGGACATGCATCTTTAAGCTTTTTCATTGCCAATATGTACAGAAAGAGAATAAAAATATAAGTTTATGAATGTAACTTCAAAGCTTGACTGATTTACTTTCTATGTGAAAGGCTTTTAAAAGGTAATTTCAGGGGCTGCTTGTAATGAATCCAAATCTCCTTTCTGCAACAGTGAGAAAAACCAAGGACAGAATGTGGCGGGGAAGTAGTCAGTCAGGAGACCCCAGAGCCTCGTCTTGACTGCCATTGACTTGCTCTGTGACTCTGGTCACTTTACCTACTGTTTCTGGGGCTTGGTTTCTTTGATGGCTAGAATGGATGATCTCTGTGGGAGCTAGAGCGTTCCCTTTTGAGTGCCTCTGTTTGCCTAGCTGAGTAGACCCTCAGGGGTAACGTAGCCATGAAGAAAATGCACAAGTATTAAAGATCATCAGCAGGTCCCTCAGCCCCTCCAGCTCCAGAAGCACCTGTCTCCCTCCCCCTGCCCCCATGCTGTCAGAGACACATCCACACCTGTCAGAGCTGTTTACTCAGCCTCTGGATTTTGAAATGTGAACTCTGTCTTGAACACTGATAAAAATAAGGTCTTTCTTACACACTAAATCCCTGGGTTAATGAGTACAACTGGGAAAAGATCTGCCTTTTGGAAGGAATCACACAGGCTACAGAAGCCCTGATTTCTCAGGGAGCAGGGGTTCTCTAGCAGCTATAAGGAAGGATTCAAATGTCCCCACACCATAGCCCCTGTTTCTGCCTAAACATAATCACTGGACAAAGAAAAACTGGAAAACAATTCAGAATATTCAAGGAAAAAAAAAAACATCATTCCAGGTATTGATCCTGGGCACTGATGGGCTAAAACACAGACCTAAAAGAAATACGCCCCAGTGTCAAAGGAAGAGACGCTCAATATCTGAACCCAGACAATTGAGAATGTTGCTCAATTTAGGGAAAGTCTGGCTGCTCAGGCTCAGCCACACTGAGCAAAGCAAACTGCTGATCTTCTACAGGGTTCTGAGACTCGAGCTGTGTTGGTTATGGAGGCAGGTGTGGGCTGATGTTCACAAGTCTGCCTCTGACCAGCTGACTTTCAAAGCATACAGCTGCCACTGATGGGTCAGGCAGGCTTAAAACCAGTCCTGGGGTTACCTGTGACCATAGCTATAGGATAATCCTTTCCTGGGACTGTGGGACTTCCTCACTGGGATGAACTGCGGCTAGTGCCATGTCTCCATGTCTAGATATGTTAGCGTTCTTGTGGGACTTAGGACAGAGGAGCCTGCAAGAGGTGAGTCAGACAACTACGAAGTTACAGAGGATAGTTAATGGCAGTACTTCCAGCAACTCCAGTCACCCCCTTTGATGGAGGAACATGGCACTGATCCTTAGGAAGTCACATTCTCTCCTGACAAAAACGGTAGCCTGATTTTCTGAAGGGCGAGGAAGGGACTACCTTACACTACCTACCCCTCCAGGGGAAAGACTTTCCTCCAGGGGAAAGCCCCTCCCGTGCTCTTCAGGATCAGGGTGCCCAGGCAGGCAAACCGGACAGCTCCACGCTCTGAAAGGGGACCCAAATTCTGAGCAGTCTAACATCACAAAGAGTGGCTTCGAGGAGATCGAGTGCCCTGGTGAATGACCATGTGCTTTGGCACCAGAGGGACTGGACGTGGGATAGAGAACACCGCCACTTTCAAACCGTGCAGCTGACATGGAGCGAGTTAGCAAACCTCTGAGCTTTGTGTAATGGAAGGTGATAATACTACCTTGCTGGGAAATTTTTTAAATGAATACACAGTACCTCATGCAGTTCCCGATTCACAAGGGAGAGCTCAATAAACAGTAACTTATTTGGATATTCCTCAATTTAGGGAAAGTCTGGCTGGTCAGGCTGAGCTGCATTGAGCAAACTGATCTTCTATTTCTTTCTTCTGTTTTTCCATTTCTGGAGAGAAAAAATGTTGGCAGCGTTTTAACTGTTGTAGAGACACTGCAAAGTAAAGGTCAGCAAAGTTTTGTTACAAACGGCCCCTCATGGGGCACAGTTCCGGGGGCGGCCAGGTGCCGCCCCAGGACCTCTGCTGTCATCACTCTTCTTTCCACGGGCTGTGACCTCCGCCTCTGCTGGCCTTCCCCAGCTACCCAGGATCTGCGTCTGTGCCGTCTGGTTCCTAAAACCTATTGACAGAAGAGCTGAGTGTAGGGTGGGGAAGAGGGGCTCATGGGACAGGGAGGAACTTCCCGGCTGATTCCAACTGACACTCATCTTCCAGGCAGCTTCCCAGCCAGCCCTCCCCTCACCTTACCCTCACTCTATCTGGGGTCTGCACCTCTCAGACAGGGCTTCCCGTGTCTCTGGACTCCACACAGCACTAACTTTCTGTGGTGTGGCAGAGATGACCAGCTGTCCATGAGACGCCAGCTCTCCCTGCCACTGTGCTCTGAGCAGCAGGGACTACTCTTCCCAGCACCCCCTGCCCCCTGCAGTTAGGGGCCGCCTTGTGACTTGGTCCTGGGGGCCCCCCTACACCCCCAGGCCAGACGTCCTCCATGACCTCTTCCCTTTTCAGGTTGACAGGAATGAATTCCTGGGGCAAGCTTGGCAGCCAGGTGCTGGAGATGAGAAACGTTCCTACAGCCAGGCGCCTTAAAGACTGCATGAAAGAGGGACGGCCTGCCAACCTGCTGACCCACCAGCTCTGGTACAGGAGCAAAAAATAAACTTCCAGTGTACGTAACCCACGCTCCACTTTTTGATCTCTTGGGAGTAACAGGCTGCCCTACCGTATGGGCCTGACTGAACACAGTCACGTTCAAACCTGACTGAAGGGCTGGCTCCCCGTGCTCTCAGATACAATTACGCTCAGAGGTAACTTACCACATAAGAGGCATCCGTTTCTCTCTGGACAGACAGGAGAACAACGGGATTGGGTAGGAGTTGGGTCACAAAACACCTATCTAACAAGGTTTTCAAGGTAGAGAAAAGGACAGCCCCTCGCGCTTTGTGTGTGGTGGAGGGAAGGAGCCACGCTGGTGAGTGAAAGAAGAGATGCAAAAATCTACAGTTCGCTCAGAACGGCAGGAAGCTACTACCTACCAAGTGCCTGAAGCCCTCCCTAGAAGCGTCCTAACCCTCAGGCTTCAGGGTATACAGGTTGTGGGAGAGAGGATGGAAGGGGAAATAAACCGTGAGCTGTCAGCTGTACCAACCGGGGTGTGAGCTCTGGGTAGGAAATCTGTGCATGGAAATTTCCTGCATGTAAAGGCCTTTCACATAAACTATCATTTTGCCCTGATTTTTTTTTTAGTATAAATTTCATTTCAAAAGATTCCCACCTGTTGTGACCAAACTATGGAGAACAAAATTTTTGGTCTGGTTTGGATGTAATAAGCAGTAAATGGTAGGAAAATGGCAGGAGAGCAAAAACTCAGAAAAAAAGAGCTGAGGATATCTTAGAGGGAAGATCCCCTCTGGCCAGGTTTTCTCTCACCTTATGAAGGGCACAATCTGTCCCCCAGAAGTGGGGTCCGGGGTCCCACAATCTCCTTTCTGAGTGTCTTCACCCAAGGCTCTCCTGCTAAAGGGTGCCTGTCCATGCAGCAGTACTGAGCCCAGAAGAGACCCCACCACTTCTTCTGCATGAAATAAATCCTCCTGCCTCCTCTTTCTCACTCCCTTCTTTGGCTACTACTGCCTGTCTGCCTGTTCTGCCCTCAGAGTCTGTCTGAAAGGAAGAGATTTGTCAATGGATTCTGGACTCTGTCTGCTATCTGTCAGATGTTACACAACTCTGCCATCCGAGCCCTGTTCCCCCCAGATCTCTGCTCACCAGACTCTTCTTTTCATGCTTTTTACTCTCCTGGCCAAGCTTCGAGGAATAAAACTGCCTTTCAGAAACAGTCTGACTTAGGTCACTAGTCGTTTTCTCTTTATCAGGTGGATATTTCTCTTCTGCACAGACAAGCTTTTCAGGACTGCAAAGAAAAGTAGAAAAAATTTATCTTAATTCAGTATAAACAGAATTGTACCATTCAATAACTGTCTGAAAATTAAGTTAATGAACTCAATACTCACTTTATGAAAAAGAGAGACTGAGAAAACATCACTTTGTGGCCGTCAATCAGTCTGCCCCACCCACACCTCTGCTGATGCCAGTCTTAGGCAGTAAGTCATGTGACCTTCTCAGGCTGTGGCTGAGGCACCTGACCCAGAGCCTCAGTCCCTAGAGTTGTAATTGGGACAGAGGGGCTCCAGGCAGCTTTAGAGGGCTCAGACCAGAAAGGCAGGACCAGGGCATCCATTTTCCAGGACATGCACAAGAAAGCAGAGAAAGAGAAAGGAAGCAGGTTCACAAAGAGAAGCTATGACGAATGCCACATAGTCCCAAGGAGGAAAGGACCGGCCTCGTGGTCCCTTAAGTGGCCTGGCTATCTTCCTGACTGCTATGGTCTGAATGTTTGTGTCCCCCCAAAATTCAGATGTTGAAACACAACCCCCAATGTGATGTTATTAGGAGGTGAGGTGAGGCGTTTGGGAGGTGATTAGGTCATGAGGGCAGAGACCTCATAAATGGGATTAGTGACCTTATAAAACAGGCCTAAGAGAGTTCCCTCACCCCTTCCACAGTGTCAACCAGAAAGCAGGTCCTTACCAGACACTGAATCTGCTGGCACCTTGATCTTGGACTTCCCTGCCTCCACAACTGAGAGAAATATATTTCTGTCATTTATAAGCCACCCAGTCTCGTATCCTGTTATAGCAGCCTGAACAGACAGAGACACTGACTGTGGCTTCCATGACAGACTGATGCTTTCTAACATACCCAGGCCCCCTTGCCTTTTTTTTTTAACTTGACAAGGACTCTGCTTTTTGTAATCAAACTGTCTCTAACATAGCCACCTTGCTCTTAAGTCCTTTTCTTACTTTACTGAACAGCCACCTGAGGCACCTCCAGGAGTGTCCTCTCAGAATGTTTCCCAGGGCTGTCTCCACTCCTGCCCTGGGAAGCCCAAGCCTATCTAGAGAAATCACCTCCTCCTTCATTCCTCCATTCCTTCCTTCCTTCCTTCCTTCCTTCCTTCCTTCATCCCACAAGCATTTACTCATCATACTATGTTCCAGCTAAGTGCTGGAAGCACCAAGATAAGTTAGCAGCCCCTGCCCTCAAGGGGCTTGCTGCAGAGGCAAGAGGCAAATGGGGGAGTAGAGGTACTTCATCGTGTGATAATCCTCTCAAGTGCTGACTTGACCCAGATATTTCTGTGCTTTAGTATATTTCTTTTCTTTAGGGAGTGGGGATTTTTTAGAAGAAGCCAGAAAAGGTGGCAGGACTCAGAGGGCACCTTATGTGCTATGTTGAGTCTGGACATTATTGGAAGGGTTATGGGAAGCTACTGAAGGGTTTTCTGTTGGGGAGGGTTGATCACTTCAAAAAGATGGAAAGGTAGAGAGTCCATCAGAAGAGACAGACCCAAGCGCAGAATACCAGTTACGGAGCTATGACCGTCTATAAAGGTTGAGGAGCCAGAGAAGGGAGATGAGGAAATAAAGCAATATAAAGTCTTTGTCTTGCTAGGGGATGGGGAGTTATATAATTATTGACATTTAAATAAAAATATTTGTTAAAACTGATAAAGAAACCATGAAACCAGAAATAGAACATAAAACTTCCAAATCACAAGAAAACAAAGTAGTGTTGTTCATTCCAGCAAAACTCAGGATGGGGGATAAAAAGGAAACACCAAGAAAACACAACAGGGCTTTTTCTTTTTTTTCTTTCTCTTTCTCTCTCTCTTTCTTTCTCTCTTTCTTTCTCTCTTTTATTTTCTTTTTGTAGAATTTATAAGTCTGCACAGACTGACACTCCTGCTGCAAAAACTAGAGAAAAATAAAAAGAATTCACCTCCTTCCGGCCCCACAAAATTCATATTTTAAAGTCTTTGGACAGCAGTGTAAACAATTCCAGAGCGGAAAGAGCCCTTCCAGAATGAGCTGGCAATCTCTGACTACTTTGTCCCCTGGGAGCTTTGGCCAACATCAGGTAGCAGGGACTGACTCCTCCATGCCCCCAGCATACCTCTGGTGGATCTTTCCTCCCAGGTCTGGTGCTATCCTTGAAAGTGAGTAGTCAACCTTGTTCTGAACACCACCCCACCCTGCGGAGGGGGGAGTCAAACCAGGGCACTTGAAATAGGTCCCCTCAGGCCCTGAATATAGACAGCCTTCCCCAAAACCCATCTGAAAAAGAACCAAATAAAATGCTAGAACTATAAAAATAAAACAATTGAAAATAAGAACTCAGTGGGTGGGTTTAACAACAGATTATTAGACACAGTTGAAAAGATAATTAGTAAAAATACCTAGTATCAAATATGGGGCAACAAAAAGGATGGGAAATACACAAGAAAGGGTAAGAGACAGGGATTACAATGAGAAAATCTGAAATATGTTTAACTGGAGTACCAGAAAGAAAGTAGAGAATATGGCAGAGGTAACCATCAAAGAGAAAATGAATGAGAACTTCCCAGAACTGACTGAAGATACCACTTTACAGATACAAAAAGACCCATGAATCCTGAGTAGGATAAATAAAAAGAAATCCGCATCTAGAAACATCATGGAAAACTACTAAAATCAAAGACAACAAGAAAATCTTAAAGGCATCCAGAGAAAAAAATAATTATCTTCAAAGGAACAACGGTAGGATGGGCAATTGAAAGAGCAAAAGACAGGGGGATATAATATGTGTTGAAAGAAAATATCTGCCAACGTAACATTCTTAACATTCTTAATCCTGTGAGAACAGCCTTTAAGAATGAAAGTAAAATCTTGAAATGGCTACATACTGTGTGATTCCAACTATATGACATTCTGTAAAAGGCAAAACTATAGACACAGCAAAAAGACCTTTACCTGCATTTGCTACGAGTTTTGCTTCCCACAGGCCTTGCAGAAGCTGTGGGCTGCTCTTTTGGAACCACCCTGTGGAGACTGAAAGTCAGCTGGGGCAATCTGGCATACTGCCTGGCCTTCTCTAGTTCTTTACATTCTTTTAAGGTACATCGTTTTCCTACAGGAAGATAAAAATCTAAATCAACACTCTTAAAGTCAACTCCAGTCACTCTTGGGGTAGGAAATCACTTGACAATTGAAGTCTCTAAAGACAAAGCCCCATGATCACAAGTACCCGTCTTATACTGAAAAATAGCCCTCCGCTCTTCATCCAACTCTTGCTGTCTTCTAAACAGAGGATCACAGAACGGTGGGACCGTAACCTGCGAGAACATGACTCTTTGAGGACGCACGTACAGTTTGTATTAAGCGTTTTAAATCTGTCTGAAGCATTTGAGTGTGGCCTTACTCTATACCAACTCGGCTGAGAATAAGGACCCAGGAATAATGTCATACAGAGCAAGGGAAGTGTAAATGCCACCTGCCTCACACTAGGATATTTCACTGAGCCTTAAGTGGCTGAATGGAGCAAGGGCCACCCAAAGAGAAGACACATACTCCTGTTCAGAGTTCTACAGTATCACTGCATCAGTCAACAAATATCTGCTAATGCCACTGCATGCTGCAACCCAGCAAGGTCCTGTCCTTGGGGATCTCTCAGTCTAGAACAGACAAGTCATAGACAACGACCACCTTGTCATGAGAGGCATCAGCTCGGGTGCTTTAGGAGCACAAGGCAGAGCCCTAAGCCAGCTTGGGAGGAAGAGCGCCCCCTTGGGGGCTGACCACTGGTCTCTAAGGGCCCGTGAGAACCGCGGGGCAGGAGAACATCAGTGTGCTGAGGGTCAGGGACCAGCTACAGAGGTCGTGGAGGAAGGTGATTTTCTCCTCCCCCATCCTAAGTATAGGCTTTAGATAGAAGGACTATTTCCCCTTGCTTACTTCCCCACACACTTGACCTTGACCCAATGCTATTTGCAAGGACAACATCCACTGAATGAGGAGACAGCATAATGACTGCCCAACACAATACAGTGAGTCCCCCAGAGCCAAAAGAACCTTCCTATCTTCACAACCATGATCTGCCTTGGTTTTCGGGAGAAGCAAAATAAACCACTTTTCTCTTCAGAGCCACACACGTTTTTTTAATGAATAGTATTATCAGATGGTCACTTTTGCTACACAGGAGTAAAAATCCTGAAACCTACATCTCAAAATTTTAACGCCTATATTGTTGGTTTAAAATGTGAAGACTCATTACAAGTTCAACTACTGGCTCCCTGGGCGGCCTTTCTTGCATCCCTCCTTTCACCTCCCCTAGAAAGGAGCTCTCCCTGCACTGGTTCTGTGACACTCTCATCACACTCACTGTCCACTTATCTTCCCCTACCTTCTGGGCTTCCAGTTTGCTGGATGTGAGTGGGTGGATGAATGAATGAATGGACGAATTATCACACACATGCAAGTGCCTTTTTCACAGTGTCAATTCCCAAGTAGTCGAAATTACTTTGGGTTCGTAATCTAAAACTCAGAGGAAATGCTTTTGTGAATTTTTTTTTAATGAATGCAGAATAACTGAGACTTCTAAAGTGACCAGGTTTTCCCCAACCCCAGAGCTTCTAAGAATAAATAGGTAAACGTAAGAAACTTACTTACCTTTCCATAATTTGAGTCCTTTTTTGTCATATAAAAAGGATTGTATACTTCAGGATCATAAGTCTCCAAATATTTCCTTTTAAAAAAAAAAGTACACTTAAGAGCAAAGCATTACATTTAAACGTGCTTTAGTATATTTCTTGTTTTTGCAAGATTCAAAAAAGCCAAATACTTTATTCCATTTCTTATATAAAATCATAGATTCAAAGGGTTGGAAGAAATCTCAGAAGTAATTGAGATTGCAGTGAGAGTCCACCACCTTCTGGGAGAAGTAATCATCCAGCTTTAGTCTCATGTCATCCACTAGCCTTGTTTGAGAACCTTCTGCTCCATTAGGCAGGTACTCTCTTGGTCATTCTAACCACCAGAAAGCTTGTCCTTAAGACAGAGCTGAAGTCTGCCTTGTCACTGCCAGTTCTCCCTGTGAAGTAACACAAAACACAACTTACTCTTCACCCACATGTCAGCCTTTTACAATATGTACTTAAAGGTTTCATTTCCTCTTGTATCATCTCTGCCTTGGGCTAAATATGCTGTATTTCTTTCCACTTTTCCTCCTGTGAAGTGTTGTCCAGCTCCACCCTCTTCTAAAGGTTCTGTAACTGGTGACTATCCCCAAGTGGACAGGTTGGGCCTGATGCTTCCCACTTGAAGCACCGCCTCTCAATACAGCCTAAGAACTCAGATGGTTTCTTGGAAGCCAGCTCACATGGTTGACTCACACTGAATTTACTGTCATTTTAAATCACTTGGACTTCAACACATGGCTTTTCTAAGGCATGGCTTCCCCATCCTACACTTGTGTGACCACATTTCTGGGCATACTTGTAAGACGTTGCACTTTGGTTTCAAAGTGACCTGGATTCAACCTTGAGCTCTGTCTCTCAGGGCATTTAGGAAGAAGTAGTTAACATACACATCCAGAAATTTTGCTCAGTAAATATACCTAAATGCTCTAACGTTCCAGTCAAACTACTCTAGATCTCTGCTAAATAACTGGAAATTTAGGTGGGCCTTAATGTCAAAAGAGGGTCCTGATCTCAAAGTTAAAATAGAAAAATCTTCCATAGAAGAAGCCAAAATTTTGTTCTTGTTTTGTAAAACCAAATTGAATAACAGAGGGTATAAACTGGTGATCCCTTCACTTCATGGTTGACTAACTCAACAGCCATGGAAACCACTTCTCCTTTGCCCACAACCTATTAGAGAGATTGGAAAGGCACACACTCTCCTGGCTCTGCTTTTAGCTAGGACTTGGGGTGTGACCCAGTTATGGCCAATGAGACCTGAGGGGAAATCTGCTAGGAGCTTCTGGGGACTCTTTTTGCTTCCTGATCACAAAGGATGAGATGAGGTGTAAGAAAAGGACCCCCTGGCATCATTTCTCACCCCTTCTTCCTGCCTTGAACACAGACCTAATACCTGGAGCTGAAAGCAACCAAATGTGCTTTCAAATGTGAGGGTGACGGGCAGAAACTGAAAATATTCAGGACAGCAGAATAGAACAACAGGAAAAACCTGGATAATTAACGACATTGTTATGCCGCCAGAACCCACCGTGAGACCACCTATCCCTCTATTTCTTATTAACCAATAAATGTTCTTATGGTTTAAGCCACTGTTATTCTATTAACATTTACCTAAAAGCATTCCTGATAAATCTAGTTCCAAATCAATACTTCTATTCCCTCTACCTGGAATTTCAGGTTTAAAAATGCAGTAGGTTGTATCACAGTTCCATGAATTCATCTTAGATACAAAAATAAATTTGAGACTCTTTGCATAAATAAAAATGCTGACCCAACTTTTCAAATAATGCTTCATTAAAAACAAACTCTCATGGGATTTCTCTGGTGGTCCAGTGGTGAAGACTCCGTGCTTCAACTGCAGGGGGCACGGATTCCATCCCTAGCTGGGAAACTAAGATCCCACATACTACATGTCTTGTGGCATGGCCAAAATAAATAAAATAAAAAAAAATAAAAACCCCATGCTCCAGTGATTCTAAAGCTGCCAAAAAAAAAAAAAAATTCTCATACCGTTTTATTTGTGTGCTTTAATAAATATTCAGGATTCTCTTGTTTTTTCCAACCCTTTATATGAAATTACTTTTTCCATAATTCTCTGCTGAAGAGGCTTTGCAACATTTTCAGTCCATTTTTTATGTAACAACTCTTTTCTTCTTTCCTTAAAAACATCCAGATGCTGAAAATACGTATCCAATCTCTAAGGAAGTGATACAAACAAGGAAAACAAATTATTAAGAAGTTTTCCAGGCTTCCCTGGTGGCGCAGTGGTTGAGAGTCCGCCTGCCGATGCAGGGGACACGGGTTTGTGCCCTGGTCTGGGAAGATCCCACATGCCGCGGAGCAGCTGCGCCCCTGAGCCATGGCTGCTGAGCCTGCGCGTCCGGAGCCTGTTGCTCCACAACGGGAGAGACCACAACAGTGAGAGGCCCACGTATCGAAAAAAAAAAAAAAAAAAAAAACTGAATTTTGGGCTTCCCTGGTGGTGCAGTGGTTTAGAGTCCGCCTGCCGATGCAGGGGATACGGGTTCAAGCCCTGGTCTGGGAGGATCCCACATGCCGCGGAGCAACTGGACCCGTGAGCCACAACTGCTGAGCCCACATGCCACAACTACTGAGCCCGCGTGCCACAACTGCTCAAGCCGATGTGCCCAGAGCCCGTGCTCCGCAACAAGAGAAGCCGCCGCAATGAGAAGCCCATGTGCCGCGATGAAGAGTAGCCCCCGCTCGCCACAACTAGAGAAAGCCCGCGTGCAGCAAGAGACCCAGCTCAGCCAAAAAAATAATTAAATAAATAAATTTATTTTTTAAAAAAGAAGTTTTCCATTTATTTTCATTTGAATAAGTGGGGCGGTGGCGGGGAACACTTGTTCCCACTCCTCAGCTCTCAGCACATTCAGGATGCAAAGTAATAGAATAAGGTATTTGAAGAACAGTATAAATTTCAGAAAGAGAACCTGAGAGCACAGAGCAGAAAGAACCCATGAACAGTTCTACACCACAACTGTGCCTCCAGATTAAACCACATCCAAACCACTAACTCTGAAAACTCCTGCTTCTTTTTAAGAATTCAAAGAATTCCCTGGTCACCATTCCATGTCTCCAGGCTTCATCATCAGTAAAGAATGTGATAAAAGTGGTAGAAGAAAAAGAGCCTAGACTTGCATCAGCACCTCTCTCTCTTTTATAAAGGAGTAAAGACTGTGATAAAAGTGGTAGAAGAAAAAGAGCCTAGACTTGCATCAGCACCTCTCTCTCTTTTATAAAGGAGGGTAAACCCACCTACCTCTTTTGATGCTCAAATGAGAATATATGTAAACTTCCTTTATAAATTATAAGCCACAGTACAAACGTTAACGTATTATACACCAAATTTCAATCCCTCTCATTGAGATGAAAACGTCCTTAAATTTATTAATTCCATAGTGATGATCACTACTGACTGGTCATTATCCTTAAATACTAATTCATCTCTTGTGGCTTTACATATTCCCACTGTGATGTAGGAACATATGAGAGAGAGGTAGATTTTAGGAAAGAATTTCTATTCAGTAACAGGACGAAGACGGGGAGCAGTTAGAACAATCTCTCAGATCCCTTAAGGATAGACCTGGGACTCCCAACCTCTTAGTGATTCTGCAAGGAGATGGCACAATCTCAGATCTATGTAGTTTGACTGGGTGATTCAGAGGAGGTTCATTCTCCCAGAAAAATGAATCTCTCTGACATGGTAACATCCTCTTGGCCACACTGTTCTGTATCACTCTTGCTTACCTAGAACACACTTGGAATCCACTCTCTGTAGCCAACTCTTACCTTCGCAACATAATTTTCTCTAAATAATATCATGTATACAGATTCATCAATGTCTTCTCTAGCCAATGCCTAAAATTACAGAATTAAATATTAGCATTTAGATCCTGAAGAAACAAACCAGTGACAAAATACAGTGTATTTTACCAATAATTTGAGTGTAAATCTAACATCTGTACCTCAAAACATATCTTGTAACTTTTTATTATGGAAATTTTCAAACACAATTCTCCACGAACCCATCACCCAGGTTCACCAATGATCAACTCAGAGTAGATCTTATTTCATCCAAATCCCTACTCACTCCCCTGCCCCCCACCCAGATTATTTTGAATCAAATCCCTTACATCACACCATTATTTTTAAAGTACCAAGAAAGCTTACTAATTAAAGGGATCCTCTATAAAATGAAGCCTCTTTATAGGCAGTCTGTAGATGTGTTTTAAAAGCCCTTGAAGTTTCCTGACTTCTGCTAGGTCTCTTTATAAGTTAAAACCTATTTATAAGTCAAAACTACAGAAGTTTGATTTAGTTCAACGGGTTCAGAGCCAATTAGCTGGGAACTCCTGGCGGAGGACCAAGATGGTCTTACATCTAGGGACTTGCTGTTTCCATTATGAGCTTGGGTAAAGCTGATGCACTTAAATCCTTACTTTAGGGCTTTTCGTTTGGATCACTATGAACCGATCTTCCAGCTTTTACTCTTACAGAACTAAGTAGGGACAAGTGGAAAGGCAATAAAAATTCAGCATCTGGAAGAGAAATTCTGTTACGTAAAAGAATTATCTAGTGTGATAAAAGGGGGTGATTAGTGTAAAGTGATACAGGTTCTTAAAACTATGTTGTTCAATCTCTGGCTCATCTTTCAGTTCTGCCACAACGAGTGCATCAAAATAAACTAAACCTCAAACTCAAATACCAAATCTGTGAATAAGATAAATCTCAAAATGGACAGTTGTATTTTTACCGGTATATTTAACAGCTTCACATGAAATCTAAAATGATATTCAGACAGCTAACTAGGGTCTTCTCCAAATTACAACCCTCTTGATAATATAAACAGACTCTTGCTTTAAAATAAAGCCTTCTTACACTTATTTTAAGATGGAAGTTGAAAAATCATGTAAAACAATTAAATGTTTTCCCCAATACAACACAAATTTAGAATAAATCAATTTATCTGAAGTAGAAACATACACCGACAATCATCTTGAGAAATCACATTTTTTTAGCCATCCTATTAACATTATTAGCAAATGTTATACACACTATTGGTTGTATGTCAGATTTTTGAACCACCTTTTCTTCGTTTAAGGAAATAGTTTTTGATAGCTCCTTCTTGGTGACTGTGCGCCCGCACACACGCACACGCACACACACACACTCTCTCGCCACTCTTACTGCCACCACAGTAAAAGGGGTAAAACAGAAAAAATATCCTAGAGCTTCTCTCTATAAAATAATGAAACTTTATGAGAAAATCATTGCTTTACCAGACCCTGGAGTATCAAGAATTCACTGGCAAGCCCAGACCTGGCTTCCCCCGCCTCTCCCGCAGGGCAGCTCAGGGACTGCTGTTTACCCACAGCCCGCCCTGTTGCTGTCCTGATGCTGCGGTGACCACGGGGAAACACTACAACCACCCTGGGCCAAATGCGATCCCTGGCCATTCCCATTCGGCGAATTCTTTGAGAACCAAGTCTATGCCAGGCGCTGTTCTAGTTCTGGGGAAAACAACTGTGATTAAGACACAACAGATCCTAATTTCAAGGGATTTATGTCCCACCACCCAAAGGTGGCCCCCAAATGCCACATTATTTTACCTCCATCAAAGCAATTGACTCGGGTTCTGGCCACTTTAATTGTTCTGGCCCAAAATGTTTATCATAGTTGGACATTTTCGTGGCAGCCATAAATAACAGAATCCCCGAAGGAAGAAAGAGTAAATTGAGGAGATAGGTGATTACAGTTGAAAAAGTGAGGTCTTTCAAATTCAGAAAGCAGTGTATCGTTGCTCTGCCACTTAGTAGACTCGGTAAGTAAAACAACCAAATAAATCCTCGGGTCCCCTAAACCTGTTTCAAAAAGGGGGTGATTAGGCTCCCCGACCCGTGGCCTTAAGGACCCAATCAGGCAACGCCTCAGGGTCTGCCCGGGGCTGGGCCACACCGCCGAGGGGCCACCGTAGGTGATCGCAGGCCTGGGCTGCCTTCTGCTCCCCACCTTGGGTTCTGCGCTCGGGGCGCTCCGGGGCCGGTGGCACGGTGACTCACTGTTCTGGGAGGGGAAGGGGAGCTCCTCTAAAAACAAATTAAAGCACTACGCTTAGACCCCAGCCCCTCTTCCCGCAAGCCCCCTACACCTCTCTCCACAGGGGGCGCAGAGAGGAAGGAGCCGCCCCCACCCCACCCCCTAGCCCCGGCTCGGGCTCGCCGCCACCCCGGCCCCTCCGCGCGACGTCTGCCAGGCCTTCAACCGTCCAATACGACACCACCCCAGGTTTTAGTTAAAAATATACATATATATAAATTTAGGTCATGTAAATTAATTCTAAAGAGAACTTACCATTTATCTGTATGATCCAGGGCACCAAGTAGAAGCGAGGATTTTAGTACCCCTTTTGCCTAAGGAAAACAAAAGTCTCTCCTCCTATGCTCCAGGTCCTAAGCCTTCTGTGACTAGGAGTCAAACTCAACATGAGCCAGAGGGGTAATCAAAATGAATTTTTATAACTTTGCAGACTCAGAATCAGCACGTGGGTAATCAAAATGAATTTTAAATTTTCTAAAGACTGTTGGAGAAACCTAGGGAGAATATGTGGGTGTGGATTTTAAGGGTGCCTGACAATTTAGGGAAAGAGCAAGTGAACTGAGATGGGTGCTAAGTAAGGCAGCTATTAGTATTTTTATTGTATCTTTCAGGCAACATTTCTTAACTCCTGGGGAAATACATCTGCAATAACTGTCAATATACAGTACTGTCATTTCTTAATGATCATACAGACACTGGACTCAAAGATGAAGTTTATTGCAGATGCTCTTCTTAGACACAGAACAATTCTTGAGCGCCTTTCTTGCTCCTCATCCTGAATGATTCCTGCTGGCAGATGGCTTCCTTTGAAGCAGGCTTCTTTTGTGTCCTCTTTTACCAGCCAAGGCTCAGGGTGTGTGCTCCTTGGTTGCTAAAATCTTTTGAAAATGACAGAAAAGTGTAATTGATACAGGGATGAGGGGCTTACAAGAGCAGAAAGAATTCCTCTGCTTTAGCTGAGCTGATCTCCCTGAAACCTAGCCCTCCTGTTGGTGCTAAGTGACTTGGAGGCAGGGTCCCCACCTAAAGCTCCTGACTCAGCCTCTCCTCACTCTATCTGGATTCAGAAACAAGGAGCTTCCGGGACAGAGCCAACCCTATTATAGGTGGGGTAGAGCACTGATGTGTGATATGATTTGAGGGACTCCTATGGTCCTGCTTTCTGATGTCAATATGCCTGGAGTGCTAATTTACACTAGGATTATTGTGATTTATGAAATACTAGGTTCCCTTCTTCCCTTCTCTTTTCAAACCTCTGAATCTCTGTCCACCTTCACTATCAGCTGATGGATGACCTTCTGACTTACGTGAGAAAACGAATTAAACAGAAGTAAACAATCTTCCTTCACAAAATTCACCAAGCTGGTTTCATCTATGGCTATGCCCTCTGCCTTCCTTCCTCTTATAATGATAGATTGCCCTGACCTCAAGTCCTGGATCTTACCTCTCCACAGGTAAAGGAGGTGGGAGGGTGGAGGAATGGATGAGGTAGAGTATTTTAAGTAGAGAAGTCAGAGAAGGCTTCTCTGGAGAGATGATATTTGTGCAGAAGTCTGAGTGACCTGAGAAAATGAGACATGGAGAGATCTGGGGAAGGAGTGTTCCAGGCAGATGGACTGGCGGAGGCAAAAGCCTGAGATGAGGGTGAGGTTGGCGCGTTCACACAACAAGAAAAGGAACATAGTGAGCATGGAAAGAAAGGCAGGTGATACAGGTGGGAGGAGGCAGGTGCCCAATCGTATAGGAGGTTAGAGGCCATGATAAGGAGTTAGAATAAAATTCAAAGTGTGCAGGGAAGCCATTAGAAGGTTTTGAGTAGGGGAGAATTCTGATCTAATTAACACTTTTAAAAGAATATGGTGCTGCATGGAGAACTGATTATACAGGGGCAAGAGCAGAAGCAGGAAAACGAGTTAGGAGGCTAATGCAATAGGCCAGGTAAGATCACAGAGGCTTGACCCAGTGGTAGTAGTGAAGAATTGAGAAGTGAACGAGCTAACAGAGCTCATTACCTATAAGACATGCGAACTGAGTGAAAGCAAGAAATAAAAAATGACTCCTAGACTTTTATCCTGGGGGTCCTTTTTGGATTATAGTCCTATTCACTGAACTAAGAGAAATTTGGCAGGAAGAGGGGCAGAGTGCAAAATTAAGACTAATCCTTGGGACTTCCCTGGTGGTCCAGTGGTTAAGACTCCGTGCTTCCACTTCAGGGGCCACGAATTCAATCCCTGGTAGGGGAACTAAGATCCCACACGCCATGTGGTGTGGGCAAAAAAAAAAAAAAAAGAATAATCCTGTTTGGGGCTGGTTATATCAAGAGACCCATAACCAGTACAGTACATAAGAAGGGTGTGTAGGGTATGATTACAAAGCAACTTATTGTATTTTTTTTCCTCACTGTCCATTTAAACCTGTTTGGTTGGGTAGTTCTCCAGCAACTTCCTGTTTTATTTTCCTCATTGCAATTACTAGCTCAAGTGATATATATTTGCCTGTTTATTGTCTGTTTCCCATCAAAATGTGAGCTCCTTGAGATCAGAGATTTATCTGTTTTGTTTACCTCTAGTCTCCAGCCTTTCAAACACTGCCTGGTTCAGAGAAGGTTCCTGTTAAAATTTGAGGAAGAAAGCAAGCAAGCACATGGGAGGATACTAAAACATGACAGTAAAAGGAGTGAAACCACAAAATTAAATCTTAATACATTTACCGTGAGTTAAAAAAAAGTAGCCCCCTTACCCTTTAGGAGTGGGGAAACAGAGTCAGAAAAGAAGTATGATCGATTGACTGTAGACTCAGACAAACGAATCATTTCCCTATTGATTTCTAACTGGGAGATGGGGAGGATAGGCTGTGACTTCTCCTTCAAATCCACTCCTAACAGAAGCTACACTTCAGAGACTCGGGACACAGGGTGTAGAGAAGAGAACTGAAGGGAAGTGGCCCCTAGACTGGGAAGCAGTAGGCTAGCCTAGACAAGTCAAATGGCACCAAGTTTAACCAGGGTCACCTTAGGATGAGAAATCTGTGCTCTGTGAACAACTACATTCCTATACATTTTACATTTGGGGACTTTTACTTTTTAAACTTTACTACTTTAACTCAGTATATGGTCCTTTTGAAAATTTTTGCCTTTCTTGGCTAAATTAAGGGGAACAAAATTTGGGGCCTGGCTTGGGTGTGGTAACTGGTAAATGTGGTAGAGAGATGGTAGAGATGGTGGAGGAATGGAAGAAGGGCAAAATCAGGAGAGGGAGCTAGGGAAATCCTACAGTCCACCTTCTAGAGGACACCTCTATTGCACAGCTGCCAGGGGCAACTCTTCATTCCCTCTGAACCAAGGAAACCTGCCTCAGTTTCTTCTACTCACTCCCTTTTGGCAGGGGGAGAGGGTAGGGAGGGTGGCCCACTGCCTCCTGTCTTCCGGGAAGACTGCCATACAGAGAAGTTGTTCCCAGCAGCTCAGATTTTGGTATCAGCAATTGCTGCCTTGTGTATTACAAGATGGAACTACACCAGCTCTCACCGCATCCTGGTCCTCATCCTTGTCTGCCTCCTAGCTCAAGAAAGTTCAAGGAAGAAAAGTGCCTCTTTGGGACTTGGATTCTATCCTTCCTGATAACATAGAGGTTCTTTTTCCAGAAAGGATGACCCTGTGTTTCCAGAGGGAGGAACCAGAAAGGAAAAAATTCTCCTATCAACTCAATTGTAGCATTTAATATTTTATTTAAATTTGAAGCTGATGAGTTCTATATGAATTTACACATTTTTATGAAAAATAAACCCAAATAAATAGCATTACCTTGCTCTAGTAATATTTTCATCTGAAATTTCATTGCTGCTTAATCAAACAGCTGAGTGAGGGTTCTCTGGCATATATGACCCCCTCACAGAGGTGTCCACTGTGGCTTCCATGGGAAGGTCTAACTCTACAAAAGACAAACATGCCTCTTCCACCTCGATGCTGTAATTGGTATGCTTCCCTAATTCATGGAAGAAAATATAATCTTCCTCCTTTCTCCAGGGGGAGCTCATGAGTTTAAGCCTCTAGTTTAAGTCCCTAGGTACTCCAACAATGCAATATTCTCCTTCATATCTGAGTCACACTCTGCTATAAAAGACATTAAAGGACAAAACCTCTCCTTTTATACAATATATAAAAATTAAATAGGATTAAGATGTTTATTATCCTAAAACCTGACTCATACAAATATGTATGAGACCATGGCAGTTACAGATTGCAGAGGAACTTATTACTCTTTTGGAGCCTAACAGAAAAGAGTGATGCTAAAGCATTCCATCTTTTAAGGATTTCAGCTACCAAGTGAATAGAGCTTAATTTCAATACTTCCTATTATCCCTCAACTTCAGCTCCCATTCAAAAAAGCAGCAAAGTGTTAAACCACACCTCAAAAACACTGAGAAGTCCACAATGGCGAGCACCATCTCTAACAGTTATCTGTTTCTACTTTAAATCACTAAAAAGACCCTCATGAGGCAACCAGTTGTTCTCTCTGCTGGACATGTCAGAATCAAGCATCTCTAAGAGCCCTCTGGCTTCTGCCACATTGTATTTATTCAACAAATTCTGAGTTTATTCAGAATGAGGACAGGGAAACTACTGCAGCTTACTTTCGAGCTTTTTAGGAACAGAGAACTAACTGTAAGCCAACCTCCTAAACATCATGTAAGCTCACTTATCTTCTGCCTTGCTAGGTTCTTTTTTTTATTATTATCAAGTTTTACTATGATATAATTTATGCACCATAAAATTCACCCATTTTAAATGCACAAATCAATGATTTTTAGTGTATCTCCAGAGTTGTGTAACCACCACCATGATCTAGTTTTAGAACATTTCTATCAGTCCAAAACCTCATGCTCACTTACAGTCACTCTCCATTCCCAACTCCAGCCCCAGGCAACCAATAATCAACTTCCTGTCTCTATAGATTTGCTTTTGCTGAACATTACACTTAAATATAAATAGAATAAAAACTGTGATTGTATTCTTTCACTGAGTATAATAGTTTTGAAGTTCATCCGTGTTGTATAGCAAGTGTAAGTACTTCTTTTCCTTTTAATTTCCAAATAATATTCCATGTATGGATGCACCACATTTTGTTTATCCATTCACCATTTTATGAACATCTGGGTGGTTTCCACTTTTGGGCTATTATGAATAATGGTGCCATGTACACCCACTCATACACAAGCCTTTATGTGGCCATATATTTCCATTTCTCCTGGATAGAAACCTAGGAGTTAAATTGCTGGTCACTTGGTAATTTAATGTTTAACTTTTTGAGAAACTGACAAACTGTTTTCCAAAGTTGCTGCACCATTTTACATTCCCTTCAACAATGTCTGAGGGGCATACACCAGAGAAAACCATAATTCAAAAGGACATATGCACCCCAATGTTCACTGAAACACTATTTATAATAGCCAGGTCATGGAATCAACCTAACTGCCCACTGACAGACGAATGGATAAAGAAGATGTGGTACATATACACAATGGAATATTACTCCACCATAAAAAGGAACAAAATTGGGTCATTTGTAGAGACGTGGATGGACCTAGAGTCTGTCATACAGAGTGAAGTCAGAAAGAGAAAAACAAATATCGAATATTAACACATATATGTGGAATCTAGAAAAATGGTACAGATGAACAGGTTTGCAAGGCAGAAATTGAGACACAGATGTAGAGAGCAAACATATGGACACCAAGGGGGGAAAGTATGTGCGTGGAGGGGGGCATGAATTGGGAGATTGGGATTGACATATATACAGTAATATATATAAAATAGATAACTAATAAGAACCTGCTGTATAAAACAATAAAATAAAATTCAAAAAAAAAGTAAAAAAACCCGAAGAAAACAATGTCTGATGGATCTCATTACTTTTAATCAGATACTTAACCAGTTATGTAACTATGGAGAGAAATCTCTTACTTTTAATTCCATTAACTAGTAAATTGAGATGATTCGCCATGTTACACACACAGTAGTATGTACCACTTTTCTGCTTATAACCTCTCTTCACTCTGGGTACAATATTGTAACAGCTACTACCCACCAGAACTAGTCCAAAATTCCATTTTTACCACTCCAATTCAATTAAAAACCTCCTAACCTTTAACTTTAGTATGAGTTGTTAACTTTTTTCTATGTCTATGCTTGTTATTTCTGAATGTGTCAGCTGTTTGTTCTTTAAAACCAGAAAAAGCTGAGGAAAGTTGCCACCTTTCCCAGCAGTGGGAAATGCCTGATGTCCAGCCACAAGAGTCTGGTGTATTCCTTGGCACCGACCCCAGCAACTTAAAATGATGGCAGGGGATGAAAACACAGCCAAGCATGTTAAATGAAAGAAGAACAAAGCTATGGAATAATAGGCTTACTTGTAAACAACTGCTTTTTCTTCTTCCTGGGATTCCAGAAGATGAGGAGTTTTTGCAGAGGGTTTCAAGTCAAAACTACTTTCGTTAAAATTCACTTTTACTTTTAACCTTTAATAAGATAACAGGTGTGAGAGGATGTCCTGAAAACAATACTAGCTTGCATTTATACAGAAATCATTGTTATACATTGACTGCTACGTATATTGTCCAAAATATCATTACTTCAAACTGGTGTACATTCTTGGGTGTTTCAGAATTGCTGAAACTATGATAGAGACTGGTTTACTATTTACTGAAACCCTAGAATCAGCTAGGCAAAGTTTAAAGTATTCCCTATATCCTACAGCTTATACTCTAAATGTAAAAAGAAGCTCCAGAGATTGTCATTTACAAGCATAAACGTAAAATGCTTTTCCTAAGGAAGAACCCAAACACCCCATTTCCCAGTCTCCTTTGCCATAAGGTGGCAGGCAGGTGCCTTAGACCCCTCTAGTCTTGCCCCAGTCAAGAGGTGGTTGGGGGACTTCCCTGGTAGTCCAGTGGTAAAGAATCCACCTTACAACTCAGGGGACGCGAGTTCGATCCCCGCTCACGGAACTAAGATCCCACATGCCGCTGGGCAACTAAGCCCACACGCTACAACTACTGAGCTGGCGCACCTCAACTAGAGCCCACGTGCTGCAAACTACAGAGCCCACGTGCTCTGGAACACACGCGCCACAACTACAGAGCCCACACGCCCTGGAGCCAGCATGCCACAACTAGAGAAGAGAAAACCCACAGGCCACAGCTAGAGAGAAGCCCACGCACCACAACGAAGAGCTGGTGCGCTGCAAGGAAAGGTCCTGTGTGCCGCAACTAAGACCCAACGTAGCCAAAAATAAATTAATTAAATAAATAAATAATAAATAAATCTTAAAAAAAGAGTTGGTTGGAAGGGTGATACTGGCCCTGTGAGGAGCATCCATTTTGCTGGCACAGATTACAGCAGAGCTGGTGGGGTCCTAAGCCAACCACTGGAGCAGCAGCTTCCTGATTCAGCAGTTTCCCGATCACAGTAGAAACAACACATCCCTTGGCCAGCCAATTCTACACTGTGATTTTGGGAGTTATTTCTGAAATTCAGCCCTGTTTCTTAAGACCTCCCAATGATTTCATGAGCGGTGTTAAGTCCTCAATAAATGAATCCTTTTCTGGGGTGGCTTCAGTTGTCTGAAACCAAGAGCCATTATCGTAACTAACATACCCAGTACACCTAGCATGCAAATAGCCACACAAAGAATTAATGGAGGGCTTCTCTGGTGGCGCAGTGGTTGAGAGCCCACCTGCCGATGCAGGGGACACGGGTTCATGCCCCGGTCCAGGAAGATCCCACATGCTGCAGAGCAGCTAGGCCCGTGAGCCATGGTCGCTGAGGCTCCGCAACGGGAGAGGCCACAACAGTGAGAGGCCCGCGTACCGCAAAAAAAAAAAAAAAAAAAAAAAAGAATTAATGGAAAGGATCAGTCTGATCCTGATTTAGTCAGAATGAATCTTCCTAGAGAATGTGGATTTTGAAATATGTTTTGAGTAAAAGAAATCGGTATGGCAAACATTTAGATTAGGGTATAAAGCACTACTAACAAGAGGGAAAAAAGGATTTCCTGTGTTAATATATCTGAGAAGGACTAATGCAGTGCCCCATTTGTCTGCAGGAACATTCTTAGGCAAAGCTATCCTGGGGCAGAACCTTGAGATGAGAGTAAATACTAAGGGTACCAAACAATAATGAAAAGGTTGGATGAGAAGAGTATTATCGGATTAGACTTCTCAACTACCTCTCCTTCTGCTCAGAGCAAACTAAAAGTAGGGACAGGAATGTCCTTAGTCAAGGAATCCAATGGCTTCCTCTCAGTTCTCTGTATTTGGCATAGTGCCTGATCCTTCTTGTCACCCTTTCCTCTCCTGATATCTGTGGCAAATCACAGACTGCTTCTTCTGTCTCCTTTTCTTCTTCCCACCTCCTAAACTTTATAGCACAACCTTTCATCTCAGTATTTTTCTTTTTCCCAGTATTCTCTCCTCAGCCTATCTAATCCATTCTTATGCTTTTACTCTCATTTCCAAAGTGAACAACTCTTTAATTTAGTTCTCCAACCTCAAATCCCCTTCTCTCTTGAGCTGTTGCCTCACTTTTCCAACAACCTGTAATACATCTTTACTTGAAAGGACTACCAGTATATAAAACTCAGTATGAACAAAACTGAACTCATCAATTGCATTTCTGTATCTGCTCCTCCTATGTTCCATCTTCTGCTGATAGCATCTCCAATCTTCCAGTGACCTAGATTTATATAGCAGGGTCTTTGGCCTCCCCCTCTCCCTGCTCATTACTTCATTAGTCCATGAAACAAGCACTTTATGCCACTCAATTACTATCCTCAAGGTAATTACAGTACAAGATATATATATATATGTATATATATGAACAAAAAATATACTGTATATAGTAATGGCTGACTAGCAGCTCTGAAGCAGTGATCTTCAAGCAGTTTTGTTTATATACTCCTTAAAAGAGTTTTGAAAAACCACATAACCCCTTGAACATTTTAAAGGTGATACCTACAATTTTTCATTGCAAGTTTAAATAAGTTTGTATCTTAATAGATTTTTTAAAATATCAAATATTCATTAAGATAAAATGAGTATTGGCCTTACAAGCAATGAAAATTTTAGGATACTATGTGATAAGATAGATTTTAACCACCATATTAAATAAAACACACCAAATCTGAAAGCAATCACAAAAAACTGTTATTAGAGGATCATAGCTATTATATTTTGAAATTCTGACAGTACCAGAAAACATTCCAGCTATATTTAAAAGAAGCATCAGGACTTCCCTGGTGGTGCAGTGGTTAAGAATCTGCCTGACGGGGCTTCCCCGGTGGCGCAGTGGTTGAGAGTCCGCCTGCCGATGCAGGGGACATGGGTTCGTGCCCCGGTCCAGGAAGATCCCACATGCCATGGAGCGGCTGGGCCCGTGAGCCGTGGCCGCTGAGCCTGCGCGTCCACAATGGGAGAGGCCACAACAGTGAGAGGCCCGCATACCGCAAAAAAAAAAAAAAAAAAAAAAGAATCTGCCTGACGATGCAGAGGACACGGGTTTGAGCCCTGGTCTGGGAAGATCCCACATGCTGTAGAGCAACTAAGCCTGTGCGTCACAACTACTGAGCAACTAGAGAAAGTCCACACACAGCAATGAAGACCCAACGCAGCCAAAAATAAATATATATATATATATTTTAAATTTAAAAATAAATTAAATAAAATAAAAGAAGCATCACTAAATTATACAGCTTTAGCTACTCCAAATTCAAAGCAACCCAACACAGACCAAGTACCCTGATTCTGTAGCATGCCTTTAAATCAATCAATTAATCAGTTAATTAAAGTAAAATAAAATATATATGACAGGGAAATACAGAAAGACCTGTTGGTTAAGTTTTCTTGCTTCATCATTAAAGGAAGTCTCTCAAAAGCCAGTATTTTTATTTGTCCCTTTATTTGGTACCTTAAAATTTTTTATAACCAGGTTGAAAGATATGCCTCTCTTTTAAAAAGTGGGATAAGAAGTCATATGAATGCAGGCTTGTTCTCAGGCAGATCAACTTTTGGAAAGAGTACATATAGACTTCAGAATCTGGAAGTTGAGACCCTTAAGACTATCCATGCCTACGTACACCTTGGTAAGTCTTTTCAAGCTGTTACTGTATATTTTGAAATTCACAATTTGAAATTCACTGCTTTGAGGGAATCCATTTACTTCAAACAACTAGACCCTGGATAGAATGTACCCTTTGAGGTGTCACTAGTCTTACAAGAAAAGGAGGGGGTCTTTAAGAAAAAAACACACACACAAATGTAGTAGACGCTAGAGGTGTGGGAACTTACGGCCATAATGGTGGGCAGCAAGGGTAGGTGGAATAACAGATAATAATCCCTGAGGGCAGATGCCAATAACAGAGCTAACAGAATACTGAGCCCTGTCTATGCCAGCTGTAAGGTGGGGACACTACACTTGAGACTGCCACACTGAGCCTAGACATTTGAAGGGAGCTGGTTAGGCCCAGGTTGATGGCATCCCAGCTACTGGCAGAGGCAGAAACAGAAGCAAATCATCTGTGTAGATAGAAAAGTTTCCCCAATTTAGGTCAATAGCACACCCAAAGATAAACTGAACTCACAAATAAAATTCACTAAGCATACGAGAAAGCAAACCATTATAAATGAGAATCAGCAGAGAAAAACAAAAGAATTATTAGCATCCACCCAAAATACAGAATTTGGAATTATCAAATATAGAATGTAGAATGGCAATATATAAAATGTTTAAAGAAATAAATTATCCAATCACCAAGACTAGAAAACAAGAAGAGCCTATCAGGAATGAAGAAGCATATGGGGTGGGTAAGGGGAGAAAATTTCAGAAATTAAAATTTTAATATTCAACACAGTGAAAAGAGAATAGTAAACTGGAAAAATATATCCAAAGGAATTACCAAAGGTGATGGAAAATATGAAAGAGGTATTAAAAGTATTAATATATAAGATATTTACATATGATATATACAAAGACTAATATTTAGTACAAGGGCTCAGATAAGCCAGTCTTCCCCAAACATACTAGCCTCCACGAGAGTGGAGCAATGTGATATACAGAGAAAAATCCAGAAAATCATCCAAAGAAA
This sequence comes from Phocoena sinus, assembly GCF_008692025.1. Taxonomy (NCBI): domain Eukaryota; kingdom Metazoa; phylum Chordata; class Mammalia; order Artiodactyla; family Phocoenidae; genus Phocoena; species Phocoena sinus. The sequence continues at coordinate 18,700,796 of NC_045775.1, read as the reverse complement.
ACATTTTCCTTACCATATTAGTCATCTCCAGAACCTTCCTGAGGATGAAAATAAATACTGCAATTGGAACCTGCCATGTGCCCATCATTAGCTCACTATAAAATCAATATTCTCAATATCATCACCTTCGCATACAACCTGAGTTCAATCTGTCATGAACAGATTCCTGGTTTGGGTGGACCCTACCTAACTACTAGAGTTAGGCTTATGATTCTCAAAGACAATGAAAAAAAGTAGAAAGCCCATTCTTTCAGAATTCTGTCTTAAGGTTTATTTCTGTTTTATTTAACATTTACAGTGCCATTTATAGCAAATTTTTTTAAAAATAAGAAAATTTAATATTAGAGTTCTGCTTCCATTTAAGGATGAATCAACACTGGTTCACAAAATGTAACAGATGTACCACACTAATGCAAGATGTTAACAGAGGAAACTAAAGTGGGGAATGGGGAGGACAGAATATACAGAAATTCTCTTTCTGCTTAAATTTTTGATAAACTTAAAACTGCTCTTAAAAATAAAGCCTAATAATTAAAAACAAAAGATATCAGCTAAAACTTTAATGAATGCTTAAAGGCCAAGTGTGGGCTAGCATGTCATTTTGGAATAGCTGGGGACCTCATACAAGAAGTGTTTACACTCATGAGCAAGCTCTTTTCCATGGGCCTGCACCAGGTGCTAACAAGAAAGACTGGGCACAGAGCAGAAAACCAGAGAAAACCCCCATCAGTGGCAAAGATATGCAGGAAGAGATTGACAGTGCTAGGTAAACAAGTGCCCTTCCCACTTTCCTGGATCCTTCCCCCTTACAAAGCAAAGCATTAAGCTGCTGGCGTAAGGGAAGCAAACTCTTTTTCCCCCAGGGTGATAAGCAAAGATCTAGTGCTTTTGGGAGAGGAGTAAAAGCAAACTCTATCTACCTCTGGAGGAGGGATGAGAAAACCTCTTATATCCAGGACAGACTTAAGGCTCTATTGTTACTAAGATAGGGATAGGAGTAAAAACCCTATGTCCCAGGAGGAGGTGCAAGAAATTGCCTGTGCCCAGAATCCTATACTTAAACCCAGCAGAGGTAGGCTACTATTGGAAGAGGGGCAGGAAACTACCATCCAAGAACAACCACAGACATAAGATAGTGTTTGGGTGCTACAGGGAGAAGAGAAAGGAACTCTAAGAAAACCCTACTTCTGAGGCTCAAGTATATAAGGCTTGCCTAAAACTGAGGCTACGATAAAGAAAACAGAGAACATTCCTTTACCTCCCTCTTTGAGCCTACCAACAAGCAACAGCAGAATATTTCTGGCGGGGGCTTCCCTGGTGGTGCAGTGGTTAAGAATGCACCTGCCAATGCAGGGGACGCAGGTTCGAGCCCTGGTCTGGGAAGATCCCACATGCCGCGGAGCAACTAAGCCCATGTGCCACAACCACTGAGCCTGTACTCTAGAGACCATGCTCCGCAACAAGAGAAGCCACTGTAACGAGAAGCCCATGCATCACGACGACGAGTAGCCCCCACCTGCTGCCAACTAGAGAAGGCCCGCGCGCAGCAACAAAGACCCAACACAGCCAAAAATAAATTAACTAATTAAAATAAATTTTTAAAAAAAAGAATACTTCTGGGATGAAGCAAGACCATGGAGACACTTCACTCCCTCCACCTCTGTGATGCAGCCTTGCAGGGACAGCCAAAAACTGAGGAGGGCACAGGAACACCTGAGAAAACCCCTCAGGTACCCCAGCCCCTACCCTAAGCACAAGGTAACAAAAGCCCACCACTAGAGGCATCTGAAGTCTGTGATGCACTGAAAGTAACAATAGCAATAATAATACCTAAACCCAGCTCAATTTCTGACTAGGTAAGCCCAATACTCCACGCTAATGCCTGACAGAAGAAAAAGCATATTCATTTCTAGACATAAATATTCACTGTGTACTATTCTACCTCTAATGCCTAGCATTCAATTAAAACTTACAAGACATGCCAAAAAAAAGCAAGACAAAATATCCCACTGTCAAGAGATAAAGCAGTCAACAGAACCAGATTCAGAATGAACCTGAGTTGGAACTCTCAAATGAGGAACTTAAAATAACTATGATTAATATGTTAAAGAGTCTAGTGGAAAGATGAACAATATGAATGAGCAGATGGAGGATTTTTAGGAAAAATTAAACCTATGTGAAAAAAATCAAATGGAAATACTAGAAATAAAAATCATCACATCAGAAATGCAAAATTCCTCTGATCGTCTCTTCAGTATGTAAGACAAAGCTGAGGAAAGGTTCATTTGATGGTGATCAATAGATGGGACAGAGCTGAGGAGAGACTCAGTGAACTTAAAGATAGGTGGGTAGAAACTGTCCAACTGAAATACAAGAAGAAAAAATACATAAATAATTAAAAACAGAGTATCTAAGAACTAAGGGACAATATCAAGTGGTCTAACAGACATAGAACTGGAGCCTCAGAAAGGAAAAAAAAAAAAGAAGAATAGAACTAAAAATAGAACTACCATATGACCTAGCATTTCCACTCCTGGGTATCCGAAAAAAACAAAAGCATCCCAATGTTCACAGCAGCAGTATTTACAATAGCCAAAATATACAGTCAACCTAAGTGTCCGTCAACAGATCAATGAGTAAAGAAGATGTGATACACACACACACACACACACACACACACACACACACACACACACACACAAAGGAATACTACTCAGCCTTGAAAAAAGAATGAAAATTTGCCATTTCCAACAACATGCATGGATTTGGAGGGTATTATGCTTAGTGAAATAAGTCAGACAAAGAAAGACAAATATGGTATGATATCATTTACAGGTGGAATCTAAAAAATAAAACAGGGGCTTCCTTGGTGGCGCAGTGGTTAAGAATCCGCCTGCCAATGCAGGGGACACAGGTTCAGGCCCTGGTCCAAGAAGATCCCACATGCTGCGGAGCAACTAAGCCCATGCGCCACAACTACGGAGCCTGTACTCTAGAGTCCACGAGCCACAACTACTGAGCCCACGTGCCACAACTACTGAAGCCCGTGCACCTAGAGCCTGTGCTCTGCAACGAGAAGCCACTACAATGAGAAGCCCAAGCACCGCAACGAAGAGTAGCCCCCACTCGCCGCAACTAGAGAAAGCCTGCGTGCAGCAACGAAGACCTGACCCAACACAGCCAAAAATAAAATTAATTAATTAATTAAAAAATAAATCAAACTAGTAACTATAACAACAACAACAAAAAGAACAGACTCACAGATACAGAGAACAAACTAGTAGTTACCAGTGGGGAGAGGAAAGGGGAAGGGGCAAGTTAGGAGTAGGGGAGTAAGAGGTAAAAACTACTATGTATAAAATAAATAAGCTGTAAGGATATTTTTGTATAGCCAATATTTTATAATAACTATAAATGGAGTATAACTTTTAAAAATTGTGAATCACTGCACTGTGCATCTGAAAAACTTATATAATATTGTACATCAACTATACTTAAGTTAAAAAAAACACGGGGGAGAGATAAACTGGGAGACTGGGATTGACATATATACACTACTATATATAAAATAGATAACTAATAAGAACCTACTGTATAGCACAGGGAACTCTTCTCAATACTCTGTAATAACCTATATGAGTAAAGAATCTAAAAGAAGAGTGGATATATGTATAACTGATTCACTTTGCTACACAGCAGAAACTAACAACTTTTTTTTTTTTTTTTGCGGTACGCGGGCCTCTCACTGCTGTGGCCTCTCCCGTTGCGGAGCACAGGCTCCGGACGCGCAGGCTCAGCGGCCATGGCTTACGGGCCCAGCTGCTCTGTGGCATGTGGGATCTTCCTGGACTAGGGCATGAACCCGTGTCCCCTGCAACGGCAGGCGGACTCTCAACCACTGCGCCACCAGGGAAGCCCTAACACAACATTTTAAATCAACTATACTCCAATAAATTTTTTAAAAAACCACACAGGAAGAATGGGGCATAAGAAATATCTGAAGTGATAACAGCCTAGAATTTCCCCCCAAATAATGAAATACATCAAACCACAGATACAAGAATCTCAGTGAACCCTAAGTAGGATCAAACAAAAAGAAAGGGGAAAAAACACCTACACACATCATAGACTAGCTAATGAAAACCAAAGACAAAGAGAAAATGTTGAAAGTACCCAAGAAAAGAAACATCACATACAGAGGAACAAAGACAAGAATTACAGTAGCCTTCTCATTGAAAATTGAAATAGTTTTTAAAAATCATAATTATGACAAAATATATATCACTGTCTCAAGAAACAGTTTTCAAATTCGAAGAGGTTCCATAATTTCTATCATACTAACCATTACCTGCTCCTTTTACAAAATTCACTCTCTATGTACTTTGTAGGCAGTTTAAGCCACTCATTTGGAGTCATAAAGTGCCTTGAATTAGAAATTCCTGGAAATCTGGAATGCAGTTTGGCCTTCTCAACCTCTTTAAATTCTCTCATTGTAAATATTCTGCCTGTAGGAAGATGAGCAACCTAAATTAGCATCCTTAAATGCAACTCCCATTGCTCTTGGGTTATGAAACCACATAACAATTAGAAACTAAGTACCAGTCTCACACTGAAGAAGAATTCGTTTTCCATCGTCTTTGTCATATTGTGCCTTTTTCAAAGGGTCACGAAATGGTGGGATGGTAACCTACAAGAAAAACACTTCTTTGAGGACTGGGTTCCAGCTCTTTTTCAGTCTATTCTAAGCATCCATGCCAAGCTCTTATGCCAGAATAATCAAGATTACAGCATCTACAAACTAACAGCAATCTAATTATTATATATATTTAACACATTACAAAGAGATGGCAGCACTCTAATATATCTCCTAACAAGGCCCTTCAGCCAAAGAAGCATGGTTAGCTCTTGTTTTAATAGCCTTTTCAAATCACTATGGATATTCTTTTTAGATATCAATACTATACCCAAACTCAACAAGTGGCAGCTTCTTAAAGGTCAGTTATGATATAGAATCTGAAACCATATCAATGAATTATTCAAACTCTGCTACATTAAAATCCATTGGTCCATCTTGAACTTGAACTCTGAATGAATCTTTCATCCATATCATGAATTGGTTGTTTAGAGAAAATTAGACCACTGAGTTATGTGAGGTCTTCCAAATGTTAATACATTTCATTATACAATAATCACATTCATTAATATCATCACCAGTCTCATCAGTAAAGTCTTTGAGTATTGGAACACTGTCACACATGATGGTCAGTATGGTATTTCAAAAATTCAAATTTTTGTTTGAAAGTTCACATTTTATCACTGGCAACAAATATTGTCAGCTGTTTTTTTTGAAGTGACAGACTCATTTCATTAATTTTCCAGAAAATGTCTACCAAACACCCAAGACTTAATAAACATAGTCTGTAAGTCATTCTTTCAAGTAAAAATGATATTCCATGAAAAAAAATCAGCCAGTTCAGCTCACAATTCAAACAATCATACTGTATTTCAGTATGCAGAAATGCTCTTTGCATACCTCCCATTTCATCACAGAATATTAAAAAGATGTGTAGAAAAGACCAAGACTTGGAGGGGAGGAATGAATTAGGAGTTTCGAATTAGCAGATACAAACTACTACATAGAGTAAAACAGATAAACAACAAGGTCCTATTGTATAGCACAGAGAATTATATTCAATATCTTGTAATAAACTATAATGGAAAAGAATCTGAAAAACTAAAAAACCAAATCACCTTGCTGAACACTAGGAACTAACATTGTAAATCAACTATACTTCAATTAAAAAAGGGGGGAGTAAGACTTAATAAAATTAATAATTTTTTTACTGTTTGATCAAGGACATTAAGTGAAATTGAATTTTTTTTTTTTTTTACTGTGAGTGCATGACAGTGAAGAATATGAGTACAGTACCAGTATAATTTGGTAACACTGACTTAAGTAGCTCTAAGGTACTAGCAGTTTTACCCAACACTGCTTTTGTACCATCAGTGCAAATGTCAACACAATGAAAAAGGCAAATAAAATTGGCACTATTATGAAAAGTTTTGGCCTAATGGACCCCCTAGAAGGGTTTTGGGGCTGTCAAAGGTCTATGTACCTCACTTTGAGAACTGCTGCTATAACCTCAAAGTGCTCAGCTTACCTTAAGAGGTCACCTATCAGCTTCATTTAGAGCGGCAACATGGTGAAAGAACAGAATGGAATTCTGGTATACAAAAGATCTGGTTTCAGGCTTCCCTAGTGGTGTAGTGGTTGAGAATCCGCCTGCCAATGCAGGGGACACAGGTTCGAGCCCTGGTCCGGGAAGATCCCACATGCCGCGGAGCAACCAAGCCCATGTGCCACAACTACTGAGCCTGCACTCTGGAGCCCGCGAGCCACAACTACTGAAGCCCGCATGCCTAGAGCCCGTGCTTCGCGACAAGACAAGCCACTGCAATGAGAAGCCCGTGCACCACGCCGAAGAGTAGCCCCTGCCGCAGCAAGAGAAAGCCCGCGCACAGCAACGAAGACCCAACACAGCCAAAAATTAAATAAATAAATAAATTTATTTTATAAAAAAGATCTGATTTCAAATCCCAATTCTAACCCTTACCAGGTATGCTACTAGTTAGTACGTCTAAGGATCTAACTCTAAACTCTCAGTTTAACTCTGACCTATAAAAATAGGGACAATAGCACATACACACACCCTAATTTGGGGAAAAACTTAAAAGACCTGCTTTGCCCTACAACTACCAGCAGTTTAAAATGTCTATGATTCAAGGTAGGTTTTTTGTTTTATTTTCTTTAATAATATCCACTATTAGCAAAAGTGTGGAAAAAATAGATTCTCAGGAGGAGGTACAAATTTATATAATCATTCTGGAGGACAATTTCGTGATATGAATTAAAATCATGCATAATTTTTAACCCAGCAATTCTACTTCTAGCAACTTATCCAATGGAAAAAAATTAAGAAATAAATAGTTACAGGGATGTTCATCATAATGTCATTTATAATAACAGGTCAAAAACAATCTAGAGGTTCAAAATAAGGAATATGTTAAAAAAGAAAAAAAGATGGTATAGCAAGATAGTATATGTGTTTAGAAACATACCCGTACTCTGCTACTTACAGCTGTGTAACCCTGGACAAGTAACTTAACCTACCCGTGCCTCACTTGCCTTATTTATAAATTAGCAATGAATGCTGAAATAAAGTGAAAAGAAATCTTAACATTTGGTTAAGCTCTCAATGCAAGTTAGCTATTAATAACAGAATACCATGTATTGATTACAATTGTATATTTACATTTATTGACAAAGAAAGAAAGCAAATCATAAACTACTGAGAAAAAAAGATTTTAAAACCTAATGTGTGGTATGATCCCATTCTTGTTAAATAAAAATGTGTACATATACCTACCCATAGAAAGAAGTCTTTTTTTTTTTTTAATTGAAGTATAGTTGGTTTATAATTAGAAAGAAGTCCTGAAGAATATACAGAAAAATGTTCATGAGTTCATTCTGGGTAATGGAATTGTGAGTGGTCTCTTATTCTTTATTTTAAAATTGATTTTCTCATTTGTATATCATAAAAATATATTACTTTTGTAACAAATTTAAAAGTCTGAAATTTTTTAACATTATCTATCACCCAATTATTATACAGTATTTTCAAATTTTACAGAGGTTTAATTTACTTTGGACTTTGGCTTTTTTGTTCCTTTCTAAGATATGGAGATGGGAAATGATTCTTTTTTTTTTTTTTTTTTTTTTTTTCCGGTACGTGGGCCTCTCACTGTCGCGGCCTCTTCCGCTGCGGAGCACAGGCTCCGGACGCGCAGGCTCAGCGGCCATGGCTCACGGGTCCAGCCGCTCCACGGCATGTGGGATCTTCCCAAACTGGGGCACGAACCCGTGTCCCCTGCATCGGCAGGCAGATTCTCAACCACTGCGCCACCAGGGAAGCCCGGGACATGATTCTTAAGATTTTACTGCATTCGTTGGAAATCACTAAAGGACTACTTATATATTAGGACTGCTCAAAAAAACAAACCACATAATACCAAAGTTAAAATTAGAAATCTACCTTCAGAAAATTCGGGTCCTCTTTGTTCACGTAAAAAGGATTATATTCTTTTGGATCATAATGCTCTATAAATGCATTTCCCTATAGGAAGGAAATAAAACCACACATAAGAACAAGCAGTCCATAATTAATTTTGAGCATAACAGGACTCAAGAGTCAAACACACAGTTCCACTCTTATGCTTTGAAATGGCATCAATGACAAATGCAAAAGGGAAGGGAAGACCAAATTGGAAATTAAATTTAATGTATTTAAGTAAGAAATATTATAGTGATAGAAGGAATCTACTTAAAATTTGCAAGATTTTAATAAAGGATGTTGGAACACTAAAAGATACAGGAATTTGTTTTTACGTACTTAATATTCAAACATCTCAGAGCTCTTAAAAATGCCAGAACAGAAATATTTTATAGCTTTATAAATAATCAAGTTCCAGAATAAAGAACAAAAAATTCAAAACAACATATATCTTGAACCTAGAGTCCAATTTTTAAAAATTGGTATATAAAATTAACAATTACATAGGAGAAAGAAAGAAAAATTATTCTAATGTACACATTTAAATTCAGACCTAACCCTTTCCCTCCATCCTTTCCACATGCCCTGGATTTAAGAATAGTATGTGCTATAACGGAGTACAGATTACATATATACAGAATTGGGAAGGGCAGGCTGTTTGCATGATTATAAATAAAGATAACTATAGCTTTTAAAGCAACTGAAAAAAGTAATAAATGATCTCTTAGTACCTTTTTATTTACGTATTTTAAAAAAGCATCTAATTCCTCTTGTCTCCTTTTTTTAATCTTCTTATGTGAAGCAACATTTTCTATAATTTTCTTCTGGAGAGGATCTGCCACATGATCAACCCATCTTTTATATAATATTTCTTTTTTTCTTGCATTTAAGAAGTCATGATGCTTTAAATACTTACCTAGTGCCTAGTAAACAGTGATAGGAAAGACAAATATATTATCTTAAAGTTTTCTTGTTCCAAATTTTAAACTTAATTTATATTCATAAGAATAACCCACAAAATCATCCATTAATTAAATCATTTGGTTGGCTTCTGTGTGACACACACAATACTGGAAACAAAGAATACATGAATAAATTAGACAACATGCCTGCTCTCCCTAGAAGACAGACAACAAAACAAATCTACAAAACAACAGGAGGAGGGACCATGTAGCAAGAGATATATGGGGTTCAAACAGATGCTAGTATACCAGTGTTCACTGCATCATTACTCACAATAGCCAAAAGGTGGAAACAACTCCAGTGTTCATCAACAGATGAAGGTATAAACAAAATGTGGTACATACGTATAATGGAATATTATACAATCATAAAAAGGAGTGAAGTTCTGACACATGCTACAACATGGATGAACCTTAAAAGCAATATGCTAAGTGAAATATGACAGACACAAAAGGATAAATATTGTAGGATTCCACTTATATGAAATGTCTAGAATAGGCAAATTCATAGAGACAGAAAATAAATTAGATGTTACCAGAGGTTTGCAGAAGGAGAGCTGGGAAGTTACTACTTAATGACTACAAAGTTTTGGTTGGGGTGATGAAAAAGGTTTAGAAATACATAGTGGTTATGGTTGCTCAACAGATAAATGTAATTAATGTCACTGAATTGTACACTCAAAAATGGTTAAAAAGCAAATTTTATGTTATATATATTTTACAATAGAAAAATTAAATTTTTTAAAAGATTTCCAAATTGGTAGACATTTGGGATGGGCCTTAAAGAACAGAGTTATCTAGGAAGAAAAGGAATGACACAGAATGAGGAAGAAGAATATTCTATGGAGGGAATTCCCTGGGGGTCCAGTCATTAGGACTCCACACCTTCACTGCCGAGGGGCCGAGTTCAATCCCTGGTCAAGGAACTAAGATCCCACAAGCCGCACAGCACAGCCAGAAAAAAAAATAAGAATACCTAGTGACTCCACAGAAGCCCCACTAACATGAAGGAACAAGTGAGTAGGAGGAAACTCTTATAAGGTATCTATAAAAGAGTCCTCACAAAGTATAGGAAGAGAGGAACTAAATTAAAGCAATCTCAGAGCTCTTTTAAGTTCAATCCTAAAGGCTAATGAGTGTTTTAATTGTTTTCTATATTTTCTAAAATTTTTTTTTTTTTTTTGGCGGTACGCGGGCCTCTCACTGTTGTGGCCTCTCCCGTTGTGGAGCATAGGCTCCGGACGCGCAGGCACAGTGGCCATGGCTCACGGGCCTAGCCGCTCCGCGGCTTGTGGGATCCTCCCAGACCAGGGCACAAACCCGTGTCCCCTGCATCAGCAGGCGGACTCTCAACCACTGCGCCACCAGGGAAGCCCCCTAAAATTTTTATAATGACAATGTACTACATCTGAAATGGAAAAACAAAATTTAATTTTTGAGACACATTCTGCAGCCAATTCTTACCTTAATTATATAATTTTCTCTGTATAATATTGATTGAATAGCTGCATCAATATCTTCTTCAGCTAATGCCTAAAATGACAGAATGACATTTTGAAAATCAAATATTTGAAAATTAAATTATTAATACTACCTAGACTCATAATATTTTTTTTTTTGACTCATAATATTTTATGTGACATACATATCCCTGGAAAGTTCTCTATAAATCCAATTTTTCTACTTCAAATCATATCATTAGTACTTTTTAAAGAGGATTTGAATCTTTCTGCTCTCAGCTACAGTTCATTCTAGGGAAAAAATAACTCAGATCACAGACATTTTGAGTCCCAATATGGTCAAATGACTTCGCCCAGACACACATGGTAGGTAAAACCCATCTTTTTTCACATCCTATAAAGTGATACAATCAGGCCTCTATTTGAATTCATTTACTCTGAATGAATTCTATTTGAATTCATTTAGTCATTATAGCTATCAAATATTAATACTTTTTATGAACAAGCCACATTTTCAGTATTTTAAAGCAACACAATCTTCAGGAAATAGCTCATAAAATTAAATTTTTCCATTTTCATAACAAATTTTCCACAATTAAACATGTCAGAAAATGCAAGAGGTTGATTTCTAGCATACATGTGAATGTAATTAACATCACTGACTTACACACTTAAAAATAGTTAAAAAGAGTAAATTTTATGATATAATTTTTCCACAATGGAAAAAATGATTAATAATAAAAGAGTCCCAAAGTGGACATTTGGGATGGGCCTTTGAAATCCTCTCATAATTACACAAAAATAAAATATTCTCAAATTAACTGTCATTGGAATTGTCTTCACTTCCACTACCCTTGTTTTCCAGAATAGATGAGTAAAATCTAAAAATCTAAGAACTAACCCTCCCCATTAACACACAAGGAAATTAAGGCTCAAGGGAGTTAAGCAACAACCAGAAGCCTAGAAAATCCTGCACTGAGCCCAGAATTCAAACTCAAATGTATCTAACTCCAAATTCATTTTCTTTGTTCTTTCTGCCTCACAGAGTTGCTATTCCTAGCAAATCTACTGCTGTCAAAACCAAGATGAGTACTGAAATATTAAAACCACCACCTGAAGACACTGGAGACTGACCCAGAGCAGGAAGAAACTAAAGGGTAGTCAACACTTGGAAAAACAGAACAGCACTGGAAAAGTTTTCAGTTCTTTATGGACTTTTGTCTAACAGCAGGCCTCAGTCATAGCTAAACAAGGTAGCTCAAACGCAGACAGAAATACACAGTTTTACAGATTCAATAATTAGAAGACAGAGTTCAGGGCAACCACAGCAGCAGGAAAATGAAGAGGAGAAATACCTGAAAGGAGTAAGCCATAGACAGAATGCCACAAATTCTGCAGACCAAATCTCTGGCAGACCCTTGAACTACATAAGCACAAAGCAGACTCCGTGGAGCCCAGCTAAAGCTAAAAAAGACTAAACAGTGATTTCACCTGCTGCCAACTGCAGGAGAGACAAAGTTCATAGTTCGTGTTCAGGCAAGTTAACTGCCTGCTAAAACAAAAACTCAGTATTAATCAGAGGAACATAACAGAATCCAGACCCTTTACAATGTATCTCTCATAATGTCCAAAATCACTAGACAAATAGGAAAACGTGACCCTTACACAGAAATACAATCAACTGGAGATCAACTCTGAGATGGCCCATATGTTGGAAGTAGCAGACAAGGATTCTAGGTCAACTATTATAGCTATGTTTAAGAAGTTATAGGAAAATATGCTCATAATGAATGAATAGAAAACCTCAGCAGAAAAATAGAGACTGAAAAATAACCAAGTGGAAAATACAGTTCTTAAATTTAAAAAACAAACAAACTTAAATGGGCTTAACAGCAGATTGAAGATGACATAAAAAGAGTCAGTGAACTTGAATTCAAATCATTAGAATTTATCCAATCTGGGAAACAGGAAGAAAAAAGACTGGAAAATGAATAGAGTTGTAGCAACTTATGAGACAATAGCAAAAGGTTCAACAAGTTGATAACTGGAGTCCTAGAAATGATAAATAAAAGAATGGAATAGGAGAAGAAAGTAAGTTAGGAAGGAAGATAGAATAAGAGAGAACAGATTTATCCTCCTACCTTAAAAAAAAAAAAAGTTAAACAACAGTTCAAGACACTGGACATCAGGCTATGAAGGACAGTGGCCCCTGAGATACAGAACACAAGGTGAGCCTTAAAATAGCTCATTAGAGCCTGGAGAGAATTTCCAGACTGCGGCACAGAGAGGAGGAAATCAGGTGGAATCCACCTGTCTCCCTGAAATGAGCAGGGGAGCTGGGAGTCTGGGGAGGCCAGGGTAGCTACAGTTCATAGAGCACAGTACCAGAGGGAAGAAAGTCATACAGAGAAAGAGCTTTGGGGATCTGCAGAGAATTAGATCTGTAGAGGGTCCCCCTTGCGTCTTCAGGTGAATGCTGAACACTATATGCATGTGGGGAAACTACCCAAAGAAACACTGGGCAAAGAAGTACCTGAAAGGATTAGGGGAACAATCCCTAGAGGTCACACAACCCCAGGAGTTATTCCTCTTAACATCAGCCAGGGTGACAAACTTTATGGTGCATAAAACAGAGATGAGTACTTAGAGGGGTTTTACAAAATAAGTACTAAAGCAAAATTGGCCATACACTAAATGATACTACAGTTCTGTCTAACAAAGCTTGGTGGCAAGACATGAAAAAAATCAGACTGTGTCCAAGTAACTTAACCGCATACCAGAACAAAGCTCAGCATATTTATTGGAAATCAAAGATATCCAGCACTCAACAAGGAAAAATTCACATCTGGCATCCAATTAAAAACATCACCAGGCATACAGGTCATGGAAGAAACCTAAATGTCCATCGACAGACGAATGGATAAAGAAGTTGTGGTACATATATATAATGGAATTATTACTCAGCCATAAAAAGGAACAAAATTGAGTCATTTGCTGAGACGTGGATGGACTTAGAGACTGCCATACAAAATGAAGTAAGTCAGAAAGAGAAAAACAAATATCGTATATTAACGCATGTATGTGGAACCTAGAAAAATGGTACAGATGAACCAGTTTGCAGGGCAGAGGTTGAGACACAGATGTAGAGAACAAACGTATGGACACCAAGGGGGGAAAACCGTGGTGGGGTGGGGATGGTGGTGTGCTGAATTGGACGATTGGGATTGACATGTATACACTGATGTGTATAAAACTAATGACTAATAAGAACCTGCAATATAAAAAAACAAACAAAAAAAAACAACTAATACTAAACTTTCTTTGGGTTATTTGTATGGAAATATGTTTATATAAATGTTTCAGACATTACATGAAATTTCTAAAAATCTTATATGTTCTGGTATAATGTTATAAGTCATAATTCTAGTTATTACTTTAAAATGTATATCTCAGAAATTAAAAAAAAAAAAATCACCAGGCATATAAAGAAGCAGGAAAATTTGATTAATGAAAAGACTCAATCAAAACTACCCGAGAGGAGACTTCCCTTGTGTTCCAGTGGCTAAGACTCCATGCTCCCAATGCAAGGGGCCTAGGTTTGATCCCTGCTCAGGGAACTAGATCCCACATGCTGCAACTAAGAGTTTGCAGGCCACAACTAAAGATCCCACATGCTGCAACTAAGGATCCCACACCCAGCAACGAAGACCTGGTGCAGCCACATAAATATTTTTTTAAAAAACTACCCCAGAAATGACACAGATTATATAATTATTAGACAAAGACATTAAAATAGTTCATAAGTGCAGGAAGCTAGACGAAACAGCAGATGTTTTGAGACACGGAAGATTTTTTAAAAGGCCCCCTAAAAACTTAAGGGATAAAAACCACAATGTCTGAAATGAAAAATACAACAGACAGGATTATCAACAGACTGGGTATTACAGAAGAAATGATTAGTAAAGTTAAAATCATAATAGAAGCTGTCCAAAATGAAATGCAAGGAGGAAAAGTATGAAAAAGTTTAACAGATAATCAGTGGGCTATGGGATAGCTTTAAGCAGGCGATTAAACATGTAATTTTATTTCCCAAAAGGAGAAGGGATGGGGTAGAAAAAATATTTTAAGAAACAATGGCTGAAATTTTTCCAAATGTGTTGGGAACTATACGCTCACTGATACTAGAGGTTCAATGAACTCTTAAGCAGTAGAGAAACTGGAACCTTCATACATTGCTGATGAGAATGTAAAATGGTACAGCCACTGTTGGAAACAGTAGGCAGCTCCTCAAAAAGTTAAACACAGAATTACCATATGACTTAGCAATTCCATTCCTAGGTTATATACCCAAGACAGCTGAAAACATATGTTCACACAAAAACTTGTATACAATGTTCACAGCAGCATTGTTCATAATAGTCAAAAACCAGAAAAAATCCAACTGCCCATCCACTGATGAATGGATAAATAAAATGTGGTATATCCATATACTGGAGTATCATTTGGCCATAAAAAAGAATGAAGTGCTGATACATGCTACAACATGGATGAACCATGAAAACAGTATGCTAAGTGGAAGAAGTCAGACACAAAAGACCACATACTACATGATTCCATTTGTATACAATGTCCAGAATAGACAAATCTAAGAGAAAGTAGATTAGCAGTTGCCAGAGAACGAGGGAGAAGGGAATGGACAAGGACTGCTAAAGGGTATGAGTTTCCTTTTTGGGGTGATGAAAATGTTCTGGAATTAGAGAGATGATGGTTATACAACCTTGTGGATATACTAAAAACTACTGAACTGTACACGTTAAGGTAGTGAATTTTAAATTAAAAAATGCACGGAAAAAAAAAAAAAAAAAAATGCACGGGCTTCCCTGGTGGCGCAGTGGTTGAGAGTCCACCTGCCAATGCAGGGGACACGGGTTCGTGCCCCAGTCCGGGAGGATTCCACACGCCACGGAGCGGCTGGGCCTGTGGGCCATAGCCACTGAGCCTGCGCGTCTGGAGCCTGTGCTCCATGATGGGAGAGGCCACAACAGTGAGAGGCCCGAGTACCGCAAAAAAAACAACAACAAGGACAACAAAAAAAACACACAATGAGGGACTCCCCTGATAGTCCAGTGGTAAAGAATCCGCCTTACAATGCAGGGGACACGGGTTCAATCCCTAGTTGGGGAACTGGGATCCCACATGCCACAGGGCAACTAAGCTCGCGTGCCATAACTACTGAGCTTGCACACCTCAACTAGAGAGCCTGCGTGCCACAAACTACAGAGCCCACGCACCCTGGAGCCTGCATGCCGCAACTAGAGAAAACTTGCACGCCACAACTAGAGAGAAGCCCGCGCACCACCACAAAGATCCCACATACCTCAACAAAGATCCCACGAGCTGCAACTAGGACCTGACGCAGCCAAAAATTTTTTAATTTTTTTAAAACAGCACACAATGAAATGTGACTCTACATCTTTTGAAATGTGACTCTACATCTTTTAGAATGTCTCAAAAGACTACACCTACACACACACACATACACACACACACAGAGACTGTACCAAATGTTGGCTAGGATGTGAAACACTGGAACTCCAATACACTGCCAGTGCAAATATAAAATAATATAACTTTGGGCTTCCCTGGTGGCGCAGTGGTTGAGAGTCCGCCTGCCGATGCAGGGGACACGGGTTCGTGCCCCGGTCCAGGAAGATCCCACATGCCACAGAGCGGCTGGGTCCGTGAGCCATGGCCGCTGAGCCTGCGCATCCGGAGCCTGTGCTCCACAACGGGAGAGGCCACAACAGTGACAGGCCAGCGCACCAGAAAAATAAATAAATAAATAAATAATTTTGGAAAACAGTTGGCAGTTTCATAAAATATTACATTCATTTACCATATGACTTAGGCATTCTACAACTAGATGTTTACCCAACAGTAATGAAAATATATATCCATATAAAGACATGTACATGAATGTTCCTAACAGCTTTATTCATAAGAGCCAAAAACTGTAAACAACCCAAATGCCCAATGACAGAATAGACAAACTGGAGTATATAGCATTCAGAAAAAAAAAAAAAAAAGGAACTAAGTAGTGAAACATGAAACAACATGGATGAATTGCAAATTATACTGAGTGAAAGAAGCCTGACAAAAATAATACATAAGATTATATTTGTATAAAAAAATTTAAATGTAAAATAAACTATAGTGAGATTGGTTCAAGATCGGGAGTAGAAGGACGTGCTCTCACTCCCTCCTGAGAGAGCACCGGAATCACAACTAACTGCTAAACAATCATCAACAGGAAGACACTGGAACTCACCAAAAAAGATACCCCACATCCAAAGACAAAGGAGGAGCCACAATGAGATGGTAGGAGGGGTGCAATCACAATAAAATCAAATCCCATATCTCCCGGGTGGGTGACTCACAAACTGGAGAACACTTATACCACAAGAGTCCACCCACTGGAGTGAAGGTTCTGAGCCCCACATCAGGCTTCCTAACCTGGGGATCCGGCAACGGAAGGAGGAATTCATAAAGACTCAGACGTTGAAGGCTAGCGGGATTTGACTGCAGGACTTTGACAGGATTGGGGGAAACAGAGACTCCACTCTTGGAGGGCACACACAAAGTAGTGTGCAAATCGGGACCCAGGGGAACGAGCAGTGACCCCATAGGAGACTGAACTAGAACTACCTGCTAGTGTTGGAGGGTCTCCTGCAGAGGCGGGGGTGGCTGTGTCTCACCGTGAGGACAAGGACACTGGCAGCAGAAGTTCTAGGAAGTACTCCTTGGCGTGAGCCCTTCCAGAGTCCACCATTAGCCCCACCAAAGAGCCCAGGTAGGCTCCAGTGTTGGGTTGCCTCAGGCCAAACAACCAATAGGGAGGGAACCCAGCCCCACCCATCAGCAGTCAAGCGGATTAAAGTTTTACTGAGCTCTGCCCACCAGAGCAACAGCCAGCTCTACCCACCACCAGTCCCTCCCATCAGGAAACTTGCACAAGCCTCTTAGATACCCTCATCCACCAGAGGGCAGACAGCAGAAGCAAGAACTACAATCCTGCAGCCTGTGGAACAAAAACCACATTCACAGAAAGATAGACAAGATGAAAAGGCAAAGGGCTATGTACCAGATGAAGGAACAAGACAAAACTCCAGAAAAACAACTAAATGAAGTGGAGATAGGTAACCTTCCAGAAAAAGAACTCAGAATAATGATAGTGAAGATGATCCAGGACCTCAGAAAAAGAATGGAGGTAAAGATCGAGAAGATGCAAGAAATGTTTAACAAAGACCTAGAAGAATTAAAGAACAAACAGAGATGAAAAATACAATAACTGAAATGAAAAATACACTAGAAGGAATCAATACCAGAATAACTGAGGCAGAAGAACGGATAAGTGACCTGGAAGACACAAGGGTGGAATTCACTGCTGCAGAACAGAATAAAGAAAAAAGAATGAAAAGAAATGAGGCCAGCCTAAGAGACCTCTGGGACAACATTAAAGGCAACAACATTCACATTATAGGGATCCGAGAAGGAGAAGAGAGAGAGAAAGGACCTGAGAAAACATTTGAAGAGATTATAGTTGAAAACTTCCCAAACATGGGGAAGGAAATTGCCACCCAACTCCAGGAAGCGTAGAGAGTCCCATACAGGATAAACCCAAGGAGAAACACACTGAGACACATAGCAATCAAATTGGCAAAAATTAAAGACAAAGAAAAATTATTGAAAGCAGCAAGGGAAAAACGACAAATAACATACAAGGGAACTCCCATAAGGTTAACAGCTGATTTCTCAGCAGAAACTCTACAAGCCAGAAGGGAGTGGCATGATATACTTAAAGTGATGAAAGAGAAGAACCTACAGCCAAGATTACTCTACCCAGCAAGGATCTCATTTAGATTCGATGGAGAAATCAAAAGCTTTACAGACAAGCAAAAGCTAACAGGATTCAGCACCACCAAACCAGCTCTACAACAAATGCTAAAGGCACTTCTCTAAGTGGAAAACACAAGAGAAGAAAAGAACCTACAAAAACAAACCCAAAACAATTAAGAAAATGGTAATAGGAACATACATATCAACAATTACCTTAAATGTGAATAAATTAAATGTTCCAACCAAAAGACACAGGCTTGCTGAATGGATACAAAAACAAGACCCATATATATGCTGTCTACAAGAGACCCACTTCAGATCTAGGGACACATACAGACTGAAAGTGACTGGATGGAAAAAGATATTCCATGCAAATGGAAATCAAAACAATGCTGGAGTAGCAATAGTTGTATCAGATAAAATAGACTTTAAAATAAAGAATGTTACAAGAGACAAGGAAGGACACTACACAATGATCAAGGGATCAATCCGAGAAGAAGATATAACAATTATAAATATATATGCACCCAACATAGGAGTACCTCAATATATAAGGCAACTGCTAACAGCTATAAAAGAGGAAATCGACAGTAACACAATAACAGTGGGGGACTTTAAAACCTCACTTACACCAATGGACAGATCATCCAAACAGAAAATTAATAATAGGCCAGATAGATTTAATTGATATTTATAGGACATTCCATCCAAACACAGCAGATTACACTTTCTTCTCAAGTGCACACAGAACATTCTCTAGGATAGATCACATCTTGGGTCACAAATCAAGCCTTAGTAAATTTGAGAAAATTGAAATCATATCAAGCATCTTTTCTGACCACAACGTTATGAGATTAGAAATCAATTACAGGAAAACAAATGTAAAAAACACAAACACAGGGAGGCTAAACAATACGTTACTAAATAACCAATAGATCACTGAAGAAATTAAAGGGGAAATCAAAAAATACCTAGAGACAAATGACAATGAAAACACAACGATCCAAAACCTATGGGATGCAGCAAAAGCAGTCCTAAGAGAGAAGTTTATAGCAATACAATCCTACCTCAAGAAACAACAAACATCTCAAATAAACCATCTAACCTTACACCTAAAGGAACTAGAGAAAGAAAAACAAATCCCAAGTTAGTAGAAGGAAAGAAATAATAAAGATCAGAGCTGAAATAAATAAAATAGAAACAAAGAAAACAATACCAAAGATCAATAAAACTAAAAGCTGGTTCTTTGAGAAGATAAACAAAATTGATAAACCATTAGCCAGACTCATCAAGAAAAAGAGGGAGAGGGCTTCCCTGGTGGCACAGTGGTTGAGAGTCCGCCTGCCGATGCAGGAGACACGGTTCGTGCCCCGGTCTGGGAAGATCCCACATGCCACGGAGCGGCTAGGCCCGTGAGCCATGGCCGCTGAGCCTGCACGTCCGGAGCCTGTGCTCTGCAACGGGAGAGGCCACAACAATGAGAGGCCCGTGTACCGCAAAAAAAAAAAAAAAAAAAGAAAAAGAGGGAGAGGACTGAAATCAATAAAATTAGAAATGAAAAAGGAGAAGTTACAACAGACACTGCAGAAATATAAACCATCCTAAGAGACTACTACAAGCAACTCTATGCCAATAAAATGGACAACCTAGAAAAAATGGACAAATTCTTAGAAAGGTATATCCTTCCAAGACGGAACCAGGAAGAAATAGAAAATATGAACAGACCAATCAGAAGTAATGAAATTGAAACCGTGATTAAAAATCTTCCAACAGGGCTTCCCTGGTGGCGCAGTGGTTGAGGGTCTGCCTGCCAACGCAGGGGACACGGGTTCGTGCACCGGTCCGTGCACCGGTCCGGGAGGATCCCACGTGCCGCGGATTGGCTGGGCCCGTGAGCCATGGCTGCTGAGCCTGCGCGTCTGGAGCCTGTGCTCCGCAATGGGAGAGGCCACGGCAGTGAGAGGCCCGTGTACCGCAAAAAAAAAAAATCTTCCAACAAACGAAAGTCCAGGACCAGATGGCTTCACAGGTGAATTCTGTCAAACATTTAGAGAAGAGTTAACACCCATCCTTCTCAAACTCTTCCAAAAAACTGCAAAGAAACACTCCCAAACTCATTCTATGAGGCCACCATCACCCTGATACCAAAACCAGACAAAAATACCACAAAAAAAGAAAATTACAGACCAATATCACTCATGAATATAGATGCAAAAACCCTCAACAAAATATTAGCAAGCAGAATTCAACAACACATTAAAAGGATCATACACCATGATCAAGTGGGATTTATCCCAGGGATGCAAGGATTCTTCAATACACGTGAATCAATCAATGTGATACACCATATTAACAAAGTGAAGAATAAAAACCATATGATCATCTCAATAGATGCATAAAAAGCTTTTGACAAAATTCAACACCTATTTATGATAAAAAAACTCTCCAGAAAGTGGGCACAGAGGGAAACTACCTCAACATAATAGAGGCCATATACGACAAACCCACAGCAAACATCATTCTCAATGGTGAAAAACTGAAAGCATTTCCTCTAAGATCAGGACCAAGACAAGGATGTCCACTCTCATCACTATTATTCAACATAGTCTTGGAAGTCCTAGCCACAGCAATCAGAGAAGAAAAAGAAATAAAAGGAATACAAATTGGAAAAGAGGAAGTAAAACTGTCACTGTTTGCAGATGACATGATACTATATATAGAGAATCCTAAAGATGCCACCAGGAAACTACTAGAGCTAATCAACACCATGTGGTAAAGTTGCAGGATACACAATTAATGCACAGAAATCTCCTGCATTCCTATACACTAATGATGAAAAATCTGAAAGAGAAATTAAGGAAACACTTCCATTTACCATTGCAACAAAAAGAATAAAACACCGAAATATAAACCTACCTAGGGAGACAAAAGACCTGTATGCAGAAAACTGTAAGACACTGATGAAAGAAATTAAAGATGATACAAACAGATGGAGCGATATACCATGTCCTTGGACTGGAAGAATCAATGTTGTGAAAATGACTATACTACCCAAAGCAATCTACAGATTCAATGCAATCCTTATCGAATTACCAATGGCATTTTTTACAGAACTAGAATAAAAAAATCTTAAAATTTGTATGGAGACACAAAAGACCCCAAATAGCCAAAGTGGTCTTGAGGGAAAAAAAACGGAGCTAACTTCAGACTATACTACAAAGCTACACTAATCAAGACACTATGGTACTGGCACAAAAACAGAAATACAGATCAATGCAACAGGATAGAAAGCCCAGAGATAAACCCACACACCTATGGTCAACTAATCTATGACAAAGGAGGCAAGGATATACAATGGAGAAAAGACAGTCTCTTCAATAAGTGGTGCTGGAAAACTGGACAGCTACATGTAAAAGAATGAAATTAGAACACTCTATAACACCATACACAAAAATAAACTCAAAATGGATTAGAGACCTAAATGTAAGACTGGACACTATAAAACTCTTAGAGGAAAACATAGGAAGAACACTCTTTGACATAAATCACAGCAAGATCTTTTTTGATCTAGCTCCTAGAATAATGGAAATAAAAACAAGAATAAACAAATGGGACCTAATGAAACTTAAAAGCTTTTGCACAGCAAAGGAAGATGAAAAGACAACACTCAGAATGCGAGAAAATATTTGCAAACAAATCAACGGACAAAGGATTAATCTCCAAAATACCTAAACAGCTCATGCAGCTCAATATTAAGAAAACAAATAACCCAGGACTTCCCTGGTGGCGCAGTTGTTAAGAGTCCGCCTGCTGATGCAGGGGACACAGGTTTGTGCCCCGGTCCTGGAGGATCCCACATGCCGTGGAGCAGCTAGGCTCATGAGCCATGGCCGCTGAGCCTGCGCATCTGGAGCCTGTGCTCCGCAACAGGAGAGGCCACAACAGTGAGAGGCCCACGTACAGCCAAAAAAAAAAAAAGAAAACAAACAACCCAATCCAAAAATGGGCAGAAGACCTAAATAGACATTTCTCTAAAGAAGACATGCAGATGGCCAAGAAGCACATGAAAAGCTGCTCAACCTCACTAATTATTAGAGAAATGCAAATCAAAACTACAATGAGGTATCACCTCACACCAGTTAGAATGGGCATCATCAGAAAATCTACAAACAACAAACGCTGGGGAGGGCGTGGAGAAAAGGGAACCCTCTTGCACTGTTGGTGGGAATGTAAATTGATAAAGCCACTATGGAGAACAGTATGGAGGTTCCTTAAAAAACTAAAAATAGAATTACCACATGACCCACCAATCCCACTACTGGGTATATACCCAAAGAAAACCATAATTCATAAAGACACATGCACCCCAATGGTCACTGCAGCACTATTTACAATAGCCAGGACATGGAAGCAACCTAAATGCCCAGAGACAGACGAATGGATAAAGAAGATGTGGTACATATATACAATGGAATATTACTCAGCCATAAAAAGGAACAAAATTGAGTCATTTGTAGAGACGTGGATGGATCTAGAGACTGTCATACAGAGTGAAGTAAGTCAGAAAGAGACAAACAAATATCGTATATTAACACATATATGTGGACCCTAGAAAAATGGTACAGATGAACCGGTTTGCAGGGCAGAAATAGAGACACAGATGTAGAGAACAAACATATGGACACCAAGGGGGGGAAAGTGTTGGGGGGGTGGTAGTGGTGGGATGAATTGGGAGATTGGGATTGACATGTATATGCTAATATGTATAAAATGGATAATTAATAACCTGCTGTATTAAAAAATTCAAAAAAAAATTTTTTTAATAAAAATAAAATTTAAGAAAAATAAAATAAACTATAGTGATAGAAAGCAGGCAGGGAGGGGGCACTCACAAAGGGACAGAATGAAGAAACTTTGGAGGTACTGAGTATGTTCACTGTCTCAACTGTGGTGATGGTTTCATGTGTGAATACATAGCTAGGAATTTATCAAACTGTACATGCAGTTTCAATACATGCAGTTTATTGTATATCAAGTATACCTTAATAAAGCTGTGTAGAAAAAAAGAATCTAAAAAAACAAAACCACAACATATATAAATTTGGGTGATGCAGTTAAAGCAGTGCTTCAGGAGAAACTTCATTAACTCTGTTATACTAGAAAAGGTATATAACCCATGTTAAACTAGAAAATGGAGAGCAAAGTAAACACAAGGTTAATAGAAAGGGATAATAAAGAATAGAATAGAAAACACAGAGAATAATATATTTAGCACAGGCCACTTGTCAGTGCAACCACCCAAGTATAAACTTCAGAATGCCACTACTACTGTACCTCCATGAAGGAAAGTGGCTGGGGCTCCAGCCATTCGTTTGAGCTCTTGAGCCTGGTTAGTCTGTCAGTTATCACATCATTGTCTGAACTTTTCATTGTGTTCACAAATAACAGAGCCCCTAGAAAAACTAAAAAATCAGCTTACTTAGTAACGAGAATTCAGATTTATTCTCTTCTATTTGATTAATAATCACTATTCGTGGACGTGAACGGACGTGGAACGGATTCTGAACTTTAGACACCCACACTTTCCCTAAGGAAAGGGGCCTTCACCCAGGATTCTGCTGGTGTCTTCCGAGCCAGCCTCCTTTAAGCAGGGGAGCTCTCTCCAGACCCACCCACCGTCCCCTCGAATCCCAGGCTTCCCACAACGTGGCCCAATGGAGCCGGTGTGGCAATTCTCAGCCTGGCCTCTAGGAGTCGCATCTGCAGTTTTCGGAGTGGGCAGAGTTGCAGCCTTCTGGCTCCTGAAGCACAGCCAGGATGGGCTTCTCAGAGAAGGAAGGAAGGGCTTTTGAACACAATTAGCTTGTCTTCAAGCTCTCAGAGTCCCAAACCGCCACCCCCAGCCCCGTCCAGCCCGTGCCTGAGGGAGAAGCACCCACGACCCCGCCCCTTCCCTCCTACCCCGCTGGCAAGGTGCGTGTGGCCTCCGCCCAGCCTGGAGGAAAAGCTGCAGGCCGCGACAGGTACCTCAGCTCCCCTGCCTCGACTAGCAGGGCCTTCGGTTCTCTGGCACCACGACAGGGCCGGGCCCGACAGCCCACGGCGCCTGGGTCGTCGGCTGCGGCGGGAGAGTGAGCCCGTCCCACCTGAGGTCCAGTCACCTCGCGCCCGTCGCCTAGGTAGCTTAAGAACGTTTCGCGTCGAGAGATCCGGTCGAAGCACCCCGCGACCCCTCCGCCGCGGCGGACAAGGAGTCCGCGCGCCGCCGAGGTGGCCGGTGGACTCTGAATTCCGCGGGACCGCCCGGTCCAGAGACTCGGCCGCTGCGTCCCTGAGCCCCACGCAAATGCGCTACCGCAGACCAGCCTAGCTGAGAAGAAACTAGAAAAGTCGTTGGTCCGGCGCCCAACGGCTGGTCGCGGTCTCCGGTCGGAGCCATAGCGCTTCTCGGTGACGGGCAGCTGCCGCAGCCAATAGCTGGGCTCGTCGCCCTCTCGCCCCGCCTCCCCCCGCGTCCGTTGACCGCCGCATGCGCTTCAAGCCAGCCTTTGGTTGTGTTGGGCTCCTTCCCGAGAACAAGGGGTCTTTTCCTGGTCAGGCCCGCCGCGATCCCCCAAACCCTCTGACCCTCCCGTGCGTCTCCGCAGCCAACCAGACTGGACATTAACACACCCTCCCTCGCCCTCAGTAACCCCGCTCCAGGGAACCCCCGTGGGCCAAATCGCTGCGAAGGGAGTGGCGGGCTAGGGGCTCCTTGGAATGACGAGTGTTTCTGGAGTTTGTCCAGATGAGGAGGGCCCAAGAAGACTTGGGAACCTGTGCGGAAAATGTCGCTTTAAGTTCCTTAAGGTGTTTTTAGTCCCCTGGGGTATTGATCAGTGTCCATAGTTGGTGCTGATGTTGGTCAGTGGGAAAGGAACGTAAGGACTCATGACCAGTATATCTCATTTAGTCTTGTTTACTTCAGTAGTTCTCCATTTCGTCAGGTTTTTAATTTTTTTAGTTTTAATCCTAGGTGATTCTGATGCAAACCATTGACACAGAGAGAAAATTACGAGCTGTGATTTTCCAAACTCATAACCCTCTCTGTGAACTGATTTTCTATGATTCTGTTTTCCTCTTGAGTATTGGTGGGCACTGGATGATGGAACTCCATTTTCACCCTTCATCTTTTCAAAGTGCACATGCTGATATTAAAGCTGTCCAGGGTGTCTTAGGGACATTTGTATTCACAGGGCTTTTAAAAACTAGCCAGAGCAGATGGTTTCAACTGCAGTTCCCTTTTTCAGGGCTGAGGGAGCATGAGCCATTTGCAGAACTTACTGTTAGATACACTCCTGGGAACAAAGCATGTAGACAATGCAGCTCTCATCAAACTCCAGGAGCAGAGCCTATGTGTAGCATCACCTGGATTTAGTGTAAGAAAAAAACAGGTTTGGGCATAAGAGTTTAAATCTTTTTCTGTAAAGGCCATAGACAGTACATAAAAGAATGGGAGTGACTATGTTCCAATAAAACTTTATGAACACTGAAATTTGAATTTCATGTAATTTTTACATATCACAAAATATTATTATTTTGATTTTTTTTTCAACTACTTAAAAATGTAAAAACCATTCTTCATTTGCAGGCCTACAAAAACTGGTAGTGGTACAAATTTGGCCAGTCCACCATAGGTTGCCAACTTCTAGTCTATTTAACCTCTGCAGGTAATGCCCAGTGATGTCCGAACACTTGTGGATGGATTTGCCAAGAACCCTTTGAAAACCAGAAGAGAAGGATTGTATTTCAAGGAGAAGGACTACAAATGTGTCCGGGCAGATGACTATTCTCTTTATGCTAAGAGTGTGAGTGTTCAAGATTTGAAGACAACTTTGTAAAAACCTTAAGAAAAGAATTTGACTCCAATTTTCAGTGCCTCTCCTGATACTATCTTTAAAACAGACTAAGCCTGTTACTGCAATGGCAATGTTCGAGATAGCAGTCTAGTGCCAGGAAGGCACATGTAAAAGAAAGTACTAACAGAGAGCCTAGTTTTGAGAAATGTTCATTCCAGAATTTATCAACTGAACCTTGCCTGAACTGTCTCTCTCCACTGCAATTATTCCTCATACTCTACATTCTCCTTCTTTAAAAAACAAAGTGATATTACTCTTGTGCTTAAAACGTCTGTTGGTTCACTGTTGCCTATAAGGAATTAAGGGGATGACAGTCATATTTCTGTATGCCCTATATGATGGGTTAGGCACACTTCACCCACATTATAAAATAAGTAGCCTCATTTACAGATGAGGAAACTGAGGCTTAACCAGGTTAAATAACTCTTCCATAGTCATACAGCAGAAAATGGAGGTGCTGGGATTCAAGCCCAGAGCTATCTAATTCCAAAATGTATTTCCTTTCCATGACATCTGTTGTTCTCACTGGGATAGGGGTATATTACAATCAATTCAGGAGCTTTTTTCAGAATACACATGCTGTTATTACAACAGTCTAAAACTTTTTGACAACTAAATTAGTGAAAAAGAGTGGAGAGTCCAAAAACAAACATAATGAATATGGAAGTCAGGAAATGGTGAAAAATGTGGCTGGCGCGTAACTTCTTGTCCTGTAACTAGAACCAAGAGAAGGGCATTCTGTTTTATTTTTATCCAGGAAAATACTGGTGTGGTTGTTGTGAAGACCCATTTGTATCTTCTGGTGGCAACTTACACTGAGGGCATGTATCCTAGTGTCTGTGTGGAAGCCACAGAGAAATTGGGTAAGTTTGCTCCCAATGCCTGTCTTTGTTCCCTGTGGTAGTCAAGTCTTCTGACTGCAAGTAACCCAATCAAACCAGCTAGGGTAGAAAGGAGGAATTTATTGGAAGGGTACCAGGGTTACTTATATAACCGGTGAAAGGACAGAGTGCAGCTGAGCCACAAGGAAAATGGATTCCAGGGACTGGAACACTGCTAGCACTCTACTCTAGTCTCTCCTCCTAAGAGGGTCAGCTTTGTTCCATCCCATTGCAGACTGCCTCCTTTCCTGGTGGTGTCATGGTCAAGCCTTGCATCCTATCTCTTAATTTCTTTTAGAACCCTGATCTGACAAGTCTTAGATCATATAATTTACCTTTATATCAGTCAGCTGGGGTTAGGAGGCGGGAAAGGCAGAGTTAAAAAGCAGAGATGTAGTTGCTGGGGGCCATCCTCTATAAAAGGATTTTCTACAGAAAAATAAATTACTGTGAGCCAGGCTTATTGGTGTCTGCTACATTCCCCTTCCATGTCTCTACATTTTAAAATAAAGATCTAATGTAGAACTAACTGGGAAATTATATCTATGAGAGTTGAGCTTAATAAACGATAAATTGTATCTGTTTAGATTTTTTAATCTAAATTTAAATTTCTTTTTTTTTAGCAGTTTTAGTAGTCACTTTAAAAAAAAATATTTATTTATTTGGCTGTGCCAGGTCTTAGTTGCAGCAGGCAGGCTCCTTAGTTGTGGCATGCGAACTCTTAGTTGCAGAATGCATGCGGGATGTAGTTCCCTGACCAGGGATCGAACCCAGGCCCCCTGCATTGGGAGCGCAGAGTCTTATCCACTGTGCCACCAGGGAAGTCACCTAAATTTAAATTTCTAAAAAAAAGTTTTTGTTGGAGTTGCTTGAATACTCCTTTGAGATAGTAGAATCCTCCATCTACTTCTGCTAGTGAGGAAAGCAGCCAACCTTTCATTCTTTCAACGAATTCTCAGTGACAACCTACATGTATGTGCGCGGCACTATCCTAATAAACTAGGAAATCAAAGCTGGTTAAGATAGTCTCTGCTTTCCATGCCTCTATACGATACTGCTGCCCTATCTGCCTGAAATATCTTCCCTTCTGTCCCTGCCCTTTCACATCCAGTTGGCAAATTCCTAATTATCATTGAAAACCCAAATCAGATCTTGGGCTTCTCTCTACTGTGCTATGTATTTTATGCATACCTTTATTATTACTGACATTAGAGTCCTTTGTTTACCTTGATTGTGAGCCCCTAGAAGGCAAAAATTTCGTCTTAATCCAGTCCCTAAAACAGTGTCTAATGATGAGTAGGAAATTAATGCATGTTTGATGAACAAATAAATCAATGACCTCTGCCTAGCAGAATCTGGGAGGGCTCCAGACAGCGGAATCTTTTTTTCTTTTTTGATTAATTTTTATTGGAGTATAGTTGCTTTACAATGTTGTGTTGGTTTCTACTGTACAGCAAACTGAATCATCTATATGTAGACATATATCCCCTCTTTTTTGGATTTCCTTCCCATTTAGTTCACCACAGAGCATTAAGTAGAGTTCCCTGTGCCATACAGTAGGTTCTCATTAGTTATCTATTTTATACATACTATCAATAGTGTATATATGTCAATCCCAATCTCCCAATTCCTCCCACCCCCTCCTTCCCCTCTTCGTACCCATAGTTTGTTCTCTACATCTGTGTCTCTATTTCTGCTTTGCAAATAAGATCATCTACACCATTTTTCAGACAGCTGAATCTTAAAGGATTAATTGAGAAAGTAACTACCATCACAGAAACTACACACACAAAAAATGTATATAAGTACAGACCTTCACAGTTGTCATAAATAGTTCCCTGGCATGGATTGTCATAAACCATGCTACACGGCTGGCAATGAGGTATTCTAGGAGCAAATAGGACTGAGCGTAGGCAAGACACAACTTAGGAAGCACCTAACAGGAGGGGTGATCTCCAGCATGGGAGAAACAGGCAATTACAACCACCGAGGATCTTTCCTGAGCAGGTATCAGGATTTAAGGGAGGTTCAGTTTCAGTAGGGTAGGGCAGGAGCAGGAGGACAGAACGGAGACTTGTATATCTGGGCTAATTATCGAATTAAAGCTATCCAGAAAAGGAAGCCAGGAAAATGAGCAATTAGGCTCTAAAGAGGCCAGACGCTATCCTATCAGCTGTGGCCCGGGGCTAATTCCCCAGGTATCCTGTGGAGAAGACCAGAGAAGTTGCCTGACCACTGTAATGTAGATTCTGTGGCTGGCATTGAAGAGTGCTTAGGGCCACAAGAGACTCCAAAGAATGCGTGTTATTTAGGACAGGGCTGACATCATTCCACTAAGATCTCACTACTCTGGGAAGGGATCGGCTATCCTGGAAGTGATTTAATGCTCATGAGGGATGGATGAGGCTGATATCCACTCAGGAGCCAGTTACTTATCTCTTGTCTCAATTTTTTTTTTTTTTTTGGCTGCGCCCACATCACTTGCGGGTTTCACAACCAGGGATTGAACCTGGGCCACCCACCGCAGTGAAAGCGCTGAGTCCTAATCACTGGACCTCCAGGGAATTCCCTCATGTCTCATTACTTCTATTTCCTTGACTTGTTTTTCTTTTAATTATATTTTTCTCTTTCAAAAATTATGCATGACAATTATAGAAAATTTGGGAAATAAAGAACTATCACAATTTTTTATTATGAAAGATTCTAGGAGCATTGTGTGTGTGTGTGTATATATATACAAACATATATCTCCCCTAATAGACAATGAACTCCTTGAAGTCAGGGATTGGGTCTTAACTCTCCAGTCATCCTTGTATCTCCAAGTACTTAGCACAGTACCTAGCACATGGTAGTTACGAACATTTATGGAATAAATGAATGAATCATATTGTGATAATGTACTGTTCATAAGTAATAACCATATTCTGTTTCCTTTCAGGAGAATATCTAAGAAGAAAAGGAAATTAAGTCATCACAGGACTATGAAAGACAGCTTTTATGATTTTAGAAGAAAACTATAGATCCTAAAGAAAAAGTAATGCCTTATATTGTGGTTGAAAAATACTAGGCAGAAGATACTGAAAAGGAAGAATGAGTTAAGGAAGCAATTTTTCTTAGTTCAAGAGATCCTCTTCTTTAATTGGAATTACTTAGTCCACTTTATTTGTTCCTTTTTTTTTTTTTTGGCGTTGGTCATTGGCATGAATGTGAGGCATTTCACAGGGCATATGATAGTTTCACAGGGCATATCTGTTGGGAGACTCCTCCATGAGTCTCTGTATTCCCACACATCTTGCTGGGTATGCCAAGAATACAAGGCCCTAACCACTCTTCATGCAGACCATTTCAGGGTTATGTTGCAGGAAGCAACCTTGAAAAATGAAGTGATGTCTCCCTTCAGAACCAAGGGCAAGCTTGCTTACTGCTTGCTCTGAAAGAGGTAGATTCCCTGAATTCAGTGTTCCTGTCCTAGAGTGCAGCTCACTGCATGTGTGGCATCTATCTGGTCCACATCACCCCTGTGGGACCTGGGGAAAAGGGGAACCAATGTACAGACCACCCAACAACAGGCCACTCGTCAAGGTATCCGAGGGACACTCCGCACTCCCCACCATCTGCAGGCATCTGATTTTGTTGAGCACTGGAAAGGTCTTCCCAAAAATCAACTCAAAAAGATTTCTGACTCCACCTCCCTCACTTCCTCCTAGTCCACACAACTTAGTGGGGTCAATGAATACAGCCTTCCCCAGAAAGGGTTCATCTCCTCTTGGTCACCTCCTGGGTGATGATCAGAACGATGAGGGTAGAGAGTATATATAACCTATTTTGAAAATTCAGGATTCTACCCTGATCATTCCTGGCCATGGTGCATCTTTCTTTCTCCTAATAGCAACCCCAGGCCAGTCTGTTTGCACAGCCTCCAAGTGTCCCTAGGGAGGGAATACCACAGGCCACTGGCATTTCTTGACATTATCATGCAGTTTTCTGAATTCCAAAAGCATGCTATCTGAGGCAAAGTGTCTTTCGTTAATGTTTATAAAATTCTCCCACTTTCAGGTTTTGTATAACAGCCTTTCAAGGAGCTTACCTCCAATACAATTCCTTTTCTGAGCTTGGGTGCCAAGAACTACAGATTTGTTCTGGGTGGTCAAGCTGACCACTAGTCCGTTCATTCATTTATCTGTTCAGCTGCTTGATTCTTTTCTGAGTTAGAGGTAAAAGTACATTTAAAATTTACTTATTTAGCATTCGTTGAGTAGCCTACTGTGTGCTAGGTACTGTTGATACAAAAGTAAATAATATATACACCCCACCGCAGATAGGATTACAATTTAGTGAAGAAAATTTATAAATGAGTCACATTACCATGTGATAAATGCTGTAACAGATAGAAAAAAAGAACTGTAAAGCACAAAGCCTAAAGCAATCAACTGTGCATTCAGGAGCCTGAAAATGCATTTGAAGTGAATCTGGAAGAATAAGTAAGTACAGAAGAGAGCAAAAAGCATTCCAGGTTTAAGGAATAGCGTATGCAAGTTCCTGTTGTGTGAAAAGAATGGTGAGAGGTTCAGTGTGGCTGGAAAATAGTATGTATGAGAGAATGATAAATGAAACTGGGAAGATGGATGGGGCCAAAGGAGAAAAGGCTACTTTCTTCAGGCTAACTCAAAGGACATCAAGCAGTGCTGCGGTATAAACAGTACTTTTTGAAACTTTTATAATTTTGATTGCAAAAGTAATATACACTCATAAAAACACTTGAGAAAATAAGTTACTCATAATTTCACATTAAATGAAAACAACTGTTGATAGTTTCTGTTATTTTCTTCCAGTCTTTTTTCAGTGCACATAATATATACATTTTTTTTATAAATCTATAGTTTTATTGAGACAAAAACTGACAGTGTTGGTATGAAGTTTAACATTTAAACAAAAGTTTTCACAGAAACCTAACACATGCCTAAAAAGATTTTACAACAGAGTTCTAGATGCAGGTCTAAATGATGTCAAGAACTGATGGATCTCATGATTCAAGACAGCATTTTGGGTTTTAGTTAATTCTTAGGATTAAAAAAATCTGTTTTGTTTTAAAGTGAACCACTGCCCCAGTATGAAAATTTAATCACCTGAGACCAGGGCTTCAGAAATCATTCAACTCTTGAAGTGACTCAGTGAACTTGTACTGTCAGTGACTGAACCCTGCCACCAATGGTTTCAAAGTTCAAAAAACAGAGGCTCCAAGAGTTTTCCACCCTAAGAGCACTGGCCCTTGTCTTTGCCTACTCTCCCATCTCCTATACCACCCTCTGCCCTTCCCCAAATACTTCAGCCAGTGGCTTGGAGAGAGAAGCTGATATTTATAACTTCAAAATTGGAAAAGAAAGGGTCTTCTTGTCAATTTCAAGAATTAGCACCTCTAAGACAGAATGATCTGCCTGTGTATACACTCCAATAAGACATTTCCTCCTCAACCAGTTTCCATCCCCCAAAATGGCAGCTTTGGTAACTTCTTAACTGGGAAGTTAAGAAGTTACCAAAGCTTAATGCTTTTTGGGAACAGCATTAAGCTCAGGCAGGGAACACCTTGGCTTCTAAGTTTCAGGCATTCACAGCTTTTAAACAGTCTCTCACAGACCTCATTTAGGTTGCCAATGACATTTTTTGAAAGGATAAAATATTCTGGACACAGAACCAAATCATCATTAGTTGTTCTTTCCTTTGTTTCACCATTTGCCCCCAACAGGCCCCAAATTTTAACAAAAATGACTCTAACCCATCCCCCTTCTTTCCCACCCCACCCCTCCCACCCCAAATAATACACCAGAAATAGCCAAAAACTACATACATGCTACGCTGTAAAAATGCAGAGTTAACACTATTGGGAAGAAGGTTGTGGAGATGCTCTTTGAAGATCTACAGTATCTTTTGCTCTCCCACATCCCATTCTGCAAGTTTTGTCCTTCATAGAAGGCCCTTTGCTTTTCTCAGCAAAGTTCAGAATGGGTTGTCTTGAAACACTGACCCTCCTTCCCCTCCACTGGGATGGGTGTGCAAACTATACAGCATGTAGCAGCTTTAAAGCACTTGGGCTGCTGTAGGGCACAGACACTATACTGGCTCTTCAAAGGACATCTTCTCAAGCCCCCTCTATGGTGTCAAGACAAGTAGAACTCCTCCTTTCCCCACTTGAAACCCACAGTCAGATGTGACGGGCTGGTACTCAGGAGAGTTAATTCTTGTCATCTTTTTTGTCATCATCCTCCGAGGGGTAGGAATGCCACGTCAGCCTTTCCTCATAGGAGGATATGACAACCTGTGGGCACTTGACATTGGCTTCCGTGGCAGGGACCAGGTGAGCCCCATCAGAGTTTTTCCATTTCATCAGGAACATGAGTTCTCCACTGGAGTCTGTAGCTCCAATAATCCGCTCCGATCCAAACCCCCGGCAAAGCCTC
Source organism: Phocoena sinus (assembly GCF_008692025.1). Lineage (NCBI taxonomy): Eukaryota > Metazoa > Chordata > Mammalia > Artiodactyla > Phocoenidae > Phocoena > Phocoena sinus. Next base: position 18,667,133 of record NC_045775.1, on the reverse strand, counting down.
GTGGCTTTTCTGACTCTTCTTTCTTCTTCTTTGCTTCGCTCGCCTCCCCCTTATCTTCCGAATCAGAATCAGCTTTGCGCTTGCCTCCCTCTGATTTATGTCTCGTGTGCTGTTTTCTGTGACTGCAGGAACTCGGCAATGAAGTCGGGGCGATCCAGGTTTTCTTCTGGCTCCCAAGTGTCGTCCTCATCTGAGAACCCCTTCCACTTTAGGAGGTACCCCACTTTGCCCTTTACCACTCGACGGTCGAGAACTTTTTCCACCACATATTCTTATTCCTCTTCTTCTAGCACCTCCTCCACTTTCTTCTTGTTTTATTTTTTCCCCATAGTGCCCACCAGCTTTCTGGTATAAAGGGTGACGCTGCTCAGAGCAGCGCCCACGAGCCCGAGAGGAATCGGTGCCGTGCTACTGGCGTGTCTTGTCGGGTCGGGCAGGGGAGTGGCGACCATAATATATACATTATAACCTAACCTAAATCATGAACACAGATGGTTGACAACCCACCCTGTTCATATAGCATAATGTTATAAAATCTTGTATTTCATTTAAAATTGCTTAGAAAATTTTAATTGCTTAGAAAATATTTTAATCATTGCATATCACATGGTATTCCTCTTTGTTAGATATTTATGTTATATCCACTTTTTCACTTTGTAAATAACGCTGCCGTTTACAACTTTTACATAATTCTTTGTGTCTCTGATTATTTCCTTAGGTCTGGAAGTGGAGTTTCAGGGTCAGAGTATGAGCAACTTTACAGCTCTCTAGTTTTGTTGTTGTTGTTTTGTTTTGTTAACAGAGAAGTTTTACACCATGGTTAATAAGAGGCAGAGTTTTTTGTGGGGGTAGGTGGGCGGGGAGGGAGTTATATGTAATTCAGCTGTTAACTCATCAGTTTCCTATGCTTGTGGGATTGGGCCTGAGGCAATCTTACCAAGTGCCTCAGTAAATGAGAAAGAGAGGAAATGCAGTCAATTGAACTGGCTGAGTCAGAGACCAGAGAGGCAGGTTACTATTTGAATCCAGACAGTGCTAAATCATGGTGACATTAGACAGTTGCTCCTGTATGATATAGAGATACTCATGAGGTTTGCAGGACAAGCCAGGAAACATTTGGGGACTTCTAGATACAACTCCAAAGGAGTCCAGGCATGCCAAGGCCCAGAGCTAAACAGAAGGCTGGGCTATCAATGCTTCAGGCTAAAGTCACACTATATTATCAAAACAGAGTGGACTAGAGCAGAGATATGCAAAGAATAGCACTCAGACCCACAAGACTAGAACATCTGAACATGCTGATGTGTGTAGAAGGGAGATGTAACCATAAAAAGTGGAAGCTGGTCAGCCAGGGAAGCCTAGAAAAGGAGTCATGGGAGCAAAGGCTGGCTGGGCCATTCCAGGTGGGAGGATCTTTGAGCAAACAATTCAAGTTGTCTGGTATTTTCTAGCAGCAACTTTCTGACAGCAACTGGGTGTCCTAGAATTCAATCCCATTTTGAACTAACTACCTGGGGTTAGTGCAGACCCTACAGGTTAAGGGGCTCAGCCCTGTAAGACTGCCTTCACCTCAGAAGCCAGCCACAACTCCCAGGTCCTCAGGTTACCCACACTTGTGACTTGGCTACAAATTTGGGGGTTCCCTTGACCACCCGCCCTTCAGGTTTGATAATTTCCTAGAATGACTTAAAGAACTTAAGTGCCATACTTATGATTACAGTTTTATTATAAAGGATACAACTCAGGAGCAGTCAAATGTAAGAAATACTTAGGGCATGGTACCGGAGGTGGGAATGGGCTCAGAGCTTCCATGCTCTGGTGCACCACTCTCTCAGTACATCATTGTGTTCACCAACTAGGTAGCTCTCCAAACCTCATTGTTCCAGGGTTTTTATATGGTGGTTTCATTAGTGGGCATGAATAATTAAGTCAGTGGCCACCTGATTGAACTTAGTCTCCAGCCCCTCTCCCCTCCCCAGAGATCAGGGGTTGAGGCTGAAAATTTCAACCCTCTAATCTAATTGACTAGTGACTAGCCTCCATTCTAAAGATATCCAGCCCCTCATTAGCATGAATAACAAAAGACACTCCTATCATTCACAAAATTCCAAGAGTTTCAGGAACTCTGTGCCAGGAACCAGGGACAAAGGCTAAATATATTTTATTATATCACTTCTGATCTTAATGGCAAGGTTGTACCAGGTATAGAGGTGGATATATCTTGCTGTCTTAGCCAGATTAAGTATTTAACATTCAATTCATCTCAATCATCCCACCTTGTCCAGAATCTTCACTCACCAATTGGCTTTCCATGTAGATCTACCTATAGATTTTGGGGTCAGACCTCTTGCCAATGATTTCTCCTTTTAAATTAGCACATTGACATCTGAATGTTATAACTTAGTTATGTGGACTGTACACCTCTCTCCACATGCTGACAAGCTGGGGTTTTGAGCCTACAAGGCAGAAGGTCTGACCCTGGATCAACAGTGATCTCTAAAGTACTGAAGGCCATCATGAAGCCTCTTGGCTACTTACCAGCATTTCCCGGATGCACACACACTGCACTGTTGGGTGCCTAGTGGGAGCCCTTTTCATAAACCTCATCAAGGCAAATGCCTCATTGTCTGGAACCCTCCTATGTAAGGCGGTCCAGTTGCTTCCTACAGTTCTCACTACAAAGTTCCAGTTGGGCTTAGCTACTCAGGGAGACCCACAAAAGGGATCCTTTGATGGTAGCTACACAGTACCTGTGGAAGTGCCCAGGGAGCAGGTGATCTTCTGAAACAGCGGTCTCTGAATCAGGGAAATGTGTCCTGGTAGTTCACAAAGACTTTAAATGGCACATACAGGCATGAATGGACTTAAGGGGTTCATTTTTCCCAGATCTTTAACTTCCATATGTACTTTCCTAAAATTTATCTGTTGTGATTGAGCAGTAATGCCAGTTCTTCTGCATCTCCCATCTCCAACCGCCTTTCTCCCAGTATACAAAAGAAAGGCCTACTCTCATCCAGTCCCAATCTTACTGTGATGCTTGGCTTGGAGGGTAAAAACTGCAGGGTGAAAAAAAAAAAAAAAAAAAAAAAAAAAACTGCAGGGTGCCAAAGGAAAGGAAAATTCTCAATGTTTTTAAATTTAATGACCTCTTCCGTCCTCCAGTGTCAAAAATACATCATATGTGAAGAAGAGTCTCAAGAGAATATTGCAAAAAGAGCATCACTGAGAAATAGTGAAAATCTTTGTATCATAAGTCATCTAGGAGAGAAAGACTCCCTGTCTTTATGTTTCTTAAAATTCAGAAGCAAGACAGTTATCATAAGGACATGAATTAATATGATTACTTGAGGAACTTCCCTGGTGGTCCAGTGGTTAAGACTTCGCCTTCTAATGTGGGGGGGTGCAGGTTCAATCCCTGGTTGAGGAGCTAAGATCCCACACGCCTTGTGGCCAAAAAACCAAAAGAAGATTACTTGAAAAATGAGAAATTTTTCTGATAGAAAGTAATTTGACTTGGCTGATTAGTTTAAAACAATGATGGCTGGCTTTGCCAATAAGAATGTCACAGCTGTTTTTCATAAATGGCTTAAGTCTACAACTCCAAAATATTAATAAAAAGGTATTTAGTTTTTTAATTAATTTTTACTGGAGTATAGTGATTTACAATGTTGTGTTAGTTTCTGCTGTACAGCAAAGTGAATCAGTTATACATATACAGTTATCCACTCTTTTTTAGATTCTATTCCCATATAGGTCATTACAGAGTACTAAGTAGAGTTCCCTGTGCTATACAATAGGTTCTTATTAGTTATCTATTTTATATATAGTAGTGTGTATATGTCAATCACAATCTCCCAATTTACCCCTCCCCTCCCCTAATAAAAATATATTTAAAGCACATGATAAGGTAAAAGAATTTGGTCCAAAAACTGTCTTAGCAAAAGTGTATTGGAATTAATACTTTTACTTTCCATATCTTCCTGAGTATATCAATTTAAACAAGGTGCCTCGGGGCTTTCCTGGTGGTGCAGTGGTTAAGAATCCGCCTGCCAATGCAGGGGACACGGGTTCGAGCCCTGGTCTGGGAAGATCCCACATGCCACGGAGCAACAAAGCCCAGGGGCCACAACTACTAAAGCCTGCGCGCCTAGAGTCCGTGCTCCACAACAAGAGAAGCCAACGCAATGAGAAGCCCACCCACGGCAACAAAGAGTGGACCCGCTCGCTGCAACTACAGAAAACCTGCACACAGCAACGAAGACACAACGCAGCCAAAAATAAATAAATAAAATAAATTTATAAAATAAATAAATAAAAATAAACAAAATGCCTCTAAGTGGAAAAGTAGCAGAAATAATTAATAATCATTTGATAAATCTTTGCAAAGATTTGTTGGCATAATCCTAGAAGCTGAGAACCGGAATGACACTTATGACTAACTAATCCTTTACAGGTTGAGTGGTTTCCAAATCTTTGCTTTCAACAAAATTGAAGGAATACCTAATTAATTTGCCAGCTAATAGATCACTGAAAATAGTTTTTGATGATAGATCATTATATGGTTTTTATCATATAACTCACAGGTATTCAAATAATTGGCTGACATTCCTATAATGAAATTTCTTTCCCATCTAATTTATGCAAATTAGGTTTCTCAGAGCTTGTCCATAAAAAGGAAAAACAGAAAGAAATTAACGTTGAGCCCAGTCTCATTCTAGCAATAATTAATATTCATCCACAGATATAATAATTATTTAGAAAAAGTCAGCTTCACTAACGGTCCAATAAAATTTTACTTTTTATGTTCAATAATTACTAATATTTAAAATAATACTTTTATTTTTGGCCGCACCATGTGGCTTATGGGATTTTAGTTCCCCAACCAGGGATTGAACCCAGGCCCTTGGCAGTGAGAGCACAGAGTCCTAACCACTGGACTGCCAGGAAATTCCCCTGAAATAATACTTTAAATAACATAAAAATAATTAAAAATAATGTTGTTTTGATCAGCTGTGCACTAAAATACTGTAATGATAACTAAATCCAGAAGAAATTTAACACTTATAGCCCTATGGTCACAGTAAATAAAATAAATGTCGGATTACATACATTTTGTTGCAGATAAGAATGATCAATAAAGCATAAAATACAGCAGATGTAATTCTTATGTGGAATGAAAATGTAAATATTGGAAGAAAAATAAAATTTTAAAACTTCTGTTTAAAGAACTTGTTTGGGTACTTTTTAGTGGATGATTATAGTATCAACTTGCTCTGAAATCTTAATTCCACTTGACACATTTAAAAGCCTGATATAAGAGTTTTAAATTCAATATTTATGACCAGATATCATAACTTTTGCACTACTTAAATTTAAGATGAAATATTTTAGATCTCAACTTAAAAATGTGAGAGGGGACACATAGTTTTTGAAAAGGCTTTTTGTCTATTTGCAAATAAAAAAGTGTGAAAACCACTGCCTGGAGTAAGAAATGTCTTGAGCCCTGAGCGATATGGATGCCCTAGGCCCATAGGCCCAGGAAGATGGCAGGGGCAGTAACCAAACAGGCAACTCCACCAAGCAGACTCCAAGCCTTTTCCTCTCCTAGAGCCTTCCTGAATCCCTGCTCCTGGGATTCGCCCTGCCAACCTAAGGATGGAGTATCCATGGAGAGAGGAGAGGAAGAGCCCAGAGAAAGTCATGCAGGGACAGAAGCTGGCACAGTACCCAGAGCTGAACTGCCCCAGCTTCTGCAGGGAAAGGTCAGCCCTTAGGCTGTTCCAGAACCATGAGTCACCACTGAGCTGCTGGGCTGCCCTAGCTTGGGCTTGGTTACCACAGAAACTGCTGTGTTAAGGTGACTCAGCAGAACTGCGCAGAACCCTTCAGAGGACATCTGGGAGAGATTATAGCCCCACCCCCATTTACCTTTCAGGATAAGCAGCAGCAGCTGTACCCTCACATCAGTTGGGTTTCTGGGACACATGCTTCCACCTCATTCCTACACAGAAGATCTTTCTTGTTCTGCTAAAACATGAACCTTTGGGGAGTCCCTTTGGAGGCCAGAGATGTAGAGGACTGTGGAATACTGCCACTGCAACCAGTTCATCTGAAAATTACCATCCAATCCCAAAATTTATATTTTGACAAAAAGGGGTTGGAGCAGGGGATGTTTTGTTTTAAGAAAATCAACATTGGGATTTGCCTGGTGGTGCAGGAGTTAAGAATCCACCTGCCAATGCAGGGGACATGGGTTCAATCCCTGGTCAGGGAAGATCCCACATGCCACGGAGCAACAAAGCCCATGCGCCACAACTACTGAGCCTGCCCTCTAGAGCCCGCAAATCACAACTACTGAGCCTGAGAGCCACAACTACTGATCCCGTGTGCCACAAGAGAAAGCCCACATGCAGCAATGAAGACCCAACGCAGCCAAAAAGAAAATAAATAAATAAATATATACATATAAAATACATTAAAAAAAAAAGAAAATCATGGGCTTCCCTGGTGGCGCAGTGGTTGAGAGTCCGCCTGCCGATGCAGGGGACACGGGTTCGTGCCCTGGTCCAGGAGGATCCCACATGCCGCGTAGCGGCTAGGCCCATGAGCCATGTCCGCTGAGCCTGCACGTCCGGAGCCTGTGCTCCGCAACAGGAGAGGCCACAACAGTGAGAGGCCCGCGTACCGCAAAAAAAAAAACAAAAAACTTTTCTGGGGTTTGCAGCAGAGCTCTGTGCTGACCCTTTGGGAGGATAGTGCACTCAGAGATGGAGAAAGTCTGTGTAGCACCAAGGGAAACCTCATAAACTCCCCTACAACTTCGTAGCAATACCTCCTTCTCTCCTGTGAGGCCCAGCTATTATCTACAATGTCCTTCCTTCTCTCCATTTGTTGCCCTTTTTCCTCCTCTTTCAATGGAAGCCTTTAGGTGAGAGTGTTGCTGAGAAAGCCTAACTCAGGAGTCCTGAGTTCAAGCGGCTGCTCTGCATTGACTAGCTCTGAGGTCCTAGAAGGCATTTAGCTCTGAATCTCAGTTTCTCCATCTGGACCTCATAACCTGCCTGCCTTTTTAGGGTGTTGTGAGCCTCCAGTGAGCACAGCCACATCCATGACTTGTGACCTGTCCCCCAGCCTTCTTCATCCTCCATCCACAGTCTGTACTGCCTCTTCTCTGCTCACTGCAGGGCTAGCACAGGACTGGACAAAAGATGGTCACCCCTTCTTCCAAAGGTAGGTTATCTACCCTTTAGGGCAGCAGCCAGAAAGGAAAGCTGTGGTCCTTCCACCCTGTCATCTGATGCTTACTGCTGACCCCAACTCAGGCCTCAAACTGCCCTCACCCTCAACTCTGAGCCCCTCACTGATGCCGCAACACACCCTGACCTCTAATCCCAGTGCCGACCAGGACCTGTCTCCCATGGGGACAACTATGGACAGTTTTTATGACCAATGTGAGACAGAACTAAGGTTCTCAGCCTGATTAACTCCGAAACAGAGCTGAAGACACACATATCAAACCAACTTCTTGACATTTTCCACTCAAATGTCTCAAAGGTACTTCTTTTTCTTTGGCCGTGCTGCCCAGCTTGCGGGATCTTAGTTCTCCAACCAGGGATGGAACCTGGGCCTCAGCAGTGAAAGCGCTGGGTCCCAACCACTGGACCGCCAGGAAATTCCCTAACTTCTACTTTAATATGTTCAAAATTTAACACATAATCATCACCCAACATCTGCTCCTCTCCCAGGGCTTCCTATCTCTGAGAATAGTGCTTCCATCCATCCAGTGCAGAATCCAGAAATCTCGGGGTTGTGCTTGATACCATTTTTATAACTCCATATCCGAAAGATCACTAAGTAGTCGATTTTATTTTCTAAATACTGTTCACTTTTCCCTTTCTCTCTGTTGTGCTGCCATCTCCCCTAGTCCAAGCCACCATCACCTTTCACCTGGGCTACTGCAATACTTTCTAAAAGACTTCTCTACACTCACTCATCTTTTCTAACCCACACACTATGCTGCAATAAAAGTGAGCTTTTCAAATACAGATTTAATCATGTCACAGCCCTGCTTAATACACTTCAGTAGTCTTCCATTCCTTCTAGAGTAATAATAAAAAGCTTACAGGGCCAAGAAGTCTGCATAGACTGACCCATGCCTATCTCTGCAGCTTCATCTCCCACCCTGCTCCTCCTCCAGCCACAGGGCCTTCAAACATATCTCCTCTATCTCAGATCTCTCTACCACCATCCAAATATCCATCAGGAGGGGACCTGTTGAATAAACTTTTGTATATTCACACAATGGATGTAGCTATAAAAAGGAACATAAACTGCTATAGAGTAATCTCCAAAATATGTTGTTCAGCAGAAAAAAGCAAAATACAGAATATATCTGGTACGCTACATTTTTATCTTAGAAAAGGAAAATATGTGAACATATCTATACATATTTGCTTATTGTTTAAAAATAGAATAATAAAACAAGGGACTTCCCTGGTGGTCCAGTGGCTAGGGCTCCACGCTCCCAGTGAAGGGGGCCTGGGTTCAATCCCTGGTCAGGGAGCTGGATGCCACATGCCACAACTAAGAGTCCACACACCACAACGAGGATCCCACGTGCCACAGCTAGGACCCCAAATGCCAAAACTAGGACCCAGTGCAGCCAAATAAATAAATAAATATTAAAAAAGAAAAAAAGAATAAAACAAAAACTAAGGTAAACCAATGTTTACCTTAGGGAGTAGGAGGAAACAGGGTTGAAGGGACAGGTATAGAAGCTAGATTTCTCTGAATGTACCCTGTTTTGAAGATTTAATTTGGATACCATGTAAATGTTTTACATAATTTCAAGACAAACTTAAAAATGTAAAAAAAAAAAGAATCTCTAAAATTAAAGAAATAACCTTAATTGTGTTTCCAGTTGATAGGTTAGCCACACAGAAAGGAATAATTTCAAGTGATGCTAAATTAAAAACACAATAATTTGAGTGGTATGTCCTTATTTGGGGATATATCCCAGGAACAAAAAGAACAGCAATGACAAGCCTCTTAGATAGCCTCATCCACCAGAGGGCAGACAGCAGAAGCAAGAAGAACTACAATCCTGCAGCCTGTGGAACAAAAACCACATTCACAGAAAGATGGACAAGATGAAAAGGCAGAAGGCTATGTACCAGATGAAGGAGCAAGATAAAACCCCAGAAAAACAACTAAATGAAGTGGAGATAGGCAACCTTCCAGAAAGAGTTCAGAATAATGACAGTGAAGATGATCCAGGACCTCAGAAAAAGAATGGATGCAAGAAACGTTTAACAAAGACCTAGAAGAATTAAAGAACAAACAGAGATGAACAACACAATAACTGAAATGAAAAATACACTAGAAGGAATCAATACCAGAATAACTGAGGCAGAAGAACGGATAAGTGACCTGGAAGACAGAATGGTGGAATTCACTGCTGCTGAACAGAATAAAGAAAAAAGAATGAAAAGAAGTGAAGACAGCCTAAGAGACCTCTGGGACAACATTAAACCAACAACATTCGCATTATAGGGGTCCCAGAAGGAGAAGAGAGAGAGAAAGGACCAGAGAAAACATTTGAAGGGACTATAGTCGAAAACTTCCCTAACACGGGAAAGGAAGTAGCCACCCAAGTCCAGGAAGCACAGAGTCCCATACAGGATAAACCCAAGGAGAAACACACTGAGACACATAGTAATCAAATTGGCAAAAATTAAAGACAAAGAAAAATTATTGAAAGCAGCAAGGGAAAAATGACAAATAACATACAAGGGAACTCCCATAAGGTTAACAGCTGATTTCTCAGCAGAAACTCTACAAGCCAGAAGGGAGTGGCATGATATACTTAAAGTGATGAAAGGGAAGAACCTACAGCCAAGATTACTCTACCTGGAAAGGATCTCATTCAGATTTGATGGAGAAATCAAAAGCTTTACAGACAAGCAAAAGCTAAGAGAATTCAGCACCACCAAACCAGCTCTACAACAAATGCTAAAGGCACTTCTCTAAATGGGAAACACAAGAGAAGAAAAGGACCTACAAAAACAAACCCAAAACAATTAAGAAAATGGTAACAGGAACATACATATTGATAATTACCTTAAACATGAATGGATTAAATGTTCCAACCAAAAGACACAGGCTTGCTGAATGGATACAAAAACAAGACCCATATATATGCTGTCTACAAGAGACCCACTTCAGATCTAGGGACACATACAGACTGAAAGTGACTGGATGGAAAAAGATATTCCATGCAAATGGAAATCAAAAGAAAGCTGGAGTAGCAATCCTCATATCAGATAAAATAGACTTTAAAATAAAGAATGTTACAAGAGACAAGGAAGGAGACTACATAGTGATCAAGGGATCAATCCAAGAAGATATAACAATTATAAATATATATGCACCCAAAATAGGAGCACCTCAATACATAAGGCAACTGTTAACAGCTATAAAAGAGGAAATCGACAGTAACACAATAATAGTGGAGGACTTTAACACCTCACTTACACCAATGGACAGATCATCCAAAATGAAAATAAATACAGAAAAAAAAAGAACAGCAATGAAATTTAGAACTGTTTTCAGTGATCATGTTACTATTAATAATAATTGTATTCTGAAACAATTATATGAATATAGCATAGATTAAATCAAATAAACAAGTATAGTAAGATCATTAGAAGCCATGATTTTCAGGAAAAATATATATAAACTCAAAGGAGTTACATTAAAACCCTATAATCCTAAATCTGACTTGGAAATATCAGTTGAAACTCTTCATGTTTCTTTTAAAAAAATAGCTATTTCCTAGCTCTGTCCACTAAGAAGGACTAGAAACAAGAGCCATAGCAATTAGGCATCCCTTGTGTACAGATTGTGGTCTCTAAATGTCATTTTCCAATAATAGGAACCAGGCTCCTTTGAGAAATGACTGAATCCAGATTTGAGCAGGAAATGTACAAGGTGAGCCTGAAACATCTTGCCATACCAAAAAGCAAGGCCCCACTGGCCAAAAATGAGACAAGTTGAGCCTCAAAAAGAATGATAACTGTAATGGGTTGAAACTCCTCAGCTATGCTGAAGTCCATGATTTATAATGTTACTTTTTAAATAAAAATCATAAGTCATCTTTGGAAGATGCCAGGAAATCAAATCATTATTTTGAAGCTTGGTAAATACCGTTTATCTTTTTTTTTTTTTTGGTACAAGCTATGGCTCACAGTAACCAAATATCAGTTACTGAAAGAAAGGAAAGCCCTAATGAAATAATCTAGGCCCCTGCTACTCCAAGTGTGATCCATGGACTATCAGCACTGGCTTCACCTGAAAGCATGTTAGAAATGCAGAGTTTCATGCCCCAATTCAGACCTACTGAATCAGAATACATAGTTTAACAAGATCCCCAGGTGATACCTATGCACAATAAAGCTGGAGAAAACTGATCTACAGAATGATCATCAATGGCTACTGAGCGATCAGGTGAAAAACCTAATGGGGGGAACTTCATAATGAAGTGAGCCACCTGGCAATACCTGAATGCAGGATGTCTTACAACACGAAATGAGACTCAACCAGACATTATGTCTCTCCTGATGTGACACAATAAGACTGCCCAGGGGTTAACTGATGAAGTTGAATGACGGGCATACAGAGGTTCATTATATTATTCTCTATACTTTTATATGCTTTTTCCACTTTCCTATTTATTTATTCTTAATTGTGGTAAATAATACATAAAATTTACCATCTTAACCATTTTTAGTGTACAGTTCAGTGGCATTAAGTACATTCACATTTTTGAGCAAACATCACCTGCGTCCATTACCAGAACTCTTTTCATCTTGCAAAACTGAAACACTATACCCATTGAACACTAACTCCCCATTTCCCTCTTCCTCCAGCCCCTGGCAACCACCATTCTACTTTTTGTCTTTATGAATTTGACAACTCTAGGTACTTCATATCAGTGGACATATAAGTGTCCTTTTGTGACCGGTTATTTCATTTAGCATAATGTCTTCAAAGTTGAACCATGTTGGGACTTCCCTGGTGATCCAGTGGGTAAGCCTCCACACTCCCAATGCAGGGGCCCAGGTTCAATCCCTGGTTGGGGAACTAGATCCTGCATGTGTGCCGCAACTAAGAGTCTGCATGCCACTACTAAGAGTCCACATGCTGCAACTAAAGACCCCATGTGCTACAACTAAGACCCGGTGCAGCCTAAATAAATATTTTTTTAAAAACCTGAGACTTAAAAAAAAGGTTTAACCATCTTGTACTATGTGTCAAAATGTTCTTCCTTTTTAATGCTGAATAATATTCCATTGAACGTATGTACCACATTTTGTTTATTCATTCATCATTGATGAACACTTGGATTGTTTCCACTTTTTGGCTATTCTGAATAATGCTGCTACAAACATTGGTATACAAATAGCTATTTGAGTCCCTACTTTCAATTATTTGGGGTATATACCCAGAGGAGGAATTGCTGGATCATAGGGTAATTTTATTTTAAATATTTTGAGGAACTGTGATACTGTCTTCTATAATAGCTGCACCATTTTATATTCCCACCAGCAGTGCACAGGAGTTCCCCACATCCTTGCCAACACTTGTTATTTTCTGGTTTTTGATAATTGCCATCCTAATGAGTGTGAAGTGGTATCTCATTGCAGTTTTGATTTGCATTTCTCTAATGATTAGTGATGTTGACCATCTTCCCATGTACTTATTGGCCATTTGTATTATCTATCTTCTTTGGAGAAATGTCTATTCAAGTACTTTGCCCATTTTTCAATTGGGTTGTCTTGGGTTTTTTTTGCTGTTGAGATGTAGGAGTTCTATATATGTTTTGGGTGTTAACCCCTTATCAGATGTATCATTTGCAGATATTTTCTCCCATTCCATGGGCTGCCTTTTAATTCTGTAGATGTGTTCTTTAATGCACAAAGTTTTAATATTGATGTAGTCCTGTTTACCTATTTTTTCTTTTGTTGCCTGTGCCTTTGTTTCATATCCAAGAAATCATTGCCAAATTGAAAGTCATGAGCTTTTCCTTTATGTTTCCTTCTAAGAGTTTTATAATTCTAGCTCTTACATTTGGTCTTTGATCCATTTTGAGTTAATTTTTTGTGTATACTGTAAGGTAAGGGTCCAACTTCATTCTTCTGCATTATATGTGTTTGAATATTTCTATTTCAAAGTTTTAAAAAAAGGTTTCTTTAAGTTATTAAAAAGTGTTCTCTACTTATATTGCCCAACCTTCCATACCTCATCATTTTATCCCATCACCTTGCACAGTGTTTATCAAACAGTGGGCATTCAATTATTATCTGTGAATAAAATGGATGAATATTTAAAGTAAGAAAGGAAAGGAAGGGAGGGAGGGAGGAAGGGGGAAGGAGGAAGGGAGGGAGGGGGAGAAACAGATTGGAAATATTGTACATATTCTAGCCCATGCTAATGGCCTAGTTCTCTGAGCAGGTCTACCCTGAGAACAGTTCCTTACCCACATAGTGCTCAGACCTGCAGAGGCCAGACTCCATCCTCAGCAGATTAAACATCACAAACTCCTTGAGATTTGAGAATCATTTTTGGTATCCTAAAGTAAATCATTCTTGGGTCAAAGTAAAAGGGCTGGGTGGAAAAGGGGCTGTTTTTTCACCTCCCTGGCCTACAGAAAATAGGGGGTAATTACAGCAGGGATGCAGCTGTCCCCACTTCTCCCATGGATTTTCTCTTCTCAAAATGCTGGCGCTTCCCTCCCTGGCCTCTTTCAATGGCTCAAACTCTTCGATATCCCAAATAAATCTGAAATCATTCACATTCAGTCAACAAATCTCAATTGAACACTTCTGTGATAGGCACAGGGGATACTGAGATGACTAGGATACTCTAGAGATCCCCAGTCTGGTCATGAAGAAAGTCAGACAATAGAGTGCTACAAGTGTTATTAAGAGATGTATTATGATAAAATAGAGGAGAGGAGGCCTCACTCTTCTTGAGGAGCCTTTTTGTATCCATTATCTACTGCTGTATAACAAACAACCCCCCAAATATTAGTGGCTTAAAACAATAATCATTTTACTTGCAACCAATTTTGTAGGTCAATAATTTGGTCTGCGATCAGTCAGGAAGTTCCTCTGCTGACCTCACGGTAGGTCATTCATGTAGGTTCAGTCAACTGGCAAATCATCTGGGGCTATTTGGTCCGGGAGAGCTCAGTTCAGACAGCTTGTCTCTGCTCCGTGAAGTCTCATGCTCTGGTAGAGTAGCTCAAGAAGCTTCTTCACATGACAGTGAAAAAGTTCAGTAGCAAGAGCGGGCAAGTTCAACATATAAGCGCCTCCCCACCTTTTTTTTTTGGTCGCACTGCGTGGCTTGCAGGATCTTAGGTCCCCGACCGCTGGGGAATTCCCTATAAGCACTTTTCATTGTTCCATTGGCCAAAGCAAGTCACACGGTCAAACCCAAATGAGTGTGCGAGGGGATTACCCATAGGCTGTGATTACAGAGAAATATGGTTCAGTGGGACCATTCAATGTTCCTCAATTTTTTTTCTTAATTTTAAAGGCTTATTTAATTTCTTTTACATAGCTCTACATATAAAGTGCTTAAAAGTTATACACTTTTTTTCTCTTTTCCTTTTTTATTGTTCCTTAACTCCTATGACATCACCCTCTTCCAAATAACCCCAAACAACTTACATATAAAGATAATGATATATATAAAAAGATTCCATATCTTTTTCCATGCTCATCTAACTCATATGTGTGTGTGTGTGTGTGTGTGTGTGTGTGTGTGTGTGGTCATGTATATGTGTATGGGGATGTTTTGTCATTTTAACACAATGTTTCTCTCATTAAACAAATGTTTCATGTAAATCCCTCTGTGACAACTGCTATAACTCTTGGTCATTTTTCAAATGGATGCACAGTATTCATCATTTATTCAGCCATTCCCCTAGTGTTGGGATCTATTTTGTTTCTAGATTTTTGGCACTGTGATCAATGCTGCAGTAAACATTTCTCTCTGTCTGTCCTTACATATCTGTGTTTTTTATTTCTATGGAACACCTCAGAAGTAAGTACTATATTGTCATTTTATCATCATTACAATATTTTCTGACATCTGGTAATATGTCTTCCTTACTATTGTTTTTCATATATTTCTTGGCCATTTGGGGGAATTTACTCTTCCACATACTCTAAGATTTTATACAATTTAAAAAGACCCGGGGGAATTCCCTGGTGGCCCAGTGGTTAGAATCTGCCTGCCAATGCAGGGGACACGGGTTCGAGCCCTGGTCTGGGAAGCTCCCACATGCCACGGAGCAACTAAGCCCGTGTGCCACAACTACTGAGCCTGCGCTCTAGAGCCTGTGTTCCACAACGAGAAGCCACCGCAATGAGAAGCCCATGCACTGCAACGAAGAGTAGCCCCTGCTCACCGCAACTAGAGAAAGCCCGCGCAGCAACGAAGACCCAATGCAGCCAAAAATAAATAAATGTATAAAAAGACCCGGGCTTCCCTGGTGGCGCAGTGGTTGAGAGTCCGCATGCTGATGCAGGGGACACGGGTTCGTGCCCCGGTCCTGGAAGATCCCACATGCCGCAGAGCGGCTGGGCCCATGAGCCATGGCCGCTGAGCCTGTGTGTCCGGAGCCTGTGCTCCATAACGGGAGAGGCCACAACAGTAAGAGGCCCACATACCGCAAAAAAAAAAAAAGATAAGAATCTGCCTGCCAATGCAAGAGACATGGGTTCGAGCCCTGCTCAAGGAAGATCCCGCATGCCACGGAGCAACTAAGCCCGTGAGCCACAACTACTGAGCCTGCGCTCTAGAGCCCGTGAGCCACAGCTACTGAGCCCGCGAGCCACAGCTACTGAGCCCGTGAGCCACAACTACTGAAGCCCGGGCGCCTAGAGCCCGTGCTCTGCAACAAGAGAAGCCACCGCAATAAGAAGCCAGTGCACTGCAACAAAGAGTAGCCCCTGATCGCTACTAGAGAAAAGCCCGCGTGCAGCAACAAAGACCCAAGGCAGCCAAACATATAAATAAATAAATAATTTTTTAAAATAAAAAGGCCCTGTTGGCACTATAACTAAATTAACAATAAATGTATATATTAATCTGGTAGATTTGACAATTTTATGTACTGTCTTCTTACCCCATAGCATGATAATTTTTCCACTTGTTCAGATCTTGTTTTCTGTTCTCCAATATAGTTTTATAGTCTTCTATATATAATTCCTATGCCTTTCTTAAAGTTAAGTTCCTTAAATAAGTTAAACTTATTCCTAAACCTTTTACAGCTTGTGCTATTGTAAAAGGGATATTTCTCCCATTTTTTTCCCCTAAGTGCTTAGCTGGAGAATAAAGCTATTGATTTTGGTGTATGCATCTTGCATCCAGGCATCCTAACAAATTATTTCATTAATGTTAGTTTTGTTTTGTTTTGTTTACTGGCATCCCTTAGGTTTTCTAGGTCTACGCTCATATCAACGGCAAAAAGAGATAGTCCTATCACTTTCCAATGTTTATATCAGTTACTTCCTTTTGTTTGTGTATGTATTAGTGCATTTACTAAAACTTCCCAAGTAATGTTAAATAATAATGTCAATAGTGGGCATTCCCTATCTACTTCCTGACTTTAACTGCAATGGTTTTAGTGTTTTTCCATTTAGGATAGTACTTGCTGTGGGTTTTTGGTAAATAATACACAATTCCTTTTATTCTTCTTTTGCTTGGGGTTTTTGTAACAAATGGCTTCTAGGTTTAATCAATGTATTTTTAGCTTCTACTGATTGGCTTATATGATGCTGTATCCTTTTTTTTTTTTTTTTTAAAGATAAGTTATCAGGGGTTTCCCTGGTGGCGCAGTGGTTAAGATCCGCCTGCCAAGGCAGCAGACACAGGTTCGAGCCCTGGTCCAGGAAGGTCCCACATGCCGCAGAGCAACTAAGCCCACTACTGAGCCCTCGTGCCACAACTACTGAAGCCCACGCGCCTAGAGCCCGTGCTCTGCAACGAGAAGCCACCGCAATGAGAAGCCCGTGCACCGCAACGAAGAGTAGCCCCCGCTCAACGCATCTAGAGAAAGGCCCTGCGCAGCAACGAAGAACCAACGCAGTCAAAAATAAATAAAATAAACAAAAATTTATTTAAAAAAATAAAGATAAGTATCCGATTTTTTTTTTTTTTTTTTTTTTTGCCCCCCTGCCGTCCCCCTGCAGGGGAGGCAAAAAAAGCTACCTATCTTGGGCTTCCCTGGTGGCGCAGTGGTTGAGAGTCTGCCTGCCGATGCAGGGGACACGGGTTCGTGCCCGGTCTGGGAGGATCCCACATGTCATGGAGCTGCTAGGCCCGTGAGCCATGGCCGCTGGGCCCGCGCGTCTGGAGCCTGTGTTCCGCAACGGGAGAGGCCACAACAGTGAGAGGCCTACATACCGCAAAAAAAAAAAAAGAAAGAAAAAAAGCTACCTATCTTGTTTTTACACAGGCGCACATACGTGTGTATTCTTCCAACCCAGTGGTTTTTGACTAGAAGTAATTTTGCCCCCCAAGGGATATCTGGCAATGCCGATACATTTTTTTATTGTCACAACTAGATAGGGGTGTTGTTGGTATCTAGTGGGTGGAGACCAGGGATGCTGCTAAACATCCCAAGCTGCACAGGACAGTCTTTCACAACAAAAAAATTTAGTCCAAAATGTCAATTGCAACAAGGTTGAGAAACCCTGATGTAGCCTATTTATATAGCTTTTAACCAGGCTAAATTGCCTCACTGGGCAGCGTCTTCCAGAGGCCGCTCCCTCATCCCCAGGAAAGACTGGAGGAACCGCAGAAGTGACAAGAATCCCGGGACTGTTTTACCTTCCCTTTGCCCCTAATGCTCCTCTCTTTTCTCAGCAGCACCCTGCTTGCCCACCCTACTGGGACGCCTGTCCACAAGAAGGGCAGGAAGCCAGACTTAAAGCCCAAACGGGCTAAAAGCCTGGCCTGAGAAATGGACCGCTCGCCTGCCAAGAGTTCGCGTCTTGCTGCCTAGAGAGAGGAAAGTTTTCTCAAAGTGAGGGCTGGAACAGCATTTCACGCCAAACCAAGAGAAAGACTAGATTCCGGAGGCTCAAAGTTAAAGAAAATCTGATTTGCCGCCACTAGCTTTGCATTTTAAAGGGAAAGGAGGCGAAGGAAGAAGGGGAGGGTCAGCCCCACCGTTTGCACTACCCAGACTCCAGCCGTCCATTGTGGTGGTGGCGAGGCAGCGCCACTGCTCCAGGATTCTGCTCCGAGGACTCGCAGGGGTCGCAGGACCGCGCCGCGTCACCTGGAGCAGCAAAGGGGGCCACCCGGAGCAAGTAAATAACTTTCACGGGCTCCAGTGACCCTGACGGGCGAGGGATTCCAACTCGGAGGGAATGAAACTTGCTTGACGCTCTTCCGTGTCTTCCTGCTCCGCCGCACGGCCATCCTCTCTGCACCTCGTCCCAGCCTGTGTCCTCCGCGTGGGGTCGGTCCGGAGGCTGCAGGGTCCCCGCCGGAAGGAGCTCAGGGGGTTGCGGTCGGACGGACTGAGGGAGGCCGCTGGCCGGCAGGGGTCGCTGCGCCCCTCAAAGAACCTCGGTCTACCCTGTGTCCTCAGAGAACATGTTAGCTGTGCACTTTGATAAGCCCGGAGGACCAGAAAACCTTTACTTGAAGGAAGTGGCCAAGCCAAGCCCAGGGAAGGGTGAAGTCCTCCTGAAGGTGGCAGCCAGCGCCCTGAACCGGGCGGACTTACTCCAGATACCCAGGGGTCTGGCAGCGGCTGGGACTGGGCGGGACTCCAGGTTCTTCAATAAATATTCACCAGGGGCTTCTCTGGTGGCGCAGTGGCTGAGAGTCCGCCTGCCGATGCAGGTGACACGGGTTCGTGCCCCAGTCCGGGAAGATCCCACATGCCGCGGAGCGTCTACGCCCGTGAGCCACGGCCGCTGAGCCTGCACGTCCGGAGCCTGTGCTCCACAACGGAAGAGGCCACAACAGTGAGAGGCCCGCTTACCGCAAAAATAAATAAATAAATGAAAATAAACATTCACCGGATGAAGGAAAGACCTAAGGCACTACTATTAATGCTCATCATGTGTGCTGGGGGTTCTGAAACTAGAACCACTTAGCCTCCGTTGTTTACACAAAATACAGGGGTGTTTGCACAGCAGAGTCCACCCTGCATCAAACCATTGTCTGCTCAGGTTTGCAGATAAGGAGACTGGACGCGCGCGCGCGTGTGTGTGTGTGTGTGTGTGTGTATGTGTGTGCTCCCGCGCGCAAGTGTTAGACCTTGCTCTATCTCCTTTACTCCTCAGGCAGCCCTGTTCACCATTTGTATTCGACAGATAAAGAAACTGAGGGTCAGAGAGGTTCAGCAATGAGCCCAAGGCCACACACTAATTTATTTATTTTTGGCTGCGTTGGGTCTTCCTTGCTGCGCTCAGGTTTTCTCTAGTTGTGGCCAGTGGGGGCTACTCTTAGTGGCGGTGGGCTGGCTTCTCTTATTGTGGAGCACAGGCTCTAGGCACACGGGCTTCAGTAGTTGTGGCTCGCAGGCTTTAGAGAGAAGGCTCAGTAGTTGTGGCGCACGGGCTTAGCTGCTCCGCGGCATGTGGGATCTTCCCGGACCAGGGCTCAAACCCGTATCCCCTGCATTGGCAG
This sequence comes from Phocoena sinus, assembly GCF_008692025.1. NCBI lineage: Eukaryota > Metazoa > Chordata > Mammalia > Artiodactyla > Phocoenidae > Phocoena > Phocoena sinus. Next base: position 18,647,411 of record NC_045775.1, on the reverse strand, counting down.
GCGGATTCTTAACCACTGCGCCACCAGGGAAGCCCCCCCAAGGCCACACACTAGTAACCAGGGGAACTGTGACTCAAATTGAGGTCTTTGTCTTAAGGCTCCGAAGTCTGTATTCTTTCCACTCTGAGGGTCCCAGAGCTGGCAGGGGGCAGTACTCTAAGAATTTTCTTCTGACTTCTTTTTGAAGCACTAAACTAGGCCAGCTGCATTTTTTGAATTAAGAAATGTACACCAGGATCACAGGAGGCACTTATTCAAAATAAATAGGACCAGGACCCAGGCATGTGTACTTTGAAAAGGCTCATCAAATCGTTCAGATGCACACTCCTAGTTCATCCCTCTGGTCTCAAGCATCTGTTTGAAGGCTTCTGAGGACTGTGTTGAGCAAGTACAGAGCCTGGCACTTGATATATCAGAACGATCATTAAGGAGTCCACAGTTTGGTTTGCAAGGCAGAAATAGAGACAGAGATGTAGAGAACAAATGTATGGACACCAACGGGGGAAAGCTGCGGGGTGGGGGTGGGGGGTCGGGGGTGTTGGTGTGATGAATTGGGAGATTGGGGTTGACACGTATACACTAATATGTATAAAATAGATAACTAATAAGAATCTGCTGTATAAAAAAATTAATTTAATTAAATTGAAAAGAAAAGGAGTCCATGGTTTTATTCCCAGTCTTGCTATTAATTTGCTTTGCCACCTTGGACGAGGTATTTCCCTGCCCAGGTCTCAGTTTTTTCATTTGTAAAACAAGGGGTTTAGATGAGAGAAATAGCTAAGGACTCTACCAGTTAGACATCCACTGATTATGGGACCTACAGTCTCTTATTTGCATGAAACAAATCACCTCTCCTCTCATTTTTCTTGAATTAAAAAACCTAACTTTAGGGCTTCCCTGGTGGCGCAGTGGTTGAGAGTTCGCCTGCTGATGCAGGGGGTGCGGGTTCGTGCCCCGGTCCGGGAGGATCCCACATGCCGCGGAGCGGCTGGGCCCGTGAGCCATGGCCGCTGAGCCTGCGCGTCAGGAGCCTGTGCTGCGCAGCGGGAGAGGCCGCGACAGTGAGAGGCCCGCGTACCGCAAAAAAAAAAAAACCACCTAACTTTACCCTGAACTTTGTCTTGAAAAAAAAAAGGGTCTATGGGAAGAGGGCCAGGGACGGTGACACACAGACTTCTGATCATGTTTACTACTTAGTGCACCCTTTCTCTGCAGAGACAAGGCCAGTATGCCCCACTCCCAGGAGCCAGCAACATTTGGGGACTCAAGGCATCTGGACACGTGGCAGAGCAGGGGCCTGGCTGCCAGGGACACTGAAAGATTGGGGACCCAGCCATAGTTCTGCTGCCTAGCGGGGGCCAGCATGTCACTGTCCCCGAAGGGCTCCTCATGCCCATCCCGGCAGGACTGACCATGCCCCAGGCTGCCGCCATCCCAGAGGCCTGGCTCACCGCCTCCCAGCTGTTACACCTCTTGGGTAAGGACCACCTCACCCTACCTCATGCTTACTCTATACAGCATGGTTCAATTGCTTCATGACTCAGCCACCTCAGAACCCAGCAGTCCTGCAGGGCAGCTTTGATCTGGCCACTGAGCCACACCCAACCCCAGCACCTCAGCCTACTGTACCATCAGTAGTATCAGGTCCTCATACTGTGCAGCAATACTGAGGCTGAAAATTATGGTTAGCACATAGAAAACCTGGAAAGTGCTGGATGAAAGGCCTGTGCACATCTTCACACGGTAAGCCCAGCAGTAGTCCCAGCTTCTCAGTCAGGCTAAGCTTCTCTCTGGGAGCCCTAGCACAGCAGAAGGAGCCATTCAATCAACTCTTTAATTCCTCCCCAATCCCACTGAGGCCAGCAAAGAGCTTACGTGAGGGCCCCTGGCTTTGGGGAACTCAGTGTAACTGGCAAGACAACCACAGTGTTTGGAAGGGTGGTCCTGTCTCTAACTACAACAGAAGCTCAAGATGGGAAAAGTTGGTGTGGGCAAAGGGGGTCCAAGAAGGCTTTCTGGAACAGAAGGCCTTGAAGGGTGGTAGAGCTGTGATGGACAGATGGCATACCAACCAAGGTGGCCTAAGAGGGTCAAGGTGAGATCAGCTGCTTCACTCAGAAGTGAAGGATGACAACTGTAATTTATGAAAGATGAGACTGGGACTAGATTGTGGTGGCCTTGAATGGCAGGCTATTTGGACTTGACACGAAAGCCAATCAAGAACCACTTGACATTTTGAGGAGAAAGTGACATAATGGAAGCTCCATTTCAGGAGGAGCCTGGTGGCTGTGTGTGGCGCCTGGATTTGTGAGACCAGCTGGAGGCCAGTTTCAGACTGTAGACAGGCTGGCTTCAGGTAGTGACAGCGGGAATGGCGGTTATTCTTACTCATTCAGGTATAGGTCAGCGATATGTTTTGTTATTATTTCACAGGTAGAACAGAGATTATGGATGTGGCTGCTAATAACTGTTTCCAAAAGTTGTTTCCCACTTTGACCACAGGCAGTAAAACAAAAAGTCAATATGTTCTCTCAAAACAGCCAGAGATTTGCATTTGGTGGTCCCAGGGCCAGGTGATCATGGTAGAATAAGCCTATGTGGAGAATGTGTAGCAGTTGCAAAGCAAAGAAAATGGTTCCTGTACTTTCTGTCGCAGGAAATGTTCAGGCTGGAGACTCTGTGCTAATCCATGCAGGAGCAAGTGGTGTGGGCACAGCTGCCATCCAACTTACCCGGATGGCTGGAGCTGTTCCTCTGGTCACAGCTGGCTCCCAGCACAGACTTCAAATGGCAGAAACGCTTGAAGCAGCTGCTGGATTCAATTACAAAGAAGAGGATTTTTCGGAAGCAACACTGAAATTCAGCAAAGGTAAATAAAGCTTCTGCAATTCAGCAGGAGTTTCAGAGATGATTAAATAAAATCCTCACCAGCCTCAGAGTTGCCTCTGGATCTGTCTTCCCTCTGCTAAAAGCACAACTACCCAGGCCAAATTCTAGTACTCTGGTGTTTGACCACTGGAGACAGGCAGGCAGTATTTAGGACTAAGATGATTTTCCTGTGCATTCTTGTAAGTGATATGATTCATATGCTTTTTAGAAAGTGGATAATCACACAGGTTGGCCTGGAATTATTCAGGACCTCTTTTTCCCAACCAGCCACTCTGCAGTGAATTAACAGGAGGCATGGAGCAGAAACCAGTTTGGAGCTGGTCAGAGTAGGCTTGGGTAGGTAGCTCCCTAAGTGGGTGAGTAGATGTGTATGCCTCTATATTCTGAAACTGAATCTGCATATATTTGGCTCATCCCCTTCCATTGTTCCACATGAGTCAAAAAGGAGAGATGAAAACAAAGCTAGCAAGGCCATGATTCAGGCAACCCAGCTCAGACACTTGATAACTTAGATATGGACTAGCCTGTCCTGTAGCCTGGGGTGGATCTCCCCTATTCCCCTGGGTGCCAGTGGGTTCTCTACTTACATGGAAGTCAGGGGAAATACCAGATCATGGTGCTGCCCCATTTCCCTCCTGCTGTGGCAGGGATCATAAAATATGATCATGTATAATATCACACATGTTAATAGAGTTCAGCCAACTAAACTCCATTTACAACCATGTTTCTATAAGCAATGTTCTGCATTCCAACCTACAGATTTACTGCTTGCACTTGTATTTATATATACCCACATTTCCACAAATATACCATGTAATCTTATTTCGCACCAAGCTTTCTGTGTCTGACTAGCATCACATATCTGTGTTTCATGTGAAAGGCGCTGGAGTCAACCTTATTCTAGGCTGCATAGGCGGCTCCTACTGGGAGAAAAATGTCAACTGCCTGGCTCTTGATCGTCGCTGGATTCTCTATGGTCTGACGGGAGGTGCTGACATCAGTGGGCCTCTGTTTTCAAAGATACTCTTTAAAAGAGGAAGTCTGATCACCAGTCTGCTAAGATCTAGGGACAAAAAGGTGAGTGATGGGTGAAAAGAAAATGTGATTTAACTATTATCCATAAAAGTGTGATTCATTCACATAATCCTGAGAAAGTAAGATCATATATTAAGTTAGAGAGCCTATGTATTAATAGAAACCTGCCCCTCTTGTGTATAAATAGGTAACCTAATTTCACAGAACTAATTAAAATTGGTTGATAAAGGCCTCAACATCTTGGAAAGAGGGTAATGTATTATGTAAACTTTATAACAATGAACAAAGCATTGACCATATTAGGAAATACTACTAATAGTTCCAAGACTTTGTTTTCAAAGGCAGAACTGTTCTCAGTGTGCTAAGAAAGCCTCTTAGGTAAGTAAGGTTAGTAAGCTTCTACCTTTAACAGATTATACATTCATGAAATCTTTTCTGTGTGGCATTCCAGCAGGTGCCAGCTTTGGGAGTTTCGTAACAGGGTTTCACAACTGCTGGGGGGATAGCAGAGGTTAAGCATCCCTTTTGAATTGAACTTATATTAAGTCCTGTCTGTGGCTGCCTCCTGCTTGAAGTCTTTATTTAAAAACAGCCCTTCAGCTTTCAGTGACACTAATATTTTCTCCAAGCTTTGGTCTTTATCTGGGACAGAACAGAGCTTACAAATCTAGGGACATGCACATACATGCTGGTAGTGAAGGGATTACATACCCTTGTGTGACTTTTCAGATGTGTACAAGTTTCAGAGAAAGCAGAAAGACTAAGCAGGGTGGGGAGTGGTAAGGTAAGGCCTCTGTCCAGGCTGATGGTCTCCTTTTCCTTATCTTAGTACAAACAGATGCTGGTGAAGGCTTTCACAGAACAAATTTTGCCCCACTTCTCCACGGGGAACCCTCAAAGTTTACTGCCGGTTCTGGACGGAGTCTACCCCATAAATGAAATCCAAGAAGCCCATGCGTACATGGAGACTAACAAGAATGTGGGCAAAATCGTCCTGGAGCTGCCCCAGTGAAGGAGGAGGGGCAGTACAGGACAAGGCTACCTCAGGTCTTCCAAGAGCAAACTTGGAGAAAATTCACAGTACTCAGGCGACCGGGTGCTACACCAGGCTCGCCTGTAATCCCCTATTCCCCTCCCAGCCTCAAATGATCAGTGCAAAGCCGGTCTAAGGAAATAAAGAGTGGACTTGAAGAGTGGCGCGTGGACTGTGGCCGTCAGGGTGGGGGTGAGGTGGGAGTCGGGACTGGCATCGCCGAGGAGATTACAGAAGAGGCCCGGTCAACTGATGCTGAACTTTGGGGGCTGAGCCAGCGCCAGGGGTTCTGGGTACGGAGTACAGCGTCGGCCAGACCCAATCAGCCAGAACCCTGCAGGCTCGTCTTAGTGCACTGTCAGGGGCCCAGGCACACCCACGCGTCCCCCGCACAGCAGCGCGCGACCCGCAGGCCCGGACCCCACTGTAGTCCCCGCCCTCTCCGGCAACTCACCCAGGCGCAAACCCATCTCTCACAGCTCTCCTCAGCCTCCACCCCCTTCTGCCAGCTTCCGCTGCTCTGGGCCTCCGCGACCGGAACACCGCCCCTTCTTAAGCCCAGGTCCCGCCTTTCAACCTTCCGGCCTCTTAAGTCTCTCAGCCCCGTTTTGCCCTGGAGTCTTTTCCTGAGGGGAGACTACGTCAGCACGTTTCGGCGTGAGACGGTGGTATTCCGGTGTGTTAGAACAGCTTCCGGCGGGGTCTGGACGTTGATGTCTTGCGTCTGACGCCGTGTTGCACTCGAAGCTGAGCGAGCTCCTGAGGAGTGTGGAGGAATTCACGTATTTGCTGCGGTAACCTCATCAGCCTGCCAAGATGGCGATGCAAGCGGCCAAGAGAGCGAACGTGAGTGTCTGGGACTTCTGTCGAGGAGGGGGAGCACTTCGCTGCTGGGCTTTCTCATTGGCGTAATCAGAGCATTCTTGGCCTTCCTCCGTCCCCTAGGCGGGGAAGCCCAGAAGTTACTGACCTGTCAGGGGGGATTCCATCCTGGACCGGTCCTTAGGGATGTGCTCCTTGAGCCACACTTCCGCCCCTACCCCTTTTGAGAGTTCCTTTAAGTCTGTTATCCTAGTGTCAGTGATAGTGTTAACAGCCTGTGTTGCTTCACCTGCACCGAGGACCCGGCGTCAGGATCTTCTCCTCGGCCTAAAAGTCGGTAGCACAGATGAGTCCGCAATAAATAACTTATGCTTAACAGGCAGCTGGAACCTGGAAGTCTCCTCAGATCATGGAGCTTTTTGGATCCTTCATTAGTGTTTTCAGTGATAATTTTGAGCACCTAGTATGTACCAGACTTGAGAGATAGGATACAGTAAATCAGTCTTATTTATTGAACACTTACTATGTGCCAGACACTAGTCTAGGTATCGGAGATACCTAGAATAAAACAGAAAGGCCTGCTGCTTACATTGTAATATTAGGGAGTCGCGGTGTTATGGAAACCTAAGAAAAATTATCTTAGGAGAAAGAGTAGTCAAATCTTAAGATGCTGAGAGGTACAGTAAGGTGAAGACAGTTAAATATAGTGAGATGAAGATTTTTGGTAACTTTGATGATAATCATTTCAGTGGATGAAATGTGGGATGCGGTGGGATGAAAAGAAGGTAGAAGTTGAGAAAATGGAGACAGCTCTTTCCACAAATTTTCTCGTAAATAGGGAGAAAAGAAATTGGATGATAGTTAACTTTTTTTAGGATGTGTGGTATAAGGTGTATTTGTATGCCAATGGGAATGATCCAGTAGAGCCGGAGAAACTGATGATGTAGGAGAAAGGTGGGTTAAGTTCAGGAGTAGTTTGGGGTAGGTGAGGGGTTGGCATAGCAATGAGAGGGAAAGTGGCTGGATATGCATGAATGCATATTGAATATAAGGTACTTACCATTTGGTCGCATCTGTTTTCTCCAATAAACAAGAGCCAAGGTTATCACCTGGGATGAGCAGGGAAGAGAGGATACAGCTCAACTCGGATGTTAGAGGGAGTGGTGTTGGTAAGGTTTGAGGAAAGAAGGGAAACTGTGATATAGTCTCTTGCAGAGTGAGAAAGCAGATTTACTGGAGATGTACATTGTGATTGTCTGACAGTGTTTATCATCTATTTGAACTTAACCTTAAATCTTAAAGTCTAAAACTTTATTGTACTTATTTGTTTACCATTTGTCACCATTTGAGGGAATAAGTATCTTATTCTTCCATTTATACAACACTTAGGTTAATGCCTGAAGTAGTTGCCAGTTTAATAGTTATTGAGCAAATTAATGTCTAGTATGTAATTAAGTATGTTAATAAGAAGCACAGGAGTGAAATCTGGACCGGAGATACATATTTGAGAGTCATCGACTCAGTGTGGAAAACGTGTGTGGTTAAGAGAATGTAGAGTTAAGGGGAGTATACAGAGAGTCAAGAAAAGAAGTCTAAAGGTGAAACTCTGTGGAAGAGCCTATTTTAATGACAAAGAAGACTGAGAACAACTAGCCAGAGAGTTAGGAGGAATCCAAGGAAAGAGTGTCAAGAAAGGTCAAAAACGTAATAGTCAACAGTGTCAGAAGCCTCAGAGAAATTAAGTTGATGAGAATTGAATACTCCAAAAAAATTTTTTTAATGCAAAAAAAAAAACACTGCAAGTGAAAGGTCTTAGTGCATAAAAGCATTTTTCATCAGCGTGCTGGAGTAGGAGCTAGATTGTGGTAGGCTGATGAGTGTTATGAACTAAAGAAGCAGTGAGTATAACCTGCCTCTTTTCATATGCTTGACTGAGAGAAAAGAAAAAAGAGCAAGATAGGATAGCAAATAGAGGGCTGATAAATTCAGGAAAGGCAGAAAACTTGTCTTTTTTCCTTCACTCTGTAATCCTAATACCTTGCCTTGCCTGGTGTATTCACGAAGGCACTTATTAAATATTTGAGTGAATGAAGAGGGATCCAAATAAGTGTTTTGTTTTGTGTAACAGTTGGGAGTACATAAGCAGCTGCTCACGTGAGTAATAAAAGAAGCCAATGGTGAGGGAAAGGCTGTAAATTCAAAAGAAAGAGATCATCGATAGAACAAGTTCCTGAGAAGACCCGAGAATGGTCATCAGTGCGAGTTTTATTATCCAGCAAACAGGAACAGTTCCCTTGTTCTGTCCCACACATGTCTGTGGCATTGAGGACTTTTAAATGAGGTTGGAGATCTTTATTTACCTGTAGTGACTGAAAACCTGGGTTTTGTAGTAGCCCCTTATTAGTTCCTACTAATAGTCCTCCCTAAAACCAATGCTTTTCCAAAGAGCGTGCCATTATCAGTAATATCAGATTATAATTCTTATTCTTGGCTTATAAAAATTATGCATCATCTTTATTAGAATTTATTATGAGAATTTTTTAAAAAATGATAGCACTCCTGCCTCTGATTATAGTGACACTATATTTTTCATTTTAGATTCGACTTCCACCTGAAGTAAATCGAATTTTGTATATAAGAAATTTGCCCTACAAAATCACGGCTGAAGAAATGTATGATATATTTGGGAAATATGGACCTATTCGTCAAATCAGAGTGTGAGTCTTACTGAGACATTTGAAATGTCATTTAAAAGAAAATGATTGAAAAAAAAGAAAATGATTGTGTAATTTATAATCTCAGAATTATAGCTGACAGAGGGCCTAACCAAGAGCCTAGAGACCAAGGGAAAAGTACCTACAGAGACCCTCATGATCCAGCTCAGTGAGAGCCAGGAATGGTAGTTGTGAAATTATAGAGAGCATGAAGTAGTAATGAGTGGTTTGAGGGGAATGGGTGGGAAGAGAAAGAACCAACATTTATTACATACCTACTATTTGTTAAGAAGTACTCTACTGTGGTTTTTATATGCATTAACTCTAACTCTCTCAACACTCTTCACCATCTCCTTTACTGATTCCAGAATTTCTGAATAAGCTGTGCAAAGGGATATAAAAGTAACAGAAAAAGGCTTTTTTTTTCAACTATAGCTTTCTATTGAAGATTTAAAAGTATAGGGCAAAATAATTATAACATAAATCCATGTTTTAATTTAAAGATTGGGGTTCATACCTTCAAATGATGTTTAACATCTGCTATATGCCGATTGTAATAGGTGCTTTTGTTTGCATCACCAACACTACAGCCCTGTGTGGAGGTGAGAGTGTCTCTTTCACAGGTGAGACTAAGGCTTAGAGAGTAAAGTACCTTTCTAGCATCACACAGCTATTTAGTGATAAAAGCTTCTGATTCTAAATTGAATCTCTACACAGTACCACAGCTGCTGTCATTTTAACTAGTATACATAAGCCAATTACCTGAGTCCATCTAAGGATTTCTAAGCTTTTTATTTTTAATTGGAATATCCCTTTCTTAATACATTTTCTTTTATGACTTGAGAGTTCCTCCGTGGCTTTTAGAACTCTGAGATCTTGAGGACTCTCCTTTACAATGATCACTATCCCTCCAAAAAGTAAACCAAGAGCTAGAAATATATCATCATTGGTACTCAAACAGGGATGAAAATGTGTTATAGAGCAGCTGTCCTTTTTAGGAGCTCCCTTTGCATATTTGATAAAAGCTTTTGACGCTTTCTACAGAATACACACAACGTTTTGCAAGTGATTTCAGTGGGTACATGGACTCTAGGTTGAAAACTCCTGTTCTAGACATACAAGAATAGTGTACAGAAGAATCCCTGACTTGGGGCTCAGGAGACGAGATTCTACTGCAGGCCCTTTTACTAGCCATGTGACCCTAGACAAGTTGCCCAGCTTTTTCCTCACATGTAGGACAATTGGTCACCTTAATTGGCATGTAGTAGACTCTCGGTGCTTTGATTTTGATTATTAAAGCCATGAGTAAGGTAGGACAGGTGATGGAGCCTGATGTCACTATTTGACACATGAAGCAGCTAAAGCTCAGAGAGGTTAAGTTACATGATTAGGTTTTCTTGTTTCCACTTTAAGCTTTTACCACCAATCAAGAAAATAATGTTGACTCAGTGCTTAACATATAGTAGGTAGCAAGTACATGTTTTTAATTAAAATTACAATGTGGAGATCAAGATATTAGGTTGATAATTAGGGGCTGGGGCGCTTGAGATGGAGAGTCTTTTTTTTTCACATCTTCATTGCAGTATAAATGCTTTACAATGTTGTACTAGTTTCTGCTGTACAATAAAAGTGAATCAGCTATATGTATACATATATCCCCATATCCCCTCCCTCTTTTTTTTTTTTTTTTTTTTTTTTGCGGTACGCAGGCCTCTCACTGCTGTGGCCTCTCCCGTTGCAGAGCACAGGCTCCGGACGCACAGGCTCAGCGGCCATGGCTCACGGGCCCAGCCGCTCCGCGGCGTGCGGGATTCCCCCCGGACTGGGGCACAAACCCATGTCCCGCACATTGGCAGGCAGACTCCCAACCACTGCGCCACCAGGGAAGCCCTCCCCTCCCTCTTGAGCCTCCTTTCCACCCTCCCTATTCCATCCCTCTAGGTCGTCACAGAGCACCGAGCTGATCTCCCTGTGCTATGCAGCAGCTTCCCATTAGCCATCCATTTTACATTTGGTAGTGTATATATGTCCATGCTACTCTCTCACTTCATCCCAGTCCCCCCCCCCACCGCCCAGCCCCGTGCCCTCAAGTCTGTTCTCTACGTCTGCATCTCTATTCCTGCCCTGCCACTAGGTTCATGAGTACCGCTTTTTTAAATTGAGATGGAGAGTCTTTAAAATGGAATTAATGCCTCTCCCTATTCTACTTCCTAAGAAGGTGTAAGAGGAAAGAGGAGAGATGCTTTTGTTTTGTTTTGATTTGTTCTGTTAGCTTCCTGGAGAAAAGATGTGTGAGAGCACTAATAGGAGAAAGTAGATCTCCACCCTTCAAATGCTTATTAGCACTTGCTGAATGCATAGCACTGTGGGAGTAAAATAAAATATAAGGTCATGTTTGCCCTTAAGGAACTTAAATTGTTGTTGAGTTTTTTATGGTTTTATTCTGAAGGAAAAATTAGGTAGACTTTTTGGGAAAATCTTTGGGACAGTGTTTTTTTTCCTTTGGGTAGTCCCAATTTTCATACCTAAAGCATTTTAGAAAATGGTTAAAAGTCAAAAGTCCAAAAGTTGTTAGATTATTTGCAGAAAGTAAAGAATATTATAAAATTTTTCGTCAGGCCCATGTAACCTGACAAAGTGAGAGTGTTTGATGACACTGGCACCCTCCAACCACCCGGCGCCCTATACCTATCCCATCCCCTTTCACAGGAAGCACAAGCTCTGACCAGGGCCCAAGACTGTAGTCTCATCCTAGATCAAATCTAGGCAGGTGCCTCCCCTTTCCATGGGGCCCACTGCCTTTCCTTGAACCTCTGCAGGGACTGTGGCAGTTAATAAACCTTATTCTGCAGTTGCACTGGGTAGATAGAACACAGATGGAGGAAAGGGGATCCATCTTTAGCTTACTGGAACATAAGCTGAATGGGACCTCTGCCAGCTGTCCCCACTCACAAGCACATGGCCATCTGCCACCTGCAGTTTGTTGCTCCTCACACTTCCCTTGCTCCTCCCCTAACGGAAGCTGGTGAGGTGAGGAGAGGAGGTGGCAAGGAACACCTACACAAGAAGCAGCCCCATATCCATGAGTGAGAACCAGCTTCCGCTTTCCACTTCCAGCCACCTTCCAGCATTCTGCTCTGGCTCACAGGTAACCCCACCAACAAGCACACTTCAAACCCAATCCCTCCAGAGACCCAGCCCTTTTCTCCAGCTACACAGGGCTGTGTAATGCATAAAAGTGCAGATATTATTTAAAATGAATGTGTGAGAGTTGGGAGTTGACTCTTGTTTTAAAAGGGCAATGAATCTTGGGGGAATTCCCTGGTGGTCCAGTGATTAGGACTCCGAGCTTCCGCTGCAGGGGGCACAGGTTCAATTCCTGGTTGGGGAACTAAGATGCTGCATGCCACGTGGTGCAGCCAAATAAATAAATAAATACATAAGCAAGCAAGCAATGAATCTTCTAAGAAAAGTGTAAGAAACTACATTGGCTCTTTACATTGGAGGACGTCCTTTCCAGGCCATAAAGGATGGTGGTTGCTGTTTTCCTGTGTATCATTTATAATTTTGCTATCTTCCTCGTAGGGGCTTCCTTCCAACCCCAGCTCCTTCTACAGACACAAAATGGTTTTATTTTTATGGATTTGGTAAACTTTAGTAAAATATTACCCAGAAACTTTTGTCCCCTACATTGATGGAGATTTTTTGTGGGTTTTTTTGTTTGTTGGGGGGGTGGTTTTGGCCACACTGTGTGGTATGTGTCTTAGTTCCCTGACTAGGGATTGAACCCATGCCCTCTGCAGTGGAAGCTCGGAGTTTTAACCACTGGACCGCCAGGGAGATCCCGAGGTTGTCTTATTTTTAAGGACTGGAACTAAAATTAGAGTGAGGGAGAAAATCAGAATCTTTAGAAACAAGGGACTAGTGTGGTAAATAACTAAAGTATTGGTTCTGTTGCATAAATGCATAGTAAGAAAAACCCCATTCTAGACACTGCTGCCTAATCACGACCATCACTCCTAAGGTAGCATACTTTCCAGTGTAAAACTGAAAATTGATTCTTAGTATGAGAAGTAGGAAAGACTAGAGCAGTGAACATGAAAACTGAAAGTTTCAAGCTAGTTCTTTGCTGCTATTGCTTTAGTAGCCATATTAGTATTCTTGATATAACAGTAAGTTTAACCTGAGCTATTTTACTTAAAATAAAAACAAAAATTACATGTTTTGAGAAATTATAGGCTTATCCAGCATACCTGTCCATAGTATCTATTTCCTTTAATGGTTTTCAGGTAAATGTGTATTTTAATTAAGTCCGATTCAACTCGGTAGGGGGAACACACCTGAAACTAGAGGAACAGCTTATGTGGTCTATGAAGACATCTTTGATGCCAAGAATGCGTGTGATCACCTGTCAGGATTCAATGTTTGCAACAGATACCTCGTGGTTTTGTACTATAATGCCAACAGGGTAAGTATGGCCATGGTTCTCATCACGTGGGGACCCCATGTAAGAGTTAGTAGAGAGCTGTACCAGCACTAGGGGAGATGTGTACCCTGAGTTCTTTTCTGGCTACTGCTATTGGTGAAATTCATTTGACTGTAGATTGGTAACTGTTAACTTTGGTGCTTACCACATTTTCAGGCATTTCAGAAGATGGACACAAAGAAGAAGGAAGAACAGTTGAAGCTTCTCAAGGAGAAATACGGCATCAACACAGATCCACCAAAGTAAACGTTTTCTGCATTTTCATTTTGGACTGTTTAAAACCCATGAATGACCACCACTACCCTTTTTTTTTTTAACTAATAGTGAATGTTGTGATTTCTTATTTGAGATTCAAAAAGACCTTGAAACTTTGATATATTTTAGAATATATTATGTTAATAAACTTGTAGCTTTTTGTAAAACATGTCAGTGTTTTATCTTAAAATTTCTCCTCCTGTATTATACCAGAAAAAAAATAATAAAACAGCATTTGAACCATACCAAGAATTGTTCAGTGGTAGGTGGTCCTAGAGACTGAGTTTCTTGAGGATGGGGACCTTTTGATATTCTTAATGCCTCCAGTGACAAGTACAGTGCTTAGCCATCAAAGGAACTTGTTAAGAGTATTGTTATTTATTGAATGTCTATTAATAATGAAATCTCCATAACTTAGTGAAGGTGTAGGTATCTCCACTTCGCAGATCCAAAGCTTATCATGTTGAGTGAATGAATAAAATGCTTACATAAAAAGCTGCTTTTTACTTTTTTTTTTTTTAAATACTTTTTTGGCCGCACCTCATGTGGGATCTTAGTTCCCCGACCAGAGATCGATCCCGAGCCCCTTGCATTGGAAGCACCGAGTCTTAACCAGTGGACTGCCGGGGAAGTCCAAAAGCTGCTTTTTTACATCGGCTAGTTACTAGCCTCATGAGTACACTTGAATACTTGCTTTACAGTTAACAACGTACCTTTGTCAGTATGGGTACCCTTGTCCTTACAGGTTTATTCTAGAAATGGTCATTCAGATGACAGCACATGGTTAGAAACGTGAGAGCAAGCTGCTTGGGTAGTGCTATTTGTTGTTACACGTCTAAGATGTATTTATGTACTTTTCCCTTTAGTTAGTAAGTGTCTGTGTATATTTTGGACCTTAGCTCACAGTTTATCTTTGCCATAAATAAAATACTTAATGTTTATTCTTATAATCACAGACTCCCATGGCGTGGAAATAGTATGGTTATTACCACATTCATCATAGCTCAGCAGCTTGGAGGAGATAGCTATAATTTTCTTTTTATAGTTTAGGCATGGGCCAAATGGAAAAACATGGACTAATTGTTTTATATATAACTATAACCCAAAATCAATTTGAAGGGTACAAGCACTGAATCATTTAAATGGACAAAAGCCTATTCTACTTTTAAATGCATTTAGCTTTCAAATCTAACATTACTGTAAGAAAATGGGCTATTTTATATATACTTTTTGTACTGTCTTCTCAAAGCCTACTATTGAAAATGAAGAAATAATTGTCTTATTTATTAATTATGTCTGAGTGCTTTTTGAAAGCACTGTTAAAGAGTAGAAAAAGTCATTTCTATAAGGGCAGGAAGATGACAAAGGAGCCACAGCTGTAATTTTCTTGTGAATGTTTTTATGAGTTTCTTACTAATTTTTGTAATGCACAGTGTGCTTTTAGGTATTTACAAATATAAAAATAATTTCCTAAAAGACTTTTGTAAGGGGATGACAAATTAGACTTATAGTGTGATTTGTCTAAATGGCAGACTGACTTGCCCCTAGTATAAGTTGTTTTAAATTAATAAAAGGGGAAATTCCTTCTACTGACAGTTACGGCAGGTCTGTCATTTTGATTAATATATCTGTTAGTTGAATTTCATGACCTGAAGTTAAGAGTTTAAAAAAATGCCCTCTAATTGTTTGGAAATTTTTTAGCCTGTTCCAGTTATGTTACAAGAACTTTAATTCAGTGGACAAATACTGAGCCTCTGCTCTATGCCATGTCTGTGTGTAGTAAAATGCTGAGGACATAGCTACAATCAGTCCTCTGCACCAGGCATTGAAGGCGCAGTTTTAAGAGTGTCAGTAAAGCAGGGCCTGTGAAGCCTAGCATCATATCCTCTCCAGGTACTAGCCAGTAGGTATTTGCTTTTCCCCCCCACCTCTTCTTAGAGCCTCCTGTTACCACGTTGGCTATAAATACTCTAGACTGAGATCTTTTATGTGACTCCATAATGGGCACCTGAAATGGTCCTTGGTGCTATTTTTATTTATCCTATTGGTATCACAGCAGAAAACGTGACTGTCTTTTATTCAGGCTGAGTTCTGAGAAATTATAGACATTTGTATCATTGAGGAAAGCTAGGAACCAAGACATTCTGAAGGAAACCCCCCAGAAAGGAATGAGTGCAGCACCTTTTGACTGGTCTGGTCCCACTGCAGAGGTGAGCACAGGGACTGGTGATTAAAAGCAAAGCAGCCCCTTTCATTTCATTTTCTGCATCTTAAAGCACTGCATCTTCATTAACTCCTCAGTCCTCAGGAGGGGAATACAGCCAGGACTTCTTGGAGACAAAAGGGATACATAAAATAATCAAGATGTTGTGTCCCCATATCACATGTATCGTCATGTGACGTGTTATCAATGAGTCTATGAAGGAAACTAACAGTACCTGTTACCTGCCCCTCCCTCAGTCTTGAAACAATTCCAAGACATCGCTGACAGAATAACTCTGATTATGGACAAAAGCTTTTCTCACCCATGCCAACTAAAAGAAAAATCTCTTAGCTACATTGCCACAGGCTCCCCTGACGTACACTAACGCATATCAGTAAGCAGGCTGGTTGTAAAACCTAACTGGAAAGTCCTGTAAGTTATAATAAATGTAGATTAAAATAAGCAGCATATGTGGAAACAAGTTCAAAATCATACATTCTTCTCAGAAGTAATTCCCCACTGTAAAGTTAGAGCAAATCTACATGAAAATAAGCACACATTTATTTTCAAAAGTAACTTCCTAATGTGAGTTAGTGTGTGGCTCTGAGGCCTAACACACCCTCATTTTTTTAGGTGCACAAAATGCACTTTTCCAAGAAGGGAGCTTATCCTTCTAAGTCCAAATGTAGATTTCATGATTGATCACCTAAAGTTTCAAATCCCACATTTGATTGCTAAACTGGGGGTTTTGAGCACAATGTATTCCTTTAGTTACTCAGAGGGGAATTCTGAGCCTGTGAGGTGAGTGGCAGGTCATAACCTACCTTGTGGGGCTGCTTAGAGGATTGGTGGTAATTTTATTTTAAAATTAGAAAAAATTAAAAATAGAACAAGGCCCAGCAAATACAATAGGTACGTCGGAGCTACAAGTATCCGCTGCTTTTCGAAAGTTTGCTTCACGCTAATTCACTTTTAGGCAAGACCTACAGGAGTACCTGTTTTTGCTGCACGAAAGAAATCCAGAAAGGATTTTTGCTTTTATGAAAAAAGGAGAAAAGCAAAAATAGCATTCAGAGCCATTATAGAGGCAGTATGAACCCTGAGCAGTGAAAGTGACACCGCCAAGCTCCTTCCCCAAGAACTAAGCATCTCGGCATCAAGCTGTCATAGCTTTGAACTGTGTCTGTGAGCATCTGTGCTTTTATCTCGATTTATTTCATCAATCCGTAAGCAAGATGTGCCCTCAGGTAATTGCTTCTTCGCTTTATACCATTTCAGCTTACAAAAGGCTTCATAGGAATGCTCTACTTTCTACTTTCAGATAGTGGGGGAAAACTGTTCTGTATTTATTATCACTCTCCTAGCTACTTCTCCTTTCCACTCTTTTCCCAAGGGCAACTGACTTATGTGGTCCTTAAAGCACTTTCTACCTTCAATAAGGATGGACAGGAATTTGTCAAGCACAGAGCCTTTATTTTTCATATCATTTCCAAAAAGGACATCGTTTAAGTCAGCAGAATTTCTGAGAGAGAAAGTGACAGCAAAGGCAACTGGCTCAAGTCCCTCTGTGTACACCATGTACATTTCATGTCTGAGCACCTTGTGTGTCTGGCTTAAGTAAAGGTAAGGCAGTGTAGATTGTGCGAACAAGAAATCTGTTCTGTGATCAGGAATGGCTACTACATGCATCACGCAAAATGCACAACCTGAAACATTGCAATCTGCAACTGAAGTTTCCTCAAGCAAAGATGCGTGTGAACAATGACGGAACACATACAGAGCAACTTGGGCAGAGAGAAGGGATAATGCCTTGGGGCAGTGAGGTTAGCGCACTGATCAAGAGCCCCAAGCAGGAGGAGCCGTCCCAGTGGCAGAGCAGGCTAGGAGGGTGAGCAGCAGCCATCTCCAGCCACCTTCAGTTCCTTCCTGCCTTCACTCTAAGTTGAGCAGCTCCACGTCAAAGATGAGGGTGGCATTGGGAGGGATGACACCGGGGTGGCCCGTGGCTCCATACGCCACATCAGGGGTGCAGGTCAGCTTCGCCCTCTGCCCCAAGCTCATCTAGCAGGGATGGGGGCAGATGGGGAGAGGAGAAAGAGGACCCAGCTTGATTTAAAAGAAAAAGGTAAGATAACTATGGCATTTTCCCAAACCATCCTCATGGTAACTCTGAAGATCTGAGATGAGTTTTATACGTGGCACATTGAGTGATGCTAAGAGTTGTAACAGATGCAGATTGTGCCTCAGACTAACAGAGACTTGACTGCGGGAAAATAACTTCTACAAAGTGGTCTCAAATTCATTCGTCCAACAAACACTGCTGGTTATTCAATTAGTGAATGGCCCAACACTTCTATTTGTTCATAATTTTTCCTTCTTCTTCCAAAGAAGCCTAAAGAGGTGTATAAAGAGCACATGTACATGTACATGCTCAAGTAGGTGATAGTTCATTAGAGAGATTTAGAGATTAGAGGCCACGGCAAGGAGCATCACATGACTTCACAGAGCAAAGAAGAGTTTGAACCAGGGCTCATCACAGCAGTCCTCAAGAACTTGTCTGGCATTAGTGGGATAACTGGTGAAATTTGAATAATCGATTTTTAAATTTTGAATAACCAACTCAAAAACTTGAATAGATTGGTTAATAGTATTGTATCAATGTTAATGTCCTGGTTTTCATCACTGTACTACGGTTATGTAAAACATTAACATTTGGGGAAGCTGGGTAAAGAGTATATGGGAACTCTACCTACAATGTTTTTGCAAGTCTGAAATAGGGTTTTTTTTTTTAAGTTTAAAAAAAAATCACCTTGGCCTCCCCCACCCCAACTCTTCTGCTGCCTCAGTCCCAAACAGCTGGTAGCTCACAGGCTTGCTCAGAACTAGCTGGGGAGATGTGCTTGGGATGAGAGCCCCCAGTGACAGAAAGGAGTCATGCTGGCAACTAAAAGGGTGGGGACACAAAGCCACAACTGAAACTAGGTGGCATCACCATGCCCTGACAGTGGAGTCAAAGCAGTAGTGGTCTGTGATAGGGTGAGGGTGGAGGGCAGAGTGCTGAGCCCCCACCCCCAGCTCCTCAAATCCCCCTTAACAAGGATCCTCATCCTACCTGGGCTGCGCCCTCTTCAAAACCCTTGATGACTTCCTGTTTGCCAATTCTGAACTTGAAAGGTTTGTTTCTGTCTCTGGATGAATCGAATTTCTTCCCATTTTGGAGCATTCCTGTGAAAGCAAGGATAGGGTGGAAAATAACTGTGGTCATGAGCTAACTCCCAGTTCAGGTTCAACATGTCTAAAATGGAATTCCTATTCTGTACAAACCTTCTGTCTTTCAGTCCTCCCCATCCGTCCTGTTGGCCAAGCAAGAAACCTGGATACTTCCACATACAGCCTATCACCAAGTCCTGCATATCTTTGGAGTCCAGCTATTTTCTCCATTTCTATTACCACCACCCTGTGTCCTCATCAAGCCACCATCATATCTCACCTGTGTACAGGAACCAACTCTAACTGGCCTTTTTGCTCTGTTCTTACTCCTCCATTCCATTCTCCATACTGTACCCAGAATGATTTTTTTTTTTTAAACACATACCTGATCCTATTACTCCCTTGCTTAAAATACTTCACTAGCTCCCCAGAGGCAGAATCCAAATGCCTCCATTGTATCCAGGCACTTTTAAGATCTAGCTACTGTTTGCCTGATAACCTTCTCTCTGCCCTCCCCTTCCTTCCCTTCCCTGCCCTATTCAGGTTATACCTTTCTCAAGTACTTCTGCACATTGCAACTTTTATCATGGAGCTGCCTCAACCTGAAGGTCTGTTTTCCCAGGCATTTCATCCTCAGGTTGAGTCTGCACCTGGTCTGCCCAAGGTTCCCCCAACATGCAAAACCCAAAGGTCATATCATCCTTTACTACAGTGAACTGTAACTGTAAAGTGACCCAGACAGGGACCTCCCTGGTGGTCCAATGGTCAAGAATCCACCTTCCAATGCAGGGGACACAGGTTCGATCCCTGGCTGGGGAACTAAGATCCCACATGCTGCGGGGCAACTAAGCCCATGCACCAAAACAAGAGAGCCCGCGTGCCGCAACTACAGAGCCCGTGTGCTCTGGAGCCTGCGCGCCACAACTAGAGAGCCCATGAGCTGCAACTACTGAGCCTGCGTGCTCTAGAGCCTGTGAGCACCACAACTAGAGAGAAGCCTGTGCGCCGCAATGAAAGATCCCGCATGCCGCAACTAAGACCCGACACAACCAAAACTAAATAAGTAAATAAAATTTTTAAAAAAAAAGTGACCCAGCCAGTCAGTGGTGGCCTCCAGACCTCATACAAAAGAGATATGTGAACCCAGAACACCCCGAGTGTTGTCTTAGCAGTTTGGAGCACCCCTCAGCCTCCAGCTGCAAATACCTTGTCATCCCTGATGTACATGTGTTGTCTCAGTCCAGCTGCCTAAGACCCAAGAGCTGCTTTTCTATTTTCTGTTCTTACTGGTGTCTCTAGTTCAAAGATCAGACATTCTGTAAATGATGCTATTCCATGACTTCTTGTGGCCCCTGGACCACAACAGAAGGCAGTTTGGGACCAGAGAAAGGCCTAGCCTGTAAGTTCAGAGACTGGATTCTGACTTCACTCGGACACTAACTCATTGTGTGAAGTGAGGCAAATTACTTCCTCTCTCGTGGCCTCAGATTTGCCATGTTTAACATGAAAGGTCTGGGCCTGCTCAGTATCTGAGCATCTGTGATTCCACTTCCTAATTTCTACAACATAAATGTATACAAGAGACATTCTTATTTACCTATTTTCTGGGCAGAATAAATTGTGCTCTTGCCCTGGGTACTAAATCAGGCAAAGAAGAAAACCCTATCGCTACACAGAGATGCAAACAGATGGATCCTTCTGTATCAAATATAGGAGATCAAATACAAACTCATGCATACACACAGGTTGCTAAGATGTTCAGAGATGTGCATGCATGCTCACATGCATATATGCATAGACCCTCAGAAGAAAACCCCGATGGCCAGATGCTAGGAAAATATTTAGATACACAGATATAATACATTCACACAGACACATACTTGTACAATACACATATGGATAGGTGCACACACACATTCACACACTCCATTTAAAGACTGATTTGCTCACTCCCCAATTTCTTCAGGTTTCATATGACTTAATCCACTTCAGACCATATACTGTTATCTACTGCTGCAGGTTCATCCAAAACCATGCAGTCCAGAAACAGACCCACAGATACAAGGTGACCTGATTTGACAAAGGTGCCACTGAATGCAATGGATAAAGGATGATTTTTTTTTAAATTAATGTTGCTGGATTGACTGTATATGCATATGGGGGAAAATGAAACATCAAAGTGAACCCCTATTTCACCCACACATAAAAATCAATTCCAGGGGCTTCCCTGGTGGCACAGTGGTTGGGAGTCCACCTGCCGATGCAGGGGACACAGGTTCGTGCCCTGGTCCGGGAGGATCCCGCATGCCACGGAGCGGCTGGGTCCGTGGGCCATGGCCGCTGGGCCTGTGCATCCAGAGCCTGTGCTCCGTAATGGGAGAGGCCGCAGCGGTGAGAGGCCCGCGTACCGCAAAAAAAAAAAAAAAAAAAAAAAATCAATTCCAGATGAATCACAGACCTAAATATGAAAGATAAAATAATAAAGCTTCTATAAAATAATAAATAGAAGAACATCTTCATGACCTAGGGATAGACAAAGATTTCTAAACTGTACTAACTATAAAGGAAAGACTGATGATATGTAGGACGTCATTAAAATTAAGAATTCTGTTCAAAAGATGCCAATAAAGGAGTAAAAAGGCAAGCCATAGCATGGGAGATGTCTGGACTAGGTGTAACCAACAAGGGACTCACATCCAGGATACAGATGGACTCCTACAAATCAATAAGAAAAAGAGAGACCACCAAATTTTTTTTTTAAGTGGACAAAATTTAGGCGAACTAACAAGAATATCCAAATGGTCAGAAAGACGTGAAAAGGTACTCAGCTTCATTAATCATCAGGGCTGTGCAAGTCAAAACCACCAGGACAGGCCAAAAGCAAAACAAAAACCTGACAACACCAAGTGTTGATGAGGATGTAGAACTGGAATGCTCAGACATTGCTGGTATCAGTGGAAACTGGCACAACTACTTTGGAAAGCTGTTTGGCAGGATCTGCTACATCTGACCATAGGTATAACCCTGTGCCCCGGCAATCCCGCTTCTGCATATATATAGCCAAACAGAATGTCGACACGTGCACCAAAAAACATCTCAATTCATAATAGCTAAAAACGAACAACAATCTAAATGTTCATCTACTGTAGAAACGATAAATTGCAATATATTCATACAATGACCTGTACAGGAATAAAAAAGAGCAAACTACTCTGGATAAATCTCACAGACATAAAAAGTGAAAAAAGTGACATAATGAGTGAAATAAGCTAAACACAAAAGAGTACATACTCTACAATTCCATTTATATGAAGTTCAAAAACAGGTGAAATCAATCCACAGGGACAAAAAGTTAGAATGCTGTTTACCTTTAGGGAGGTGTAATGACTGTGAAGAGGCAAGAGGGAGAGTCCTGGGGGTGCTGGAAATGTCTGTTGATCTGGGGGGTGGTTACATAAGTGTGATCACTTTAGAAAAATTTCATCGAGCTGTACATCTTAGAGTTATATTCTCTACTACTGTATTTATATATAATAAAAAAGTTTACCAAAAAGTCCCATACAGTCTCCTGCTGGGTTTGATGAGACAATCCGTCCCCAGACCAGAGCCACTCATGGCTGATGTTAGTATTTAATGCACATTGCCTCCTGTCTGCATGTATTGTGAAAGGTCTTTGCAAAAGGATGTTGTGGTTTGAGTAACTTGACAAGGACTGGTCTGTCTGCAACATGTAGAACAGATAAATCAATTACACAGGTCAGAGGCCCCAGAAGACTCATGGTAATTAGGCCACATCACCAGGAGATAAAACACAGCTCCAGCCCACTGACGTCAGCAACCGACAACACAGCTGTTGAGAAATACCCACACTGTCTGCCTAGAATCAACCTGGCACTTCACACTGGCCCAGAGAACTGCTAAAAATGGCCCCATCTGACTATGTCCTATGAATTAAACTGGCCTTGCTGTCTGCTAAGTGGCTGTCACCAAGTTTGCCACGTTGGGAAGCAGGTCACAAGGCAGAGCACTCAACCCCCAGAACAAACATCTGCTTATAACCTTCCCGCCAGTGGTCCTCAGGATCTCAGCCCACCTGGCCTTCCAGTGCAGATCATCCAAGAGGGCTCAGCAGAGGCGGGGCCTGCTCTGGCCACACAGCACCCTGACACAGCCACTGCCACCCGTGCCTCACACTGCGTCAGAGCCTCCAGTTGACTTCCTGCCCTCCCCCACCCCAATGAAGGTAGGGATCCTTTTGTTTCATTTTTGTGCCCCTACTGCTCAGCACAGCATCTCACACACAGTAGGTGATCAATAACAGTAGGCTGAATTGAATAGTCTGTTTCTGAAAAAAGAAAGGGAATTCTCAGGAAGCTGACCTCCCCTGCTCTAATAACACTGTAGGATGAAAAGGGAGTCTGCAGGGAGGGTCAGGGCTCTCAGAGCTGTAAGAGGAATTTCCAAGTATCGGACAGCACCAGGAGGGCCAGGACTCCACCCTGCCTGCAACAGACAGAAGGGGAATGGAGGTGGTATAAGAGGGCAGGAGTGGGCTTCCCTGGTGGTGCAGTGGTTGAGAGTCTGCCTGCCGATGCAGGGGACGCGGGTTCGTGCCCCGGTCCGGGAAGATCCCACATGCTGCGGAGCGGCTGGGCCCATGAGCCATGGCCGCTGAGCCTGCGCGTCCGGAGCCTGTGCTCCGCAACGGGAGAGGCCACAACAGTGAGAGGCCCGCGTACCGCAAAAAAAAAAAAAAAAAGAGGGCAGGGGTTAACCTTGCAAGCCCCCTTTCTCATTCCCTCAAGGCTGGCTGGGAGGAGTTGGGGATAGCTGGTCAGAGGGAGACTTGGCTGCCTTGGGCTCTGGGCCTGGTCTGGGGGAGCTGATACCTCTGGAGAGGAGTATCAGAGGAGAGACCTGCCTGGGGAGGGGCAGGTCTGGATGAGGGCTCAGGGAGTGAAGCCTACCTGTGTAGTGCACCACACACGTCTGGCCCTTCTTGGGGAATGTCCTTCCTGCAAGGAGACATGAGAATAGATGAATGAACAGCACGTTGGAGAAAGCCGCCTGGGACATTTCAGGTGTGATTGTGACCAAGAGCTCTGGCCCACATTCCCCTCCATACCATGGAGACGCCCATGGTTCCAGTTCTGGCTCTGTGCTTTGTACGAACCAGATTAGTCACTTTACTTCTCTGGCCTTGATTTGAACTTTATTTCCTTGGGTTCCACAACTCCACTCTCTCCTGGTCCTTTTCCTTTCTTTGATTGCTCTTTTTACTTTCCTTTGTCCATTCCACGAACCTTTCTGACAGCCTACTCTCTGCCAGGCCTGGACTAGATTCCAGAGACACAGAGCAATCTATGAACTCACAATGAGGTTAGGGAAACAGACACATAAATAATAGATTATAATGCAGGGTGATGACTGTGCACAAGGATGAATAAACACAATCATTCACAAATATTTACTGAATACCTGCTGTGTGCAAGGTCTGGGCCTGATCTTGGGATACACCAGTGAATTATACAGACAAGATTCCTACTCTTTTGGAGTTTACATTCTAATGGAGGGAGACAAACAATACTCAGACAAACAAGACAATATAGATTGTGATAAGTTCTCTAAATAAACACAATGATAAATTACAGAGATACCGTGGGACAGGCCATTTTAGAATGGGTGGTCCAGGACAGCCTTTCAGAGAAGATGACATTTCAGCTGAGACTTGAAGGATGAGCAATACACTGGGAAAAGCACTGCAGGAAGAGGGAGCAGCAAGTGCACAAACTGTGAGGCAGAAAAGGATCAGTGCATTTACAAAACAGTAAGGAGCCTAGATGACTGGAAAGAAGGGAAGGAGGTGGAGACAAGTGGGAAAGAGCCAGATCACACAGGGCCTTGCAGAGCCGGATTTAATTCTAAGTGCAGCAGGAAGGCACTGGAGGTTTTAAGCAAGAGAATGACATAATCTGAATTAAGATTTTATAAGATCATTCTGGCTGCTGTGTGTAGGATGGACAGTTAGGCGCCTGTTGCAATAATCCAGACAGAAAATCAATGATGGCTTGAATTAAAGTGGTTGGCAGCAGAGAAGAGAGTAAAATAGATTGGAAATATACTTTGGAATTGGAGCTGACAGGGCATGCTAATGGCATGGAGATGGGGTCCAGGATGAGAGAGAAGGAGAAAACAACCACGATGCTTGGGTTTTAGGTTTGGAGGAGATGATTTAGGATGGAGGAGCTGATTCCTGAGATGGGGAAGGCTGATGAGGAACAGATTTGTGCAGGTGGCAATCTTAAGATGCCTCTTAGACATGTGAATTTGTACTACAAGTAGACAGATGGAGAGACTGCACAGGAGGTATAAATTTGAGTGGGATTTAAAGCCTTGTGAGGGCTAACAGCTGAGCCAACATTTAGATGGGGGCCCTTGGGAGGGAGCACCTGACTGACTGAGCAGCAGGGAAAGTATCAGAGAGGAGATAATGGTTAAACTGGGTCTTAAAAGATGAGTAGTTTACCAAGGAAGTAAGGGAGATAATTTGGGAAGAGTGAACCACATGTTCAAAGCTTCAAATTGAGCAGTAGTGGGAGCCCGTCTGGTTCCCTGCTGTGTAATCCTAGGGTCTAGCACACAGTATATGCTCAATAAATATTTGCAGAATGACTGGTATATTTAACAACTGGCAGACAGCTCGATAAAGCCGGAGGAAAAGTTGGTGGTGGGGGTAGGTACTGGTGGTAAGAGATGAGGCTGTAGCATGGAAGGTAACAGGAGGCTGTATCACTGTCTGCCTGGAGAAAAAGTAAGATTAATTAAAACGTTTTATGCCCAGGGAGGGGCATGGTCAATATGCATTTTAAAGAGTGCTCAGGCTGTGGTGGGGAAAATGGTGGGGGTGGGGTGGGAGGCCAGATGGAAGGCCAGGAGGTGAGAATGGAGGTGGGGAGACCAGTTTAGAGACTGTGCATAAATCCAGGTGAGAGATGATGTTGGCCTGAACTAGGGCAGGGGCTGAGGAGATGGAGCCTTAGAGATATTCGGCAGAAGAACTTGGCAGGATTTGGTGTGGGCTCCACCAAGGCAGGCATCCCCAGCACTGCAGCGTAGTCACTGAAATATTAATTGGTACATTGCCCCCTCTGGGTTGTAGCATGGTAGCTGGCCCTTTTGTGCTGTCTTGACTCAGGGGTTTAGATTGAGCTAAAAGCAGAAGGCCAAAGTTCCTCCAGGCTTTCCCTAAAAATCTGATCCCCCTTCAAGAGAAAATGCCCCTTGTCTAGCCAGGGAGGGAGGTTAAGGAGAGAAAACTCTAAAGGTTTCTTTGAACCAGGGAAAGGAGAAGAGGCCTGGAGGCCACTGGCAGAACTCTATGGCAGTGCCCCGGGGGATGCTTCCTGGGGCACAGCACCATGGTTCCCAGCATGGAAAAAGAAGCCTGCAGCCCATGGGTGATCCAAGGTTGTGGCTGGGACTTCTAGGGACCACTGCTTTTCAATAAGGAGGGTGGCCAAGAACCAAGAGTCCCTCCAATTTCCCGGGGGTGGGGGAGTGTCAATAATGTCTGACATGCAGTTTGCCTGTCAAATCCTGCAGAAATGAGGGCTCCAGTCTGAATTAAGGTTGGTTTAAGAAATAAAGAAATAGCTACTCCTGGCACATCCAAACTCAATTACAGAAGGGGAAAGTGACTGGTGCCGATTCTGAGGCAGGAAACAAGGGAACACAGAGGAGTGCTAGGGAGTGGGGGAGACCAGGAGCATGAGTCCTGTTTTGGACTTGCTGACTTTGAGGGATCCGTGGGATGAGCAGATAGAGGCTGAGCAGCAGCTGGATAAATGGACCACCTGGAACTCAGATTGGAGGCCTGGGCTGGAGGCTTAAGTTTGGAGACCATCGGTTTGCAGCCCATAATGAAAGCCATGGGAGTGGACAGGATGGCCGGAGAGACTGAGTGGGACAGGGAGGATAAAGCAAGATGCAGAAGCAGTGGAAGAAGCGCTCCATCATTCCCAGACTGGGTCGGTCCCTACAGCGTCTCAACGCCCAGATCGCAGGGGCCGCCCAACCAGAGGCCGGGAGGCGGGCGCGTTAGAAGGGGGCTGCCCTGAGCAGAAGAGACCCCAAAGCATGTCCTTTCCCCTGTTTCCAGAGCTCAACCAGCAGGGCAGGGAAAGCGGAGCTAAAAAACGGCCCTAGGAAATCAGGAGTAGCGGATAATCGAGCGGTTCCAGTCGCGGGCAGCGGCAGCCCGAGGCCCCCGGGGCGGTGGCGGGCCGCAGACCCCAGCCTCCCAGCCGCCGCCTTCGTTCCTCTAGGTGAGCAGGCGCGTAAGGGGATGGCGAAGGATGTGTGCTAGACATCCAACAGTCCCATCTAGGGTCTTCTCCCGCCTCCCCCATCCTAGGCCAGCTCTCCCTGTTCAGCACCCTCCGCGCCACCTCGGAATCGGACCCCCGCCCGCCGGGCTCCGCCCCGAGACCCCTCCTCCTCCCCCGGCTCCGCCACCCGGTACCGTCTCCCGGGGAGATGGTCTCGATCTCCACGCCCATCGCGGTCCCACTGGCCCCGCCTCCGAGGGTCCCCGCTGTTTCCCCGACCCCGGCTCGGCTCCGGCCCTGGCCCGCTGGCGCTCCGGCTCGCCACCCCGCCGCCACTGCAGAGTCGGAGGAGGTGCGGCTGGAGTCGGGACCTGCGCGGGGAGGGGCCACCGGGAAGGGGGCGGCGGGGCGGAGCGGCGCGGAAAGGTGGGGTCGACCGGGGCGGGGCTCGGGGGAAGGGACCCTGACGCGGCTGCTCGGGAGCTTGACCAGGCTGTTGCAGGAGGCATGCAGACACTCGTGCGCATCCACCCACCCATCTATCCATCCATTCATCCATCCATCCGTTCAACACATATTTATCTTGCACCTACTCTGTGTTAAGCTGGGGTGAGGAGGGCCGGTCAACTCGGTCTCACAGACTTGGGGGAGAAGGCCGGCAACTAAACCAACACTTTCATTAACTGCGTTCACTGCCATAGCGTTCAGAGCGTCATGGAAGCACCAGAGAGGTACCCACCCCAGCTAGGCTGTCCGAATCCGCAGGGGCAAGCTGAGAGGTGGGGGCGGGGGGTGGAGGAGAAGCCAGTAATTACTGACTCTACCCCACCCCCCCTTAACCACTGTTCTCCATCCTGCGTAGTTCTGACGTACGCACAGGCGGACTCCCACCTTTCAAGGCAGAGAACTGTGCCCTGGGGATACCGGCTGAATTAAGACAGAATTGCTGTCCTAGAGGAACTGAATCTGTGATGGGCAGGGACACAAACAGTTACGGCGTGGAGTGATTTAAGTTGTGGGATAAATGAATGAATGAATGAGTTCTACCAGACCCTTCACCTCCACCCAAAGGAGACATAAGAATCTGGAAAGGTATTTTTTGGAGAAGGTAACATTTGTTTGAAAAATGAATGGGACTTTCTGTCTCTTTTTCTCATTCTTCATGCATTGTTGCAAAAATTGATATGAAGGTATGATTCTTCCAGCTATGGTGCTGGAAGATAGGCATGGGGAGAAAAGCCTGAGCAAAGAAGAGTGGGCGCTAGAGGTGTTCTCCTTGTCTCCCAGATGGTCGGGGCAGAAACTTCAGGTTATCAGCATCGCTGAAGGAGGGTTGGCTGTGTGTTCAAGAAACATGATCCTCAACTGTACTGTGAGGGTCAGGATCTGAAATTCCCCATGGGCGGCCCCAAGGCGTGGCCCAGAGTCTCCCAGGGGTATAGCCGGTCTTAAGCCTAGTGAAGCACTAGCTTCTTGAACTGTGGCCATGGTCAGGCACTTTGGGGGTAAGTGTAGAATAACGGTTTGTAATTAGCACAGGTCCATGGAACGGCTTCAGTATTTTGTGTACGGAAAAGAACATTTTTCTGAGGAGATTTTATCTTATTTTAGAGGTCCTCGACTCCTTCCCCCAACAACCCCCGCACCCCTAAAAAGGTTAAGAAGCCGTGTTGACTTTAGGGCTCCCGGACTCCTTCTTAGACTAAGAGAACCGATGAGAAGTGGGGGAAGGCGCTATACCTTTCAAGGGAGAAATTGTAGCAGGCTTACCTTCGGTGGCGTTTCACGGGGAATACAACTCCCAGAGGTCTGTGCGGCAAAGCCCGAGCTTATTGGCCAATGGGAAAGACCGTCTCATAACGGGACACAAGCAATAGCCAATAGGCAAGGGTCATTGCCGAGCTTGCCCAGCCACCGCTCACCTATCAGGGGCCTGGGAGCCGATGCTTCCGGTCCCCGCTCAGGGCTTCGGATCCGCGGTTTGTGAGCAGGTACGGCCCAGGGGAGACTGATTTTCGGTGGGGTAGTGAGACCAAAGGTATTTTTGTCTCCACTGCTTCCCGGCCTGGCTGTTGTGGGGAGGCTGTAGGTGGGCGGGGGGAGAGGTGGAAGGACAGGCACTTTGGGGGAGGGGGGAGAAGAGGAAGTGTCACATGTGCGGAGAGGATGGAGAGAATGGTGGGGGGCCGCGTGCGAGGGCTGGCGGATGCGGACGAGCAGCGGGTGGGTTTAAACCAGAGAGTATATTCCCTGTGACTCACGAGTGAAACTTCTGGGAATATATCCTAAGGAAGCCATTCACAATGAAAAACATGCTTTATGCATAAACACCTTTATCCCAGCGTTATTTATAAAAGGATAAAGTTGGCTCTAACCAGGTATCTCACCAGTAAGGAAAAATTACGGAACTTCCCCAACAGTAAGGAAAAGTGAATATTAAGTGGCTTCTAAAAATAATTTATAAAGTCTTTAAATAACATGGGGAAATCCTAATATATAATGTAAAGTGAAAAGATCGTGATATGTAATTGTACAGTATGATTGAAAAAGTTCAACCCAAACTGCATAGAAAAATATCTGGAGGGATGTAGTCATAATTTTCTTTGGATGAATGTTTTTTTGTGTGTGAATTTACCTTTTGACCTTTTTAAAAAATTTTTATTGGAGTGTACTTGATTTAAAATGTTGTGTTAGTTTCTGCTGTACAGCAAAACGCACATAACATGTATCCACTCTTTTTTTAGATTCTTTTCCCATATAGGTCATTACAGAGTACTGAGTAGAGTTCCCTGTGCTATACAGTAAATCCTTATTAGTTATCTATTTTATTCATGGTAGTGTGTATATGTCAATCCCAATCTCCCAATTTATCCCTTCCCCTCCCCCCTTTCCTCCCTGATAACCATGTTTGTTTTCTACATCTGTGACTCTATTTCTGTTTTGTAAATAAGTTCATTTGTACCATTTTTTAAGATCCAGCATATAAGCAATATCATATGGGGATTTGTCTTTCTCTGTCTGACTTACTTCACTCTGTATGACAGTCTCTAGGTCCTTTTGACCTTTCTTGTATGTTAATTTAAAACAATAATAAGGGCTTCCCTGATGGCGCAGTGGTTAAGAATCCACCTGCCAATGCAGGGGACACAGGTTCGATCCCTGGTCCGGGAAGATCCCACATGCTGCGGAGCAATTAAGCCCGTGCACCACAACTACTGAGCCTGCGCTTTAGAGACTGCAAGCCACAACTACTGAAGCCCGCGCGCCTAGAGCCCGTGCTCCGCAACAAGAGAAGCTACCACAATGAGAAGCCCGCACATCACAACAAAGAGTAGCCCCTGCTAGCCGCAACTAAAGAAAGCCTGTGTACAGCAACGAATACACAATGCAGCCAAATAAATAAAACAAAAAAAAATTAATAAGTGTAAAGAACTTGGAATTATTTTATAGTGAAAACACCATAAATTTAGAAAAACAAGTTGGGGAGTATGTAACTGTTTAAACCTACTGGAAGTCCTCCATTTCACCTGAGCCCCTTGATTCTCACTATAAGTTGTCTTTAAAGAAGATTAAAAACAGAAGAATTAAATGGCCATAGACTGAGCACCAGATCCTCGTTCTGACCACCTCTCCCCTGAATTAATATAGTCAGATTTTCTCTTCCTAAAACAACCAGGGCTCCTGATACGAGAAATCTTATAGTCTGAGGGTTGAGAGACCAACAGGTATACAGTTAGCTTCAGGCAAATTGTAAATATTTTAAAGCATACAAAATAATTGGGGAGCACCAGAAGGTCATTTCACCCTTTGTCCTCTTGGCTCTCTGATCTTTTAACTACCAACTCTATAACAGTGACTCCCAAATCCTTACCTCTGACTGCCTGAGGTGCAGTGCTACCCTATAAACATCTTAAATGAAGCACATCTAATACTAAGCTTATCACACACTACACACTGTTCTTACCTTTGAAGCATTCTCTGTCTTCTTTATCTCTGATTAATGGTTCAGCAATTTCCCAAGCTAAAAATTTGCATGTTATCTTTAATTCTCCTTTCTTCCTCACCACTTACCCTACTTGATACCAATTTTATCTGCCTTAGAAATATCGCTTGAATCTGGCCCTCTTTCTCTACTGAGGTAGCTACAAACTTGGCTCACTTTCTCATCCTGACATTCAAACTATTCCATGGCCCATTATTAAACTTGTCAGCTTCCTAGTTTCTCAGGTCCATTCTGCACATTGTTGCATGAATGTGTGCTGGTTCCTCTAAATTCCAAATTATTCAGCAGGGCCTTTATGATCAGGGAGATAAGGTTGGAAAGGTATAGCAATATAAGATAATTTAAGGCCTTCAATGCTTTGCTTAAACATTTTGGAAGAACTTTTATATACACAGACTGTGGAGACTCATCAAAGGTACTTGAGCACAAATGCAAAATTACCAGAGCTGTGACTTTTCTCAAGATAATTCTACCCAACACACAGAGTCCAGGCTCTGTGGGAAAGAAGAGACTGAAATGAAGAGGACTTCTTGTCCTACCCTACTACAAAGGAAGAGGTGGTCAGGACCCTGACTAATAATGGGAGTAGAAGGGATTGGAAGAGATTTTTGTAATTATCATTGGGTTTTTGAGGAAATTTTTCATAATTTTTATTTTTTAATTTAATTTTATTGAAGTATATTTGATTTACAATGTTGTGTTAGTTTCAGGTGTACAGCACAGTGATTCAGTGTATATATATATATTATATATATATATTTTTCAGATTCTTTTCCTTTATAGGTTATTACAGAATATAGAGTATAGTTCCCTGTGCTACACAGTAGGTCCTTGTTGGTTATCTATTTTATTGGGTTGGCCAAAACGTTCGGGTTTTTCCATAACATCTTTTTTTTTTCTTGGCTGTGTAGGTTCTTCGTTGCTGCGCGTGGGCTTTCTCTAGTTGTGGCGAGTGGGGGCTACTCTTCGTTGCAGTGCGCGGGTTTCTCATAGTGGTGGCTTCTCTTGTTGCGGAGCACGGGCTCTAGGCGTGCAGGCTTAAGTAGTTGTGGCACGTGTTCTCAGGAGTTGTGGCTCGCGGGCTTTAGAGCGCAGGCTTAGTAGTTGTGGCGCACGGGCACAGTTGCTCCGCGGCATGTGGGACCTTCCCGGACCAGGGGTTGAACCCGTGTCCCCTGCATGGGCAGGTGGATTCTTAACCACTGCGCCACCAGGGAATCCCTTCCATAACATCTTACATCAATATATATAGTATATATAGTAGTATATATACGTTAATCCCAACCTCCTAATTTAAACCCCACCCCACACCCCACACCCCGTCCTTTCCCCTTTGGTAACCATAAGTTTCTGTATCTGTGGGTCTATTTCTGTTTTGTAGATAAATTCATTTCTATCTTTTTTTTTAGATTCCACATATAAGTGATATCATATATTTGTCATTTTCTGTCTCGCTTACCTTACTTAGTATGATAATCTCTAGGTCCATCCATATTGTTGCAGAGGCATTATTTCATTCTTTTTTATGGCTAATACTCCATTGTATATATGTACCACATCTTTATCCATTCATCTGTCGGGCATTTACGTTGCTTCCACATCTTGACTATTGTAAATAGTGCTGCAGTGAACATTGAGTTGCATGTATCCTTTTGAATTAGAGTTTTCTTTGGATATATGCCCAGGAGTGAGATTGCAGGATCATATGGTAACTCTATTTTTAGTTTTTTACCAAATTTCTTCTTGTTAGTAAAGATGAAAATATTAAAATTAATTCTTCTAAAACATCTCAGTAACTTTACTGTCAAGTTTGTTTTTCCTTTATTTACAAATCCTTACGCTGTGCTAACCCTAGCCATACACATCCTCAATGACATTAGACTGACTTGGGTGGCCTAAAACATATCATATAAATTGCTTTTGATGTAACTGGCCCGTTAGGAATTTTTTCTTCCAGGAAAATGTATCATGCATTATTTATCAATGAAAGTCTTTTTTTTTAAAAGTGCATAAGTAGGTATTAGGGAAAAACATATATTATACAAGACCAACGGGTTTGAGATGGCAGTTTTCTTCATTAGTAATGTCAGAAGACATATTTTTCCATTTAGCAAGCCACTGTAGAACCACTTAACCTGACCTCATATGTAAGAAGTATAACAGAAAAAAAAAAAAAGTATAACAGACCATTCCCTCTTAGTAAAAGATTCTAAGAGTAGGGATGAAGCTAGCAAAGAGGAATGAGAAAAAATTTGCAGATAAGTTAAAAGCAAATCCTCCAGTTTGGTGAAGAATACATTTCTTTGGATTTAGGGTCTGAAGGCAGCTTCTCAAGTTCTGTCTTTGACATTTACTAAGTACAATAAAACAAGGTTGAAAAATGTCCATCGGATTCAGTGACGTGGATAGCACTGGTGGGTTGGTGAGAGTTGTTTTGGAGAAGAGTTGGGAATGGAGTCAATTTGGGGTGGGTTAAGAAGAGAATGAGTGGTGAAGAAATGGACACTGCAAGTTTAGACAATTCTTTGATAGCTAATAAGATTAAACATCATTTAGAATATGTTTATTGATCATCATAATTGTTTTGTAAATTGCCTGTTGATATTCTTTGGCCACTTAAAATTTTGTCGTTTTAACTGGCTTAAAAGAACTTTTTACTTATTTATTTATTTATTTATTTTTGGCTGCATTGGGTCTTCATTGCTGTGCAGGGGCTTTCCCTAATTGCAGCGAGCAAGGGCTACTCTTTGTTGCTGTGCGTGAGCATCTCATTGTGGTGACTTGTTGCAGAGCACAGGCTCTAGGCACGCAAGCTTCAGTAGTTGTGGCACGTGGTCTCAGTAGTTGTGGCTCGCGGGCTCTAGAGCACAGGCTTAGCAGTTGTGAGGCACGGGCTTAGTTGCTCCCCAGCGTGTGGGATCTTCCCGGACCAGGGCTCGAACCCACGGCCCCTGTATTGGCAGGCAGATTCTTAACCACTTTGCCACCAGGGAAGTCCCAAGAACATTTGTAAATTAAGTATTTTGTACATTTGAATCTTTAGTTTGTTTTTTCAATTAGAAAAGGGCTATTTGAATATATACTTATTATAAAAAGTCTTTCCAAAGAATACAGAAATAAGTAAAGAGGGTCCCACCTTCTCTCTTCTGCCACCTCACTCCATCTCAGTATGTACTGTGAACAGTTTGGTATGTGTTATTTCTGATCTTTTTCTGCATCTTTATGTAAATATATACAAACACATGTATATGGACATATAGAGGTGGATTTTTTTTTTCATAAATAGTAGCTTACTAAACATGTTATCTTGTGAATTTCACTGCTTTTCTGGGGGAGGGATTTTTCCATATCACTACTCATGGAGCTTCCTTATTTTATTTATTTCCATGTTGATGTACATTTAGGTTTTTCTGTTACAAAAAATGATATAGTAAATCCTTATACACATACATATACATATTTGAGTATTTCTATAGTAGTGTAAAAAGTCTTTCTTTTAAATCTCTTAATTTTTGTTTTGCACATTTGGATCTTTAATCTATCTGGAAGGTGTTTTGTTATAAGATATGAAGGGCAAGTTTCTTAACTTTTTAGAGCTTCAGATCTGTTGTCTCTCATCTAAGAATAACAGTGCTACCCTCACAGGACTGTTACAAGGGTTGTATCGGATTCTAGGTGACCAGCACCATGTGTGGCACATACTGGACATGTTTATTCCCTTCCTTTCCTTCTAATTTGCCCAGTAAATTCAGGTAGTATCTGGGTGTGTTTATAGAATATGGTCTGTTTTTTCATATTCAATAACAATGTCATCCTGATTTCCTCAGTTTTGACATGTCTCACATTTCACAGAAAGGCTAACCCCAAAATTTTACCATCGAAATTGATGGAAGTTAGTAAGGCTCTACCATATTTTAAACTGGTGACAAACGGGAGTTTAAGTGTTGCCTTTTGCTTTCCCTTCAGTGTTAGGAAGGAAATGAAATAAAGCATACTGACAAGAGTCAGATGTAAGCAATCTAAAAGAAAAATATACATGAAATAAAGTT
The DNA here is from genome assembly GCF_008692025.1 of Phocoena sinus. NCBI lineage: Eukaryota > Metazoa > Chordata > Mammalia > Artiodactyla > Phocoenidae > Phocoena > Phocoena sinus. The sequence goes on along the minus strand of NC_045775.1, from coordinate 18,612,385 downwards.
ATTTGAAAGCCTTAAAAATGAGGGTCTTTTAAAATATCTTGGATCCTTAATTGCAATAAAAATTATTACTCTTTCAAATAATATGCATTTTGTAATTAGGTTTTGACATTTAACTTTACAAGATTTTAATCTTTATGCACACTTATGATCTTATTATATATGTAATTGTTACATACTCTGTTTACAGAAGGACTAGAGGCAGCCATCTATAGTATTGATCAACTCCGTGATGAGTTGACTCATTTCTGGCCTTATGTGCATCTTGCATATTTTATTGGCCCTTTCTAATTCATCATAGTATCATAGTGAGGCTACAGTAAAAAACTGTGATTACAGTAACTTAAAGAGACACAGGGTTAGTAAGCATTTTTTGTTTACCTGATTTCCTATGAGTGGCTCAGAATTTTGAACCAAAAACTGCTACCATAAGCGTTACTATTTTGCCTGTATTGCTGATTTTTAGTATCCCAGTTCTGTGATCAAGGAAGTTTGAACTAGAGGTGCCCCAAATATACGTTTGGCTGCATAAATCACCAACCAGTATGGCTTCCCTTGTGGCACAGTGGTTGAGAATCCACCTGCCGATGCAGGGGACACAGGTTCGATCCGTCGTCCGGGAAGATCCCACATGCCACGGAGCAGCTAAGCGCATGTGCCACAACTACTGAACCTATGCTCTAGAGCCCGCAAGCCGTAACACTTATGTGATAAGAACTTCTTGTACAACACAGTCCTTAATTTACCAGAAACCTAGATCTGTGCTTTTCTGTAGTTCCTGGCAGGCAAAAGCCTTAAAAAGAGAGATTCTCCTTTTTAAGCAAGCTTCTGTGTTGTGAACTGCCTGTATGAGGGCCACATGGCAAAAGCAGCCACAGCTGACAGCCAGCAGGAAAACAGAGACCTCAGTCCTACTGCTGCAAGGACCTGGATGCTGCCAACAACCATGAGGTCTCAGAAGACAGTTCTGGGCCCCAGAAAGGGACACGGCCTGGCCGATGCCTTGACTGCAGCTGTGGGGAATCCTGAGCAGAGGATCACAAAGCTGTGCTCAGACTCCTGACCCACAGGCAGAGCCCACATGCCACAACTACTGAAGCCCATGCACCTAGAGCCCGTGCTCCACAGCAAGAGAAGCCACCACAATGAGAAGAAGCCTGCGCACCGCAATGAGGGGCGGCCCCCGCTCGCCACAGCTAGAGAGGGCCCATGCGCAGCAACAAAGACCCAATGCAGCCTAAATAAATAAAATGAATTTTTAAAAATTAAAAAAACAAACCAGTATTCTACAGAGGCAGTCATAGAATGAACCTGTGGAACAATAACAAAATCTGAAATTTCATCCCCATTATTAAAATTTTACTAAAACATTTTATTCATTAGGTTTCAAAAGTTTGACCTTATTTTGCAGGAAAAATAATTTCTCAGCACTGCCAGGCAGTCTTTTAATCTGTCAGATTCCTCCCATCCTTTTATCCTCTCACAATAATGACCTGTGAAAGGGCTAAGCCAGTTGTCTTGTAGAATGTACTACATCCTGAATTTGTCTGACTGTATTCTTATGGTATAACTTCCTAATTATTTCAGATAACCTTTATCAGAAAGGATGGAGTTGGGAAGAGGAAAACTTCTCAGGACTGGACTGAATGCGTTGTATCAAGCAATACACCCAATTCACGGCCTTGCCTGGACTGATGGGAATCAGGTAGTCCTGACCGATTTACACCTTCACGGTGGAGAGGCCAAGTTTGGGGACTCAGCGGTCATTGGACAATTTGAACATGTGTATGGGGTGTCCTGGGCCCCACCTGGTACAGCTGACACACCTGCTCTGCTCGCTGTCCAGCACAAGAAGCATGTCATTGTGTGGCAGCTGTGTCCTAGCACTACGGAGACAAGCAAATGGCTGATGTCTCAGACCTGTGAGATTAGACAGTCACTCCCTGTCCTTCCCCAGGGCTGTGTGTGGCACCCAAAAAGTGCTGTCCTGACTGTGTTGACTGCACAGGATGTCTCCGTTTTCCATAATGTTCACTGGGACAGTTCCCAGGTCAAAGTGGACATCAGCACCCAAGGCCTCATTCACTGTGCATGTTGGACCCAGGATGGCCAGAGGCTGGTGGTGGCAGTAGGCAGCAGCGTGCATTCTTATATTTGGGACAGTGCTCAGAAGACTCTTCACAGGTGCTCCTTCTGCCCAGTGTTTGATGTGGCCAGCTACGTGCGCTCAGTCGGAGCCACTGTGGACTCACAGGTCGCTATAGCCACTGAGCTTCCACTAGATAAGATTTGTGGCTTAAATGCATCTGGAACCTTTGATATTCCCCCTAGTAGTGAAGGCACTTGTCTATATACTTTACCAGTTATTGACGAAGTTTCCTCTGAAACAAATTCTGAAACACCAGTTTCTCCCTTTTCTTCATCCTTTTCTGATCCTCTGGATCTAACTCATATACACTTTGATAGATCTAAATCTGAGGCTAGTTCTCTTATTTGTCTAAGAAAAAAGGACTACTTGACAGGAACTGGCCTGGATTCTTCATACTTGGTCCTCTTGACCTTTGAGAAGGAGGTTACCCAGAACAGAAAAGTCACCATCCCGGGCATTCTGGTTCCTGATCTAATGGCGTTTAATCTTAAAGCACAGGTAGTCGCAGTGGCTTCCAATACGTGTAATATAATTTTTATCTATTCTGTCATTCCATCATTTATGCCAAACATCCAGCAAATTCAGTTAGAGAGTAATGAAAGACCAAAAGGCATATGTTTCTTGACAGATAAATTATTGTTAATTTTGATAGGAAAACAGAAATCCACTGATTCGGCATTTCTTTTTTCTTCAAAGTCTGATCAGTATATGATTCGTTTGATTGTTAGAGAAGTTATGTTGGAAGAAGACTCTCCAGTGACACTGAGTGAAAACCAGAGTGGTCACTCTGCTTTCAGTACTCTGTTAAATAAAGCAAATAGAAAAAAGCTAATTGAAAGTCTTTCCCCAGATTTTTGTCACCAAAACGGAGGGCTCTTGTTAACAGCTAATAGCAGCAGTCAAAGTGGAAGGCCTGGAAGAACCCTTATTCAAGAAATCAGAAGTCCTCCATCCAGTATCTGTGATGGCTCCACAGCCCTAGAAACTCTAGATGCCGGGCCTGTTAACCAGTCGGTAACACTGCCCGGACCCAGCGGCACACCAGACCACAGCAGTACCGCGGGACCTCCTAACTTACAAGTGGAAAAGGAAAATTATCAGCTATCTAAGATACTGGAAATTTTATCTAGGAATCTGATTGAAGTGCAGCAGCGTCTTTCTGAACTCACAGACTTTCTACATAATGGAAAGAAATCCTCTCCAGTGTACCCACTCTCTCAGGATGTGCCTTATGTTCACATCACTTGCCAGGTAACTTCTTTGAGGAGCTACCACTGGCTCCTGCAGCCAGTAGGTACTGCAAGAGAAATTTATTGATGAGGAAGTAGTATTCTAGTTGAACTTCACTGATCTGGACATGTTATATTCAGACAAGTTGTTATACCTTTCCAGGTTGGTTGGATGGGCACACATACCAGTATACACCATGATTTTATCATGTGCATGGTGTGAAAACATGAATGATTGCGCTCATTCTGGCACGCTATGTTTAGAAAAAAAATTTTTTAATTCATGCTGTTTCATTGCAAAAACCTTTTCCTTATGCAATTGCAGACACTCTTCTATTTATAAGAGAGCTTATAATAGCATAACAGCATTAGATTATAACAGCATCTTATAATATGCTGTTAAAAGAGAGGTTATAGTCATTAAAAAATTTTAATGCATCTGTTTATGCCTGTATACGCCAACATAAAATATTATATAGTGGGATCATACCATATCCGTTTTTATCATGAACACTTTCCTTTCCCGTCACACTTGGCCCTGCTCCTCCTCCCTGTAACCCACTTTAACTAGCAGCTTAATGTGGATCCTTTCATATTTTACTTCACGCTCATATAATCTTACACAGGTCTTTGTATACATAGGTATATAGGTGCGGGGGGTGTTGGTGGTGACTTTGTCATTGTTTTACAAAAATGGGGTCGTATGGTGCATTCTTTACTTCATGCTGGGAGTATGCTGTTTATTCAGCCTTTCCCTTGCTGATGGACATTCACTTTGTTTTCAGTTCTTAGGCACTCCAAATGGTGCTGCAATAGTATTCTCATATGTATCTATTTGTATTCATACTTTTATTTCTGTTGGCTTGGTTCCCAGAAGTGGAAGTGCAAGTTTGAAGAGTATATATATACACACATATATATATGCTTCTACTTTTAATAGAGTTGACAGATTGCCTTTCAAAGATTTTTTACTGAACAGTGCATCATCACATGTCCATCAGCGACCAATGAGACTGTCCTTTTCCTCACTTCCTTACCAATCTGATGAGTGCAAAGTGGTATTTCACTTTTATTAATTTGTATTTCCTTTACTATTAGTGAATTTGAGTATGTTGTCATGTTTTTTGGCCAACTGTGAATTGCGTTTTGCTCATTTTTTCCTATTGAGTTACAGTTTAAAAGAGTTTTTTATATTATAGAAATTGATATATATGTAATAGTCTAGATTTTCTTGAATTATTTTACTATATTGTTTTTACATTATCTTTTTTATTTTTTATTTTTTTGTGGTACACGGGCCTCTCACTGCTGTGGCCTCTCCCATTGCAGAGCACAGCCTCCGGATGCGCAGGCTCAGCGGCCATGGCTCATGGGCCCAGCCGCTCCGCGGGCATGTGGGATCTTCCTGGACCGGGGCAGGAACCCGTGTCCCCTGCATCGGCAGGCGGACTCTCAACCACTGCGCCACTAGGGGAGCCCTAAAATTTTTTTAGTATAAAAAATTTCAAACATATAAAATATATATATATATATATATATATATATTTTTTTTTTTTTTTTTGCAGTACACGGGCCTCTCACTGTTGTGGCCTCTCCCGTTGCGGAGCACAGGCTCCGGACGCGCAGGCCCAGCGGCCATGGCTCACGGGCCCAGCCGCTCCGCGGCACGTGGGATCTTCCCGGACCGGGGCACGAACCCGTGTCCCCTGCATCGGCAGGCGGACTCTCAACCACTGCGCCACCAGGGAAGCCCCAAAATATATTTTTAATTATGAAAAAATTGTAAACATATAGAAAGAATACCTGATGAAACCCTATCTATATCTATCACCTGGATTTAATGGTTGTTAACATTTTACCATAATTGCTTCTTTTTTTTGTTTCCTAAAATATTTTTCTAAGTAGAGGCATCATGGTGTTTCACCCAGAAGTATTTTGGGATGTTGTTCTAAAGTGTAAGCACATTTTCTTTAATTATCACTGTACCATTACCATACTTGATAACATTAACAATAATTACTTAATATCATCTAATACCTACTTCTTATTCAAATTCCTAAATTGTCCCCCAAACCGGTTAAATCACAAATAAATCAGTTAAAAATCAGTTAAGTCACTGATATAAAAAAATTTTTTTAATTAATTTCACAAGCACATTAGTGATCTTAGTTATATTATGTACCAAAGCTAATTGAAACAAATATTTATAAACATTTAACATCCCAATCCTAGATTTTTGAAGAGGATTTTTCCCACATTGTCTTCAGCCAAAATATGTAAATGGCTTTATTAACTACATGAAGTTTTCAGTGTATTTTCAATAAACAGATTTTTTATTTTTAAAAATTATAGTACTTTACAAGTGTGAAATCTAGTTTGGATTTTTTTTTCCTTCCATGACTTTTCAAATATTTTTTCTTTTTTCCCTTTTTATTTCTCTTTTTGAATAGGCAGTTCATTTACTTGCTTTAAAAAACAAAACATTCTTGCAATAGGAAGGTATATACTGAGAAGTCTTAGTTTCACCCCATCCTTGTTCAGCTTGTTCCCTTCACCTCATATAGGTAACCATTTTTATTTTTATTACTTTATTCAGATATTAGCAGATCTTACTATTTATTTTTATTTTTCCTTTTGTTACACAAAGGTAAGGTACTATATACAATGTTCTGCATCTTTTTCCATTTACTTACATAGTCTCAAGAACTCTGTCAGCACACAGAGCTTTTTAAATTTTTTTAACAGATGCACAGTATTTTTTTTTCCTAATTACAAAAGTAATGTATGCTCATTGAAGAAAAAATTTAACCAATATAAGCATATTTAAGTATATTTAATGTTTATTGGTTTTTTTAATATAAGCATATTTAATGTAAGCATAAGCATATTTAATGTTTGTTTATTGGGTTTTTTGGCCACCCTGTGTGGCTTGTGGGATCTTAGTTCCCCAACCAGGGATCGAACCTGGGCTTTCAGCAGTGAAAGCGCAGAGTCCTAATCACTGGACCACAGGGAATTCCCAAGAATATTTAATGTTGAAAGTAAAAATTCTTCATAACCAAACCCGTAGAGAAAACCACAGGTATAGTTAGTAATGGAAGTATTTATTCCATTTTTTTCTATGCATTTACTAAAACCTTTGTCAATCTAAAAGATATAATGTCTAATTGTTTGATTTTATTTTTCTTTAAATAGATTATTTATTTATTTTTGGCTGCGTTGGGTCTTCATTACTGCGCACAGGCTTTCTCTTGTTGCGGCGAGCAGGGGCTACTCTTTGTTGCGGTGCTCGGGCTTCTCATTGTGGCGGCCTCTCGTTGCAGAGCACGGGCTCTAGGTGTTGCAGAGCACGGGCTCTAGGTGCACAGGCTTCAGTAGTTGTGGCGCACGGGCTTAGTTGCTCCGCGGCATGTGGGATCTTCTCGGACCAGGGCTCAAGCCCGTGTCGCCTGCATTGGCAGGTGGATTCTTAACTACTGCACCACCAGGGAAGTCCCTAAATAGATTATTTTATCAAACAATATATACTTTTTTACAAATATTTATATTTGTAAATGCATTTTTTAAAGTAAAAAGAAATGTGTTTTTTTGCCTTTCAATTCTTCCTTTTCTCCATTTATAATGAGCTAGTTCAGCCAAGCTGTTATCAGTAAGTACTTCTGGAGGTAGAATTTTGGGGACTTTACTTTCTGCATTACAAATTTCTGTTTTCTTTATGTTGAGCATATATTTCTTTTTTAATGAGAAAAGTAAAAGAAAAACAAAATAAAAGCAATGAAGAGTTTTTCCCCCTATAATATCAGAAGCGACATTTCATAAGAGTTAAGATGAATGATTAGTTGCTTATGGCCCTTACAGTTTATTCATGTGCTATCTTTTAAAATGTTATTACATAGTAGACATACATCTTTTGAGCTGTTCATCGTATCAAAAATGGAGTACAGTTTACCTTTTATTGTTGAAATTATTTTTCTTAGTAGTCAGAAAATGAGTAGTGATAACTTTAACAAGAAAATAAGTTAGACACATAACTTATAAAACTTTAAGAAATGCTTACATGAAGATATTGTCTCATAATATAGAATTAGAAGTTACATTTTTTATTCTATGTTCTATGAATATACCTTTGGACTTGATGTGTCTTAAAATAGAGCTATAATTGTTCTATATTTTCTTTCTGTATGGATATTTGCAAACATTTTCAAAGATGCATTAATTTTTAATATAACTTTTTAAAATTTAAAAATCACTGTTATTTATACTTTTTCTAAGCTAAGTGAATTTTTACCACAGTTTGTTTATTTTACTTATGCAAATCCTCTGCTACTCCACGACTTAGGGCATTTTTTTCCCCAATAAAGAAAACGTAAAACTTCTTAGTTATACAGGCATACCTAGTCTTATTGCACTTCAGAGAGATTGTGTTTTTTACAGATTGAAGGTTTGTGGCAACCCTACATTGTCTGATGATAGCATTTTTTAGCAATAAAGCATTTTTAAGTTAAGGTATGTACATTATTTTATTAGACATATGCATCTGCACACTTAAATGGACTATAGAATATGCATTAGGAAACCAAAAACTTTCATGTGGCTCACTTTATTGTGATACTAGCTTTATTGCAGTGGTCTGGAACCACACCTGCGGTATCTCCAAGGTACACCTGTTTCTACAACAGCCAAGCAGTTGTTCCTCACCATCAGATTTTATCTCTCAGGCTGCCATCCATCATCCTATAGTGTTATTAGTCACGTCCTAGGAAAGCCAGTTCGTAGCAATAAGGACATAATGCTGGGGAAGAACAGAGCAAAAGGAAATTAGGGGTTGTGTTTTGTCTGATTCTTTAGTTGTGTTAAATGATGCAGCAAAAAGCTCCTTATTTTCAAAGCTGAAGTTTAGTTGATAGCGGTAATAGATAGGAATTTTTTAAACTACACATTCTGTTCTTAGGAAATGTTAACTCCATTGCTTCTGTAATCAGTTTAACAACTTTTATTTTTATATTTGAAGAAATCTTATTTTTTAGGTCCTGTTGTAGAAAAAAGAGCTGTGCTTCTCTGCAACGGCAAGCTAAGACTCAGTACAGTCCAGCAGACTTTTGGCCTCTCTCTTATTGAAATGCTACATGGTAGGTAAAATTCAGAAATTGACTTTACCTGACACCCCCTCCCTCTATTATGTAACTTCCACTGGTGAGGAAAATGAAGTGTACCAACCATTCAGTGATTCATTAGATAGTTAAAAAGTATTATTAATTGCCTATTGTATGCCCAGGCCTATTATAGGTTCCAAAATACATGGAAAATATGGGTTCTACCCTTAAGGAACTTACAACCTAGCTGGAAAACCTAAATGTACACATGAAAAAACCAAATAGAGTTATGAAGCTATATATAACAGCTGCAAGGAAATAACATAAAAACCTCATATATACTTGTTGCACTAAAACATAAAGATCATAGCATTGCAGAATATTTCTTTTGTGTGTGTGGGTGGGTGTTTTATATATACATTTTTTTTTAATATTCTTTTCCACTATGGTTTATCACAGGACACTGAATATAGTTCTCTGTGCTATACAGTAGACCTTGTTGTTTTCTTTTTTATTTTTGGCCATGCAGCTTGTAGGATCTCAGTTCCCCGACCAGGGACTGAACCCTAGCCATGGCAGTGAAAGCCCAGAATTCTAGCCACTAGGCCACCAGGGAACTCCCACAGAATCTTTCTTAAAGGAATTGTCATTTTAATATGCAGCAGACTTGTGGACATGAAGGGTACTCCTAGGTGGCAAGGGACTGAGTCATGCCTGTGTTCCATCCAATGGAGAGCATGGCAGTTTTCTTATGCCTGAGTCTTCAGGACACCCACTACACTGAACATAGAATTTTCTTTCATCTTTTCCCCCTTAACATTGTAGCATCAGCATTTTTCTATTTTGACACATGCATTTATGATATGACTTCATAACTGTTATTTTTACTGGGTTAATAGTCTATCCTGGGCGTACCATATATTTTTTTCCTTCCAGTTTTATTGAGATATAATTGACATACAGCACTGTATAAATTTAAAGTGTACAACATAATGATTTGACTTAAATGCATCATGAAATGATTATCACCGTAAGTTATTAAACATCCATCATCTCATATAGATAGAAAAAACTTTTTTTCCTTGTGATGAGGATTTACTCTTTTAATACCATATTTTACTTGGCCATGTTTTCTTTGACACTTAGGTGGTTTCCAATTTTTCATTATCATAAATAACCGTAACAAAAACCTCTCTGCATATTTTACATGTTTTTGGAAAGTGTAGATTTTTAGAAGTGAAATTACAGGGTCAACAGGTGAGACACAGTAGACTCGAAAGAACCAGAGAAAGTCCAGGTATGTATTATGCTAGTGGCCCTAGGTTACCCCAGAACAAACTATTTAGGATTATCTGGGCCATTCTAGTCTACCTCTAGTCAGCTCAGCCTCCTTGGGTGTCTAGAGGCTGGTATGGATCTCAAGAATATAGAAGTTTCCTCCAAAGAGTAGCTGTTCCCAACTTCACATAGTGTTTGGAGAAACTGCTTAACAGCATGTATTGATATATAAGTTAGGAACACCATACACCCCTAACACCTGTGTGCACACATGCACACACAAGCTCAAATGCATAGCACTGAGTGATTAATGCCTAACCTGGGTGAAAATACATGTCCCTTAGCTATGCCTGTCATCAACATCCCCTTGCTGCCATGTAACCTGACCTTAAGTGTATACTGGGTCCCTCCATCTCCCCATTCTCTGTAATGTCTTGTGATGGTCAGGTTCATCAACTACTACATTCTTTTCCTCAAAAAAGTCGTATTTGTCATATTTTTCTTTATAGAATAAGACAGGATATTCTAAATTGCCTATGTGTTTATTTTACTTTGCAGACTCCCACTGGATCCTTCTCTGTGCTGATAGCGAAGGCTTCATCCCCTTAACTTTCACAGCCACACAGGAAATAGTCATAAGAGATGGTAGGTCAAATGACTTTAGGGGCCCTGTCTCTTGAAGTCTTTTAGAGACATACTGCCCAAAGCGTAGATGCCACCGGCTGTTCTAACCATTTTGGCAGTATAGTCTGATACTTGTTTGTAGAATATTTGCTGCACAGCCTTTCAGATGAGGTTTTTACAAGCAAGATCTGTTTTCCGACGCTCCCCAGCTAGGATTTGTACTGTCGCTGGGAGGTGAAGAACTTGCCATGGCTAGCTCGGCCACCTCTCCCCGCAGGCTGACATTGCCTACTCTCAGAGCCCAGTCTTTGGTAGATGGCTCAGAAAGTGGTTATTTATGTATTCATTACTGTGTGGTTTTGTCTAAGGGCAGAATTCCCGGTGCAAAGCGATTTTATGGTGCCATCTGGATTGTGTTTTATGGTTTCTCTGAGGTTTTTTTGTCCCTTACCCAAAACAGTGTTAAAGCCCTTAGAAGCACTTAAAAGGTACCTCAGCATTGTTATAAATCTTTTTCTTGGCTTAAAGTTGAGTGTGAGGAGTGCTGGAGAACATCTGCTGCAGCCTATCTTTTTACGCCAAACGAGCAGGAATCAGCAGAGCTCAAAGGAAGACAAAAAATCGATTGACTTCTGCTCCCAGGGCTACCTAGAACAGAAAGTAGTTCTCATGTTGGCTGGACCTCCCAGGATATAAACCTAACCCTCTCGCTTCCCTAGAAAATTCTGGCTGACATAGTTCCAGGTACTCCTAAAAACTGTCCCTGGGCAAATTTCAAATGAAATTTCAAGTGCTTTGACTCCCTCTGGACCCCACTTGAGTGTGTCCCGATGTTACTAGTATAATGCTAAGCATAGGTGAGGCCTACAGCATGATTTGTGCTGTTGCCACTCATGATTTTCTCCCTGATAGGTTACCCACCCCCCATTGTTGGGATCATAAAAATGTCCTATTTTTTTTCCCAGTAATCAACTCCCTTAAATTGTCACTTTAATTTTGATATTTTTCTTCCCCTCACCCCCTGGATTCACGTCTTAGAGACCAGCATAGAATCTGCGAGAGAAAGTATTTCAAAAAGTTGGAGGTTTCACTGAATCTGAGATAGTTTATTATAATTATGGGCTAAAGCACCAGCTTAGCATAGTGGAAAGAGCCCTGATTCCAGCTTCAGATAGATTCACCTTTTCTCACTGCCTTCAGACAGTCATCAGCTTCAGTCACTGCAGCATAACGAACAGATCAGTGTGTAGCTGGTCAGAGCACATCTGCAGATAAATTGTTTCAGCCATAGGAGCTCAGATGCATAAGAGCTCAAGTGCATCTTTTTCACCCTTTCTTTTAAAATCATCAGGAAAGAAATATTTTGTACCCTTGAGGACTCCTGTTGGTCTGTTACAGTTTATGAAGGTGGAGCTGGGATAGGGAAGAAGCGAGGGCCCACTTTGTGATTGAAATGCATTAGAGGAGCTGCTGGGATAATGCAAGTGGAGCCCCTGGAATCAGTTGCTTGAGAGCATTGGCTGAGGACAGTCTGAGGCCTGCTTCCATTTTTAAAGAAAGTGTCCAGGTGGGGTGAAAGCACAGAACTATGAAACCTCAAGAGGGGGTCTGGGGTACCCCACAGTAAGATCAGTGTAGGTCCCGCACTCAAGGTGTATGTTATACTCATTTTGCTGGTCAGAATCCTGTGAATGAGTCTTCAATAAAATCACTAATGGTTGTTGTGGCTTTTTTTTTTTTCTTTTTTTTTTTTGCGGTACGTGGGCCTCTCACTGTTGTGGCCTCTCCAGTTGCGGAGCACAGGCTCCGGACGTGCAGGCTCAGCGGCCATGGCTCACGGGCCCAGCCGCTCCGCGGCATGTGGTATCTTCCCGGACCGGGGCACGAACCCATGTCCCCTGCATCGGCAGGCGGACTCTTAACCACTGCGCCACCAGGGAAGCCCCTGTTGTGGCTTTTGTGAATGTTTTGATGGTGTTTGCTTTGTGATTGTTGCTGGTATAAAGGAATGTTCTTGATTTTACATATGTGTATGTTGTCTTTGTATTTCTTCTGGTGGACAGTTGAGAACATAAATTTTTTCTTTCCGGCAAATCTGATTCCATGACAACTCTCAAACATAAGATGTTTCCTTGGCCTTTACTATTTATAATCATTGGAATCATAGAAGATAATCCAGTATTTGTTGGTTTTGGGAGAGGGAAACGGAGAGAAGAGCTAAATTCTTTAAATTATTGTTTAATGTTACATTGAGAATGTTTTGCATAAAGACATTATTTATAAATCCTATTTTGGGCCCACATTTTAAAAAATCTTGTACGGTATTATTTGATAAATGCAATAGATGTAAGGTGTAGGAAGGCTTAATAATAAAGTGAACCACCTACCACCTAATTTAAGAACCAGAACGTTACTAGGAACCATTCAAACTCCCTGTGTATCCCTCCTGGATCCTTCTCCATAGAGGTGACTCCACCCGAGAGGTGACTGATCTCTAGATTGTTGTAAATTATCATTTCTTCTTTTCTTTTTATTTTTTATTCTTAATTTTATTTTATTTTATTTTGGCCCCGCCGTGCAGCTTGCGGGATCTTAGTTCCCTGACCACGGATTGAACCTAGGCCACCTCAGTGAAAGCGCCAAGTCCTAACCATTAAACCACCAGGGAATACCCTCTTTCCTTTTAAAAAGGAGTTTCACCATGATCACGTATACACGTTGGCCTAGATAATGTAATGTTTTTGAGCTTTATACAATGGTATTTTATTGTATGTACTCTTCTGCAACCTGCTTTTTTTTCACTTAGTATTGTTTCTAAGGTTCATACTTGTTATGTGTATGTTCTATTGCTTTCACTGTTTTAAGTTACCATAATTTATCCATTTTCTTGCTGTGCACATTTGGATTGTTCCCTGGTTCTATTTTTGCGATTATAAACAATATTGCTTTGAATATTCTTATTAAATGTCTCCTGATGCAGGTGTTTGAAAAGTCCCTCTAGGGCCTTTTATCTAGACGTGGAATTGCTGGAGCACAAGGTGTATGTAAATTCAAGTTATTTTCCAAGGTGATTATATCAGTCTTCATTCCCAACAGCTCCTATTGCTCTAAGGCTCAAGGGTTCTTAATTTATGACCCTCCAATAGTTATAAATGGTTTCTCCTTTAACCTGATTTTTACTTCTGGACCAACAGTGAAATTGAGCGTCTTTCATGTGTTTATTGGCCATTCCAGTTTTCTCTTTTGCAAAATGCCTGTTCTTGTCTTTTGCCCAAATTTCTATTGGGTTGTCTTTTTCTTATCGAGTTGTAAGGATTCTCTTCTTTTTTTAAATTGAAGTATGGTTGATTTACAATATTATGTTACCAAGTTGTAGGGATTCTTTATATATTCTAGATGTTGTTTAGTATGTGGCTAATATCTTCACCCAGTTTGTGACTTGTCTTTTCTCTTCCTTGATGGTGTGTTTTATTGAACAAACATGCAATAGATGTTTTAACGAAGTCACTATTTTTATTGAAGTAAACTTGATTTACAATGTAATGAAGTCACATTTATCTTTCCTTTTATGAAAGTTTTGTCTTTCACATTTATTTCTTTAATCAACATTCTGTTGTGTACTTGAGTGGGACCCTCTGTAGATCTCCCGAGTTTTCTCTTGAGGAGTAGCTCACTCCTCCACTATTCTGTCCTGCAAACTCTAGCCACTTTGGTCTCTTCCAGCCCATCTTCTCAACTCAGGGAGCCCTCTGGACTCTAAATTGGTTCTCTTCACTGTCATCTGGAAATTCTCAAGGCAGTAAACTGGGGCAGTTGTAAATTTCACCTCATTTGTTTCCCTTCTCTTAGAGATTCCTCCTTTGTTGCCTGATGCCACTGCCTTGAAAACTCTTGTTTCATATATTCTGTCCAGTTCTTTTTGTTGTTGTTTGTTTGTTTTTTAACAAACCTGCCAAGATGTGAGATCTGGTCTCTACCGCTCCATCATGGCCAGAAGCAGAAGTTTTTCCACATTTTATTCATTTATTCTTAGGTACTTGATATTTTTTGTTGCTACTGTGAATATTTTTTAAAAATTATAAGTGTTGCATATAAAGTGCAATTCCTTTTTGTTAATTTTATATCCAACTACCTTGCTATACTGTCTTATTAATTCTAATAATTTATCTGTAGATTCTTTGGGTTTTCTATGTAGGCAATCATATCATTCACAAATAATGAAAATTTTGTGGATAGTGGGCATCCTTTCCTTATTCCTGATTTTAAAGGAACTGTTTCATCCTTAAAAGTGATGTTAGCCCTAGGTTTTTGGTAGATACCCTTTTTTTTTTTTTTTTTTTTGCGGTACGTGGGCCTCTCACTGTTGTGGCCTCTCCTGTTGCGGAGCACAGGCTCCGGACGCGCAGGCTCCGGACACGCAGGCTCAGCGGCCATGGCTCACAGGCCTAGCCACTCCACGGCATGTGGGATCTTCCCAGACCGGGGCATGAACCCGTGTCCCCTGCATCGACAGGCGGACTCTCAACCACTGCGCCACCAGGGAAGCTGTACACTTTCTTATGTTTAAAAATTTCCTTTTCTTCTTGGTTTTTAAGTACTTTTATCATAAATGGGTGTTAGATTTTTATCAAATGGTTCTTTCTGTATCTGTTGAGACTGTAATTTTTACCTCCCTTAATCTGTTAACGTGGTGAATATCACTTGATGGATTTTTCTAACATTAAACAAACTTTGCATTGTTGGAATACACCCAGTATGTTCATGATGTATTTATTTTTTAGACATTGTCAGACCCAGTTTGCTAATATTTTGTTTTGGATTCTTGCTTCTATGTTCATAAGTAAGATTAACCTGCAGATTTCCTTTCTGTTTGCTTTTGCTTGTCTAGTTTTGGTTTCGAGCTTATTCTGGCCTGGTATAATGAGTTGCTGAGTATGCCTTTTTCTGTTCCCTAGAAAAGTTTTCATAAGATAGGAATGATCCTTGATTGAATGTTTGATAGACTTTGGATCTGGTCTTTTCTTTGTGGGAATGTTTTAAAATACTTATTTTATTCCTTTAATATTTATGGGACCATTTAGGATTTCTGTATATTTACACCCAGACACATATACACTCAATTCTGTTACAATGTTTGTTTTGAAAACAAATTTGTTCCAACACAATTGTTATATTAGGGAACTATTAGAGCATAACTTGAATTTCCTGTTGCTTGTGTACCAGTTTTGTCCTTAAGAAACACTAGGTGAACACAGAAAACTGTACCCAGCTGAACTGAGTCCCATAGGGATACACAAACATAGATACACCTAATGATCAGCTACATCAGTTTGCTGTGTGTGTTATGAGCCACACCCATCCATAACTGGTGTTACAGCTTTCTGTTAAATTTCAAATAACTTCTACCATTTCATAATGGTAGAACCCACAAATTGCAACACTCTCCCTTGCTTTAATCCGTACTCGGTGTATATGGGGAATGGGGTGGTGGAGTGAATGGGAGAGAAAGGCAACTAAGAAGAGACCAAGTTTTGGGTTTTGGTGACTGGATAGATGCTGACGTAAATTCACTGAAAATGCAGGAGACAGAACATGGGTGGGGAGAAGGTGAGGAGTCCATTTTGGACATGTGATGTTTTAGCTGCCTGGAGGACACTGAGATGGGCATCTGATCTTTGATTCTGGGGACCTGAAGGTCAGCAGAGAGCTCAAGGTTGGAAATAGAGTGGGGTAGAGGTGGTGGTAGTGAATGAAATCACTGGCCCTGGGAAGCCCAAGATGACCACAGAGCATCAAAGGAAGAAGCAATGGAAAAGTCAGAAAATGCATGGTCAGAGATGGTGGAGGAGAACCGGGAGGGAGGTAAGGGAGCCAAGGAGGACAGGGTTTTGAAGCAGCATGGACAGCATTATGGCTACCTGTGATTGAGGTTTCCTTGGTCAGTGTTACCCCACCTAATCATCAGACCTGTCCCAACACGTAGGTAACAGTGTACACATTTCTTTCATGAAATAAATGGAGGGACTTCCCTGGTGGTCCAGTGGTTAAGACTCCGTGCTCCCAACGCAGGGAGCCTGGGTTCGATCCCTGGTCAGGGAACTAGATCCCTCGTGCTGCAGCTAAGAGTTCACATGCCTCAACTAAAGATCCCACCTGAGGCCCGTGAGCCATGGCCGCTGAGCCTGCGCGTCCGGAGCCTGTGCTCCGCAACAGGAGAGGCCACAACAGTGAGAGGCCCGCGTACCGCAAAAAAAAAAAAAAAAAAAAAAAAGAAAGAAAGAATCCGCCTGCCATTGCAGGGGACACGGGTTCAAGCCGTGGTCCAGGAAGATCCCACATGCCGCAGAGCAACTAAGGCCGTGCGCCACAACTACTGAGCCTGTGCTCTAGAGCCCGTGAGCCCAACTACTGAGCCTGAATGCCTAGAGCCCATGCTCCACAACAGGAGAAGCCACCGCAATGAGAAGCCCACGCACCGCAACCAGAGAAAGCTTCGCAGCAACGAAGACCCAACACAGCCAAAAAGAAAGATTAAAAAAAAAAATTTATTTTAAAAAATCACAAGCAAAAAAATGAGGGAATGGCAGGTGAGGGTCAGGAGACAGGAGACAATGCTGTGGAGCGGGGTGGCGGGAGGAGAGTAAACCGATTATTTGAAGAGGAGGAGAAAGTGAAGGGAACAGGAAAGGCTGTTTTTGTTTGTTTGAGGATGAGGGCACCATGGACATTCACTTGTTCAGTTAGCAAACATTTATTCCTGTTGAACGTTCACTTCTGGGCACTGAGGATGTAGCGGTCAAAGTCCCTGCCCTCATGACATTTCTGTTTTAACAGGGGTGTCAAGCAATAAACAAGAAAGCTGTTGAGAACTATATAGTTGTATGTGGAAGTGGGTTCTACTGAGCACAGGCAAAGTGGGTGGAGCGTAGAGACGGGGTGGAGCAGGCGATTGTGGGGAAGGAGGAAAGGCCTCCCTGAGGAAGTGATACTTCAGAAGGGACCTGATCTTGTGAGACCTTGAGGGACTGTTGATGGGATGCAGGGGTGGGGCTAAGAGGGTCTTGAGCAAGTGGATAGCATGCTCTCCTGGATTTAAGTGGGGATGGAAAAGGTCGTGGGGAGGGAAGGGGCAAGGGGAGATGTCTGCCTTTGCCGGCCATAGGCCCAGGGCTGGCCGTGGTGGTAAGGAGAGATCTTCTTCCTCTGAAACAGGGCTCTGAGGAGGGTGGGTGTCAGGAGAGGGACGTGGATATGGGGTGAGCTCAGTGGGCAAAGGTGAGCCGAAGGTCGAAGAGTAGGCTTAATGGAATTACAGTGGAATCGAAGCATAGAGTCAGAGGCAGGGATGCTGGCGTTTGGTTTCAGAGGAGGAGTGGTCCTGTGATACCGAAGTCCTGGGTCAGCCATACCTCCAAAAACTATTTTAAGCCCTGGATAGCTCCACAAGCTTTGGAATCAGGCCAACTTGCGTACAAGACCATTTCTACCACCAACTGATCGTAGGCAAGTTGCTTAATCTCTTTAAGCCTGTTTCCTCATCTGAAAATGAGAATCATAGTACCTGCTTCATAGGGCTGCTATGAAGAAGAAATGGAATACCTTTTGGCCAGCCCATGATTACCTCCTGTCTCTGAGATCTAACCCCTAACCTCCAGAGGTGGCCCCCTGCAGGTGTCTTTGTACTGTGAAGCTCTGATCCTTGAGACTGCACTCCCGGGAAATAGTATAGGTAACATAAAATGTGGCACAAGCTCTGACCCCACCTGCGTTGCCCAGGTTTCCAAAGCACAGCATAACATAACATGGTAGAAACTACCTGGCCTTCGGTCATAACAGGTACTGTCTCCACAGGGCAAGTGATTTTCCAGTGTTAAGAAACTGTCTGTATGTGTACATGTGTGTGAGTGTGCAGTGTGTGAGGTATGTGTGTGGTGTGTGTACCTGTGCACGGCGGGGGGTGAGCAGAGCTTCCTGTCAGCCCCTTCCTGAACCAGTCAGGTGGACAAGGAAGAGAGACCGAGCCCAGCTCTTTCTCTGGGGCCCTGTGACCTCAAGGATCAGATGCCTATGTCAGTGTCACGGGGCCAGAAAGTTCAGGTATCAGACAGACTGGGTCACACTCTGTACTCTCTCTCTGAGGTCAGGTTCCTTCTTGTGCTATAGCATTTGTAGAGGAAGCTGAACACTTTAAGCTCTGAGGGGCACATCCTGCCTGAGTGTGTCTGAGCTCTGGCCGTCTTAGACCTCGCACCTAATCGCACACCTAAGAGGCAGCCAGAGGTCTAAAGAGGAAGTGGAAGGGGGCCTAGCCCTGGGCAGTGGGTTCAGGAGGGGACAGCCAGGGGCTGGGAGAAATGTGGGGGGCAGGTCTGCACCTCCTGGTCTCCCTTGAGGTATCTGGGCTTCTCTAGGAGGAGTTGCTGGGGCATCAGGGTCCCCACAGGTTCCTCAACTCTTCCCCAGGCCCCAAACCCACATGACCCACCTGGCCACTATCGAGTCTCAACTTTTCTTCTCTTCCAAAGGAAGGAAGGAACCCACCTCCCACATGGCATCTCTGGTCTGAGGAAATGCAGACTCTGGGACATATCGCTCATGGGCCATAGCCAGTTTCAGTGACATCAGGCACCCTCCCCTTCCCTCCTCGGGACCGGGCTTTCCCAGGAGGTGGGATGAGAAGGCTGGCCACAGGCAAATTTTACAGACTCACTAGAAGATAAACCCTTTAATTTGTTTCTGAAAAAATAAATCTCAGTGGATCTTTCTTTCCCAAAGACATGACCTCTAGAAAACGGTGGTTCCTGTGCTTTTATAAGATAAACTTTCAGGGGACTTCCCTGGCCGCCCAGTGGTTAAGACTCCGCACTTCCACTGCAGGGGGCATGGGTTCCATCCCTGGTTGGGAAACTAAGATCCCGCATGTGGTGAGGCACAGTCAGAAAAAAAAAGATAAACTTTCAGAAAAATATTTCCTCAAAAATAACTTTTGTTTATAAAAATGATGGGTCTTCAGTGGCTCAACATCAGTCAATGTCCACTTCTAGAAACAGTGTCATCAACTTAGCTGTACAAAGGGAAGGAAACACCTCATGTCCTGCTCAGTCTATCCCCACCACTGGCCCCATTCGCTCCCTCTGGGGTCTGTTGGCCTCGCTGCATCTGTCTCCTAATTGGACATCCCAGCATCCATCTGTCCCCACTCTGCCCACTCACGTGCTGTCAGCCTCTCTCAGACATCCAGTGGAACATCAGGGGAAACGAGTTCTGTGTGTCTGTCCTGTCATGTAGCTTTACCATCCGAGCAGGTTGGTGGGCCTGGTGCTCCCACAGGAAGTCTGCAGACCAAGCTGGTAGGGGCGTCCTTTTTCCAGGAATAGCTGCTACTGGTATGCTTTCCAGGTCACAGGTTGCCTGGAGCTGGGTAGTCAGGGGTACAGGCCTATCTGAGATGTCCTGCAGTCAACAGGCAAGACATGACAGGCGGGGGTCCTGGAGCCCAGGCCACTCCCTTCAGGAGAGTCACCGAAGATGCCATATCCCAGGGGAAAAGATGGGTCGTGTGTAAACTGTGAAGCAGGGGTGCCGAAGGGCTGAGAAGGGGGACTTGGAGCCTAGAAGACGCTGCTCCGGCCGTTCCAGCTCACAGGAGTCTCAAATTCAAGCGAGGCTGTAGCTGGTCCTCCTGTTGGAAAGGGAAGAAGCCAAAGGGAAGGATGAGGTGGGTGGGGTCCCGTGGAAGTGTCAGTGGCTGCTCCTTGGCTCTCTAGCAGCTCCTCCCCTTCTCAACCCTGTGAATGAAGCTAAAACCCTGTTCTTCCGAGTCCCACCAAGCAGTTCCCCATCCACCTGTTATTCCCCGAGTGTAGCACATGATCTCAGTAAGATGGGCTGGAGTCCCAGGCCATCCACGGCAAGCAGTGAGAGACCCATGACAAAGCCACTTCCTGCCTATCGTGCGTGGTCCTCTGTATCTACATGGACTCGTGTTTGTAAACACGTGAGCGTCGGCAAAAACGTGGACAAGGCTCGTGAACGTCTGCTGGACCAGACATGTTGATACTGCAGCGCCTGCTTGGCCTCAGGCTCTGGGCTGAGCTCTTGGGACGCAAAAATGAAGAAAACAGACCCAGCTTTCAAGGTCTCCACAGTCTACTGCGAAAGCCAGACAGTGAGCAGATCACCCTTGGGCAGTGGGATCAGCGGTTCGCAGGGGGAAGAACAAGGTCAGAGAGAGCTGCTCGGTGCAGGCTGCGGGGGGGAGAGTGGAAGATGGCTCCCAGGTTTCGGCTCCCAAGCTGGAGGGTGGTGCCATTCACCGGGACCGGGGCACAGCAGGAGCAGCGATTGGGGAAGAAGATAAATTCCGTTTGGGACCCATTAAGACTGACTGCCATGCTTGCGGGACATCAGGTGGAGGTGACCAAATGAGAGCCGTGCACATCTGCATGCCTCCCGGGTGTTGGCAGCCCTCCTGTGTATACCCATGTGCGAGAGGTGCCTACCTCCCAAGGGAGCGGGAACTGTTCCGACTTGGCACCTTTGGAGTGGGGCCGACCAGGAGGATGCACAGACCGATGAGGATCATGCAGGTGGGCATGGCACCGATGAGGACTTTGAGGGTCACCACTACCTGTTCCGCCTGCTTGCAGGCTCCTGACTCATACCCCGCAAAGCTGGGGAAACACCATCCCATGCATCCAGCTCAGAGCCTGGCTTCCTGACGGAGGGGTCCCAAATGCCCAACCACCACGCTATCCTGAAACTTGGATAGTTTCCTGGCCACATCAGCCTAACTATGGGGGACGGAGTGTGAGGGAACGAACAGACGGGGGAGGAGTTCAGAGAAAGCTGAGGATGTGGGAAGCAGAGGCTTCAGAAGGGGTACAGCCACCAAGAAGGGCCCCTCCCAGTCATGTGCACAGAGAAAGTAGGGTGGAGGTTCCCACACACCCTCTGGACCCACGGGTGACCCCTGGCTGGCTAAGGTGGGGGACTCTGCCCTCTGCTTCCCACGCCGCTAGTCTTTTGTGCCTCTGGTACAGCCCAGCTCTGTGACTCACTCCAGGCTGAGAGTGGAGATGCCCAGGGCGCCTGCACCTGAAAGCTTGGTGAAGAAGACATAGGATGAGTAGAAGATGGTCTCCAGCCCTGGGCCGTGCTGGTGCTGCCGCTGGAATTCATCCACCACATCTGGAAGCATGGACCTGGGGGAGGGGGCTGCAGAATTATCCCTTTTATCCCCTCGACAGCCACCAGCCTGGGAGCTCTCTGGGGACAGAGAGTGAGTCAGATTCACCCCTGGGTCCCCGCTGCCCAGGACCGACCCACAGAGTCAGGCAATATTTCCCCAACACACAGCTGTCCACCGTTCCTGCCGCCTGGTGCTCTTTCTGGAGGGCTCCACAGATGGCGCTAGCAGCCTCCATCTCCTGCAAGGGGGAGAGCCCCTCCCCAGCGCAGCCTGTGCACAAGGCCTGGGATAGCAGGTTGATGTGAAGGAGGGATACCCAGTAGGAAGGACGTGAGGCTCCCACTCCCATTTCCCTTCACCCAGCCTACCAGGGTAGCAGCAAGGACACGGCAATGCTCACGCCAGATACAAAGGCCACGACGTATGCCACGGGTGCTGTGGGCATAGCAGCCAGCAGGATTGCAAATGGCACCATCCCCTAGGGAGACAGACACACTAGCTGCTCCCTCCACCTGCACCCGCCAGCTCAACTGCTCTTTGATTCACACACTCACGGCTCTACTGATGACCCCCTGCGCCTGGTCCCCTGCTAGGCACTGAGCACACGGTGAATACAGACGCGGCCCTGCCGGCCCCCAGGAGGCTTAGGCTCCAAGGTCACCGCCTCCCGCCCCCCCAAATCCCTCCAGGCCTTGCTTCCTGCCTCACTCACAAAGATCCCGAAGGCCGCCATCCTCTTCCCAAATCGCTGCAGAACCCACTCCCACATCGGGGTGCTCAGCACTGCCGAGACCTGTGAACGGACAGAATCATCACAGCCCAGGACACGCCGCCTGCGCCTCTGCCAGGCCCTCAAAGCCCTGACTTTTAGGAGGGACGCTCGATGTTGACCTTGCCACCTGTTTGGAAACAGTGGCTGTGAACTTTATGACCCTGGCCCCAATTCCACCCTCCGCTGAAATGCAGGTGACCAAGACCACAGCAGAGTCCAGAACTCTGACCATCGGAAGTCCGGTCACATGTGTCACGTCAAGGGTCACACATCCCCAACTCAGGCCCCCGAGCGCCCTTGCCTCTACCGCCCCAGGTCCCCTCACCAGGATGGTTAGCACCAGGCTCTGCACATGGTCATGTAGCCGGGAGGCGTGTGCACAGAACAGGACCAGGTAGCTCTGCTCCACCTGAAGAGGTCGACAGGAAGTGGGCGTGTATGGGAAATGGCAGAAACGTGGAAGTCAAGGGCAAGGCCAAGGTCTCAAGTCTGGCCTCCCCTTTGGGACCTCAAGCGTCTGGTTCCTACCGCCATCACGCAGTCCCCTCCCCAATGAAGGACGCTTATCGCTGACACGGGTATAAACGCCATTCCTTGTCCCGCCCCCCAGCAGGGCGGAGAACCACCCCAGACAGCGTCAGCTTCCTGGTGTCTGGGCCCTGACCCTCCCCAGCCCCACAGGCTCTAGGCAGGTTCCTCTCCTCCCAGCACCAGCCTCGCCTGGCGCTTGCCAGCCACTGGTTTCTCTCTGGTGCGGTGGGGACGAGAGACACCTGAACCTACGCAGGGTCAGTATGGCCAGGGCCAAGCCAGTGGGGATCAGCCTGGCCAGAGGTACCTGAACGGCTGCCGAGATGAACAGGAAGGAGATGACCAGCTTCAGGTAGGGCGGGTGCCGCACTGTGAGCCGCAGCCCAGCCAGGAAGCTCAGGCCCTGGCCGGCGGCTCGCGCAGAAGCACCTGCAACACAGGAAGGGGACATCTTGGCTTGGTGGAGCTCAAAACCGAAACCCACGCCCAAGAGGAGCCCGGCCGCAGCTTCTGCTTCCCACACTCTGCCTGCACCCCGCACCTACCCGGTCGCTCCTTCACCCCCAGGCAGAGCAAACTGCTGCACACGGGGTAAGTCACAGCAACCACAGTGGCTGCAATGGAGTAGAGACGAGTCTGTGGGACAGGACAGAACTTCAGTGGGGGTGATGTCTCCAACCCACGGAGGTGGGGATACCCAGGGGCCGGGCAGGAATACCTCCCAATGGGAGCACAGGGACCCTCAGCCCAAGCCCAAGGATGCTGGTGCCCCTCCTCCCAACCAGCCCAGCAGGAGAGGGAGATCTAAGGGCCCAGAGTGGTCCTTCTGCTGACCCTCTGCCTCCTGCAAGCATCCATGCCACCATGGGTCTAAGCCCCCTTCGCCTCTCTCTCTCTTTTTTTTTTTTTTTTTTTTTTTTTTTTATGCGTTACGCGGGCCTCTCACTGTTGTGGCCTCTCCCGTTGCGGAGGACAGGCTCCGGACGCGCAGGCTCAGCGGCCATGGCTCACGGGCCCAGCCGCTCCGCGGCATGTGGGATCCTCCCAGACCGGGGCACGAACCCGTGTCCCCTGCATCGGCAGGCGGACTCTCAACCACTGCGCCACCAGGGAAGCCCCTCTCTCTCTTTTTTTTAAGCAAACGTTCATTGGGGCTGATTTCTGCGTGCTAGACCCTGTGGTTATGGTGATGAATAAGTGATCCTGTGCATCCACAATAAGGGGCTTGGAGTGGGTGGGGAGACAGATCCATGAGCAGACAGTGTGACGCGTGATGACACAGATAAACGTCAGGACGGTGCTGCCTAGCATTCAGAGGAAGACACATAGGTAATCAAATACATTTAAGGCATGCATGGGAGTACCAGTCACCCAATTCAGGATAGGGGTTGCCTTTGGTGGGAGAAGGAAGAGGGAGATGGGCAGGGCTTCACCAGTGTGGATCCAGCACAGTTGCACAGGGTCCCACATTCAGAAGGCACTGCACTTGGGAGTTAATGCTCTGCTGTCTTGAAATTCGTGATGATTTTATCTATGAATTTGTGTTCTGTAAGTGAAGTCAATGGAACAGCAGAGCTGGAACTACCAAGAGGCACCTGAATGCTACTCGCCTTGGCTCACACGATGCTTCGCCTCCCGCGGTGGGGATGGTTCTCAGTCTCCTGCTCCCTACTTCTTGGCATCCCAGGCCCCGCCCGGCCTCCTGCTCTCCAACCCAAGGCCACTGCCACCCTCTGTTCCACCCTCACCCAGACAGTGACCCAGTAGCTTTGGGGAGGGCACTTGTAGAGGCCTCAGTGGGGCCTAGGCGTGGAAGTGGGGAGGGTGAATCTGCAGGTCGCAATCCCTCTGATCCCAGGCTCGTAGCACCATGATGGGGTTTGAGGGCAACTGGGCAGAGTCTCTCCCCGACCCTGATTCAGGCAATCCCTAGCTTGGGGCAGTAGACCGTGGGAAGGGGAAACTGACTTCCCCGCTCTCTCCGGGGCTCTACAGCTTCACTTTGCGCTGTACTCAGGCAAATCCTGTAGCTGGGCTACAGATGGGCCTGGGGATGGATGGGCACACGAGGACCTCATTGTAATGTTTTCTTACAGGTGGTGAACCATGGGTGTTGGTGGTATTGTTCTCATACCATTAATTCCCAAATGTTGGTGGAGGTGAGTGATGTCATTTGCTTAAGGAGAAAGGGCGGGAGGGCGGATAGAAGATGAACTTGATGGATAAATAGATGCACGTCCCCTAATTGCCGAAAAGGGACCTGCTTTGAGGAGACAGGAAGGGGTACTAACCCTTTCACACCGGGGGTGGGGTTGGCTTTGGCAGTCACCTGTTCAGGGATGGGTAGGACTGGTCATAGGTCAGGTTTTGCCCAGAGCTCTGCCAGGACACCAAACCGTTCTGCTGTCTCTCTGCCCTGTCCCTGCCTGTGGCCCTCCCCCACCCCTGTCCCTTCTCTGGGGTCTGTCTCCTCCCCTCCAGATGGCCTGCTGATCTGTTGTTTGACTCCATGTTTAGAAGGCACCCAGCAGAAGCAGATTTAGCAGGGAGGACGGAGGGCATGGGCTCAGCTACAGGAGCAGGGAAGGAATGAGAGGGCATGGTGTGCAGAGCTGAGCCCCCAAACAACCATGAAGAGACCTGGGGGAGAAACAGCCCTGGAAGAAAGAAGTGACCCCAAAGCGGGGGTCCCAGTGGCTCTGGGTAGCCTGGGCACTCACCGCGTTGGGGGAGACAGCCACTTGTCCTGGGAGCGCAGTCTCCTTGCACCTGTGGGACCCGTGGGCACCAGACACGATGAGTCCATGGACAGTGGCTCCCATCAGCGTCCCTGCCATCTCCAAGGTCATCCCTGGGACACAGCGTGGAGCAAGGTGACAGCTCGTGGGGCCAGGGGCAGAGCCATCCCACCCCACGCACCCCACGCCTGCCTGCACTCACGGTACACAGTGGCCGAGTCCCGCTCCCTGGGGCTGGGGGTCAAGAGCATGGTCAGTGCCGTGTAGGGCACCTGGAAGAACTGGGGCACCGGGCAGAGATTAGGATGGCGCCTGCCACCAGACTGCCAACCCAGGCCAGCAGCTTCCGGAGGGCAGGCCTGCGCCAGGCTGGCACATCCCCACTGATTCCCTCAACCCGGAGTTAGGGGCTGAGGGACAGGAGGGGCACCCAGCCTAGAGCCCACGAGAAAAGCTAATGGTCGGTGGCCACCTGGTAAGCAGGTGGGCAGCAGGGACCTGGACCCCTACCCCCAGCACACACACACTTCAGAGGGGCCTCCAGCCAGCACTGGGGTTCCAGGAGTCCAGGCCGAGGAAGGGGGCCACCTGCTTACCGTTGCCAGGGCCTGGAACAGGGAGTAGAGGGCTGTGTACCAGAGGCCACGCAGGCTGGTGAAGGGGGGCAGGAACCACAGGAAGAAGGAGGCCAAGGCAATGAACGGCGTGCAGCCCAGCACCCTGTGGAAGCACAGCCCAGGTGGAGCGCCCCGTGGCACCAGGACAGAGGACGCAAAGGCTGGGCCTGGAGCAACCTCACCCCTCTGGGTTCCAGCTCTCGGCCCCTGGAGAAGCCCTGGGCTGGGGCTTTCAGTGTGGGAGCCATGGAGGGCACGAGGTGGCCGAGGGCGAGGAGGTAGCCAGGAGTAGAGGCTGGGGCACTTAGTGGCTGGGTTGTGCCATTCCCTGTTCCGGGGGCCCGGGGGCACAGGCAAGTCACATCTCTGTGAGACCTTCCAATACACCCAGCTCAGCCTGGCCGCATTCCTAGACCCCCAGGGCCAGGGCAGCGACTCTTGGAAGGTTTGTCCAGCTCTGTGCCACCAGGTGAGGGAGAGGTCTATGAACACCTGCATGACTCAGTCAGACCCAATCCATTCCTGTCACCTACTGTCCAGACTTGTCCTCTAACCATCCACTAAGAAGCAGATGTGACAAACACAGTGACCTCAAGCCAGGGGTGGGTGCCAGGATCCTGAGGACCATGGGGCTGCTCACCAGGGCATGAGTCGTCCAGACCCTGTCCTTCTGCTTCTGTTGATGAAGAACCCAGCCAAAGGGTCAGCAGCTGCCCCAGACACCTTCCCTCCAAACAGGACAAGTGACACCTGGGCAGCAGGGATCTGAAAGGGACAGGGGAGGGGATAGCCAAGGCCCGGCAGAGTCAGAGAGGGTATCTAGGCCTGCCCACCCATCAGGAGGAAGATCTGGGAAACTGGCAGGGGCCAGAGCCACGGTGCAAAGGTTTTTTGGTCTCTTCCCCAGGACAGGAATCCAGAGAGCTCCGAGGGCATATGTGCACCAGTAGAGAAGCGGGAGGGAGTGATAGCTGTTCCCTAGCACATTCCTGTTATACCTATGCCCGGTCACTTTCAGAGAAGACTTGAGAGATCTTCCCCTGAAGGGCTCAGTGCAAGAAGGGTGCACTGAAGCTGACAGTCAAAGGCAGACCTTGTGTTTCACAATGAAAACGTTTTATTGATTTTTCTGATTACATAAATGATACACTCATTATAAACACATTCAAACAGTACAGAAAAATACTGAGCAAAGCTCATCTGCAATCCCACCATCCTGAGACAACTGCCAGGAACATTTTGATCATCCTGCGTTTCCTTATGTGCATTTGCAATTTATAATTTTACACAAATGGGACCGTATCAGCGTCATTTTAAAAAATCACAGAAAGATAAATAAATCATGGATACCTTATTAAAAAGTTCTTTTTCGTTTACCCTCTATCCTCCACCATTCCCTCCTATAGCCAACAGTAACACTCTGGCGGATATCCTTCCAGAATTTACTTTCCCCATGCTCATCCTTTAATCATGTACAGATGTATATACATCCATATACCCATGCACCCACATAGATGGGGCATGTTTTTGTTTTGCTAAAATAGGATCATTTTATATACCTTTCTCTAAAACTAACTTTTCCCACTTGACAGTGCATCATGGAAATCCTTCTGAGTCAACTGGTATAGATCTAACTCATTCTTTTGAGTGACTTACACAGTAGTCCGTTATGTGGATACAGCCCAACTTATTTTCCAACTACTTCTATATTTGGGGGCATTCATGTTGTTTCCCACTTTTCCACTACAAACAGCCTGCAGTAAACATCCTTGAGGAGGTTGCCCTCAATAGCATTTGTTTTTTTCTCAGGCTTGGGTCAGAGGTACCATCTACCAAGGATGATGGGGGTGGAAGTAAAGGTGGGGTGAAAGGACCAGACACCAAGGAAGATGGAAGCAGGGGGCCCCCGAGGCTGCTGCCCACACTCACCTGGGCCACATCGAGCAGGAAAAGTTGCAGGTAAAAGGCTATGGCGCTGGAGGCCACCTGGTTGGGGACCCCTCCAATGCCGTAGCACACCTTCGTACAGAATGAGAGGCGACCAGCTCCGCTGTCCTGGGGGAGACACAGGAACTAAGCCCCCACAGACACACAACAGCTCCCTCCAGCCCCCTGACTTCCAAAAGCATCCTGAGGTCCCTATGTCTTGAAGGCTTTTCCAGCAACCTCTCAGTCCTAATTTGTCCCAAATCATCTTAAAAGGAAGTGAGACAGAAAAAGGAAAAAAAGAGTCCTAAACCATGACCTCTAAGCATTTCCAGGGAGAAGTTCTTCCTTATATTTCCCCACAGTGCTTCCTGCTGCAGTCTGTTTTATTCTCCAAGTCACCAAGCCAGAGTGAACTGGGGGTCAGGAGGCCCCTAAATTTGCCACCAGCTTCCTGTGTGGACTTTGAATAAATCACTTTATCTCTCTAAGCCTCATCTGTCAAATGGATATTCCTGCCAACTTCAAGGGATTTTTTTTTTTTTACATCTTTATTGGAGTATAATTGCTTTACAATGGTGTGTTAGTTTCTGCTTTATAACAAAGTGAATCAGTTATACATATACATATGTTCCCACATCTCTTCCCTCTTGCATCTCCTTCCCTCCCACCCTCCCTATCCCACCCCTCTAGGTGGTCACAAAGCACCGAGTTGATCTCCCTGTGCTATGCGGCTGCTTCCCACTAGCTATCAGTTTTACATTTGGTAGTGTATATATGTCCATGCCACTCTCTCACTTTGTCACAGCTTACCCTTCCCCCTCCCCATATCCTCCAGTCCATTCTCTAGTAGGTCTGTGTCTTTATTCCTGTCTTACCCCTAGGTTCTTCATGACATTTTTTTTTCTTAGATTCCATATATATGTGTTAGCATACGGTATTTGTCTTTCTCTTTCTGACTTACTTCACTCTGTATGACAGACTAGATCCATCCACCTCACTACAAATAACTCAATTTTGTTTCTTTTTATGGCTGAGTAATATTCCATTGTATATATGTGCCGGATGTTTTGATGAGCAAATGAGGCAATGGCTCCAGGAGCTGATTGTTAAATATTCGGGACTTTTGCAAGCCAGTGGTTACTGGCAGCCTGAAATCGGCCATGGTGAGAGTATTTACACCACAGAAATCAGTAAACAGCAAAAATCAGAGTTTTGTTGTTCTGGAGAGACTGTTTACCAACCCACCACTAAAATGAAGTAATGCTTATGACCCCAAATATATGTGTGTGTGTGTGTGTGTGTGTGTATATCCATATATATATATATCCCTAAGCGACCCAGTGAACTCCAGACTCAAATTAAACTGTCTACTCACAGCCCCACATGGTTGCCAAACAGGCATTTCAGCTTAGCATAGTCAAAACACAGCTCTTGATTTCCATCCCATTGTCTTAACCTCTTAACCCTGTCGTCCCCATTGCATTAAATAGCCCCAATGTCCACTCAGCAGCTCAGACCACAAACCTAGGAGTCATCCTTGATTACTCTTTCCCAATTCCCCTGTCTAATCTATCAGTGAGAGCCTCCTAAGTGGCTTCTCTGCTTCTACTCTCGTTCCCTACTATCCACTCTCCGTCCAGCAGCCCAACTGATCTTTTCATAACATAAATCAGATTGTGCCTCATCTCTGCTTAAAACCCTCTAACAGCTTGCCATTACAGTTTGAATAAAACTCCAAGTCCTTCCCATATTGCCTACAGGTGCCCACCCAATCAGCTCCCACTCCCTTTCCCACCTCACTTCAGATAGCTCTACCATGGTAGCCTCCTCCTTCTTGTTACTCAGAATGACCTTTTCTGTTGCTGCCTCAGGGCCTTTGCACTTCCTGTCCCTTCTGTCTGGAAGGCTCTTCCTCCGGGTCTTTGCAAGAGCTGACTCCTTGACATTCAGGCTGAAGCCTAAATGTCATCTCTTTAGAGAGGGCTTCCCTGACCACCCAAATCTCTCTCAATTGTACTAACTACAGGATATATTCTTATTCATTTCCTGCCTCTCCCCACCAGCATATAAACTCTCTGAGAGCATGAACTATATAACTTTGATTCACCACCATGTCCCCAGTACCTAGAACAATTCTGGGCATATAGACAATATATATATTTGTTAAAAGAATAAATGCCACGAAGACACTGTGGAAAGTGCTATTTCTTCCATAGACGCTGGGAATCCTTCTTTTTCATCTTTTGCCCGGAGATGGGAGGGGGAGTGGAGAGGACCATGGCTTCACACATTTTTGTATCTTGCCAGACACGCCAAATGAAAGGAAGGTCTTCCCAGATAAGGGTTTATCAAGTCCTCTGCACTCTTCCTACCCACACATGAGGCAGGATGTGGTCTCCTTTTCTGATATTTTTGTGAACGCTATTTCAACTTCCAGAAAGCTTAACAACAGGCAGAATCCAACATGATAACTCTCCCCCAACCCTGCCCCCTCCATAATGGGATTCTGGTTTCCCACTAAACATACCTATCAAGTTTCTGATACATAGAAGGCACTTGAAACAGACATTCCAGCTGAAACTAGGTATATGATACAATCTTGGAATCTTGAGGAAGGCAGTTTTACCTACTTAAATCATAAGCCCTTCACAGTCAACTGAGATCAAGTTTCAGAGTTAGACAAATTTGAATGCAAATTGTCTGCCATTTCTAGCTGTGTGACCCAGGACGAGGTACTCAGTGTGCCGAGCTTCATTTCCTCACATTTAAAATGGGGATAATACACCTCATAGGGTTGTTATGAGAATTAAATGCTAGCATTTCATGGACCATGTTTCCCCTCTAGCTATTCCTCTCACCCTGAGTTTCTAAATTTCCCTGGGAAGTGAGAGTCCCCTGAGGGCCTCTTAATCTTGCTTGCTTTCTTGGAGGCCACAATCTTTTGCTCCGAGGTGCTGGAGAGGAAGCACTGAGTCAGCATAGGGAATTGAAGCCACAGACAGAATGAACGCGTTGAGCACAGGGCGGGCAGTGGATTTTTGCACTCATCAGGAAAGTTCAGACGTCCTAACTCCTCTCCAACACAGCCACCCTGAATGACATGCGCCCCAGCCCCATCCAGGGGTGGGGGAAGGGGGAATGCGAGGGGCTGAGGGCGCCCCTAGGTTCCCGCCTGCCCGCTACCCTCACTTGGGAGCCTGGTTGCCAGGAAGGACATCTCTAGAGGCAGTCTCCTCAAGGAGAGCCCGGCGCCTGGAGGAAGCCAGGTTTGAGAGGGTCGCTGTGGCTGCCCGCAGAACCTGCCCGGAGACTGGGGAAGGGAGGCAGCCTCCTCACGCCACTCAGCGTCCTGCCTGCCCAGGGTGCAGGGGGCCTGGGGAAGACCGGGAGTGCGGTGGACAAGAGCCCTAGACTGGCCCTGGCCCTGCCTGACTAGGTGAAGGAATCAGCAGCTTACTTCGCTTGTCTAGGACTCGGTTTCCCATCCTGTTCTCTTTGGGGCTCCCGAACACCCTCAAGCGTCTCGGCTCTCAACTGTCAAACTCCACCAGGGGCAGTTCAACAACCTGGAGGCTTGACGAGGCTGGCTGAAGGCCTACGCCCAGACGCCCGGAAGGTCCCCGGCGCCCCTCCGACGCGGCGCCCGCTCTGCGCCCGGCTCAGCCCCCGCTCCCCTCGCTTTGCGCTCACCGAACCGGGCTCCAAGGTGTGCGCTTCCGGCGGGGGCGGCAGCGTCTCAACTGGCGGGGCCGGGGTCCCTTCGGGGGACACTGCCATTGCGCACGGCTACACGCGCACTGCGGCCGTCGCCCTCGGTGTTATCGCCCGGCCGCCCCGCGGGGAGGGCGGCTCCCGGGCCGAGAGGGCGCGGCGCGAAGAGGGGCGGGCTAGCGGGCGTGCCCTGGGCCGGGGGCAACGCGCGGGAAAACAGGGAAGCCGCGAAGTGCGCGGGTTCGGTTTCCCGAAGTGAAAAACGCCAGAGCCCACATTTGCCGGGGGAAAGGCTGGCCAAGTCACTCGGGACCGTTTTCCTTGGGGTAGGTCTCCGAGGGAGTGAGAGCCAGCGGCCGTTCGCGCTAATCTCGCCTGCTAAATCCTCGGGAAAGTCGACAAACAAGTTCATTAGAAAAACGAAGCAATAGAATTGACCTGCTCAGACTAAGATTATGACTGAGTAGGCTTACAACCGTCTTTAAAAAATTGATACAGGATGCCCGAAATACACATTCTCCAGCCTCATGCAGATAATGGGTATGGCCATGTAACTTAAGTCCTGGCCAGTGAATAAAAGCTGAGCGGTGTAGGCAATTTCCCAGAAAGGTCCTTAAAAGGGAAGGGGTCACATCATATACAAAAATTAACTGAAAACCCATCACAGACCTACGTGTAAAGGCTAAAACTATAAAACTCTTAGAAGAAAGCAGGAGCATATCTTCATAATCTTGGGTTAGACAAATGTTTCTTAGATAGGACGCCACAAGCATAAGTTGGACTACATCTAAACGAAAAACTTGGTGTTGTAACCTATGCAACCAGTGAAAAGACGACCCACAGAATGGGAGGAATGTTTGCAAATCATAAGGATTTGTACCGGAATATATAAAGAGCTCAAAACTAAACAGTAAGAAGATAGCCCAATTAAAAAGTAGGTGAAGGATTTGAATAGATATTTCTCCAAGACAGACAAATGGACAAAAGGCACATGAAAAGATACTCATGTCATTAGGGAAATGCAAAACTACAAGATACCACTCCACTAGGAGGGCTATAATTATATAAAAAGACAGTAACAAGCATTGGGGAGAATATGGAAAATCGCACATTGCTAGTGGGCATGTAAACTGCGCAGGTGCTTTGGAGAAGTCTGGCAGTTCTTCAAAAGTTAAGTATGAAATTATATGACCCAGCATTTATTCCACTCCTGAGGCTGTTAACAGAGATGAAAACATGATCACGCAACAACCTGAACACAAATGTTCATAGCAGCACTATTTTTAATAGCTAAAAAGTGGAAACAACCTAAATGTCCATCAACTAATGGCTATTTAGGATGTTAGGAATATTCATACAATGGACTATTATTCAGCAATAAAAACGACATGGATGAACCTTGAAAACGTTATGTTGTGAATAAAGCCAGTCACAAAAGACCACATATTGTATGATTCCATTTACATGAAAATGTCCAAATAAATAAACCTATAGAAAGAATGTAGACTTGTGGCTATCTAGAACTGAGGGTGAAGAAAGACTATTAATAGGGTTTCTTTTATTTTTTATATTTATTTTTTTGCAGTACGCGGGCCTCTCACTGCTGTGGCCTCACCCGCTGCGGAGCACAGGCTCCGGATGCGCAGGCGCAGCGGCCATGGCTCACGGGCCCAGCCGCTCCGCGGCATATGGGATCTTCCCGGACCGGGGCACGAACCCGTGTCCCTGCATCGGCAGGCGGACTCTCAACCACTGCGCCACCAGGGAAGCCCAATGGGGTTTCTTTCAGAGATAAAAATGTTCTAAAATCAGATTGTGATGGCTGCACAATCCTGTGAATATACTAAAAAAACACTGAGTTGTACACTTTAAATGGGTGAATTGTAAGGTATGTGAATTCCATCTCAATAGCTTTTTTCAAAAAGGGAATGGGTATGCTTCTTCTATTGGATGAAATGATGAAATGCAAATGTGATGGCTGGTGCCGACAGGCTATCTGAAGACCTCAAGTTAACTGGTGCTGAGATCCGCAGATTAACAATACTGGAGTCATGATTTTTGATCTAGCAGCTCTGAACTGCTTCCCTCCGGACTTCTGCATGGGAAATAAAATAAAATGTATTCTGTAAGCCACTATTATTTTGGATTTCCCATTACAGCTAAATCTAACCTGAAAGTATACACTACCCAGTATAAAGCAAGTCATCCCATTTTCTATGCCTCAATTCCTTAATCTAGAAAATGGGTACCTTCAGATTGCAGCCCTAGCAAATAGTGCAAAGATAACTAGATAATGCATGTGCTAAGTATTTAATTTCTTGGAAACTAAACAAACTCAAGATGAGTTTCTTTGGATAATTTACGTTTGAACACAACACTTTGTATGCAATTTCAGCAGGTTTGGAAACACTTCACTCACAATACTTATACTGTGTTGCATGTACTACCACAATTTTACTTTTGAAGGGAAGTGGGCAACAGAATAAAAACAAAAAACACCTCCCTTCCTTTTTTGCACAGAAATGTAACTAAAAGGCATTTTTTTCCCTAACAGTTACTATTCTGCTTAAAGTGATGGTATATTCCTAATGCAATTTTTAAAGACAAATAGACTTCAATAAATAAAACAGGCCGACAATAATCAAGAAGCCTGTCTTTTGAAACAAAACTAAAGATTGATACACTTCAAAACATCTGAAAGGATGCACACCAATATGTTATTAGTGGTTATCTCTGAATGGTGGAATAACAGGTGAGCTAAAGATCATTGTAGCATAACTGTATAATTTTCTCCAATGAATATGAATTATCTGTGCAAAAAACATACAGTTAAATCAAGTGACAAAGAGCCAAATATTAGTCTACTGAATAAGCCACTTCTATTTGAAGATTCAGTGTGATGAGCAATGTTTAAATTAAATGGTTTGTACTAAGAGCAAAGGGGTAAATCTTACTAAGGAGTCTTCATGCTAGTTCAACTAAGGACACAAAGGATGGTGTAAGAAATAAACACAACCATTGAGTTAGTATTAAAAATATCACATTTTAACACTTCTGAGTACTAAATGAAAGTAACATTGGTTAAAGTACCTGGCAAACAGAAAGCACCTAATAAATGTTTGTTGATTCTCAAACTGAATGACTTTGCCAAATAAAAATGACAAATGCATCCATATGTAACTATTTCATAACAAACAAATGTAAATTATCTCACTGATCCTTTTAATGAACTAAGTATTTCATCTTCAAGACAACAGTTCTTTAACCATTAGCAAGATTGCTTTCAAAATACTTTAAGGCACTGAAATAGATGCATACATAATTTCAACATAATTAAGTATAATTAAAAGTATTCTGAATGACAGAAGTATATAAAATAAATAAGATCACCTTTAGAACCTGGATAATGCATAGTAATTTAACCAATAAATTAGAATCTGTAAAATTAGATATGTACTTCTGCATATCACCCCCAACAATGGTTTTTTGTTTTTTTTTTTACATATTTTTCAGCTTTAAAAATATGGAACGCTTCACGAATTTG
Organism: Phocoena sinus; assembly: GCF_008692025.1. NCBI lineage: Eukaryota > Metazoa > Chordata > Mammalia > Artiodactyla > Phocoenidae > Phocoena > Phocoena sinus. The sequence goes on along the minus strand of NC_045775.1, from coordinate 18,576,982 downwards.
CGTATCATCCTTGCGCAGGGGCCATGCTAATCTTCTCTGTATCGTTCCAATTTTAGTATATGTGCTGCCGAAGCGAGCACCCAACAATGGTTTTAAACTGATTGATGCCACTTCTGAAACAACTACTTAGGTCAAATTATATTCCACATCTAAGATGCTGGCTTTATTTTCAAGTTTGCCTTCCCTTGCTAAATTCAGTTTGTTTTCTAAAGTCAACATGTTTTGGGTATTCTACATATTTAATTAACAACTTTAGAATTTTAAACTTTAATGTAAAAAGCTTTATCAGATGGTTCTCACTTTACAAAACCTTTAAGAATATCATCCACATTAATTAGAGTTTTCACAGTTACAAAAATGAGGGTTCTTGCTGATGACAGGTCTTTCTCTACAGAACTTCTCACTGGGGTGTATTCTGCATGTACACACAAGAAAACCTCTGTGTCTTCTGGTTATTACTATAAACTGGAAAATCCACAAAGGAGGCCTTTTTATATGTACAAGAAAAATATTTCCAACAAGAAGCCCCTTTATAGAAATATATGGAGAATCAAAAATTGACTTATATTTATGCAAATGAAAATTATAAAATGCTTCATGATAGGCCTACATGAAACATTTTCTTACAGATTCTTGAAAATATATTAACAATGACTTACATCTGATTTTACCATCCCCTCATTTTTTTAAGAATGCCATTATTTTTGTTTTACTAAACAGACGACTCTACCACAGACGTAAACGTTACAGACAATAAATATTTTCTATTATATATCTGTTCATTTCTGAGGGTAAATGACAAAAGGAAAAGGCTCTCCTTTGTTCTCCCTCTCTTCTTGATAAAAAGATCTCTACCACCTAGAAGGCTGAGAGCTAGAAAAGGAAGCATTCTCAAAATGAACTTCAAACATAAGATATATCTTATAAATCAGGTCATCTAGTTATGTGTATATTTCCCTTTTGTTATCCCTGAGCCTTTAATAAAAACCTCATTTAAATGTTGCAGCCTTGTCTCAGCTGTGCTTACAGAAGATAAAGCACAGGTTTATCTCATGATTAGTTCAGAATTAAAGGGTGGGAGGACAGTCTAAGAACAAACTGGTGGACTACAATAAAATGCAAAGGTCTAACAGTCCGATTTCAGTTGAGTCTTGCACTGTCCATGATGCAGCACACAGGTTTTATTTTATTAGGGTGGAAGCTTAGTGCAGGATTTCCTGAAGACTGGTTCTCCTACTACATACCTAAGAATTACTTGGGATTAAAAATGTAGACATCTGGAACCCATCCCAAATACAATGAATTGTTAAAATGTGTGTGGTAGGTGGCAGGTAATAGGCATTCTGAAAAGCTTCCCAAGTGATTCTTACATATTAAGGCCTGAGAATCACTGCAAATCACTGCTTTATAAGATTAGCTCTTGCAAGGGTTCTGCAAGGTCAAAACTATTTTCATAATTATACTAAGACGTTATTTGCTTTTTTTCACTTTCTCATGAATGTACAGTAGCATTTACTATAGGCTACATGATGTGTGATCCTACAACAGACATACAGAAGCAGATGAGATTCCATCTGTCTTCTTTAAATCAGACAGTAAAGGTATTTAGAAAAAAATGAAATACAATGCCACGTTTCTCACTAAATCTTTTTAAATTTTGGAAAATAGACATTTTTCATAAATATGTTCTTTATATTAACACGTTTATTATTTTTAATGAATATTTTATAACTTTTTTATTTTAAATATAATATTAGTATTTATATCCCACATAAACAAAAGGTCTTGAGACCAAAAAGTTTGAGAACTGCTCTTTCCAGCAGACATCCAGCACCCTATGAACATTACTGCTGTTAGGCATGGCTGCTTAGTTCCTTGGCACATTCAATGTATATTTCACTTTAAATATGATTCAATAGATCGTCTGCAAAAAGCTTCTTAAACTTATTGTCAGGCAAGGGGATTTAATCTGACAGGGAAATACTGAAGTGTAACCAGTTTTAGTTAAAAATCTAGCATGTTTTCCTTAGTGACATCATAATGTAATAAATCCTTTAATATATAAATGGGCTGTGTGATGTATGAAATAGAAAACCATACTTTACATGACGCATTTAAAAAATGTTAATTAGTAACGTGACAACACTAGCATTAGATTCTACGTGAGTGGTGGCAAACAAATGGCCCGCTCCAAATGTTAACTAAGAACAAACCCCTAATTTTTTTTTTTTTGGCGGTATGCGGGCCTCTCACTGTTGTGGCCTCTCCCATTGCGGAGCACAGGCTCCGGACACGCAAGTTCAGCGGCCATGGCTCACGGGCCCAGCCGCTCCGCGGCATGTGGGATCTTCCCAGACCGGGGCACGAACCTGTGTCCCCTGCATCGGCAGGTGGACTCTCAACCACTGCGCCACCAGGGATGCCCCCAAACCCCTAATTTCTGAAAGAAAATAAAGTAGGGGATAAACTGCGGTTCCTAGAGAAAAAAGAATTCTTTTAAATTTATACGTTTCGAAAATGTTGAAATGTATGTCAGCAGATTGATACTGACATTATACTAAGCCACACAATTTTATTCTTAAATGAAAATACATCCCAGATATTGTTGCCAAGTTAATATTTGAGTGTATCTTGCCATTAGACAATGCAAATTGGGAACACTTCTGAGGGTGAGGCATAGCTGTGGTGAAAGCAGTTCCTTCCAGCCTTTTGATTGTATCTCAGATATAAAAAAATTGCATTGATGTTTTTAACCTGCCATGTATAATTTTTTAATGTATTGCTATTTTAAAAAATCTGAGACAGCTAACATTTAAACAAATCACTGCTGTTTGGGAATGATGTTTGAATGAAAGATGCTATGAACATATTTGCTAATTTATACCGTATTAAGATTTTAAATGATATAGTTATTTAATATATCTTACGTTAAGTAACTGGTATTTGAAAATAAGTCTATTTTTCCTTCTGAGTAGCCTTCTGGGAAAAGTTCATTGAATATAGTTTCCAGTCATAGTTTATTTTCCTAACTTGTACTTATTTTAAAACCTTCTCATCAGGAGGGAGTTAAATAGTGCAAAGCTCAGCAAATCTGACTTCCCCCCCATTTTGGTGTGCATGTCCACTTATGACCATCATTTTTCTGGAAACCTTCCACTTAGTGTATCAAAAATCAATGTTATAAAAGTTCTTTAAAAGGTTCAGCAGTTTTTTTTAGTCTCTGAATGATTACAGCATTCTGTAAATTGGCTTCTTCCAGTGTGAGTGTTTCATCTAGTAATTTGAGGAAAGGAAGAGCTGTTGCCAGGGAAAAGGAAGGACTTCTTTGTGATCCTTGGTATTTTTCGATGAAGTCTTTGATGTGGCTTACCCTGTAAAATAGCACAAACTATTAATATAATTTTATGAAAACCTGAATTAGTTAATTTAAGGTAATAACTTGTGATGATACCTGGCTATGTTAATCCAGAATAATCAAATTATGTTGATGTAACTACTCACTTGGGCTATCTTTTAAAGGTTCACCCCTGATAATAGTCAGGAATTACTATTCCTTATCTTAGATGTGACAAGGGTATTAGAGTTACATTTTGAGTCTCTATTTTTTAGAAACACATTCTGAAATATCTACATATGAAACTATATGAAGTCTGGGATTTGCTTAACATAGTTCAGTGGGAACTGAGTGATGATGGATCATTATATCATATCTTTGCTTTTGCATATGCCTGAAAGTTTCTATAACAGAAATATCTACATATCTTGCTCTGAATGGATCAGAAATGGTCCAACCAGTAATCCTACACAGACACAGGCTGTATCTCTTCAATACCACATCAGGCTGTGCTTCAAATCTAGTTAAGATAATTCTTAACCCAGTGCACGTAGATTTTCAGTTAGTATAATAAACACTATAATGTAATATAATCACTGCAACCGTTTTTTTTTTAATAACAGTGATTTTTAAAAAAATATTTATTTATTTTTGGCTGCATTTGATCTTCGTTGCTGCACGCGGGCTTTCTTTAGTTGCAGCAAGCGGGGGCTACTCTTCGTTGCAGTGCACGTGCTTCTCATTGTGGTGGCTTGTCTTTGTTACAGAGCACAGGCTCTAGGTGTGTGGGCTTCAGCAGTTGTGGCACATGGGCTCAGTAGTTGTGGCTCGCAGGCTCTAGAGTGCAGGCTCAGTAGTTGTGGTGCACGGGCTTCGTTGCTCCGCAGTATGTGGGATCTTCCCAGACCAGGGCTCGAACCCGTGTCCCCTGCATTGGCAGGCGGATTCTTAACCACTGCGCCACCAGGGAAGTCCTCCCAATCACTGCTATCTTGAAGGTAGCTCAAAGTTATGTTCATGTAAGTATATGCGTGTGTATTTAGAAAGGGAAAGTACGTATACAGTTCATCGAAATTAAGATGCCACTGGGAGTTCCCTGGTGGCCTAGTGGTTAGGATGCTGGGCTTTCACTGCCATGGCCTGGGTTCAATCCCTGGTCAGGGAACTGAGATCCTGCAAGCCAGGTGGCACGGCCAAAAAAACACCCCTGAGATGCCACTGATTCTAAGACTTGTCATTTTATATACTACTAAAATTTTTAAAAATCCAGATTATGACAAAATAGTTTCTTAAACACTTAGAATTTTTATACTTGTTGAAAGAGCACTTTTAACTAATTTTCACACAAACATTCATCAAATCACTTACTTCCATAATAAGATTAGAATAAAATGGTTAAGTCATTCCTAGCAGTTGAATGTTATTCTGACTCAGATCCTTCAAATCACTTCTGATTCAGTTCATTGATGTACATGTTTTTCCATATAATACTCCCTTCTGTATCATCGGGTGTGTTGATGATACAGGAGTACTTTGAAAAGTGCTCCACTACTGTCTCTGGGATGATCTTTCATTGAGCTGACACTTGTTCTGCATGCTTTGAGGCAGATGCCAAGGCAAAGACAATTGTGTCATTACTGCCATATGGCCAGCAAGAAATTATAAGGATGTATCCCCATTTCAGAGATGCTAAAATGTGAAAAAATGTGCAAACAAGAATTAATGAAATATGACATCACCAAAGACAGAATTTTCCCATTCAATCAAATTCACCAATTGCTACTCTGTTAATCTGTGCAGGTTACCAACAAAATCAAGAAAATGGTCACTTGTATTTACTGGGTACCAAAAATTGGATAATGAAAGGCTAAAGCTTATGGCAAAGAATATAAATACAAAAAATCCCAATAAAGATTAAAGGAACTGTGCAGTAAAAATTAAAAATGTGCACTGTGATCTCTGCAATACTACTACAAGAATAAAGAAATGCCAATCTAAAAAGCTATGAGAGGATAAAAAATAATACTCATTAAGCTCAAAAAGAGGCAAGAAAGGAGGAATGAAGAATAAAAAGCCATGAGGTAAAGAGAAAAAAAGATCAAGATGGTAGCCTTAAACCTAACTAGTTCAGGATATTATAAAACATTATAAAAACTGGACTAAACATTCCAATTAAAAAACAAAGCTCGGGGGGCTTCCCTGGTGGCGCAGTGGTTGAGAGTCCGCCTGCCAATGCAGGGGACACGGGTTCGTGCCCCGGTCCGGGAAGATCCCACATGCCGCGGAGCAGCTGGGTCTGTGAGCCATGGCCGCTGAGCCTGTCCTCCACAATGGGAGAGGCCACAATAGTGAGAGGCCCGCGTACCACAAAAAAAAAAAAAAAACAAAAAAAAACAAAGCTTGGTTAATTATCACTTAATAAATACCATTGGCCAGTCAAAGGTTTTTAAATGCTTCAAGTCATTCAGGGAAATAAATGGTAGGTGACTATTTGTTATTGAAAATGCCAGAAGTATTTTTCTAGACAAAGAAGTTGGGATTAAAATAGTTTATTTCCCTAAAAAGAAACAAACCTGAGTTGTAGAGAACAAACTTATGGTTACCAATGGGGGAAGGGTAGGGGGAGACGAACTGGGAGAGTGGGATTGACATATATACACTACTATGTATAAAATAGATAATAATGAGAACCTACTGGCATACAGGCCAGATATGAGAGGGAGTTGTGGTGGCCCAGATCAGGGAATCCGAGTCCAGGCTGGGTGAAGAGGGCATATGCACAGGAAAGCGGCCCATCTTCCTGGTGTCAGAGTGTGACCAGCACGAGGAGTGCGCCCATGTAGAGGGAGGCGGGTGGGGACGGTTGCAGTATGAGCAGGGTTAGGAGTGTGTCCACACAGAAGAGGTGCTCAGTGCAGAGTGTCAGAAGCCAAGTTGGGTTAGGAATATAGGAGAGGTGGTACACAGCAGGCTGTCTCAACCAGAATAAAAAGAGCATTCATACAGAGGAGGGGCCAACTGCAGTGTGTCAGAACCAGAAAGAGGTGGCAAGTGACCACGCATAGGGGAGGATAGGCAGCACTGACTGCCAGAGCCCAGGAGGGCAAACAGGTCATTGGCATGATGTGATATGTCAAGAGACCCAGCAGGAAGAGGGAGGCTTCCAGGCTGGGGAGGAGGCAGCAGTAGAAGAAGGAGACTGGTTACATGTAGGAGAACTGATCAGTAAATAAATATACTGGGGGCTTTCCTGGTGGCACAGAGGTTAAGACTCTGTGCTCCCAATGAAGGGGGCCCAGGTTCAATTCCTGGTCAGGGAACTAGATCACACATGCATACCACAACTAAGAGTTCACATGCCACAACTAAGGAGCTCTCAAGCCGCAACTAAGGAGCCCGCCTGACGCAACTAAGATCCAGCGCCACCAATAAATAAATAAGTATTTTTTAAAAATAAATAAATATATTGAGAGTAACTGGAGCCAAGTTTCTCACTGAAGAAAGTTAAACTGCAGAAAGTGAAGAAGTTAATTACATATATGGAAAGGGGAAAACTAGAATAAACCCTGTGGTGGTGGATTGAAATTAGAGCTATCTATGTGAACTCATGGTTTTCGCTACGCAAAGATATAGAAATACATTTGTAAATGTGTGTGTTAGTGTGTGTATATATATGCATATGTGTATGTATGTATAGACACCTGTAGCTCTTTCCACTCAGAGGGCCTGGGAATGCTGGCAATAAGTATACCTAGTAACCAGATCCTCAATACCCTTGGCCACTAAAAAGAACCAGGGCTTCTTAGAAAACGTACAGAACGAACCTGAAAAAAAATTTTGTGCCAATAAACAAGAAAATGCTCAAAGAATGATGGGAAGATGTAAAAAGTTTAAAGGAGGTCCCAGGGACTTGGAAACCTATATACAATATGTTCCTACTTTAATTAAAATGAAAAATCATTTTAAGACGAGATAAAAGACTGGAAAAATCCATCAAACTAGTAGTAGTGATTATCTCTGGGTAATGGAATTTAACTTGATTTCAATTTCTTTCAGTACTTTCCTGTATTATCATTCCTTTTCTACAATTAACAGAAAAATACACACATAATGCTAACGATCAACTTAAAAACATATTAAAAATAATTCTTTTAAAATTATGTATCTAGATAAACAGGAAAACTAATGAAATGATAATCCATAAAACAGACTGAAAATACTATATTCATGTCCAAGAATGTCCATTGTCATGAAACATTATGTTTAGAGAACTATTTATTAAGATCCTTAGTTCTTAAAAATAGCTGTTGACTGGCCTGAAAAGAAGAAATACAATTAAAACTTAGGGAACAAATCAGACAAATAATGAAATGGAAGACTCACCTATGAGAAATGTTAAATTTCTGGACAATCCTTTCCCCATTGGCTAACCAGATCTGTATATTAGTGATGGGTTCCAGACTGTTTAGTGGGACAGTAGACAACTTATTTTTATTCTCAACTTCAACAGTCTTCACTTTAGAAACAATTTTTGGTGTAGCACTAAGAAAATCCAGACAACAAGTCAGATGAATGTTTTTCATTAAGCAGAACTTTATCATTAAACAATTACTATAAAAACTTTACAGTAAGTATAGCTTTTAGGAAGATTTTAGCTAGTCACAGCTGTTCCCTAACACATAAAGATATTAATATCAGTTATATCCATTATACATGATGATCATAGGAATCTAATAAAATTATGCACACCTAAGTTGTAAGCTTGTAGACTGTTACGTAAGTATACTTGAAGAGTATACTTATGTATTTGAATCATGCCTTACAGAACAATTTTATAGTGCTGACAGATCTATGGACTTTACCTTTACCTACTCCCCAGGTTAAAATTTCTAAAAGAAATTATAAGTTCTCTGTAGAGAACAGTCCTTGGGTTATAAAGGAAATGAAAGGAAACAAAGTATTCCCTCATCACTCTGAAAGTCACATTGGGATATTTTTACATGTGTGGATGAATATGCATTTATATAACTTACCAATCTTGATAATTAATATATGAGAATTCATAAAAATGAAAGCAATCCTATAGTTAACCTCTTTGCATATTCTGCCACAGGCATAATTAGATAAGATGAATACTGCAAAGTTTGAAAATATTGGGCTGGTCAAAAAGTTCGTTCGGGTTTTTTGGAGGAGCTTATGAAAAACCTGAACAAACTTCTTGGCCAACCCAATAATTAAAGGCTCTGATACCGATACTAACTTTATCAGGCATTATTTCACTTTTATTACCTCAAAATTCAGATACTGATCAGAACACAATGCTGAAGGCATTGGTAACTATAATACAGAACCCTGTATCTGAAAGCTAGCCTATGTACTCTGTGACATTAATGGCAAAGCTCAACTGGTGGGTGCAAGGGAGAAAAAATGATTTATCCACCCAATTTTGCCCAATGTCCTCATTAAGCCAGGCACTTTTGATCGGACAAAACCAAAACAGCCACCATGACTTTTTAGTATAGTGCCAGCATATGTTAATTTACACTAAGGTGAATATGACTTAGAAGTTCTCATAAAAGTTAACATGAAAAATCTCATTTCCAATGGGAGAAATGATAACTCTATATATGTGGTCTACATAGTAAAATAATGACAAGCTGAATATTAGTCAAACCTCTGCTTATGGAAATTACAGATCATGAGCCTACTCACCTTCCCAGTCTGTGACCCTGTCCTGAGAAGGGCTGGAACACAGGCTTCGTTGACATACATACTTCATTTTTCTTATCTTCAACTTTAACATCGACCTCCTCTTTATCAAAAACTCCCTGTAATTCTAAAGGTAATTCTCTTGGAAAGTAAAGAAAGAAAGTGATAAAGCCCCTAATATGTTTTTTCTTTCTCTGAAAAACATACTGTGCATGTAAAAAGAATAGAAAAATATACAGAAATAAGAGGCATATATATTCTATACAATAAAAACTAAATGTATTTAAAATAATAGAGAAAAATCAAGCTCTTATTTCATTCTTTAAAATGAAAATATAGCTACATGCTGGTTCTAGAAAAACGAGACATAAAAAAATGTAAACACATGTAGACTTAAGAAAGAAAATGACAGCCCCCTCCCCCAAAAGTGACAGTCCTTATAATTCCACTCTCACTCTAATAAAAAGCTTTGCAGTGTATCTCCTAAATTTTCTCTATATATAGTAAAATTCCACATAATAATTATATTTTTTCCAAAGATGGTATCATTCTATGTACACTATTCTGTATTTTGCAAACTGCTTAAAAAAAAAAAAGCAATATACCACAGAAATCTTCTCATGTTAGTATATGGATATATGTCATTCATTTTTACCACATGCACACTGTTATTCTGTTATAAAGTAGATCAAATGGTACAAACATATAAAATACTCTTTTCATCTTTTTCTTACCGATTGGTAAGAAATATGTATATATTCCATTTACAGGATATACGAGAAACAAGTATTCCCAGTTTGGCATTTGATTTTACATAATCAAATTTATCTTTCTTATATTGCTTCTGGGATTCATGCCAACTATAGCTATATGCAACAACATGGATGAATGTCCCAAAGAAATAAGTTGAGTAGACACAAAAAATAAACACATTGCATTTACATAGAGTTCAAAAAAACAGATAAAATGAAAAAATTATAAAGAAAAGCAAAAAACCATAAAGAAAAGCAAAGAACAACTTACTACTGAAGTTAGGATAGCATTACTTCTGTGATATTACTACAAATAATGTGTAATTTAATCTTATCATGAGGACGAAATCAGATAAATCTGAATTGAGAGACATTCTACATAATTTGGGCCCATAATCTTCAAGTGTCAAGGTCATTAAAAACAGACAAAAACAAAAACTGAGAAACTGTTCCCTCCTGAAAGAGACTAAAGAGACATGACATTTACAAGCAATGTGTAATTCTGAATTGGATGCTTTTGCTATAAAGGATAATATTAAGATAAAAAGTGAAACTTGAATACATTCTGAGGAATAACTGGTAATAATATTATACATCAATAGATGGTTGTATTGTGGTTACATAGGAAAATATATTTCCTTTTTAATAAAAATACAAACTAAAGTATTCAGGATGATGAGGCATCACTTTAGCAACTTACTCTCAAATGCTTCTAGAAAAGTTCTTTGTACCACACTTGCAACTTGTGTATTAGTTTGAAAAAGATTCCAAATTAATTATATTACATAATATAGAGCCATTTAAAATCTGTATATACATTGTACATATACATACATACAGACCTATATATGTGTATGTATATATTAAAAATTGGTCAGATGTAGAATACTATCAACACTTCTGAAATAAAAACTGACCAAAATAAGTACAGGGAAGTCCTGGCAGGTGGATTCTTAACCACTGCATGACGAGGGAAGTCCCAAGATAGTCAAAGAAAAAAAAAATATATATATATAAAATATTATATTGGGACTTCCCTGGTGGCACAGTGGTTAGGAATCTGCCTGCCAATGCAGAAGACACGGGTTCGAGCACTGGTCTGGGAAGGTCCCACATGCTGCGGCGCAACTAAGCCTGTGCACCACAACTACTGAGCCTGTGCTCTAGAGCCCGTGTGCCACAACTACTGAGCCCGCGTGCCACAACTACTGAGCCTGAGCTCTAGAACCCGCGAGCCACAACTACTGGGCCCGCGTGCCATAACTACTGAAGCCCGCACGCCTAGAGCTTGTGCTCCGAAACAAGAGAAGCCACCACAATGAGAAGCCCACGCACCACAACAAAGAGTAGCCCCCAGTCACCGCAACTAGAGAAAGCTGCACACAGCAAGGAAGACCCAACACAGTTTAAAAAAAAAGACACGTAGGGCTTCCCTAGTGGCGCAGTGGTTGAGAGTCTGCCTGCCGATTCAGGGGACACGGGTTCGTGTCCCGGTCCGGGAATATCCCACAGATATTCCCCTAGCAGAGCAGCTAGGCCCGTGAGCCATGGCTGCTGAGCCTGCGCGTCCGGAGCCTGTGCTCCGCAACGGGAGAGGCCACAACAGTGAGAGGCCCGTGTACCGCAAAAAAAAAAAAGTGAATTAATTTAAGTCAGATTTTGGTTGGTCAGAATTCAAACTCCTGACCCTTCAAAATTACAGCTGTGGTTCTTTTAAGAAAACTCACCTTATGAAAAAATCTGAATTTATAAAAGAAAAAGTGTCTTTGAATGCATAGGAACATTGAACAACATTAAAAGGAATCTTCTAAATGAAATATATCTAAAATACCCTTCTTGGACTTCCCTGGTGGTGCAGTGCTTAAGAATCCGCCTGCCTTGGGGCTTCCCTGGTGGCGCAGTGGTTGAGAGTCTGCCTGCCGATGCAGGGGACACGGGTTCGTGCCCCGGTCTGGGAGGATCCCACATGCCGCGGAGCGGCTGGGCCCATGAGCCATGGCCGCTGGGCCTGCGCGTCCGGAGCCTGTCCTCCGCAACGGGAGGGGCCACAGCAGTGAGAGGCCCGCGTAACGCATTAAAAAAAAAAAAAAAAAAGAATCCGCCTGCCAATGCAGGGAACACGGGTTCGAGCCCTGGTCCGGGAAGACCCCACATGCTGTGGAGCAACTAAGCCCTTGCGCCACGACTACTCAGCCTGCGCTCTAGAGGCCTCGAGCCACAGCTACTGAGCTCACGTGCCACAACTATTGAAGCCCACGCGCCTAGAGCCTGTGCTCCGCAACAAGAGAAGCTACCACAATGAGAAGCCCACGCACCGCAACGAAGAGTAGCCCCCACTCTCCACAACTAGAGAAAGCCCGTGGGCAGCAATGAAGACCCAACACAGCCAAAAATAAATAAATTAATTTAAAATAAATAAATAAAATATCCCTCTATTTACAAAGATTGCTTACCCTCTTTTGATGGAGTTCAGAAACTGCTGACTTGCACCATCAGAATAACTTCTGAAATCATCATTGACTGTGAATCCATTTTTCCATAATTTTATACTTACATCTGCCTGCAAAGCAGTAAGAAACAAAATGCATCATGTTAATAAATGAAATGTACTAATAAACTAAAAGTCCCTTGAAACTTTCTTCTATCAGTGTATATTTTATAGATCAATCTTTTCTTTAAAATAGAGATATAACTGACATATAACATTGTATTAGTCTTAGGTATACAACATAATGGTTTGATATATATATCTATTGCAAAATGATTACAGAATAAGTGTAGTTAACATCCGTCACCACACACAGCTACAAATTTTTTAAATATACCATTCTTAACAGCAAGCTTCAAATGTAAAATATCAAAAATTATAATGTACACATAAAATATGGTTAACAATGAATAATATTTTTAAATAATTCGTTAATAATTTTCTTTAAGAGAGGTCATTTGCAAAAATATTCTGTGCCCTGTCTTAGAGGACACTAAAGCTTTCTGGCCAGAACAGACTTCTCAACAGTTAGAGAAGGACTTTGAAATGACTTGAACATTAGACTTTGAACATTAAGAATAATAAAGGGGGAAAAAAAAACTATGAGTAATTAATGGCTATTCCTTCAAATATAAACTATCAGTGTTACTGTTATCAATATTTAATCTCTCAACATCTTGTTGATCATCTCCTAAGAACATTATTTATTCACTCATTCAATCAAAGAAGTCACTGTAGAAATATAGAAAGGTTCAGAAATACAGTAGAATGCAGGGATGCTTCAGGCTGAACACAGAAGGACTGAAAAATCCATTTAAGAAAATAGACTATTAGAGGCCTTCCCTTGTCTCTAGCATTTATTCATTCAGCATATATTTATTGAGCAATATGTAACAGACACTCCATTAAGACGTTAGGGAAAATAATCACAATAACGATAGCATATATTATTAGCCTGCCTGCCTATCTATCTGTCTATGTACTTACCTGAGACAGCACTTGTGTGTACACTTACATGTACCAAACACTGTTTAAAGTACTTTCCCTACATATATTTATTTAATCCTCCTAAAATCTACAGAAGATGGGTATTATTATTGTTATCCTTTTTATAGATGGGAAATTAGAAACACAGATCAATTAAATTGCCCAATATTACATAGTCAGTAAGGGTGGAGCTGGGGTTGGAATCCATACTCTTAACCACTATACTATATTACCTCTTTTTTTTACCTATAACCAAACTGCCAAGACTCTGCTCTCATGGTACTCACAGAAAAGAATGAGAACTAAAAAAATTGTACAAATGAACTTACTTACAAAACAGAAATAGAGTCACAGATGTAGGAAACAAACTTATGGTTACCGAGGGGGAAAGTGGCAGGGAGGGATAAATTGGGAGATTGGGAGTAACACATATATAAAACAGACAACTAATAAGGACCTACAGTATAGCACAGGGAATTCTACTCAATACTCTGTAACAACCTATACAGGAAAAGAATCTAAAAAAGAGTGGATATATGTATATGTGTAACTGATTCACTTCGCTGTACAGCAGAAACTAATACAACATTGTAAATCAACTATAATCCAATAAAAATTAATTTAAGAAAAAGAAAAGAAGAGAATGAGAACAGAACAAATAGGAAAAGAGCACATAAAGATACTGAGGAGGGGAATTCCCTAGCAGTCCAGTGGTTAGGACCGGTACTTTCACTGCTGAGGACCCGGGGTTCAATCCCTGGGGGAACTATCCCACAAGCTGCATGCGCCAAAAAAAAAAAAAGACACTGAGGAAAACAGAAGAAACTTAAACACAAAAATCCAAAAATGATAATTAATACACTTATATAAGAGAGGATGTTTGAAAGGGAGTAGGAGGGAATATTCAGTGAGCAAAAGAGCTCTTAGAAACTTAAAATGGAAATTAAAGGATTGAATATAAGGTTGAAGAAATATTACAATTAAAATAGAACAAAACAACAACGAGGTGGAAAACAGGAGAAATAATAAGAGACTCAGTCCAAGAGATCCATTATTGGTGTCCAGGTCCGGAAGATCCCACATGCTGCGGAGCGGGTGGGCCCGTGAGCCGTGGCTGCTGGGCCTGCGTGTCCGGAGCCTGCGCTCCGCAACGGGAGAGGCCACAACAGTGAGAGGCCCGCGTATCGCAAAAAAAAAAAATAATAATAAAAATAAATAAATAAAAGGCAAATTAGAGTAAAGGGATCTCTTTAATGTCTGACTTCGAAAAGCCAGCTAGATTCTCATAATTGCTGCTGCCTTCAGTCTGCTGTGATATGACATTTTGATTGAAGTACATTAAAAAAAAAAAAAAAAAAAAAAAATCAAGCCTCAAACAGATACGTAGTTGCAAAAAGCATTTTAATAGCTTTTCCAAGATACTACATCAAAATGTAGTAAGCAGTAGTATCTCAAAAGTTAGTTGAGGGCTTCCCTGGTGGCACAGTGGTTGAGAGACCACCTGCTGATGCAGGGGACACGGGTTCGTGCCCCGGTCTGGGAAGATCCCACATGCCGCGGAGCGGCTAGGCCCGTAAGCCATGGCCGCTGGGCCTGCGCGTCTGGAGCCTGTGCTCCGCAACGGGAGAGCCCACAACAGTGAGAGGCCCACGTATTGCAAAAAAAAAAAAAAAAAAAGTTAGTTGAAAATATCACATGGTAACACATATGTAGAATCTAAAAAATTGATACAAGTGAATATATTTACAAAACAGAAACAGACTCATAGATATAGAAAACAAACTTATGGCTACTGAAGGGGAAAGGTGGGGTGAGGGATAAATTAGGAGTTTGGGATTAACAGATAAACACTACTACATATAAAATAGATAAACAACAAGGGCCTCCTGCATAGCACAGGGAACGTATATTCACTAACTCGTAATAACCTATAATGAAAAAGAATATATATTACACATATTTTATATTATATATATCATATATATATTTTATATACATTATATATATTATATATATATTATATATGTATAAAAAGACTGAATCACTTTACTGTACATCTGAAACTAACACAACTTTTTTCTTTTTTTGGCCACGCTGCATGGCTTGTGGGATCTTAGCTCCCAGCGAGGGACTGAACCTGTGCCCTCAGCAGGGAAAGTTCAGAGTCCTAACTACTGGACAGCCAGGGAATTTCCTAACACAACATTTTAAATCAACTGTACTTCAATTTAAAAAAAAAAAGTTGAGGGACTTCCCTGGTGGCACAGTGGTTAAGAATCCGCCTACCAATGCAGGGGACACAGGTTCGATCCCTGGTCTGGGAAGATCCCACATGCCGCGGAGTAACTAAGCCCGTGTGCCACAACTACAGAGCCTGCACTCTAGAGCCTGCAAGCCGCAGCTACTGAGCCCATGTGCCACAACTACTGAAGACTGCGTGCCTAGAGCCTGTGCTCCGCAACAAGAGAAGCTATCGCAATGAGAAGTATGCACACTGCAACGAAGAGTAGCCCCCGCTCGCCGTAACTAGAGAAAGCCCACGTGCAACAACGAAGACCCAACGCAACCAAAAATAAATAAATAAATAAAAAATAAATGTATTCAAAAAAAAAAAAGTTAGTTGAGAATCTGAACATGGAATCTGAAACTTAAAGGTACATTTATTAATATGACAATAATCGTATCAGAAATATCTTTTAAGTTTTGGGAAGCTGTCAAGTGCACGATGGCAGATTATATCAAAATTCTTACTTTCACGTAAAAAAGTTGATAAAATCATATCTTATCATTTGCAACAAATACTGTAAGTTGTTTCCCTTGAAGTGTCAGACTTACTTCATACATTTTGAGAAAATGTCTGCAGAATATCCAAGACTGAATAACTAGTTGTCTGTAAATCACTTTCATGTAAAAACAGTACACCATGAAAAAGCAGTGTTCAGCTTGTATCTCAAGCAATGGTACTTTTCCTTAAGATACTTCTGTATTTTGTAGAAATGTTTTACATACACTTCATATTTTATCACATAGAATATTTGTAAGATGTGTATTAAAGAGTTGGGATTTAATGAAATGTGTAAATTTTACTGCTTCATCAAGGAAATTTTTAATTGAAACGAGTGTTTTTTCCCCCTGCAAGTTCAAGGAAAGAATACAGTGTACAGAGTAGTGTCACTACCTCAATTCCTCCTAAGGTGCCAGTTTTGCCTACCATTGCTTTTGCAGTATCAGTGCAAACTCAACACAGTGAAAAAAATAGTATCTTACTATTATTATGAAAACAGTTTTGACCTCTAAAGGGCCATATTTTGAGAAGCACTGGGAAAGAAAAAATTTATGGACACTTACCTGTTTCTTTTGTTCAGTGGGAGACGAACATTTGGCACCAACCTTCTGAGCTTCCTCAAAAAGGCTGTCAACAAAATATTCACAATTTGTTTGTTGATTATCACTAAGAGGTTGGTGGTCAGATCCTGTTTCACAAACCCTATACACACACACAAAAAAGAAAAATAAGCACTATTAACCACTAATTCTCTAAAAATTTACACAAATTGTTCTAGTTAAAGGATCTAGAGCTGACATGCTACCTCCACGCCTGCAGTTGAGACTCTCTTCTGAATTAACATAGTAGATATGTGGCCTCGGGAAGTCATTAACACTTGTGGTCCAGAGCAGGGTTTTCTCAACTTCAGTCCATTGATATTTGGGGAGGGTTAATTCTTTGTTGGGCAGGCTGTCCCGTACACCGTAGGAAGTTTAGCAGCACCTGTGGCCATTAACCACTAGACGCCAGTAGCAATGGACATCCCCCAACCCCCCAGTGTTATAATAATAAAAAACATCTTTAGACAATGCCAGATGGCCTCTGGGGGTGGGATGGGCAAAACTGCACCAGGTTGAAAACCACTGGTCCAGAGTAAAAAAACAACGTGTTCTTTGTAAGCCTCTCAAAATGGCTTTAAAGGGGGTTACTATGTACTTTTTGGTAACACAAAGCACTCTTGAAACTAAAGGTGGTAAGGTGTGAGGAACAGTCATAATCATAGTTTTGCTCCTTTGCACACTTCAGAATGAAATTTCCCACTTAAGACTTTCATCTGTAGTGGTTTAACACTCTACTGGGTTATTTTTTTTCCTTTCTTTCTTTTTAAATTGAGGTACAACTGACATACAACATTATTTTAGTTTCAGATATACAACATAATAATTCAATGCTTGTATGTACTGAAAAATAATCACCACAATGTCTAGTTAATTGTTAACATCCATCACCATGCATAGTTACAGAATTTTTTCCTTGTGATGAGAACTTTCAAGATTTACTCTCTTGGCAACTTTCAGATATGCAGTACAGTGTTATTAACTAAAGTCTCCATGATGTACATTATATCCCATGACTTATTTATTCTATAACTGGAAGTTTGTACCTTTTGACCACCTTCCTCCATTTTGCCCACCCCATCTACTGTTTTTGTATGTGTGTTTATATTTTGTCATATAAGAAATATTACCTAAGAGTTTGTTTGATAAAAGGATGGTTTCTGGTTGATCTTTTCTAAAGTCACATAGAAAATTCATAAATGTACTGAGAGATAATTTCTCAGATTTCTCAGATAATAATCAACACTTTTATAGTGCTTACACTGTGCCAGGATCTGCAAGGCAGATATTTTTATCCACATTTTATAGATAAGGAAAATGAGTCACAAAGAGGTTAAGTTACATGTTAGAGATTACACAGCTAGTAAGTGGCAGAAACAGAATTCAAACCCTGTTAATCTGTCTTCCAAGTCTATGCTCCTAGCCATGATACATTATAAAGCCTCTCTTAATAGCTAATATTTATTAAGCATTTATTAATACATGTTAGGAACTTTTCTAAGCGCTTTCAATGTGTTTAACTCTTTCAATCTTCACAGTGACCTAAAAGGCACGTATTGGTTTGTTTGGTTTTTTTTTAACATCTTTATTGGAGTATAATTGCTTTACAATGGTGTGTTAGTTTCTGCTTTATAACAAAGTGAATCAGTTATACATATACATATGTTCCCATATCTCTTCCCTCTTGCATCTCCCTCCCTCCCACCCTCCCTAGCACATATGGTTTTTATCCTCATTTACTAGGTAAAGAAAAAGCTTAAGCAATTTGCCAAAGATCACAAAGCTATTGGTAGGCAGAGCTGGAAACTGAACTCAGGCTTCTAATGCCCCTACTCTTTTTCAATTTATTTATTATTTATTATTTATTTTTGGCTGCATTGGGTCTTCGTTGCTGAGCACGGGCTTTCTCTAGTTGCGGCGAGTGGGGGCTACTCTCCGTTGTGGTGCACAGGCTTCTCATTGCGGTGGCTTCTCTTGCTGCAGAGCATGGGCTCTAGGCTCGCGGGCTTCAGTGGCTGCGGCATGCGGGCTCGGTAGCTGTGGCTCGCGGGCTCTAGAGCACAGACTCAGTAGTTGTGGTGCACGGGCTTAGTTGCTCCTCGGCATGTGGGATCTTCCTGGACCAGGACTCGAACCTGTGTCCCCTGCATTGGCAGGCAGATTCTTAACCACTGTGCCACCAGGGAATTCCCTATTATTATTTTAAAATGTTATTTATTTTATTTTTGGCTGCACTGGGTCTTCGTTGTTGCATGCAGGCTTTCTCTAGTTGCAGCGAGTGGGTGCTACTCTTTGTTGTGGTGCACAGGCTTCTCACTGTGGTGGCTTCTCTTGTTGCGGAGCACAAGCTCTAGGCGTGTGGGCTTCAGTAGCTGTGGCGCTTGGGCTCAGTAGCTGTGGCTCATAGGCTCTAGAGCGCAGGCTCAGTAGTTGTGGCGCACAGGCTTAGCTGCTCTGTGGCACGTGGGATCTTCCCGGACCAGGGATCAAACCCCTGTCCCCTTGCATTGGCAGGTGGATTCTTAACCACTGTGCCACCAGGGAAGTCCCTGAATTGTATACTTTAAATGGATGAGTTATATGGTATGTGAATTACGTCTCCACAAAACTCTTAGAAGTCCTAAGTTAATCTTACTCTTTAAAATCAGTCATTCAGGGCTTCCCTGGTGGCTCAGTGGTTAAGAATCTGCCTGCCAATGCAGAAGACATGGGTTTGAGCCCTGGTCTGGGAAGATCCCATATGCTGTGGAGCAACTAAGCCCGGGCGCCACAACTACTGAGCCTGCACTCTAGAGCCTGTGAGCCACGACTACTGAAGCCCACACATGTAGAGCCCGTGCTCTGCAACAAGAGAAGCTACCACAATGAGAAGCCTGAGCACCGCAACAACGAGTAGCCCCCGCTCACTGCAACTAGAGAAAGTCCACGCGCAGCAATGAAGACGCAACACAGCCAAAAATTAATAAACAAAAAACTTTTAAAAAATTAGTCATTCAACTGGGGCTTCTGTGGTGGCCCAGTGGTTAAAACTCCGTGCTTCCACTGCAGTGGGTACGGGTTGGATCCCTGGTTGGGAAAGTTCTGCAAGCCACAAGGTGCGGCAAAAATAAATAAGTAAGCAAGCCATTCAACTTATTTCTCTGTAGAAAAGAGTTAACATAGCAGGCTTAACTGCTGCTATCCTTTTTACTTTTCTCATGACAGTATGGAATTTAATATGTGCCTAGTCCCCAGTATAAACCCTAGGCTCATCTCCAATGAACTTCCCTGGTAGACAACATCTCACACGTGCTATATAACTTATTACTGGAGGAATTAAGTGTGTGTCCTGGTGGCTCCACTGGGCAAGGACTCTTAGAAGCTTATGCCTGGTTTCCCCTGGACTTCACCCTCTTGCAAAGTATCTTTTCGTTGCAATAAAGCTTAGTCATTAGTATGACTATTGGCTGAATCCTGTGAATCCTCTAAGCAAATCATCACATCTGGAGGCAGTCTTAGGGGCTCCTGACATAACCTCACAATTATATAGTTAGTATCAGATATTTATATAAAACAGTAAGTACTCTAGTGAAAAAATAATAAATAGTATTTGTTCGGTATAGAAAGTGTTCACAAAGTATTTGTAAATACTTACCTGTCTCCTTAAATGGACCATGAATGAAAGATATTTACCTTTTCAAGTATTTAAAACAAAGAACATAATACAAAAATAAATATTCCACTTCAGAGAAGTGAGAATAAAGAATTTTGTATTAATAAGGACAGAGTTTGCATCTACCATTTATTGGGTGCCTGCTATATGCTAATACGATGCTCAGTGCTTTAAATTGGCTATCTCATTCTTATAAAAACCAGGTACCTATGTACACCTCCTCCTTTTTATTTCTTTTTTTTTTTTTTTTTTTTTTTTTGCGGTACACAAGCTTCTCACCGTTGTGGCCTCTCCTGCCACGGAGCACAGGCTCCGGATGCGCAGGTTCAGCGGCCATGGCTCACGGGCCCAGCCACTCCGCAGCATGTGGGATCTTCCCAGACCGGGGCACGAACCCGTGTCCCCTGCAACGGCAGGCAGACTCTCAACCACTGGGCCACCAGGGAAGCCCAACCTCCTTTTTAGATGAGATATTGAAGCTCAAAGAATCTACCTAGGTTGCTCAAATGCCAGAGAAGTAGTGTTAAGACAGAGATGGGATTCAAACCTAGGTTTATCTGATTCCAAAGCCCTTATATTTCCACTATGACTTCAAGATAGTATAACACAAGAGGCTAATGAAGTAATAAATAGTTACTTTAATTTTCCTCTTAAATAACAGAAAGAATATGTGGGCACAGAGAAATTTAACACTTAAAAAAATTAATCACAATAAGATTTATAACTTGACTAAAATCCATTTAATGCAGCTCTGGAAAAAAAAACTTTAAAGTACATTACTATTAGGTATTTAACAGACAATCATAATGAAAACTTACTAAGTCAGTGAAATGTAAAAACAGAGAAAGACAGTAACAAAGGCATTAATAACAAAGAAAATACATAAATTAACTCACCATTCTTCCTTTATACTTTCAAGATTATCTACTTCTTTCATTCTCTTTTGCCTTACTGTAAAAGTAAAAAGAAAAATAAGGTAAAGTTCTTAATACAGTATTTTAAATAAATTCATTCCAGCGTATGCAGTAAGATTCTTTACCATTAAGTTGTTATGTACTCCTAAAGTAGCACTAAAGGGGTCTTAAGAACAAGTGACCTAACTCAAAGCTGTCACTTTCACTTAAAGTAAAGCAATAAAAAGTAAATTTTGGGTTCAGATAATCTGACAAAAGAAAGATTTCATAAAAGTTATGATGAGGGCAATTCCCTGGAGGTCTAGTGGTTAGGACTCTGTGCTTTTACTACCAAGGGCCCATGTTCAATCACTGGTTGGGAAACTAAGATCCTGCAAGTGCTCGTGGCCAAAAAAAAAAAAAAAAAAAAAAAATTTATGATGAAAAATAATGTATGCTTTGGTTTAATAACAAACAAAAGTGAATGTAAACATTTCACTCAATCTCCAATAGTAACAAAATATCAAATCAATATAAACTCATTCTTTTTTTCCAATGTAGATGATTTTTATTGTCAATATTTCTTTAAAACATCTTTATTAGAGTATAATTGCTTTACAATGGTATGTTAGTTTCTGCTTTATAACTAAGAGTATCAGTTATACATATACATATGTCCCCATATCTCTT
Organism: Phocoena sinus; assembly: GCF_008692025.1. Lineage (NCBI taxonomy): Eukaryota > Metazoa > Chordata > Mammalia > Artiodactyla > Phocoenidae > Phocoena > Phocoena sinus. The sequence continues at coordinate 18,555,093 of NC_045775.1, read as the reverse complement.
CCCTCTTGCATCTCCCTCCCTCCCACCCTCCCTATCCCACCCCTCTAGATGATCACAAAGCACAGAGCTGATCTCCCTCTGCTATGCGGCTGTTTCCCACTAGCTATCTATTTTACATTTGGTAGTGTATATATGTCCATGCCACTCTCTCACTTTGTCCCAGCTTACCCTTCCTCCTCCCCATATCCTCAAGTCCATTCTCTAGTAGGTCTGCAGAGTCTGTCATACAGAGTGAAGTAAGTCAGAAAGAGACAAACAAATACCGTATGCTAACACATATATATGGAATCTAAAAAAAAAACAGAAAAAAAAAAAAGACCAAAAAATGGTCAGAAGAACCTAGGGGCAAAACAGGAATAAAATAGAGCTCCTCCACAACAAGAGGAGCCACCTCAATGAGAAGCCCACGCACAGCAACAAAGACCCAACGCAGCCAAAAATAAATTAATCAATTTTTTTAAAAATGGAGAGAAGAGTGAAAAGTTATTTTTGGGGGGGTAAAAAACTGGATTATTTTCTCTTTCCCAAACTTTCTGCAATACTCTTGCCCTTACAGCAAAAATAATATAAGAAATAAGGAAACGAATGTTTAAAAGAGTCCAAGCCATCTGCCCTTTGAGAGGTCCTGGAAGCAATGACAGACTAGAAGCAATAAGCATACCAAAAGCCTACATCTTGGCTTCTAAATATAATTTTCCAAGAAAAGGAATCATGGCTCCTTAGAGAAAAGGCTGATTCCAGGGCTGGGACAGAGAAAGAACAAATGAGCCTGAAATATCTTGCACCAGAAAGTAAGATGGTGCTCACTGAATGATGAAGACATATCAAAAGGACACTGAAGCCACCTGAAGGGGTTCCCACTGGACAAGTCTGGGAAATGGAACATCAAAGTAAATAATGATACTAATGGATTATAACTCACTGAATAAAACAAAAACCCATGAGGAGTCCATACTATTAGATCTTTAAAAAATCAGGAAAAGATGGACTTGTAAATAAATTCAACAGTCATATGGAATCACCATTACCAAGATAAATTCCAGATATATCCAAGATCTAAAATTTAAAAATTGAACCTGAGGGTGATGTCAGCAAAATGAAAGAATAGGCAGCTCCAAGCTCCTGTCCCCACAGAAACATTGAAAAACAAGCAGAAACTATTAGAACCAACTTAGAACTCTGGAAAGTAGTCAAAGGTTTACAGCTATCAAGCAAATGATGAATCAAGAAAAATACAACTTAAAAACAGCAGGGAAAACAAACCAATTCAAAACTGGGCAAAGGATGTGAACAGATATTTCTCCAAAGAAGAAATATGAGTAGACAATAAGCACATGAACAGGGTGCTCAACATCACTAGTCACAATGAGATACCACTTTATACACATGAGAATAGCTATTATTTAATAAAACAAAAATAATAAGTGCTGACAGGGATGTGGAGAAATTAGAACACCGGAATATTGCTGGTGGAAATGTAAAACGGTACAGCTGCTGTAGAAAAGGATTTGGTGGTTGAGGCATTATTCACAATAGCCAAGAAGTGGAAATAATCCAGATGTCCATCAACAGATGAATGTCTGAACAAAATGTGGTATATACATATAATGGAATATTAATTAGCCGTAAAAAGGAATGAAGTTTTGATACATACTACAACACGAATAAACCTTGAATATATTAAGTGAATTAAGTCAAACACAAAAGGACAAATATTGCATGATTCTAGTTACATTGATATTTCATACAAAGCAAATTCATAGAGATAGAGAAGTAAAATAGAGGTTTTTAGGGACTGGGAGAAGAGAGGAATGTGGAATTACTGCATAATGGGCACAGAGTTTCTGTTTCGGACCATGAAGAAGTCTTGGAAATGGACAGTGGTAATGGTTACACACCATTGTGAATATTATTAATGCTGCTGAATTGTACACTTAAAATTGGTTAAGATGGCAAATTTTATGTTTTATATGTATGTATTTTACCACAATAAAAAAAACTTTAAAAAAGGCAAACTTTTTTTTTTTTTTTTTGTGGTAGGCGGGTCTCTCACTGTTGTGGCCTCTCCCGTTGTGGAGCACAGGCTCCGGACGCGCAGGCTCAGCGGCCATGGCTCACCGGCCCAGCCGCTCCGCGGCATGTGGGATCTTCCCAGACCGGGGCACGAACCCGTGTCCCCTGCATCGGCAGGTGGACTCTCAACCACTGCGCCACCAGGGAAGCCCAAGGCAAACTTTTTAATTATTAAAGAAAACATGGTAAACTTCCCTATAACCTGGAAGAGAAGACAACTTTCCTATAACTCCAATCCACAAGCAATAAGGGAAAAGACTGATACATTTAACTATGTAAGAATAAAAAATTAAAAAAAAAATTCCTACAAAGTAAAAACACAGATGACAAACAAAAATAAACAAAGGGAACTGGCATTACAACTAAAAGGTTAATATAGGGCTTCCCTGGTGGCGCAGTGGTTGAGAGTCTGCCTGCCGATGCAGGGGATACAGGTTCGTGCCCCGGTCCGGGAGGATCCCACATGCCGCGGAGCGGCTGGGCCCGTGAGCCATGGCCGCTGGGCCTGCGCGTCTGGAGCCTGTGCTCCGCGGCGGGAGAGGCCGCATTGGTGAGAGGCCCGCATACCGCAAAAAAAAAAAAAAAAAAAAAAAAAAAAAAAAAAAAAAGGTTAATATGTAAAGAACTGATACAGAGAAGAAAAAGGCCAACAATCAAAAGGCAACAAATATGAACAGAGACGTCTCAGAAAGAGAGAAGCAAATGGCCCTAAAATATGTGAAAAGATGTCAGTCTCACTTACAATGAAATAAATGCAATTGAAACTATATTATGATACCATTTCTCACCGATCAGACTGGCAAAAACTTACAAGTCTTGCAACACATTTTGTTGCTGAGAGTGTGGGGAAACAGCCTCAAACATTTTCAGTGGGAATGCAAAATGGCACATATCCGGGTAAGGGAAATGTGGCATTACCTAGTCACCTATGCATATGACAAAGAATCTCTCCTTGACCAAACTGTAGTTAGGCTCCTCTGAGGCATCTTCTCAAGGAGGCATGACTTTGGGCTTCCATTTCTGTTCCTGTAGAGCCCAATTTTAGCAAGAATCCTGGTAAGCAGCTTTACCCAGAATCCCTCTACCCTTGATACCTGATCAAATTCCTCACTCCGCACTCCCCCGCCAACCCGCCATGATACTGATCACCCTGGTCTGCCTTCAGCAAGAATCTTGTAGTTCAGTTTAGCAAGAATCCCCCCTTACCTTTGAGGTTTCTCTTAGTAATTTTCCATCCACTGACCTCTACCTTGCTCTTTGACTATAAATCCCCACTTGTCCATCTTGTTTTAAAATTATTTTATTTATTTATTTATTTTTTGGCTGCGTTGGGTCTTCATTGCTGTGCGTGGGATTTCTCTAGTTGTGGCGAGCGGGGGCCACTCTTCGTTGCGGTGTGTGGGCTTCTCATTGTGGTGGCTTCTCTTGTTGCAGAGCACAGGCTCTAGGCGCACAGGCTCAGTAGTTGTGGCACACAGGCTTAGCTGCTCTGTGGCACGTGGGATCTTCCTGGACCCGGGCTCAAACCCATGTCCCCTGCATTGGCAGGCAGATTCTTTTTTTGTGTGTGTGTGGTACGCGGGCCTCTCACTGTTGTGGCCTCTCCCGTTGCAGAGCACAGGCTCCGGACGCGCAGGCTCAGTGGCCATGGCTCACGGGCCTAGCTGTTCTGCAGCATGTGGGATCCTCCCGGACCGGGGCATGAACCTGTGTCCCCTGCATCGGCAGGCGGACTCTCAACCACTGCGCCACCAGGGAAGCCCAGCAGACGGATTCTTAACCACTGCACCACCAGGGAAGCCCCTGTCCATGTTATATTCATAATCGAGTCCAGTTCCACACTGAGGTCTCTTTTCCCCTATCACAATAGTTCCTGAACATAATCTTGTTTTACTGATTTAACTGCTGTCCAGCTCTGTTTCTTCTTTGACATGTATATCTAGAAATCCCATTATCTAAAAATCCATCCCAATGATACTTTAGCAAAAATATAAAAAGGTGAATACACTACACTATTCACTGTAGTATTATTTACAGCATTGATTGTAACAGCAAAGCCTGTAAAAAGCCTCAACTTGTCCATTAATAGGACTTCTTTTTTTTTTTTTTTTTTGCGGTACGCAGGCCTCTCACTGCCGCGGCCTCCCCGGCCGCGGAGCACAGGCTCTGGACGCGCAGGCCCAGCGGCCACGGCCAACGGGCCCAGCTGCTCCGCGGCATGCGGGATCCTCCCGGACCGGGGCACGAACCCACGTCCCCTTCATCGGCAGGCGGACTCCCAACCACTGCGCCACCAGGGAAGCCCCTAATAGGGACTTCTTGAATAAACTATGGTAAATCCACACAGTGGGATGTGCTGTTAAGTGAAAAAAGCAAAATGGAGAAAAATATGTATGATATGGTACTGTTTATCTAAGAAAGAGGTGAACATGAATATATTTGTTTACATTAGGAAAAAATGAAAAAGTAAACCAAAAAATAAATAATAAGGTTACTTATAAAGTGGGAGAGAGTGCACTGGGTGAAGGGAGTAAGGGCAGAAGCTGGATTTCTCTGAATGTATCTTGTTTTTTAGATCAACTTTGGACCCATGTAAATATTTTATGTACTTATAAAACAAAGTTAAACTTTAAAAAAGCAATCCCTAAAAACTGAAAGTAAAAATGAAACGAATCAACTGAACTGACAGAGAGGAATTATTTCACGTAAATTTAAAACATGGTAATTTTACCATCCTAGTGGGATGAACCCAAAGAGGAAAAATGAAGTTTCTAGTAGTCATATTATTAGCAATAATATATTAGTACTGTTTATATGAAAAGTATGGTATAAAGATAAAGCAGTGGGTCTCAACCAGGAGGCAATAGTGCCCCTAAGAAGATATCTGGTAATGGCCGGAGGCATTTTTGGGCTGTCACCAACAACTGAGGTGGAGGGTGCTACTGGTATCTAGTAGATGAGGTTAGGGATGCTGCTGAAAATCCTACAATGCACAAGACAGCCCCCACAAGAAAGTATTGCCCAAAATGTTAATAGTGTTGAAGTTGAGAGACGCTGAGATAAAGCAAAGAATTAATTATGATCTGTCCCTAAAAACCAAGATTTTTTTTCAGAGTAAGAGTAAAGAGATAGAAATATAAAAAAGAAGCCAAGCAAAAATCCTGTAATCCTATATTTTAAATCAGAAACATCATTATGAACATCATCATTTCTCTTAAGAAAATACATAGTAGCTCTGTCCACTGAAAAGGCCAAAAAGGAATAAGCAATCAGACAACAATGAGCACAGCACACCTACCGCCCAGATTTGTGGTCTCCAAATACTATTTCCCACCAAAAGGAATCAGTTTCTTAGAGAAATGGCTGTCTCCAGGTCTGGGGCAAGAAATATGCACTTTATGCCTTGTATTGACATCTTGGATTAACGTCAAAAGGAATCAGAAGTTGGGAATTCCCTGGCAGTCCAGAGGTTAGGACTCGATGCTTTCACTGCAGGGGCCTGGGTTCGATCCCTGGTCAGGGAACTAGGATCTCCCAGGCCGCGAGGCACAGCCAGAAAAAACAAAACAAAATGAAAAAAAGGATTCAGAAGTCAGTTTGAAAAGGCTACCATTGGTGAAAGATGGGACTGAAAAACAGCTACATGAATTGAAACACATCAAGTACAAGTTCATATTGATACTCATTAAAACAGAAACTCATTCACTGGTCATCTTTCCAGAACAGTAGGGTACCAACTTATTTTGAAAACTGGCAAATAAGGGAAAGAATCAAGTAGTCATCCTGCCTTTCCTGTATGAACTAACTCAGAGTAATCAAAGAGTTAATAAAAGAAGTTTCCTTTATAAATGAATTCAGCTAAATGAAGGTTTATAGAATTAGAGTATCTCCCATTTGCAACCCCTAATGCAAACAGACCTAGGCAATGATATCAATGGCTGCTAACATCACACAAAGAAAACAGACATAAATATATGCCTCATTGTGAAAGCTCAAATCACCACGTGTGAAGCCTTCTTTCTAAAAATGAAACTGAATCCATTCAAGCCTCTAGGTCTAAACATCAGATTACAGGAAATATAGGGCACAGAGGAACATGATCAGATGACATCACAGGGACACAATCAACAAAATCCAGAACTCGGGAAATTCTTCAGGAGAAATGATCCATTTTCAATATATATATTACCAGGGAGAAAAAAGAAGTAATCTTTTTAAATATTTAAGAGATATATCAATTAATTACAACATATGGACCATATTTATGTTATTATTTAAAGAAACTAAATGGAAAAAAGCTATGAATCAGGAACATTTGAACACTGGATGGATATTTGATGATATGTGGAGTAATTGTTAATTTTAAAGGTGTGACAATGGGATTGTAGCTTTTTAATAAATTTATTTTTTTGTATATATTTTTATTTTTGCCTGCGTTGGGTCTTTGTTGCTGCGCACAAGCTTTCTCTAGTTGCAGTGAGCAGGGGCTCCTCTTCGTTGCGGTGTGTGGGCTTCTCATTGCGGTAGCTTCTCTTGTTGCGGAGCACGAGCTCTAGGCACGCGCGGGCTTCAGTAGTTGTGGCATGTGGGCTCAGTAGTTGTGGCTCGCAGGCTCTAGAGTGCACACTCAACAGTTGTGGCACACGGGTTTAGTTGCTCCGCGGCATGTGGGTTCTTCCCGGGCCAGGGCTTGAACCCATGTCCCCTGCATTAGCAGGTGAATTCTTAACCACTGACCCACCAGGCAAATCCCCTGTAGCTTTTTAAAGTACCTGTTTTAGGGACTTCCCTGGCAGTCGAGTGGTTAAGACTCCGTGCTTCCACTGCAGGAGGCACGGGCTCGATCCCTGGTCAGGGAACTAAGATCCTGAATGCTGTGTGGTGAGGTCAAAGGTAAATAAATAAAGTATTTGTTTTAGCTACATACTGAAATATCTAGATGAAATCCAATAACTAGAATTTGCTGCAAAATAATCAAGTGGAGTGAGAAGTGGAGGGAGTATAATTGAAACCAAAATGGCTATGACTTGATAATTAGTGAAGCTGGGTAATGAGTATACATGGGAGTTTACTATTCTCCACATTTTTATATATGTTTGAAATTTTCATAATAAAAATTGGGATAAAAGAACTATCTTAAAAATATATACATGTAGAGTTGTACAATGTCATTTCATTAGCTTCTTAAAAGACAGTACTTTTGCTCTATCAGTAATGTGAAGTGGGGAAAAGTACTATGAACTCATATTTAAAGTGATGAACATGAGAAATAGATTGATCATGTTTAGGATAAAGATACATCTGTTTTAAGACAATCAAAGAGCTCATAAGACATCTGGTTGACTCACAGCTTGAAGGCAATGTGGGCACAGAGAGAAATTTTAGCAGCACATGGATGTGCAATGTGAAGTCAAACACAGACAATAGTTATAAACTGCCTATTGCACAATTAAAGTTATCACTTGTCAACATTCAAGGTAGGAAAAATCAGATCTGTTCTATGTAACCTGGAATGTCTGGTTATTAAAGGAAAACACAACCAAACTGATTATAGAGAGAAAAGTACAATGCTTTAGTAAACCTATATAGTTATAATTTGTAACTAGACTTTTAAGTCACCCAAACAAGATTACAATTACTTTTTATATGTGCTTAAAACAAACAGTTAAGAGAATGTTACTATTAGGTCACGATAGACTGTTTATGATAATCAAGGTCCCAGAGTCTACTCTACAGATTTAAAACTAAAGAAAAACACTTTTGGACTTCCCTGGCAGTCCAGTGGTTATGACTCCACACTTCCAATGCAGGGGGAGCAGGTTCGATCCCTGATCAGGGAACTAAAATCCCATATGCCGTGCGGTACGGCCAAAATAAAAGAAAAATAAAGAAAAACACTTTACCAAAAAGAAGATATAATCAAGCTAGACATCTCCAGAAAGCATTAAAAATATTTCAACTCTCAAACAGACTGTATCAAATATGTTTCTTAAATTCTCTCTGGAGAATATGTATATAAAAAAGCAAATACCTCTATTTAAAAATATAAGTATTAAAAAATGTAAGTATTAAGCATATTTAAAGAGGGCAGACCTGCTCAGTAATAGCCACTGAAGATCCACCAGATCCATTTCAAAGCAATGAGAAACAGAAAATGGGCACTAGAAGTAGTAGCATACTGCTCCCACTTAAAAGTCTCCAAAGTATCTGGAGGTGGATTTAATCTGGGTAACTGAGGATCCAGCAGCAGCCTTTCACCAGATAACATCAGTCTGAATGATCGTAGGTCCTGACTTCCATTCCAGTTTCCTGCTGTTAATGGAACTGGGCTCATAACCACAGCCAATTTGGCTGGAACACTAATTCCCACTTAGCATCTGTTTTGCTAGGAATGAAAGTAGGATAGTAGAGTCTGCTCTGGAAAATATCACTGAAAACTGTTTTAAATGCTTCTATTGTCTTCATTACGAATTGAACATAAACTGTTAGTGAATTTATTTCTTAGCCTTTTTGTAACAAAAGTGTGAGCAATTCTCAAAGACAAGGAGAAACTGAAAGGAAGGAAAAATGAGGAAATGCAATGAGGCAGAGGAGTCAGTACCCAACATAAGGTGGGGGAGGGCACCTTCAGCAGCACCCCCAACAAGAACTTCACAGGCTGCCTTTTAGCCTTTCAGCTAGCTTTTGGGTAGGAGTTACTAGAACCATATCCGAGAAGATGGCATCCAACAATCAAGGCAAATTGGATGTCTTTATTGTCTCAAGTGGGTATTTTGTATTTCTAAAGACTTCTTAATCCCTCCTGTACTGCTCTTCAAAATTATTCCCTAGACTTAAAAAATGAAAACAGGGCTTCCCTGGTGGCGCAGTGGTTGAGAGTCCGCCTGCCAATGCAGGGGACACGGGTTCGTGCCCCGGTCCGGGAAGATCCCACATGCCGCGGAGCGGCTGGGCCCGTGAGCCACGGCCGCTGAGCCTGCCCGTCCGGAGCCTGTGCTCCGCAACGGGATAAAGAAAACAGACTATTATTTCATCCAAAGAATTTTACTCAATATTTATTAAATGTAAGGCACTGGATTAAGCTTTAGATTTACAAAGTATCAATAATAAATCAGAGAAGGGGGGAGATATTTTTTTAAATATCAAAAATGTATAACATCTGAAATGGGTTACACAATTAGATAAACTGTATGCTTTAAAAATGCAACCATTAAAGCTGATTGTTAAATATAAGACACAGCACTGTCAATGTCCTTTTGAGTTTGCAAGTGCTTATTACATTTATTAGATAAATATAATTATGTCATCTCTGGGCCAAGGATAAATCTGAGGTCAAAAGGGAAAAAAATAGTGTATATATTTGTTTCTGGTATGGAAAAAACTTAGCTAAAGCCATTAAAAGAATGTGAAAAGGAAAAAGGGATAAGCATTGTCGACTTAAAAAAACGCACAATGTTAGAGTTTGTCTTTTTTTTTTTTTTTTTTTTTTTGCGGTACACGGGCCTCTCCCGTTGCAGAGCACAGGTTCCGGACGCGCAGGCTCAGCGGCCATGGCTCACGGGCCCAGCCGCTCCACGGCATGTGGGATCTTCTCAGACCCGGGCAGGAACCCGCGTCCCCTGCATCGGCAGGTGGACTCTCAACCACTGCGCCACCAGGGAAGCCCGAGAGCTTTGAGTTAAGTTTTATTTGGGGCAAAATAAGGACGGCAGCCCAGGAGACAGCATCCCAGGTAGCTCTGAGAAACTGCTCCAAAGAGGTAGGGGGGGAATGTCAGTATATATGTGATTTTGGTGAAGGGGGAGTATATGCAATCCAGCACAGACTTTTTTACGGAAGGTTTCTGCTAGTCACGAAGGTTAGATGTCACCATGAAGGATTTTAGTGTTTTTCTAGATATTAGGAGATAACAAGAATTGGGCTCATAAAATCAGCTCCTGAAAATATCTAACTATCTGAAGACCTGTTCTGCCAGTTTTTCCTGGAGCACAGAGTGCCTCATTTCTGGTCTCTACCCTGAACTCCTTTCAGGGGGCGTTGAAAATCAGCAGCTGCAGCAGCACATGATTTAATCCTTGTAGAGGTAGATGGCAAGTGCCAATGGAAAATGCCAATTTGTAGCTGACAGCATAATCCAGCTAAAACAGTTATCTATCCTAACAGCAATACAAAACGCAATGTTCAAAATTAATAACTCAAAACACATACTGTTCAGAAATACGGCTGTAAATTACATAAGAAACAGCTATGAGTTCAAAGCAGTTGTCTTTAGGGAAACGGAGAGGGAGCACTTTTAGTTTTAAGTCTTCTGACACTACATATTTGCCTTTTAAACTATATATTGTTTTGATTTTTAAAAAATTTAAAAACCAGAAAACCAACTGAAAGTATATTCAGAAAGCCAGAATTTCATGGTTTTCTCCTAAGACCTTGTCCTTCAAATCTCATATTTCTAAAACTATTTAATTGCTTCACTTTAAGAATTACTTCCTTTTTGGGAATTCCCTGGCAGTCCAGTGGTTAGGACTCGGCACTTTCACTGATGTGGGCCCAGGTTCAATCCCTGGTCAGGGAACTAAGATCCCACAAGCCGCACGGTGCGGCCAAAAAAATAAAAATAAAAAATAGGGGCTTCCCTGGTGGCACAGTGGTTGGGAGTCCATCTGCCGATGCAGGGGACGTGGGTTTGTGCCCCGGTCCAGGAGGATCCTGCATGCCGCGGAGCGGCTGGGCCCGTGGGCCATGTCCGCTGGGCCTGCGCGTCTGGAGCCTGTGCTCCATGACGGGAGAGGCCACGGCAGTGTGAGGCCCGCGTACAGCAAAAAAAAAAAAAAAAAAAAAAAAAAAAAAAAAAAAAAATCACTGCCCTTTCAAACACACACAGAAGAATAGAAAAATATGAACACCCATCCCAACTATTCAGATTTCAAAAGCTTTTTTTTTGTTTTTTAAGGTTGCACCTCGATGCATGTGGGATCTTATTTTCCCAGACCAGGGATGGAGCCTGTGCCCCCTGCATTGGGAACTCAGAGTCTTAACCACTGATCTCCAGGGAAGTCCCAGATTTCAGAAAAGTTTATCTTTTGACTTATTTGCTTCTTTTTTATTTAAGAACCAGTAATAGTGAAATACTACTTCATTTAAAAATATTACATAGTATGTCAAATATGTGTATCTTACTGCGAATTAATTATACCTAAATAAAGTTGTTTAAAATATTAAAAATGGGGCTTCCCTGGTGGCGCAGTGGTTGAGAGTCCGCCTGCCGATGCAGGGGACACGGGTTCGTGCCCCAGTCTGTGGGAGGATCCCACATGCCGCGGAGCGGCTAGGCCCGTGAGCCATGGCCACTGAGCCTGCGTGTCCAGAGCCTGTGCCCCACAACGGGAGAGGCCACAACAGTGAGAGGCCCGCGTACCGCAAAAAAAAAAAAAAAAAAAAAAAAAAAAAAATATATATATATATAAAATGTATATTTATTCAGCTCCTACTATATACCAGGCATGATTCTAGGTGGTGCTTGGGATACATACTGAATAAAATAGATCCCAGCCCCTGTGGACATTACATTCTGGTGGTGCTGTTTGCTTTTCAGTTGACAGTTTTCCAACATTATTTTCAACTACTCTAAAATAATCCTTTAGTTTAGATATGATCCTGACTGTCTCATAAACATAACATGTTCATTCCACTTCTTTGTTCACACTGTAACCACCCTTCTGATTTTGGACACAAGCAGCAGCAAGCAGTAGCAGGAAGCAAGATCTTAGTTCTGGGACAGGGAGTCCTAACCACTGGACCACAAGGGCCACCAGCTAGGGCCTGGGTCCCTGTTTCTTACCTGTCTTGTCAGGAAAGAATTCAGGCAAGGAGGCAAAAGGTAAAGAGAAAAGCAAAAAGTTTATTGGAAAAACAAAGTACATGCAGAAAGACGCATGGGCAAACTCAGAGAAGCGTCGCGCCCTCGGGAAGTTTAAATCCTTTATAAGGGGGCAGTCTTCCAGGTCTTTGTCTTCTTTTGACCAATAGTAGTGTTGTGACCCCATGCCTAATTTGTTTCTGGACCCTCCCCTGCGTGCGCACGCACCCCTAAGTTAAGGTGGAGCCCACCGAGAAGGCCTCTGGGAGGAGATAGCAGGACTTACTATGGTCTGGCATCCCCTGCCTTTTTGACTCCATGAAGGCTTTTGCACATGCGTAATGTCTCCCTTGTCCCAAGGATGGGAAGTGTATGACCTCTTGATCCTTTAATAGGGTTTAGTCCCACTCTCTCCCTGCCATAAAAATGCCCAATGTCTGGTTATATACCCTATTCCTGTTGCTGGTTTTTATAACGAGGTGCAGATCTTGAAATATAGAGAGGAGTCTGGTCATAAATATGTAGTCCTGGAGCCCATTTGTCTCTTGCTTCAGGAAGTGTAAACAGGGGGCTGGTAATGAATATCCAGCTTGGAGCCCATCTTCTTCTCACCCCAGGAGGTGTGAACAGGAGGTCAGTTGTAAATGCCTAGCCTGGAGCCCATCTATCTCCAGCCTCACTTCTAGGCATTCAAATCTAAATTATCCTTCGAGTCCCAGCTCAAGATCTACTTCTACTGTAAAGGTGAAATAGTAAACCCTTATTAGTAATCCTCTCCTAAAGCATTTAGATTTCTGGCATTTAAATCATATTGTCTGATATTATTTACTATTGTTTCTTTTAGCTCTACTAGATCCAAGATCCTCGAAGACAGGTATCACAACTTACACATTTCCTGTTTCTTCCGTAGTGCTTAGCAAGTGCAAAACAAGGACTAGCCATCCTTAGAGTATCTCACTATGTTTCCTGTTAATAGGTTATTGTTCTCTAGCAAATTACTAATGTTTTTCATCATTTCGTAGTTATAAGCTACTGATAATTGTTTTTACTTGTTTCATGACAGCAAAAGAGAATGAAGAACAGACCCTGGATTCAAAGTATCCTGTACTGGAATACTGGCTACATCATTTTTTTTGTTTGTTTGTTTTTGCGGCTACATCATTTTTGAGCTTAAGTGTTGTTATTTAACTTCTCTAAGTCCTAGTTGCCTAACTTGTAACTTGGAAATAATTATCCTCCTAAGAAGGTTATTTCGAGAACAAAAGAAATACAATAATGAAAATACAATAATGTTACGCTCCCTTCTCTTTTCCCAGACCACAATCATAACCTCTGTTACAAGGACTTATGGTAAGAAAACACCTTCAGACTTAAGTCTCAAAAGTTTTAATTTGGGGACTTCCCTGGTGGTCCAGTGGTAAAGAATCTGCCTTCCAATGCAGGGGACGTGGGTTCAATCCCTTGTCAGGAAACTAAGGTCCCACATGCCGCGAGGCAACTAAGCCCACGTGCCACTACTGTGCTCGTGCATCTCAATGAGAGAGCCCACATGCCCTGGAGCCTGTGCGCCACAACCAGAGAGAGAAAACCTGCATGCCATAACTGGAGAGAAGCCCATGCGCTGCAACTAGAGAGAAACCTGAGCAGACCTGCGCTGTATCGAAAAGGATCCCGCATGCCTCAACAAAGAACCTGTGTGCCACAACTAAGACCTGACGCAGCCAAAAAAAAATTAAGGAAAATAAATAAAAAAAGAACAAAAAAAAATTTTTTTAATAATAATTTTTAAAAAGTTTTAATTTTGACATGGCTATGAAATTTTACTTTTGATTTCATTAATTAAACAACATTTGTATATTTACTGAACCTCCCACCACTGTGTATAAAGCACTGGTTTAGAACTAATGATAGGAGAGTCAATAGGACAGACACAGTATCTATCACCAGGGAGTTTACAGACTAACAAGGAAAAACATACTGAATGTTTATCCTTGGCATAGAATTATGAAGTAAAAACTCATTCTATAATGGACATAAAGTCACCATTATTTTAGGTATTTCCTACCATAAATCAGTAATATGGAAATGGACCATGTAAAATTTATATCTATTGAGTGTCTACAATCATCAGTCATGTGACACGAATGAACCTAAGTCGTCGTGTACTGTATGTAGAGAATAAAGAAGCCATCTGACAAATATCTTAGTTACCAGTATGAGGCTGGGCATCAGAATGGACTGATGAACAGAATTTCCTTCATTTTGCTTCAGTTTACTTCTAATCAGTACCACTACCATCTTACATTTGTACTGTACATCAGTTTACTCAACACCTTCTCAAATATTATCTCACTTACTCCCAACAACTGCAGTAATAAAATCAGTCAGGAACCAGAGTAGACTGAGCTTTTTGGAACATATCGATCAACTGAAACGAAAATTCAGTCAAAATAGATTTAGACTACTAAGAAATGTAGTCTTTTAAATGTATACATTAGAATTTGAAAGAAAAACTTGCATATTACAAATTTTACTTATTTTTATAAACATACACTATGGGCTATTTTCTTTAAGATTATGGATTTACATCAAGATATTATGCCACTAGGCCTGCTATGTAGAAGCTGAAGTTTCTCTTTAAAGAAACCATTGAAAAAAATAATAATAATAATAATAATAAAGAAACCATTGGATCACCTTTCAGTTACATCTTCTATGGAATAGGATTAGGCTTCCAAGAGCAAACTATGGGAGCATCAGATCAAACACTTTAAAAGACAGTTTATTTGTATATTTTGTGAATTCTAGTTTATTAACTATTATGTATACAACAAAAAAATGAAATCTTTTGGGAAGTTTCAGCTTATCTTAGCTGTAATTGCAGTAATGAAGAAAATACATTTTTGTTGTCTTCTAGAAAAAATTGTTAATAAGGGAGTTATATGCTCCCAAAGACCAAAGTGATAGTGACAAAAGTAATTTAAATGAGAAAATCCTAGAAGGTGAAACTTCTGCAGAAACTGTTAAGGTTGCTGAGTCAGCCATCCTCTTGACACCAAGATGTTTGCATTTCAGAATGGGCTCCATACTGAAATGTTATTTACCTTGCAAAACCCATCTCAAATACAATCTCAAAAAAACCTTCCATAATTCCTCCAAAAGGCATGAATATAGAATTGCTAACACAGCAAGGAGAGATCAGTTATGTACTCTTGGTGTTACTGAGTCCAAGCTCGCTCTGCTTGCCACACAACTGGCCAAAATCAGAGACGAGGTGCTGAGGCAAGGAACACGACTTTATTTGGAAAGCCGGAAGACCAAGAAGGTGGCAGATAAGTGTCTCTGAAAAACCATCTTCCAGGGGTGTGGATGCCAGTTTCTTTTATAGCACAGAGAGGGGGAGGAGATGAGGAAGTAAAGTAAAAAGGCCATAAGTTTTGCAAATATCCCCTGGAATGGCCAGCCTGGAGGAGGGGATATGTTAATTTCTTCTTTCTTGTGGCCATCCACAGGTGGAACAGGGTCCAGATGTTTCCCTGAACAAAGTCACTTTGGTTTAACCTTCAGGCAGAGGGGCAGGGTTCCCCCAGGCAGGGCGTTATGTATACACACTATCCTTTTAGTGAACAAAAGCAGCAGAAAGCAAAGGTTACAGAAACGGATCCAACATGGAGTCCAATTTGGCTCTTCCCTGTTACATTAGAATTTCCCCCACCATCACAGCCACAAACCTAGTCCCAGAGACCATCTCTGGGTGGTTTCCCCACATCCATTCTTGTCCCCATTCAATTCAGTGTCTACACAGGAGTCAGGGTGACCTTTTTGATTAAGATACAAATTTGACTGTGTGACTTCCTTGCTTAAAATCTTTCAGGGACCTTCCACTACTCTTCAAATAAGATCTAAATCCTTTGGATAACATGACAGGGGAGTTCACTGCAATGTCCTCTCACTACATTTGAGTGGTTTGAAAACTTCCCTATAAAAGTTTAAAGAAAGAAAAGAAAAAGCTGGTCCTAAATCCTTAACATTGTTTAAAAGGCCCCACATCATCTCTGGGGCCCTAACCACAGCCCCCTTTCGCTTTCCACACTCTTTCCAACTGCTCTTACCTTCAGTTCCCAAAACCTTCCCAAGCCTCTGTGGAACGGATTTCCTTTACCTGGACCTTTCTTCCCTCATTTGGGAGTCACCTTCACCTAATTCCTACTTACCCGTAATAACTTGAGTGCAAAGATTACTGTCCTAGGGAAACTTTAACTGATTTCTTCAGCTGGGATATGTACCCCAATTATACGCTCTCACAACACCCTACATTCTTCCTTTTTAGCTTCTAAGTAGACTGGCATTCACTTGTGTGGTTACTTGTGTCCTCCAATGACAATGTAAAGTCTTCAAAGGCAAAAACCTATAATGGTCACCATCATATCCCTAGTACTCAGCACACAACAGGTACTAAAAACACTCGGATGATAAACTAGGTAATTAACATTAAATATTAAGTAATTAAAGTATGCATGTAAAGTATTTACCACACGCAGGGCTAAGAGTCAGTGCTCAACGCGTTGTAGTTTTTGCCTTGCATCACTGTTTGTGTGCTTAATCACTCCCACCATCCTGCACACAATTCTTATTCATTTTTGGATTCCATCAGTGCCTCGCTCTAACTTCAGTGTTACACATACATGCTCAACATTCACTGGATTTAACTGCTTTTTAAATCAATATGACTCTCAGCATATTTACATAGAAGACACAACATCAACTTTTAAAGAGTTTCCCATTAAAACTAAAGTACCAATATAATTAAAAACCTTATCAACAGTCCAAAAACACACTTGAGCTATGACTATGAGTGAAGAAGCTGGTTTTCACGTCGCTTATACAATCTGTCACACTTTACAAATCCACATTGACATAAACACAAACGGTAAATTTCCTACATTTATTATTTTATTTTTTCTTACTTTTTTTTTTTTTTTTTTTTTTTTTTTTTGCGGTACGCGGGCCTCTCACTGTTGTGGCCTCTCCCGTTGCGGAGCACAGGCTCCGGACGCGCAGGCTCAGCGGCCCTGGCTCACGGGCCCAGCCGCTCCGCGGCACGTGGGATCTTCCCGGACCGGGGCACGAACCCGTGTCCCCTGCATCGGCAGGCGGACTCTCAACCACTGCGCCATCAGGGAAGCCCTATCATTACTTCTTTTAAATTTATTTTTTTGGTCGCCTTTCTGCATGCGGGATGTTAGTTCCCCCGACTAGGGGAGGCACCCGCGCCCCTGAAAGGGAAGCGCGGAATCTTAACCACTGGACCGCCAGGGAAGTCCCACCTGTCTTTATTTTCTGTGATCTCGAATAAGTACGAAGGAAGCAACGCTGGATGCCACACTAACGTTCGTCATTGCTAACAAGTAACAAACTGCAAATAAAAATCGGACACAGAAAAAAAGAAATTAAATATGAAAACAGAGACCATCTAGCCTACAAAAGTGAGTTGCGGGAGGCAGCTAATGAAGTTACCGAAGAAATGTCCACCCCAAACAGACATGCTCTGGATTTCTGTACTGCACTTCTGCATTTTGAGAATAGAGAACTCGAAGTTTCTGAGCGCTCGCAGAGAGAGAAAACCACCGTGGCGCTTTCCCGGAGTCCGCCGCTCGGGAAAGCAGCGCAGTAAGCGGGCCCAAAGCCGCGCCTCACCTGCGCTGACCAGGAGTCCCGCCCCGGCCGTCGCGCGACTGTGCCCTTTCGGGGTCACAGACGCGAGCAAACCGAGACAAAGACCGGGTGCGGCGACTCGGCCCGACCCAACGACCGCCACCGCCCCGCCCGGGAAACGCCCGCCCACCCCCGGCGGCCGGCGCAGCGGAGCGCCGCACGGCCCCAGTTAACTCACCTCCGGGCGCGGCCGCTGGAGGGGGCCCCGCCACGCCGTCGCCTCGCGGCCTCGTCCTCAATTTGCTCAGGGACCGCGGGCGCCGCCGCCCCTCACACTGGGAGCATTACTGTCCCCAGACCCCCTCAAGCTCGGTTGCCGCACCGCTGCGACCCTGCGCGCCTCCCTCGGACACTGCCGCCCGGCGCCGAGGACGCGCCGAGGCCGGCACTGCGCAGACCCGAGAGCGCGCGCGGGGCCGCGGGGGCGCGCGGGGGCGCGCGGGGGCGGGGCTGGCGGCGCCAGCCGCTTCGGGCCGCAGCGTTACCCGCGCGAATGGCGGCCGCCTCTCTCTTCCCGTGGGCGCTGCTGCTCCTTGCCTCCTCACCCGACGCGGAAAATGCAGAGAGCTACCCACCTGAGAACCCAGCATCAACTTACCTCCGTACGTCGTCAGCCGCTGATTGAATCCGTGGAGAGATTTACCTGCATTCTGACCATGTTGAACTTCACCTGAGACCTGTGATTCTGGAAAGCAAAGGTTAAAAAAAAAATTCTCCCATCCTTTCATGCCCCTGAAAGGGCTGACAGCAAGGAAGAAACCACCCTTCCCCACGTGGTTTAGATAAGACTCAGGGATGCCCCCTTGTTTACCTATGACAAGGTCAGACATAGACCCTCCAAATGCCCTTTTTTTTTTTTTTGCCTCATAAATGATTAGCTTTACTTATTGTTCTCACTGACCAATCTGGACAAAATACCAGCTACCTTGTTTTGACCAAACTTAAGCTTCTCTCCTTCCTCCAGGCTCCTAAACTTTGACCCACCCTCATCCTGATCCAGCGTACAAGCCCTCCTTCACCATCACTCCTGAAAAATAGGCTGACCTCCATGTAAACCACTCTGATCTGCCACGAGATCACTGCCACCTCCACCCACCCATTCCACTGTGCCCCACACCCAGTTCTTTGTAGCCTTTGTTCGCTCTCCCTATACAAGAAGGGCCATTTTCTGTCTGACCTTGGAGACAGTTGCAGACTTCACGGTCATAGCCTTGCCCTGTAGCGATGGTTGTTGCCTCATCCCCCAAACCCCATTGCAGTAGTTCCTTTTCCTCTTCTTGGAATAAACCTTTCCAATAAAGTCTCTCTTTATCTAAATCCAGGATTTTTTTTTTTTGACAATTGAACATTCTCCCCATTGTAATTGTCCTCCAGCCTTATTTCAGTAGTCTTCCCCCTCCCCCCAATAATCCTTTCAAATATAATCTCTATTTCATATTTGTTTTTACGTGACAGTTTTTTTTTTTACATAAATACTTGGGCAAAACATTTATTATTTTAAACTAAGGGACATTTGTTACAGCAGGAATATTCTACTGGGTTAGGCAGTTCAGTGAAAGGTGCATCCTTTGTTCCTTTGTTCCTCCCTCCCTCCCTTCCTTCCTATTTCTTTCTGTCTCTCTCTCTCTCCCTTTCTATTTCTCTCCCTATCTTTTTCTTCCTTTTTTCCTTTTTTTAAAAAAATAAATCTTGGAATATAATTGCTTCACAATACTGTGTTAGTTTCTGTTGCACAACAAAGGAAATCAGCCATATGCATACACATGTCCCCATATCGCCTCCCTTCCAGCCTCCCTATCCCACCCCTCTAGGTCATCGCACAGAGCCCATCTCCCTTTTACTTGATAGTTTTTAGTGCTGGAATTCAGATTGATACTGGGCCTCACCTACAGGCCCCTGCCATCCCCACACAGGTAAAGGCACCCTCTTCCTTATGAGAGCAATTCTGCGATCCCGTGGTGAGTTCAGCTTCAAACCAGTTCTCCAGAAATCTTGTCTGTTGAAGCCACTGGTAAGGAGTTACTTTGATTCCTTAGGGCAAAAAGACTTTTCTATGAATGGCCTTGATGTGAGGCCTCTTCTTTTTCCTGTTCTTTTATGTCCCAGGACCATTTGATAAAGAGAGGACTCTTCCCTGGTCAAAAATCAACTGACCCTAGATATGTTGGTTTATTTCTGGACTCAAAATTCTGTTCCATTTATCTATATATCTGTCCTTACACCAGTGCTGTTATCCAATGGGGGTTCTGCTGCTTGCCGCTTACAAAGTCAGTTACATACTCACAAATGTTGGTAGTGTAAGGAACGGCACCAAGAAACGGAGGAGAGCTTAAACAAGCTTTATTTGGGCCCGCTCCCGGGCGAGGTTCACTGGTCCGAGAGAAAGGGGCCAGAGAAGTCGCGCCCGGGCGAGGGTTTGGGCAGAATTTATAGGGGAAGAAGGGAAAGGGGTGTGGTGAATCCGGGAGGGCGCAGGTTATTCCTTATTTGGTTGTCTCTTCGGGTATCGTGGCAATATCCAGTGCCGGTTGCATCCGTCTTGGGATCGTTAGTCTCGCCCCTCCGAAAAGGCGGGAAGGCTGCTCCGGGTGGAAAGTCCCCAGGTCAGTTCCTAGAACTGGGTGGTCCGGAAAGTCTCCAGGTCAGTTTCTGGAAGTGGGTGGTCCGGAAAGTTTCGGTCTGATGCAACCTGTGAGTCTGATTGCGTTCCCCTGCCTCGGGCCAGTTGGCCTTACAGGTAGCAAAGGAAAGGTGCCTCTAATCAGAATGCTGGGCACTTCCCTGGTGGCACAGTGGTTAGGAATCCGCCTGCCAATTCAGGGGACACGGGTTTGAGCCCTGGTCCGCGAAAATTCCACATGCCATGGAGCAACTAAGCCCGAGAGCCACAACTACTGATCCTGCGCTCTAGAGCCCGTGAGCCACAACTACTGAGTACACGTGCCACAACTACGGAAGCCTGCATGCCTAGAGCCTGTGCTCCTCAACAAGAGAAGCCACTGCAATGAGAAGCCCACGCACCACAACAAAGAGTAGCCCCACTCACCGCAACTAGAGAAAGCCTGCGTGCAATAATGAAGACCCAATGCAACCAACAATAAAATAAATAAATAATAAATGAATTTATTAAAACAAAAATCAGAATGCTGGCAATCTGGGGTGATGGTGGACTCAGGGTCCCCCAAAAACCACCTCCGAAAATTCTGCTCAGCCATGAAAGTTTTAAAGGGAAGGAGAGAAGTAATCTCAGTTAATCATTGCGATATGGGGTCAGAGTCGTTGCCATCCCCCACCTGCCTGCAGGCTCCTTGACTTCTTGTGATCTTCCTCTAGATGTTATACAGTTTGGTTCACACAGTTTGGTCACACAGTTTGTGCGGGAGATTACTGAAGGGGAAGCTAGGGGAGAGATTTGGTCATCTGTTAATTACTTATTCTTCATTTCGACTTCTTTGATCTATGGAAAGAACTGACAAGTTAGGCAAAGTATTGTGTGATTAAAAGATTTGAAAGGTGTGTGTGGGCCAGAGATGAGTAGAGCATGGGGGTTAAAAATTAGTTATACTATAGCTTTGCTAAAGTGACAAGAAAAGGGGCTTTCTGATGAGGGTGATCTCCTGCAAAGAGCTGCTTACAGTACCATAATGTTTTTGTTTTTTTTTAAGATGTTGGGGGTAGGAGTTTAGTAATTTATTTATTTATTTTTGCTGTGTTGGGTCTTCGTTTCTGTGCGACGGCTTTCTCTAGTTGTGGCAAGCGGGGGCCACTCTTCATCGCGGTGCGCGGGCCTCTCACTATCGCAGCCTCTCTTGTCGCGGAGCACAGGCTCCAGACGCGCAGGCTCAGTAGTTGTGGCTCACGGGCCTAGTTGCTCTGTGGCATGTGGGATCCTCCCAGATCAGGGCTCAGACCCGTGTCTCCTGCATTAGCAGGCAGATTCTCAACCACTGTGCCACCAGGGAAGCCCCCCATAATGTTTTAATTACTGTAGCTTTATAGTAGGTTTTTAAATCAGGAAGTGTGAGTCCTCCAACTTTGTTCTTTTTAAAAATTGTTTTCGTTATTCCAGGTCCCTTGCAATTTAAGACCAGCTCTTTCTTTTCTGTAAAAAAAAAAAAAAAAGAATTTTAGTAGGAATTGCTTTGAATTGGTAGAGCAATTCGAGTATTGACATCTTAACAGTGTTAAGTTTTTTCAAACCATGAATATGGACATCTTTCCATTTACTTATGTCTTCTTTGTTTTGTAGTTTTCAGTGTACAAGTCTTGTACCTCCTTGGTTAAATTTATTCCTAAGTATTTTATTTTTATTGATGCTGTTCTGAAAGGAATTGCTTTCTTAATTTCCTTTGGGATTTTTCATCATTAGTGTATACCACTGATTTTTGTGTGTTGATCTTGTATACAGCATCTTTGCTGAATTCATTTATTAGCTCTGATAGTTGTGTGGGTTTTAAAAAATAGATTCTTGGGAATACGCTGGCAGTCCAGTGATTAGGACTCCACGTTTTCACTGCCACGTTTTCACAATCCCTGGTCAGCGAACTAAGATCCTGCAAACCGTGCAGCATGGCCAAAAAATAAAACAAATAAAAATTTAAAATAGATTCTGTAGTATTTTGTACATACAAGATCACATCATCTGTGAATAGAGATAGTTTTACTTCTTCCTTTCTAATTTGGGTGGCATTTATTTATTAAAAATTTTTGCCTAATTATTCTGGCTAGAACTTCCCATATAATTTTGAATAGAAATGGCAAAAGTGGGCTTCCTTGTCTTATTCATAATCTTAAGGGGAAAGCTTTTAACCTTTCACCATTGAGTATGATTGCCCTTTCTCATGTTGAAGAAACTCCCTTCTAGTCATAGTTTGTTGAGTGTTTTTATCATGAAAGTTTCTTGGATTTTGTCAAATACTTTTCTGTGTCAATTGAGATGATCATGTGTTTTCTTTTCTTCATTCTATTAATTTAGTGTATTACACTGATTGATTTTTTTCAGTGCAAATCTGTTTATTGGTTTCCTCTTAATCTTTTAGTTGGGCATCTGGGAAGGGGGTATTAGTACATCTGTAGTTAACCTTCTATTTTAATCTGCTTAACTATATTCAGTGAATGATCTATTTTAATGCCCTTCCATCTTGCTTATTAAAGAACAAGTTGACATCTTGGACTTAGATCTAGGTATACTTATCTGGTGTAATATCTAATAGATAGAGCTCATGGTCCCAAGACCATTAACAAACAGTCCCTTTTTTTCTTACAAATTTGGAATGCTACCTTATATACCAAATCCCCATCAATGCTGAGGACTGTTCTGGGCCCTGTATTCTGGGTCTGTGTTCTGTTCTGCTGATCTATTTTTTGACTTCTGTTAACAATAGAACAATAATCAAAATACTGTCGGGTTTTTGTTATTGTTTTGGTTTGGTTTTTTTTTTTACCTTTTTTTTTTTTTTTGCGGTACGCGGACCTCTCACTGTTGTGGCCTCTCCCGTTGCGGAGCACAGGCTCCGGATGGCAGGCTCAGCGGCCATGGCTCAGGGGCCCAGCCGCTCCGTGGCACGTGGGATCTTCCCAGACTGGGGCACAAGCCCGTGTCCCCTGCATCGGCAGGCAGACTCTCAACCACTGCGCCACCAGGTAAGGCCTACATTTTTTTTAATATGATCTTTTTTTTTTAATAAGCTCAGTTGCTTTTTTTGTTATTTTATTGTTTATTTTATTTTTGGCCGTGTTGGGTCTTTGTTGCTGTGTGCGGGCTTTCTCTAGTTGTGGCAAGCAGGGGCTACTCTTCATTGTGGTACACGGGCTTCTCATTGCAGTGGCTACTCTTGTTGTGAATCATGGCCTCTAGGCGTGCGGGCTTCAGTAGTTGTGGCTCGCGGGCTCTAGAGCACAGGCTCAGTAGTTGTGGCGCACGGGCTCGAACCCATGTCCCCTGCATTGGCAGGTGTATTCTTAACCACTGTGCCACCAGGGAAGTCCTTTTTTTTTTTCTTTACCATTTTTAAGTGGCATTAAGTACTTTCACAATCTTGTGCAACTCACCGCTATCCACTTCCAAGACATTTTCATCACCCAAACGGAAACTCTGTATCCATTTTAACAATAACTCCTCAATCCACTCCCTCATTCCTCCAGCATCTGATAATCTCTTTCTATCTCTATGAAGTTGCCCTATTCTAGGTACCTCTTATAAGAGGAATCGTATAATATTTGTCCTTTTGTGTCTGGCTTATTTCACTTAGTTTAATGTTTTACAAGTTCATCATGTTGTATGATATCAGAATTTCATTCCTTTTTATGTTAAATAATATTCCATTGTATGTATACAATATATATCACATTCTGTTTATTCAGTCATCTGTGGATGGACATCTGGATTGTTTCTACCTCTTGACTATTGTGAATAATGCTGCTGTGAACATTGGTGTACAAGTATCCAATTAAGTCTCTGCTTTCAGTTCTTTTGGGTATATACCTAGACATGGAATTAATGGATCATATGGTATTTCTTTTCTTTTTTTAAAATATTTATGTATTTATTTAGGCTGTGCCAGGTCTTAGTTGCAGCATGCGTGATCTTTAGTTGCAGCATGCGGACTTCTTAGCTGCGGCATGTGAACTTTTAGTTGTGGCATGCATGCATTATCCGACCAGGGATCAAACCTGGGCCCCCTTCATTAGGAGCACAGAGTCTTACTCACTGGACCAGCAGGGAAGTCCCCATATGGTATTTCTATGTTTAATTATTTGAGGAACTGCCAAGGTGTAAAATAAGTGCAGCATTTTACGTTCCAGTCAGCAATGAACAAGGGTTTCAATTTCTCCGTATCCTCAACACACTTGTTATTTTCTGTTTTTGTTTGTTTTTTATAAAATGGCCATCTTAATGGGTGTGAAGTTGTATCTCATTACAGTTTTGATTTGTATTTCCCTAGTGACTAACGATGTTGAATATCTTTTCATGCGGCTCTTAACTTTTGTATATCTTATTTGGAGAAATGTCTAATCAAGTCCTTTGCCCATTTTTTTTTTTTTTTTTTTGCGGTACACGGGCCTCTCACTGTTGTGGCCTCTCCCGTTGCGGAGCACAGGCTCCGGACACGCAGGCCCAGCGGCCATGGCTCACGGGCCCAGCCGCTCAGCAGCATGTGGGATCTTCCCGGACCGGGGCACGAACCCGTGTCCCCTGCATCGGCAGGCGGACTCTCAACCACTGCGCCACCAGGGAAGCCCAGTTTTTGGGTTTTTTTTTAAAGATTTTTTTGATGTGGACCATTTTTAAAGTCTTTTATTGAATTTGTTATAATATTGCTTCTATTTTATGTTTTGGTTTTTTGGCCACAAGGCTTGTGAGATCTTAGCTCCCCCACTGGGAATCGAACACACACACCCTGTATTGGAAGGTGACATTTTAAAAAAAATAAATTTATTTATTTTATTTATTTTATTTTTGGCTGCATTGGGTCTTCATTGCTGTGCATGGGCTTTCTCTACTTGCGGTGAGTGGGGGCTACTCTTCATTGCGGTGGCTTCTCTTGTTGCAGAGAACAGGCTCTAGGCACGCGGGCTTCAGTAGTTGGGGCACTCGGGCTCAGTAGTTGTGGATTGCAGGCTCTAGAGCAGAGGCTCAGTAGTTGTAGCACACAGGCTTAGTTGCTCCGTGGCATGTGGGATCTTCCCAGACCAGGGCTCGAACCTGTGTCCCCTGTATTGGCAGGCAGACTCTCAACCACTGTGCCACCAGGGAAGCCCCGGAGGTGACATCTTAATCACTGGACTGCAGGGAAGTCCCTGATATACAAGTTTTTAATTTTGATAAAGTTCAGTTTATCTGTTTTTTCTTTTTTTCCCCTTGTGCTTCTGGCAGAAACTATTGCTCTCTCAAATGTCATGAAGATTTTCCTCTATGTTTTTCTCTAAGCATTCTATAGTTTTTGCTCTTACATTAGGTGTTTGATCCATTTTTTATTTATTTGTTTATTTATTTATTTATGGCTGCATTGGGTCTTTGTTGCTGCGTACAGGCTTTTTCTCTAGTCGCGGCAAGCGGGGGCTACTCTTCGCCGTGATGTGTGGGCTTCTCATTGCGGTGGCTTCTCTTGTTGCAGAGCACGGGCTCTAGGTGTGCGGGCTTCAGTAGTTGTGACACGTGGGCTCAGTAGTTGTGGCTCACAGGCTCTAGAGTGCAGGCTCAGTAGTTGTGGTGCACGGGCTTAGTTGCTGTATGGCATGTGGGATCTTTCCGGACCAGGGCTCAAACCTGTGTTCCCTGCATTGGCAGGCGGAGTCTTAACCACTGTGCCACCAGGGAAGCTCCTTAAATTTAGATTTAAATAGCCATATGTGGTAGTTATCATATTGGAGAGTATAAAATGCTAATGTCACCAATTCTGATTTTGTCTAATGATTCAGTGTTCATAAAATGTGTCATGCTTCTTAGAAATACCGTCTCTTGGAACTCATCTTATACTTATGGAATCAGTACCAACTCTTCTCTAAGGACCTCCTTATAGAGTTACAGTGTCTACCTTAACTTCATCAGAAGTAAAGCAAAAAAACAAAAAACCCAACTAATTTTGTCCTTGCTTATCCTTGCAGTTAAGTCTTTATATTCTATTATCATTATTTTCTGTTCTTATTTTTATCAATACTTTCTCCCAGTCTGTGGCTTACCACAGCAGTGAAAGTGCCAAGTTTTAACCACTGGACTGCCAGGGAATTCCCCATGGCTTGCCTTTTAATTTTCTTAAAAGTGGTTTTCAAAGTGAAGGCCCAATCTATCAACTTTTTCCTTAATAGTTTATGCTTTGGTGTCCTTTTTTTTTTGGCCGCGCCCTGTGGCATGCAGGATTTCAGTTCCCTTACCAGGTATCAAACAAGTGCCCCCTGCAACGGAAGCATGGAGTCTTAACCACTGGACTGCCAGGGAAGTCCCATTTTTGGGTCCTTTGTAATAAGACTTTGCCTACCCCATGGTAGGTTTTTTTTTTTTTTTTTGGCGGTATGCGGGCCTCTCACTGCTGTGGCCCCTCCCGTTGCCGAGCACAGGCTCCGGACGCGCAGGCCCAGCGGCCATGGCTCACGGGCCCAGCTGCTCCGTGGCATGTGGGATCTTCCCGGACCAGGGTACGAACCCGTGTCCCCTGCATCGGCAGGTGGACTCTCAACCACTGCGCCACCAGGGAAGCCCCAAGGTAGGTTTTATTGTAAAAAAAATTATAGTTTTGGCCTTGCGTTTAAGTGTGTGATCAATTTGAAGTTATTCTTTCTACATAGAATGAGGTAATGGTCAAGGCTTCCCCGCCCCCTTGCCACAGGGATATACAGTTGTTCTATTGTAGAATCATTAATTGAATAGGCTATCCTTTCTCTATTAATTACCTTGTCCTCTTTGCAAAAATCAATTAACCATATATGTGAGTTTCTTTCTGGACTCTATTCTTTTCCATTGAGCTCTTTGATTATATATCTACACTATATTATTATACCTTTGTTGTAAGACTTAAAATGAAGTAGTGTAAGTTCTGTATTTTTGTCTTTTCCTGATTGTTTAGGTGATGATTCAGTTTCTCAATTTCTACAAAATGTCTGCTGGGATTTTGACTGGGATTGGCTTGGATCTGTTGATCAATTTGGGGATAATAATTTTCATCCTAACAATATTAAGTCATCTGGTAAATCTCTCCACTTATTTAGATCTTCCTTTTTTTCCTTAGCAGTGTTTTTTAGTTTTCAGTATATAGATTATATATTGTTCATTACAACTGTACAGAAATAAATTTTAAATAAATTGATGCCTTGTGACTTTGCTAAACTTTATCACATATTAGACCTACTAGTTTATTTATTTATTTATTATTATTGTTTTTAAGATTTCCCATGAGATTATCATAGGACATAATAGTTCCTTCTTCATTTCCAAATTATATACCTTTTATTTACTTTTCTTTACTATTGCATTGCCTAGGACTTTCAGTCCAGTGTTGAATAGAAATGATTAGAGCAGACGTCCTTGCCTTGTTCTTGAAATTAGGGGGAAAGAAATCAATGTCACCATTTATTATGATGCTGGATATAGGATTTTTTTTTAAAATTATTTTTTATTTTTGGCCGTGTCGGGTCTTAGTTGCAGCACGCAGGACCTGCGTTGAGGCATGAGGGATTTTTCATTGTGGCATGCGGGTTTCTCTCTAGTTGTGGCACACAGGCTCCAGGGTGCGTGCACTCTGTAGTTTGTGGCACGCAGGCTCTCTAGTTGAGGTGTGCGAGCTCAGTAGTTGTGGCGCGCAGCCTTGGTTGCCCTGCAGCATGTGAGATCTTAGTTCCCTGATCAGGGACGGAACCCCCGTCCCCTGCATTGTAAGGAGGATTCTTTACCACTGGACCACCAGGGAAGTCCCTGTGGTGCTCTTTATAAGGCTGAGGAAGTTACCTTCTATTCCTACTCTATTGAGTTTGCTAAAATCACAAATAGATGTTGAATATGTTAAATGTTTTTTTAGATCTACTCAGATGACCTTATGGTTTTTCTTCTTTATTGTGTTGATATGATGAATTACACTGATTATTTCAGTTTCAAATGTTTAACCAATCTTGTGTTCCTGGGGTAAATCCCACTTGGTCATGATTTATCAGTCTTTTTATATATTCATGGATTTGATTTCATAATATTTTGTTAAGGAATTTTTTTTGTCTCTTTATATATGTATAATAATTAGTTTGTGGGTTTATTTTATGCTGTTGGTTTTAATATAAGGGTTATGCTGACTTTGTAAGTGAATTGAGAAATATTTCTTCTATATTCCAAAAGAATCAGGGTTAGGGTTAGGATAAAACTGGTATTGTTTTTCCTTACATATTGGATAGAATTCACCAGTGAAGTCATCTGGGACTGGTGTAACATTTGTGGAATAGTATTTTTTTTTTTTTTTTTTAATGTACAAATATCTTTATTTTCAGTTTTATTTTATTTTTTTTGTGGAATAGTATTTAATGACATATTTAATTCTTTAATTAATAATATGGGTATTCAGGTTATCTATTTCTTTATGAGTGAACTTTAGTAATTAGTTTTATTTCAGGTAATTTGTCTACTTTACCTATGTTTTGGAACTTACTGGCATAAAGTTAAGTTGTTCCTTATTATTATTATTTTCTTTTTTAAAATAACTTGTTGTTCCTTATTATTTATTAGTTGTCCCTTTAAAGTTTATAGTAGAGGTTGGCAATTAGCAGCCTGTGGGCCAAATCTAGTCTGTGGCCTATTTATGTACATTTGTGAACTAAGAATGGTTTTTACATTTTTAAAATATTGTTAAAAAACAAGCAAAAAACCAAAAATCAAATCAAAACAAAGAGTATGTGAAATACACCATGGGTGGCCTGCAAAGCCTGAGATATTTACAAACTGGCCATTTACAACAAGAAAATAGTTTGCTACTTGAAGTCTAAGATCTTGAGTGATGTTTATACTTCATTCTTGAAATTTGTAATTTGGGTCTTCTCGCTTTTTTTCCCCCTTTGACTGGTCTGGCTAGTGGATTATCTTTCCTTTCTCTCTTTCTCTCTCTTTTTTTTCCTTTTTACAGAAATGAACCTTTTTTATTTTATTTTGGGCGTGGCATACAGCTTGTGGGATCTCATTTCCCCAACCAGGGACTGAACTTGGGCCTCTGCAGTAAAAGTGACAAATCTGAACTAATAGACCACCAGGGAACTCCCAGGAATCAACTTTTGATTTTGAATTTCTCTATTATTTGCTTTCTATTTTGTTTTATGCTGTCATATATATGATTTCCTTCCTTCTGCTTAAGTGTAATGCCTTTGAGATTCATACATTTTTGTGTGTATTACTGGTTAATTCCTTTTTATTGTTGAGCAGTATTCTGTGTTGGATGTACCAAAGTTTGTTTAACCTTTGACCTATGAGTGACTTTTTTTTGGCTATTACAAATAAAGCTGCAATGAACTATGTTCTACAGGTTTTTATGTGGATATAATTTTCATTTCTTTGGAATAAATACACAGGGTTGCAATAGCTGGACTGTATTGTTAAGTGTATATTTAAATTTTTAAGAAACCATCAAACTGCTTTTCAGATTGGGATTTGCTGTACCATTTTGCATTCTCACCAGCAATGAATGAATAATCCAGTTTCTTTGCCTCTTCACCAGCAGTTGGTATTGTTACTATTTTTTTTAGTTTTTCTAACAGGTGTGTAATAATAGCTCATCATAGTCTCAATTTGCATTTCACTATTGGTTAATGATGTTGAAATCTTTCTTTTTTTCAAATATTTTATTTATTTATTTAATTTGGTTGTGCTCGGTCTTAGTTGCGGCACGCGGGCTCCTTAGTTGTGGCATGTGAACTCTTAGTTGTGGCATGCACATGGGATCTAGTTCCCTGACCAGGGGTTGAACCCAGGCCCCCTGCATTGGGAGCGTGGCGTCTTAACCACTGCACCACCCCTGAAAACTTTCAGTATGCTTATTTTCCATCTATATATCCTCTTACGTGAAATAACTTCTGGTCTTTTCCTCATTTTCTAATGGATTTTTTTTTTTTTTTGCGGTACGTGGGCCTCTCACTGTTGTGGCCTCTTCTGTTGCGCAGCACAAGCTCCGGACGCGCAGGCTCAGCGGCCATGGTTCACAGGCCTAGCCGCTCCGCGGCACGTGGTATCTTCCCGGACTGGGGCACGAACTCGCGTCCCCTGCATCGGCAGGCGAACTCTCAACCACTAAGCCACCAGGGAAGCCCTAATCTTTTTATTTTTATATGTTCTAACTCATTCTTTTAAAATGTACTGTCATTTTTACTTAATATTTTCTAATCTTTGACGTATAGTACATATCTGAATATAAAATTGTGGGTCTCATTCTGTTGTCTATTCTTTTGTGCTGGCTGGCTTTTTGTATGTGTGTGTTAGCTATTTTTGATGATTTGTTTTTAACTGAGTCATATTCATGAGTTTTTGCATATCCTGTTGAAGCTGCATTCTTTTGGAGATAGTTTACATTTGCCTTTGCTTTGTGCTTAGGATCACTTTTGACTTAAGCCTATTTAAATTATCGTCCTGAGGTTTTTCATACCTATCAGATTTGGTGACTTTAGCCTGTAAATCTGAGGATCCGTTTGTTGTTTTGAATTCTTAAGGGATATTTTTTTCCCCCTCTCATTCTTAGTGTAAATGTTGGGAAAGGCAGTTCTTGCAGCTTCCTGGAGATTAGTGATGGGAAGGTTGGTTGGTTGATTTCTTCTTTTTTTTTTTTAATAAATTTATATTTATTTTTGGCTGCATTGGGTCCTCGTTGCTGCGGGTGGACTTTCTCTAGTTGCAGCGAGCAGGGGCTACTCTTTGTTGCAGTGCGCGGACTTCTTATTGTGGTGGCTTCTCTTGTCACGGAGCACAGGTTCTAGGTGCATGGGCCTCAGTAGTTGTGGCACGTGGGCTCAATAATTGTGGTGCATGGGCTCTAGAGTGCAGGCTCAGTAGTTGTGGTGCATGGGCTTAGTTGCTCCACAGCATGTGGGGTCTTCCCGGACTACGGCTCGAACCCATGTCCCCGGAAATGGCAGGCGGATTCTTTACCACTGTGCCCCCAGGGAAGTCCCAGTTCATTGATTTCTAATTCACCCTTATACTTAGGTGTATCCTTTTTTGTACCAGGATTTTGCAGGGTTATTACGTTAGACTCTGTAACTTGAGCAGGTTCTGGACTATGTCTTCTGTCTTTCCTATCTCCTGTAGGCAGAGGAAATAGAAGATCAAATTCACTGGAGTTGAGCAAATGTACTGAAAGTGAAAGCTGTCTTTAGAGCTTTGCTTGCTTTTCTGAGTTCCTGCTGTGACTTAGTTTTTGGTCTAAGTATTCCTTAGTATCTTGCCAGCTCATACAGTTTTTTTTAAAAAAATATTTATTTTATTTATTTTTGGCTGCGTTGGGCTGTTGTTGCTGTGCGTGCGCTTTCTCTAGTTGCAGTGAGCAGGGGCTACTCTTCGTTGCAGTGTGCGGGCTTCTCACTGGGGTTGCTTCTCTTGTTGTGGAGCAAGAGCTCTAGGTGCACGGGCTTCAGTAGTTGTGGCACATGGGCTCAGTAGTTGTGGCTCGTGGGTTTAGTTGCTCTGTGGCATGTGGGTTCTTCCCGGACCAGGGCTCGAACCCATGTCCCCTGCATTGTAGGTGGATTCTTAACCACTGCGCCACCAGGGAAGCCCTCACATAGTTTTAAGTAAAGTTTAAAAACGATTTTAATTGATTTTTTCAATTATTTTCTTCAGGTCATACTGTGTAAAACAAGCAACTCTTTCATATCTTTTTCAAACTTTCCTTTCTTTTGTCCATGTTTCCTTTCTCCATTTTGTGGTTCAAGATGCATCTCAGGAGTCATCACCTCTCAAAAGCTCCCTGCTTGAATTAGAGGTCTCTGCCTCATTCTTTCTTTCCTTCCTTCCTTCCTTCCTTCCTCCTTCCCTCTCCTTCTTTCTTTCTTTTGTTTGGCTGGCACAGCATGTGGGAATATTAGTTCCCCAACCAGGGATTGAACCTGTGCCCCCTGCATTGGAGGCTGGGAGTCTTAGCCACTGGACGGCCAGGGAAGTCCCTCTGCCTTATTCTTTCTAATCACATTGTTCTGCAGCTTACTGGTTCCTTGCCTGTCTCCATTCCCTCCTTGTCTGTGACCTCTTTGAGGGCTAGAACTATGTTGTTTTCAAAAAATCTCCATTTCCTGGCCTGACAGAGTATCTAACAGCAATTGGGGTTAGAATAAACATTTGGTGTTAGTAAATGCTATAGGTTATCATAACCTGAATAACAATCTGGCTTTCTCAATTTAGGACTACAATTACAAACACAGAAACAAAGGAAGAAAGCACTCAAGTCCTTTGTGTGCTAATTTGCATACCATACACCTTTTCAGGACACTTCAAATACTACTTAAGGCCAGCCTCTTTCTGCAGGAAATGAAATTGTTTATCCTGTTCAATGATCTCATAGGTAATTGACACAGGAAAACTCAGGTCTTCCATTATGAGGTCTCCACACCCAAAGAGGCCGGTTTTAATTTGTGGGGGAAGTGTTCTGGGGAGGGTGTGGTATGCAAATTAGTGTAAGAGAGACTTGTCTGCTTTCCTGGAATCTATTCTGATTCCCCAACAGAAAACCTATTTCCATTCCCATTGCATTATGCAGTTTTGTTGACCAACTGGGAGCTTGGATGGGTGGAATTTCTAATTTTGATGCAGCTTGTTGATTTTTACAGCACTGTTCTTGAGTCTTCAACTTTCCTTAGCGAGGCAATTTTTGGAAATGAACATAATTCTACTTACAGCATAGCTTTTCATATTAATTGCGTCCCTTAATCTTTTTCTTTGAAAGTTAAATCACACATTTTATATCCTTGTATTCAGCTTTTTGTATTCTTAATTCTTGCGCGGGCGGGGCAGCAGTGCTAAAAGAAAGCTTTTAGTACGAAGAATTCACTCTTCGTGACTACACCTTAGGTCTGGCTAAGGTTATAGAAATCGTCAGTGCCTTGCTTTGTTTAGAGAGTCAGGGTTCTAGCGTTTGCTCTTTCTTAAGCTTATCGTGTGCCAGATACGGCACAGATATATTTTATCTCAGTTATCATTCACATTTTTACAGCCGTGAAAAGTACAACTCAAGTTCAGTGTCTTGCCTTGGGTATCCCTGGAATTCCAACTCAGGTCACAGCGCCCTCGTCTTCACCGGTCCCCCTCCATCCCCCACCTTTTCGGGTAGTTCCTCGCTCCATCGAGGCCACCTGGGATGATGCTGGGGGTGCAGGGGTAGTCGGTCCTGGCAGGCTACGAAGACTCCACGACCGAACTACACGGCGCTAGCTAGTCCCGCGCGCATTCTGGTTTTTCCCATCCCCCCACTTCCTAGGCGGCCACCAGACCTGGAAACCATAGAGCTGAAACAGCCCAGAGCGTCCCTTCCGTGGCCGTCGAGCGCTGACGGCGCGCCGTTGGGCGGGGCCTACTGGCGGGGCGGGGGAAGAGGAGGGAGAGCCGGCAAGGAAAGGGCTGGCCGGCCTTGCAGCGCCCCGCAGCGGCCAAGTCGGAAGAGGTCTTGTCGGCCCTGCGGCGCTGGAGCCCTGACGCACGGAGCTCGAGAGCGAGAACGGGAGAGAAAGGGGTAGAAATGGCGGCTCCGCTTGGCTCCCGCTGAGTAGGTTGAAGCCGGCGGAGGGTCTGAGCTCTTGGCCTGGAACATCGCTCTCGTCTCCCGCTACCTGCCTTCGCACGCCGACTTCCCTTCCTCTGCCCTACCCTCGCCTGTCCTCGTCTGCGCTGCGCAGAGTCCGGGTCGTCTTGTCTTTCCCGGCCCGGCTCCACTAGCCCTGACTGCCCGGCAGGCGGGCCGGCCTTCCTCGGCTCTCCCCGGCGCGGCGGGCGCCGCGGGCGCGGCGTGGACCCCGTTCTCCTGGCTGGACCATGGTGAACACCCGGAAGAGCTCTCTGCGGCTTCTCGGATCTAAGTCGCCTGGGCCCGGGCCTGGGCCTGGGGCCGGAGTAGAGCCTGGGGCGACCGGAGGCAGCAGCCATTTCATCTCCTCTCGGACCCGCTCCTCCAAGACCCGCGCTGCCAGCTGCCCCGCCGCCAAGGCCGGGGGAAGTGGCGGCGCCGGCGTCGCTCTGGATGAGGCCCGGGTAAGAGCGCGGCAGCCCGAGTCCGGAGGCTTGCGAGTCGGCCCGGCCGCCGGGGCTTTGTCTGGCCGGGTTGGGGCAACAAGCCTCCAGTGGAGACCGCTCGGGCGGCCGGAGACCGGGTCTGCGGGTGCGTTGGAGGATGGCAGCCGGCTAGGTAGGGCCACGACAGCTTTGCTGGCCCCGCTCTTTTGTGTAAAGAACAGGACTTGAGTCCAGGGGAGAGGGCTATGGAGGGGGGTGTCTTTTCGGGGACATTAGAACAGCCTGCTTTCCGTGTCCTTGTCCTGCCTGAGAGGGGAATTCTAGGGGAGCAAGAGCGAAGGGCCAGAGTTCCCGGGTGGAAGGGTTGGAGAGAAGTGAAAGTTTTATGCGGTGTCAAACCCTTCCTGTAAGTGTGTGAGCTCCTGCCGGTGTCTAACTCCAGCTTACTCTCAAACTGTTTGGGGGTGGTTCAAGTTTGTGAGGAAGTGAACGGAGAGCTCCAGTTGGCAGCCAGGCAGGAATGGTGAAAAAAGTTTGGAGCTGCTCTGACACCAACTTTAAAAACAAAATCAACACTATCGCCTCTCCAGGCAGGAGCGATCAAACGTGATGTTTAGCTGGAGAATCAGCCAGCCAGCGAACCAGGGTTCTAGTAGGGACTCGGTAGAGCTTTCTAGTAGAGCCTTCAGGTCACAAAAGCGGCACGTCGAAAGAAACGTGTCGAATATTATTGATAGTAGGCACTATCATCTCCAAATTGGTGTCTTGGATGTCTCCATTTTTGCTCTGGGAATAGTTTATAAAAGGTGAATAAACACCATCGTCCTACTACTGCGAAAGTGACATTTGAAGAAGACCGGTGATGATTTAGTATTTTTTTTTTTTTAAAGTGGTAGATCTTGAAATTTATTACAGGGTAAGGCTCTAAGCTAGCACGTATGTTTTATCACTTTAAAGGAATTGATAAGGTTGTGTTATGAGATTGGTTATGAATTCAGAAAAGAGTGTTGCATCTGTCTAGAGAGAGGCTAATTTTCTAAGAGTAATTTGACTGGAACTTGTTCATTTAACATAGTCCTTTAAATCCACATCATTTTGTTATTCTTAGGGGAGGAAAGTAATATTTCATTTTCTGTAGGGGTCTACAAGATTATGTTGGCATACAAGTACAAATTCTGTACAAATTATATTAAATACAAATTATGTATTTTTTTCTCTGTATCTCATACTGTTCTGACACTAATCAGAATGAACCAAGGCAAATACAATAGACATATTTTACTGTACTTATCTGAAATATGTTGTATCTTTGAAAATATAATTGGCCTTTATTTTGCTAAAAATCTGGAACATATTTTAAAAATTGCTTTATGAGTAGACTTATTTTGGATCTTATAGCTAGCTCTCTTAGGTTGAAATAAGAAAGCTAAATCTGAAAGTTGTGCAAACTATTCAGAATAATTACAGACTTTCTGTAGAAATTATTGCAAACATGCACAGACTTTCTGTAGAAATTATTGCAAACATGTACAAGCTTACTGACTTTATGAAGCTAACATATTTTAAAATAAAAGTAATTTAAGAAGGGTTTGTCCTGTATCCTTAAGGACAAATAAAATATTTAGAGTGTAAGCATTTAATTGTATAATGCTATGAATGCCTAGCCTATTAGAGCAGTGTCTTGTTTATGTGAATCAATTAGCTCATCTGTCACTGATCATTTTGTGGTCCCCTTTTTGAATTCATGGATATTATGCTGTCCTTACCCCCTGAGGAATAAGGTGAGGTAATTTGTCAAGCAGCTGTTACGGAGATGTTAAAAGGCAAGGAATCAATAATCTAATGTAGAAATGAACATGCGGTAGCTTTTCAATTGCTAGAATGAAAGATATTAGAGCTCTTTCTAGAAGGATACTAATGAAACTTTGTTTCAAAGGTCTTTTTAAAATGTATTGAAAGACCATGAACAACAGGCCAGTGGAGACTTACTCTGAAACATTTGTTTCTCAGTTTTAAGAAGGTTGATATTTTGACCCTAGTAGATGATGGAATGATCTAATTGCTTTCTCCCAGAAATTTAAGAGATTTACTAATCCTATGTTGTGATTGGTTCTTTAGAAGAACATAAGTTATAATTCCGAATTTAAGTTTATGTATATTTATGAAGCCGGTTGTATATTTCCTTGTTGTGTATTTCTGAAATGGGTTGATTTGAGTTTGGTAAGCTCTTGCTTTCAAGTTTGTTTTATGTTATAAGAATTTAGCACTCCTGATTCACCCTTTCTGGTGTACCTAAAGGCACCCTCTGTGTCTGTGGTGTCTTAGACATTTGCTGTCATCTCTAAAGACTTATTTGGTGGAAAATGGGGCTGCTCATGCCGTTGCTTTAGGAGACTTATTTTTGTAGGAAGAAATGTATTCGTCTTGATACGATAGAAGTTGAAGAGTTTCCCTTTTTTCTATTTTTGTGTGATATTCTTCACTTTACAGTTGATGCTGATTTCTACCCACCCCCGGCCCTGACTCTTTGTAGGCTATTTCATCCACTGTGTCTAGAGACATTTTATTTGCTCTAAAAAGCCTTAGGACCATGATCTGTCATAGCTTTGCTTTCCCCCCAAGTGTGTGTAGGGTGGGGAAATACAAACATGATACATTCTGTAGGTTATTGGAATGATTTTTTTGTGCCTATACTTTAATGTCAAGTTGACTTGTGCTCTGCAGTTAGTTGTATAATAATTACTGCTATATATTGATACTTGGCTTTTTTGTTTAACATGTATAAAACTTCACCTCTTTTAGGTTAATCTAAACGTCAGTAATTAGCATTTATTTGCTTCACCTAAGAGTCACTCTTGGCAAACTAATACTGTAGTCACAGAACTGGAAAGCAGTCTTTGAAAATAGTTCAACTCTTTTTCTACCTCTTTTAGGCCTGTTTGTTGGTACTTTTGGCTTGTCACTAGCTTTTTGTATTTTTTGAGCTTTTTTGAATCCACATCTTAGTTGAGAGAATCAAAATACATATTTTAAGTAACATCATAGGTAAATTTGTTTGATTTTTGATTTTATTTTTAGAAAATAACCTCTCAATCCTTCTTTAATATGCTCTTTTATCATTCTGTACTTATTCTTTTCCAACATTCATTCATTTGCCAATGTAACAGAAGCAGAGTGGTGGAAATTGAGGGTTAAACATGGAAAAGAAGTCTGAGAGGGAAATGTAACTATGTATATAACTCAGATGAGTAGGGAAAAATACAAGTTCCTCAGAGTAGAGCAAGTTTTTCCTTATATCAGATTCATATATGGGGCTTCCCTGGTGGCACCAGTGGTTAAGAATCTGCCTGCCAATGCAGGGGACATGGGTTCGAGCCCTGGTCCAGGAAGATCCCACGTGCCGTGGAGCATCTAAGCCCGTGAGCCACAGCTACTGAAGCCCGTGCGCCTAGAGTCCGTGCGCCACAAGACAAGCCACTGCAGTGAGAAGCCCGCGCGCAGTGAGAAGCCCGCGCACCGCAACGAAGAGTAGCCTCCACTCGCCCCACTAGAGAAAGCCTGCCTGCAGCAATGAAGACCCAACGCAGCCAAAAATAAAATAAATAAATTTATAAAAAAAGATAATAATCTTACCTTAAAAAAAATTCATATAGAGCAGCATATGGGTGATATTGAGTAATGTTGTAAAACAATTTCCCCGTCACAGTTTTGAACCAAAGCAGCTATAGAGTTCATAGGATTATCTCCGGTATCCAACTGAAAATGCAACTTTAAAAAATTCATAGCTGATTCACTTTGTTATACAGCAGAAACTAACACAACATTGTAAAGCAGTTATACTCCAATAAAGATGTTTAAAAAAAGATAAAGTAAAAAAATTAAAATGTCAAAAAAAAGAGAGGGAAATGTGAAAAAAAATTCAGTTTTTGGCCATTTCTGTAGTTCAAATATACAAACTTGCAGTTTTTTAGGTCAAGGATGAAATTTACACTTGTAGAAGTGAATGCATATTAATTCCGTAAATCATTTTCCCTGGCAAATAATCTTTTTAACCATCCTTGATTGCATGTCTTCTAAATACCTAATTATAGATAAACCTGTAACCTCTGAAAGCTAGGTGGACAGGTGGTAGGATTAATACTTGTTATGAGAACTAAGGAGCCCAACCAGTGTCTGCACCTGAATGGGGTGTGATCCTGTCTCTTTAAGGTTCCACTTCAGAAAAGTGCTGCATTACTTTGAATTATGTATTTGGTATTTTTTTTGGACATACATAATGAAGTTTGATTTCTTGATATTTGGGTTTTTGATCTTGTACTAGGAATATTTTATATTTCTGTTATGTCTCTGTGCTGGGGGAGGATTTTGTGAAAGATGAGTTGAGTAAAAAGCATACGGAATTTTGGATAAAAAGTTCTATGGAAAAAAAAAAAAGTTCTATGGAAGTACAGAGTTGGGGGAAAAAACATGTAAAATGTGTTAACTTTATTTAAATATGAGCTAGACAGTTTTTAGAGACGTAACTATTGTGTGTGGCTTATATCAAACAATAGAAAAGTTATCTGTTAAAATTAATAGACTGTGATTTGTATTAGCTTTTAGATACTTTGAGTATATGCTGTAAGATTCTGAACTTCAGATGCTTTTGAACTGTGAGTATTTTGGTATAAGATTTTTTTTTTTCATTTTTAGATTGTTATTGTAGTTTTATCTGGAGGTAGAATATACGCCTTTGGTTAAAGTCTTTCTCTCCTAGACTCTTCTATTAGAGTAGGCTGTAAGCTCCCTGGGACCAGCCACTATATCTTACTTTCTTCCCGACTGCTGCATTCCCAGGGCCTAGTGCATCATTTGGCATATAGAAGGTGCTTAATAAATATTGATACTTGTTAAATGAATGAATGAATAGCATATTAAGGAGCCGAT
The DNA here is from genome assembly GCF_008692025.1 of Phocoena sinus. Classification (NCBI taxonomy): domain Eukaryota; kingdom Metazoa; phylum Chordata; class Mammalia; order Artiodactyla; family Phocoenidae; genus Phocoena; species Phocoena sinus. The sequence goes on along the minus strand of NC_045775.1, from coordinate 18,515,848 downwards.
CTAGTATGTGAAAATTGTGTTGATTGGACTCTGAGAATAGAGGGTAAATAAACCATAGCCCCTACCTTCAGAGCTCTAAGTATGCACACGGTATACACATGAGAAATTATTAACAGGATAAATCAGTTCAAGATAGGGGCCAGGGCTTCTCTGGTGGCACAGTGGTTGAGAGTCCGCCTGCTGATGCAGGGGACACGGGTTCGTGCCGCGGTCCGGGAAGATCCCACATGCCGCGGAGCGGCTGGACCCGTGAGCCATGGCCGCTGAGCCTGTGCGTCCGGAGCCTGTGCTCCGCAACGGGAGAGGCCACAACAATGAGAGGCCTGCGTACCGCAAAAAAAAAAAAAAATCTGAAAAAGTGAAGAAGGATGCCATTGTACAGTCAGAAAATACTGTACGCACTGTGTATAGACAGATTTTTATTAGAATATCTGGAGTTGTGTCTAGTATTGAGACTGGAAGTATGAACAGTAGCCTATAGGGATATGAAATATAGGACAGTGATTTTTCAGTAATTGCTTTGCTGCCTGATTTCACGGGGTGCGTGTAGGGAGAGGAGCAGGCATAGCACGTAGAGACCACTCTTTGGCAATATTTTTGCTTCCCAGTATTTTAAAGATGGCTTGGGTAAAAAACCCCTATAAAAAGACTAAGCTTGAGGCCTTGTGGTCTCCAGTGTACTTGTGCTGCCATCTTTCCCTCTACTTGGTGATACTGATTTATCAGTGTGTACATTTATTTTATGCTCTAGGAATCTATTTATCTCTGGGGTAGATAAGTGTTTTCCATTTGTAAAAAATGTTTCATACTTTAAACCTGTTGAAAAGACATTATATGGTATATTTATATATGATGATACATACTATTGATTAAATATGTTTAGCGTTATTAGTTTCTATCTGTATTCTAGGACCCAAATTGGGATCTCTGAAACAGTGGTGCTTCAGATACTCTTAGAATGAAATGTTCTCTAATCTTGCCAGATAGGAGCTTGGAAGTCATTGAGTTTAACTTTTGGTAGTGAGACTTGCTTATTCCTTTGTTCTTTCATTCAATCAATAAATATTTATCAACCAGCTACTATGTTAAAGTGTTAAGTGCCATGTAGACAAACATTTTGTCTCTTTGGTTCATTGTTATAGGGCTGCCATGTTGCAAAAGTCAAGGAGGCACCATTCACACTATAGTCTGTGTTACTGGCTCCCCCTGGAATTGTGCAATGTACTCCTTGTATGTTACATACTGCAATTCAATACCCAGAAGTGGAATAGAGTATATGTGTACTTCAATATTATCTCTAGATTTGTTGTTCTGGTCTCCATTTTTGGAGTAGTGTATAGGAGTTCCTATATCCCTACACCCCTGCCAGTATTTGTCAATATCTAGCTTTTTAATTGCTTTTCTTTGATTATCAATGAGAATGGGCAACTCTTTATGTCCCAGTAATTTTTTTTTAAATTTTTATTTTGGTTGTGTTGGGTCTTAGTTGCAGCCGGCAGACTCCTTAGTTGCGGCATGTGTGCTCCTTAGTTACGGCCGGCGGGCTCCTTAGTTGTGGCATGCAAACTCTTAGTTGTGGCATGCATATGGGATCTAGTTCCCTGACCAGGGATCGAACCCGAGTCCCATGCATTGGAAGGCGGATTCTTTTTTTTTTTTTTTTTTTTGCGGTATATGGGCCTCTCACTGTTGTGGCCTCTCCCGTTGCGGAGCACAGGCTCCGGACGCGCAGGCTCAGTGGCCATGGCTCACGGGCCCAGCCGCTCCGCGGCACGTGGGATCTTCCCGGATCGGGATACGAACCCGTGTCCCCTGCATCGGCAGGCGGACTCCCAACCACTGTGCCACCAGGGAAGCCCGGAAGGCGGATTCTTAACCACTGCGCCACCAGGAAAGTCCCTGTCTATAGTAATTCTTTAAAAAAAGTCTTCATCTTTAAAATGCTTGTTAATATTTTTGTTTTCTACTGGAGTTGCTATTTTTGTTGTGTTTTCCAAGAGTATTATAGATCAGTGGCTTTTAACCTTTTTTGTGCCATAGTAAGGGATACTTCTTATGTTGTGATGCTGTACACACATACAGTTTTACTTTTCCTGTTTAGGTCTTTGATTTATTTTATTCATTCTACTAGACAACCTATACTTTGTAGCGCCACTTTATAATATACCATGTTCCCATATATATTCTGCTTTGATCTCTGTATTCTTTTTTGTTGGTTTATTTATTCTTACAGCAGTATCATACTGTTTCTGTGACTGTGGTTTTGAGGTATGTCTTAATACCCTAAAAGGCAAGTTCTTCCTCTTTGTTATTTTCAAAGTTGACTTATATAGTCAAAGATTTTGGTATATATTTCCAGTTAAGATTATGGACTTCCTTTAAACATCCAACTAGAATTTTGACTTTCTTTTTTTTTTTTTTTTTTTTTTTTAAATTTTGACTTTCTTAAAAAAATATTTACTTATTTTATTTATTTTCCTCTCTTCTTTCTTCCTTCCTCCTTCCCTCCCTCCCTCCCTCCCTCCCTTTCTTCCTTCCTTCGTCCTTCCTTTCTTTCTTTTCTCCCTCCCTCCCTTCTTTCTTTCTTTCTTTCTTTCTTTCTTTCTTTCTTCCTTCCTTCCTTCCTTCCTTTCTTGTTACATCGGGTCTTAGTTGTGGCACGCGGGCTCTTTGTTATAGCGTGCGGGCTTCTCCCTAGTTGTTGTGTGTGAGCTTCCCTCTAGTTGTGGTGCGTGGGCTCCAGGGTGCATGGGCTCTGTAGTTTGCGGCACGCAGGCTCTCTCCTTGAGGCGCGTGAGCTCAGTAGTTGTGGTGCGTGGGCTTAGTTGCTCCACGACATGTGGGATCTTAGTTCCCTGACCAGGGATCGAACCTGCGTCCCCTGAATTGGAAGGCTCATTCTTTGCCACTGGATCATCGGGGAAGTCCCATAGAATTTTGATTTAGAAATTAAAAATTTTTAATTTAATTTTTTATTTTATTTATTTTGGCTGCTCTGTGTGGCTTGTGGGATTTTTGTTCTTCCACCAGGGATTGAACCCGGGCCCTTGGCAGTGAAAACATAGAGTCCTAACCACTGAAGCACCAGGGAATTCCCCCAATTTTGATTGGGAATGTTTTTGAATTCCTAGATTAATTTACAGAGAATCGACACTTTCATATTAAGTTGTCCATGAGCAAGGAACAGCTCTCACATAGCATAGTTTGCATATTTTTCTTGTGGAATTTGATGCTTTTTTTGGTGACCTAATATATTGTCAGTTTTGGTAAACATTCTTTGTGTGCTTGGGAAAAATGTATATATTCTATTAGATGTAGAAAAATGTAAATGTATATATATATAAGTATATATATATGATGGAAAACATTGAGATGGAAAAATATTACAGTGTGAATTTACTGATTGTTCAGATACTCAAATATCTAATTTTGTCCCTTATTAAGATTCTACCTAGGGAGTTCCCTGGTGTCCTAGTGGTTAGGACTCTGGGCTTTCACTGCCATGGCCTGGGTTCAATCCCTAGTCGGGGAACTGAGATCCTGCAAGCCGCGAGGTGTGGCTGGAAAAAAAAAAAAAGATTCTACCTAATTTTTTTATTCTTCGGATTCTTCTGGTATACATATACATATATATATATTACATAAACTTTTCTTTTAATTTTAGAATAGTTTGTAATTTTCTTCCTTTTTTTAAAAGATTTATTTATTTTTGGCTGCGTCAGGTCTTAGTTGTGGCATGTGGGATCTTCGTTGAGGCATGCAGGATCTTTTGTTTTGGCTCGCAGGCTTCTCTCAAGTTGTGGCTTGTGGGTTTTCTCTTCTCTAGTCGTGGCGTGCAGACTGGGCGGGTGGGCTCTGTAGTTTGCAGCACGCAGGCTCTATAGTTGAGGCGCGTGAGCTCAGTGGTTGTGGTGCACGGGCTTAGTTGCCCCATGGCATGTGGGATCTTAGTTCCCTGACCAAGGATTGAACTCGTGTCCTCTGCATTGCAAGGCGGGTTCTCTACCACTGGACCACCAGGGAAGTCCCTCTAATTTTCTTGCTTTATTCTTTGATCTATTAGTTATCTAAAAGTATATTGTTTACTTTTCCAAATTGTTGAGCGTTTATTTTCTAATTACCTTTTTGGTATTTACTTCCAGTTTAATACTCCTATACTCAGAGAACATAGTCCATATGATTTATTTTATTTTATTTTTAAAAATTTTATGGGCTCCCTGGTGGCGCAGTGGTTGAGAGTCCGCCTGCCGATGCAGGGGACGCGGGTTTGTGCCCCAGTCCGGGAAGATCCCACGTGTCGCGGAGTGGCTGGGCCCGTGAGCCATGGCCGCTGAGCCTGCGCTTCTGGAGCCTGTGCTCCACAATGGGAGAGGCCACAACAGTGAGAGGACCGCGTACCGCAAAAAAAAAAAAAAAAAAATGTATTGGAGTATAGTTGATTTACAGTATTGTGTTTTCCATATGATTTTGATCTTTTGAAATTTGTTATGACTTATTTTTGTTACTCTGTTTATGGTTAGTTTTGGTAATTGTTCCACGTACACTTGAAAAGAATGTGAATTCTGCCATCGGCGGTCCAGTGTTATAGATATGTCCACTAGACCATGTTTGTGCATCTTCTGGTTTTAAAGTTTTTTCCTTTTTGTGTGTGTGTGTGATTGCTCTTAAGACCTAAATGTCTGTTTATTAACTCTTTTCTTAAAAAAATTATATTTCCTCTAACCACATACTCTTTAATATACTCTTGTAATGTTCTACCTCCCTTCTTGCCCTATATTGTCTAGAATTTTTGTTCTGACTTTTTTATGGGTATAAGTACTTTTTCTTTTTGTTGGAGTTTTTTTCCAATAACAAATTTCACTAAGGTACCAGTTTATCTTACTTTTTATGTCTTTGCATTATTATTCTGTATTTATTTCTCTTCTTTGTGAATGCTTCCTCCAAGAATATTTTCAGTCTGGGACTTTTTGTGACAAACTTTCTGAGGCATTACATGCCTGAGAATATTTTCATTATGCTCTTTAATTTAATTTAAATGAATTTAATTTAATTCATTTAATTTAAATGAAAACTTGGCTTGATACAAAATTCTAGGTCCAGTACTTTAAGAATGTTACTTTATTGTCATCTTGTATTCAGTGTTACTCTTGAAGTTTGATGTTTGTCTGATTCTTTTGTAGGTGTTCTTTCTCTTTTGAAACTTTGTAGAATTTTTTGGTCTTATTTTTCATAAATTTTACTGTATTTTAGGCGTGGGTTTTTCCATCACTCTCTTGTTTGGCAATCTTAGATCTTTTAGTCTGCGGTTTTTCATCTATTTGATTGTGGTAAATTTATTTCTTAATGGTAATCTAAAATTATTATTATTTCTTCAACTATTCTCTCTCTTTTTCATTCCTCCTGGAACTCATTTTATTCAGATGTTGGCACCTAGAAAAATTTTGTCTCTAAACTGATAATAAAGCAAACTTTTTAAAGCACTTTTGATGGCATGCTGGAGAACTTTACTGACAGTTATTTGAGTAAACAAGACTTGGTGCTTCTTGTTGCAGACCTCTGTTGACCATTTGGTACCTGTGTGTCAAGTGGTCCACTTGTCAGGGGATAAAGCCTTGAAGTTGCTTGATGAAAGTTCATTTCCTTTACGACTTAGTAACATCCTTTATCTAACGCATACTTCAGTGCTCATACTTAGGGTGAGTGTTGCAGTTGTGTACTTGATTGTGCAAGTTAAGGGAATCTACTTTTAAAAAACAAAACTGGGCTTCCCTGGTGGTGCAGTGGTTGAGAGTCCCCTGCCAATGCAGGGGACACGGGTTTGTATCCCGGACCGGGAAGATCCCACATGCCGCGGAGCGGCTGGGCCCGTGAGCCATGGCCGCTGAGCCTGCACGTCTGGAGCCTGTGCTCCGCAACGGGAGAGGCCACAACAGTCAGAGGCCCGCGTACCGCAAAAAACAAAAACCACAAAACTAAGCCCTGGTGCAGAGCTATACCTCCTTAATCAGTGACACATTATAATAATTTAAAATGTGTATATAGAGACAGTAGGAGAAACTTCTTTGAGATGTGCAAACAAGAGAGCAACTGGTGCGGGCTGGCTTCTGTGTTAAAATTCTGAAAGTATTTTAAATTAATTTAAAAATTTAATTTAGTTTTCATTTTTTAGTTATTACTCTTCTATTTAAGTCTCCAAGTTTATTAGATGGGAGAATTGAGGAGAAATGATAGTTGTCCAAGACCATATGATATTTTAATTTTTTTTTGACCATATGATTTTAAAGGCAACAATTCAACTGGAAATGGAAGTGTCTTTCTTTAATTCTTTTTTTTTTTTTTTTTTTTTTTTTTTTTTTTTTTTTTTTTTTGCAGTACGCGGGCCTCTCACTGTCGCGGCCTCCCCCGCCGCGGAGCACAGGCTCCGGACGCGCAGGCTCAGCGGCCATGGCTCACGGGCCCAGCCGCTCCGCGGCATGTGGGATCTTCCCAGACCGGGGCACGAACCCGCGTCCCCTGCATTCGCAGGCGGACTCTCAACCCCTGCGCCACGAGGGAAGCCCTTTAATTCTTTAATATCTATTGAGTGACTCGATGTTCCAGAAACTGAAGATAAAGGAGTACATAAGACTCTTAACCTCAGCTCCTTGGCAAAATATTTTTATTTAAAAATTATGAAATTAGTATTTCAAATAATATGGAAATGCACAGAAAAAGGAAGGACTTTCCCCATCTCCCCTAATTCCTCTAGCTCGTTCTTCCTAGGGATAATCACTGTTAAAGCTGGCGTACGTCTTTCCAGACCATTGCACATGTATGTATCGGTTATTTATATGTGTATGTGTATGTATGCATATATAACAATAATAATAATAATTATTATTATTATCTTTTTTTGACTGCACCACTCAACTTTCAGGATCTTAGTTCCCCGACCACGGATCGAACCCTTGGCCCCTGCAGTGGAAGCACGGAGTCCTAACCACTGGACTGCCAGGGAATTCCCTATATGTGTATACTTTTAACAGAAATAGAATCATACCTTATATACTATTTATGATAGTTAATTTTTCTACTTAACTATGTATCATGTACACTCTTTCATATCTGTCCTTCTTGCTGGCTTTTTAACGTTTTGTTGTATCATTACACCATCACTTTGACTTTTCCCTATTGATACACAGTTACGTTGTCTCCATGTTTTTAATATTATAAATAATGTCACATAAAATGACCTTTCTCTTTTAGGCAAAGTGGAAATAAATACTGAGTCAAAGGTATACTGTACTTTAAATTTTTATAGGTTTTGCCAAATTGTTCTATAAATAGGCTAAATCAGTATGCACTCCTCTCCCCAGTACTCTCAGCACTGTTAAGTTTTTTTTTTTTTTTTTAACTGTTAAGTTTTTATATACCTTTTACTGACTGATTTAAGGAGTTAGGATTTAAGTTTTTTGAAGGGCAGAGTGTTTAATCATCAAGTATCTTTAGTATCTAACACAGTAACAGGTGTTAATAAATTTTGTTTGTGGAAGGAATGGATCCCTGAAGATAATTAATAAGCTTATGAAATTATGTTAATACTACAAAGCCAAACAAGTATCCTTACTTGAGACCGTATCCACTGTCAGGCTGCAGGTGTAATATTTGTTACTTATACTTCTTCACCTGGTTCTAACAATCTTATGAGGTAAATAGTCGTTTTTGAATTACAGTGGTAGTGCTGCAATATAAGACTGGTTCTGTCTAACTTTTAAGTCTGTGGCATTTTTCAGTATGCCTATTGTCTCTTTGTCATTAAAAATTTTTTTATTATTTATTTTTGGCTGCTTTGGGTCTTCGTTGCTGCACGCGGGCTTTCTCTAGTTGCGACGAGTGGGGGCTACCCTGTTGTGGTGCGCAGGCTTCTCATTGTGGTGGCTTCTCTTGTTGCAGAGCATGGGCTCTAGGGTGCACGGGCTTCAGTAGTTGCGGCACGTGGGCTCAGTAGTTGTGGCGCAGGGCCCTAGCTGCTCCATGGCATGTGGGATCTTCCCTGACCAGGGATCGAACCCATTTCCCTTGCATTGCCAGGCGGATTCTTAACCACTGCGCCACCGGGAAGTCCCTCTTTGTCATTTTAAGTAATGTAATATTTTCAGGTAAAATAATTATCTTCCAGGAAGAAAAATGCAGTTTAAACTATAATAGGCTATTTTTATCTTTTTACAACTCCTCAGCTCACTTCTATATATTTTTTTCCCTTTCTGTATTCTTTCATGATGATTGTTTAGAAATATTAAACTAGTAAGCCATTGCTCTTGGGATATTTGAGGAAATTTTAGGACATTTTATGTGCCTGAAGTTTTAGGACTTTGTAGAATAGTACTGGCTCTAAGAAAATAAACAGCAGTGTGAGTTTTGTTTCCTGAAGTCATGGTAACTGCTGCCTCTGTGAATTCTTTTTACAAATGAAAGAAAAAGAAATTGACTGAACTTCTAAACTCTCATGAAAACAGGAGTACCTGTTTTTAAGAAAGGTAGGAAAAAAGGCTGTCTTATAAAGGAAATTGGAAAAGATTGATTGCACCAATGTACTTTGTGATCTAACCTGTTGGCAGTTCCTGTTCTGTTTTTTCTTGTCTCTTGAGGATCTTTTTCTCATCAGTTATCTTGCTCTTTTTGTTTTTTTTTTGGCCTTGCTGTGTAGCTTGTAGGATCTTAGTTCCCCAACCAGGGATCGAACCCAGCATTGAGAGCGCCAAGTTCTAATCCATGGACCGCCAGGGAATTACCCTCTTTAAAATTTTATCGTATTTTATTCTCTTCTGTGGTTCCTTTTCTTCTGTTTACAAGAATCCAGGTCTTCCTTTAAAAAAAGAAAATCCTTCACTGCCTTCTTTGACTTTGTAACCTCTTTAAGCCTATTATCTTATTCTTCTTAATTCTGACACATAAGAGTAGCTCTGTAGTTTATCAGCTCTACATTCTTACCACTCACTGGGTTCTTCACTTAGTGATTTCCACCTCAGCATTTTGCAGAAATTGCCCTATCAGAAGTTACAGTGACCTCCAAATTACCAATCCACATGTTTATCAGCTTTCATCCTGTTTAGTCTTTTTGTATTTTAAATTTATTTAATTTATTTACTTTTTTTTGTGTGTGTGTGGTACGTGGGCTGTGTTTTGGCTGTGTTGGGTCTTCATTGCTGGGCGCGGGCTTTCTGTAGTTGCCGTGAGCGGGAGTATACTATTTCTTGCGGTGTGTGGGTTTCTCATTGCGGTGGCTTTTCCGTGTAGCAGAGCACGGGTTCTAAGGCACATGGGCTTCAGTAGTTGTGGCACGTGGGCTCAGTAGTTGTGGCACACAGGCCTAGCTGCTCCGTGGAATGTGGGGTCTTCCTGGACCAGGGCTCAAACCTGTGTCTCTTGCATTGGCAGGTGGATTCTTAACCATGGCACCACCAGGGAAGACCCATTGTTTAGTCTTTTTGTAACCAGCTTCCACTCCCCCTGTTAGAGTGAGACACTGTATTTTTCTTTAGTTTATATGAGATCCTTTCTGCTTATCCCTTTAATGTAGGCATTTTTTAAATAAATGTAGGCATTTTTAAAAGCTTTTGACTTTTTTGTCTTTTTTTTGCGGTACGTGGGCCTCTCACTGTTGTGGCCTCTCCCGTTGCGGAGCACAGGCTCCAGACGCGCAGGCTCAGCAGCCATGGCTCACGGGCCTAGCTACTCCGAAGCATGTGGGATCTTCCCAGACCACGGCACGAACCCGTGTCCCTTGCATCGGCAGGCGGACTCTCAACCACTGCGCCACCAGGGAAGCCCAAGGTTTTGACTTTTGCCCTCTTGTTTTTTATTCTATATATTATTGCCTGTCACGCTTTTATTACAATTTCATATCTATCTCTAGTCCTCACATCACTCTATCTCAGAACTGCATTTCTGACAGTCTGATAGACATCTCCCTAGATTTCTGGCTAGAATTCTAAACCTTATTTTCAAAATTGGAATTCACTGTTACATTTCTCCCGTCAACATATGCCTCCCATCCCTCCACCTTCCTCCATAGCTCCTAAAACACAAAATCCACTTATTATACCTGCCCAGTCTTTATTTTGGATATTGGTATTACTAATATTTTTGTTATTCAGCTTTATGTAATCAATTTCTTATTTTCTACTTTTACAATTCTGTATGAGGCCATCATCAAGACTTGAATTAATCTATTGGTCTGCTAATTCACTTACTTCCTTGAATTTTTCATTTTTTAATGCTGTACTTGGGTACATTCTTTTTGTCTGTACATTGAAGTACAGATTCTGGATTTCTGACAAACTGTGATCCGGGCAGGCAGCCTTCCCTGAAAACCAGGGCAGCATAAGTTCTTCTCTGTTTTATTATTTTCAACATCTTTTACCTATTTTTACAAGATTTATGGTAGAATAGTGTTCAGTATTTGTGGTAGCTGATGAGTATGGTTTAAGAAACTGAAGACTCAAGGAGAAAATCATTTCTGTAAATTGGAAAAATTTTCTGCCTGATTTTAGAAGGTTAGAGTTTAAGAGAAAAAGTCACTTAGGTGGGGATGACTTAAGTTTTCATTGTGCTTTTACTTTCTGTAGTATTTGACACTATTACTCTTACACTTCTTGGAAGTTATCTCATCCTTGAATCATGTTCCTCTGACCATTCTATGTGTTACATTACTGTTACAAAATAAAGTCCACGTGATTTATGATGTCTTCCTTCATCTCTGTTAGCAGTTATCATTTTTTGCTTTCAGAGAATTGTGTATTTCCATTATAGCACTTAGTATAATATGCCGTATATCATTATTGTGACTGTTTGTGAACTCAACAGATTGTGTATTGGGTTGTAAGTAGGTTTTACTCTTTTTTTTACCATCCCCCCCCCAACCCCCATGTCTTATGTACCCAGTAGGTCCTTAACAAATGTTTGTTAAATGAAATTATTCCCTTAGTTTGAGATGCCTTTCCTGCTTGTGGATTGTAATCACTCTGACACATATTGCTAAATGACTGTGGGTAGGTTGCATAATCTCTCTTAAATATTTTTGTCCTGAAACTGGCAACGCCTTCCCTCAAAGGGTTAGGTTATAATTAACTAGTAAAATGCTTTGAAGAAGTTAAAGTTGAGCATTATGATCATCCTATTAAAGGTGAACTGTTAGTATCAGGTTTGTAGGTAAAAACTTTCCCAAAGCTTGAAGTTAATTAAATGGTGTTGAAGTAATTATTTTGTAGTATTTACATTTTGGTTATTGGCTTTATTTAAATCCCTGTATTTCTTTGGAGGGAAGGAGTCTTTTGTAATGCTGTTTATTCTGAGGTCTCTGTCACTGAGCCAAGTCACGACTGAAAGCCTTTCATTGTAAGAGTGGTGCAGCAGTGCAGTGCAGCAGTTAGGATGATGTGTGTCATATTATACTTGAACTGTTTTATATGCCAGAGGTCCTCAGACTTTCATGTACTAAGAATCATTCAGAGGCCCTCATTTAAAATATCCCACCTCCAGAACTCTAGTTTAGCAGGTTATGTTTGTTTAATGAGAAGTCAGGTGCTTTATGATTCAGTTAGTGTGTGGATAACACTTTGAGAGACACTCCTGAATGCAACTGTAAAAAGCCAGTAGAACGTGAGAGAATGAGTAATAAATAAACACAAACTCATTTAAATCAATATTCAAAGAGTTATATAATAACTCACATTATTTAAAAAATGGCTGGACTTCAAATATTTTACTATTTTGTCTTTAATTTAATAAGTACATAGTACTTATTCTCAGAGTGTGTTTGTGAAACTTCAGTACCTACAGATGCTCCATGAAAAAAGAGCTTGATCAAATAAGCTTGTGAAATGTTATATACTGTCTTCCATACTTAGAGCTATACTGCATATACTTTTTTTTTGGCGGCACCTCGCGGCATGTGGGGTCTTAGTTCCCTGACCAGGGATTGAACCCAAGCCCCTTGCATTGGAAGCCTGGAGTCTTAACCACTGGACTGCCAGGGAAATCTCTGCATATTAACATATTAAAGACTATTACAAGTCCTGAAGCAAAAAACCTTGGACCTCATTGTTTCTCAAATTTATTTGTCCATGAGCCTTCCTTTGTTTCTCCTAATAATTTCTATTAATTTACAGAACAAACTTGGGAAAGTCTTGCCTTTTTTTTTTTCTTGGTATTGTGTGGAATTAAAGAGAAGTAGGGTATTTTTTATAATTAAAGAACTTAAAATCTTGTTATTTTTTATAATTAAAGAACTTAAAATCTTGCTTGAATGTCAAGACTTGGATGTGACACTTTAAAGATGGTAAATAGGGAGCTTCCCTGGTGGCGCAGTGGTTGAGAGTCCGCCTGCCGATGCAGGGGACACGGGTTTGTGCCCCGGTCTGGGAAGATCCCACATGCCGCGGAGCGGCTGGGCCCGTGAGCCATGGCCGCTGAGCCTGCGTGTCCGGAGCGTGTGCTCCGCAACGGGAGAGGCCACAACAGTGAGAGGCCCGCGTACCAAAAAAAAAAAAAAAAAGATGGTAAATATATAATGCTAAATTGAATATAATTAAGTGCCAAAATGTAGAGTTGCAGGTAGCAGAGGGAAAAAGGTCAATTTAGGTTAGATTCTTCAGGTAAGATTTTGAGGGACAGATGGGTCTTGAGGGATGAGTGGTGAGGTTTGATTAGGAGTAATGCTGGCCTGGACTATCTAAATTGGTAAAGTAGTTTACAGGTATCAGTTTCTTTATTCACAAATATGTCTTAGCTTGGAACATATGACAGTGCTTCCTCAGTGACTTATTTGTTGAATGTGTTATATAGTAGTGCTTTTCAAACTAACGTATATAAGAATTATCTGGGGAATCTTGTCAAAAATGGTTTCTGATTGGATGGGTCATGGGTGGAGCACATTTGAAGTGACAAATGTAGAGGCTGATCAAGTCTTGGATCAGTAGTTGAGTAAGATGACCTTTGAGGCACACTTTAACCTTGGTATTTTATAAATATTCTAGGGTGGAGTGTCTGAGGTAGTAGACAGAGAACAATATTAGGAATGGAAGTACCTAAAATTCTAGGTTTTTTTTTTTTTCTCAAGTTCTGTCAGTCATTTGTTAGCTATATGACCTTGGGCTAGAGTTAGTTAACTTATGTCTGAGCTTCTCTGTTTACTCTGTTAAAGGGTGGGGTTGGAGAAGGCGAGGGCCTGAGGAAGTGAAATAATACAATTAAAAAAAACCCATTTCTGTGACCTCCCTGGTGGTCCAGTGGTTAAGAATCTGCCTTCCAATGCAGGGGACGCAGGTTTGATCCCTGGTCAGGGAGCTAAGATTCCACATGCCATGGGGCAACTAAGCCCGTGTGCTGCAACTACCGAGCTCACGTGCTCTGGAGCCCGCACACCACAACTAGAGAGAAGCCCGCATGCCTCAAACGAAGAGCCCGTGTACCGCAACTGAGACCCAACACAGCCAAAAAATAAAAAAAACAAAAAAACCCAACCATTTCTTAAGTACATTAAGCATGTTTACTGTTAAATACTATTACATGATTGAATTGCATCTTAAATGGTTTTTCCCACCTCTACGTGGGATGGTTTGGAAGTAGCTAACCAGTTTTTCTGGGGAACTTAAACTAATAAGCGGAGGTGTATGTTACACAACTAACATGTTTATTATCCTTACTTATAGACAGTTTGATGTTTGAATTTCTAATTGTTTTTTCCTTTGTGCCTTTTAGTACGAAACGTGGTCTTGTGGCTTTAAAACTAGTTCATGGTAAATTGTATTACAGCACAAAATAAAAAAATTGGTCTTTTTGTGAAAAACATTTTAGTAAGTGGATGTTAATTCTATAGGTTATACTTGGATACCTTTAAACGTATATTGCGAGTATTTCTCATGTTTGCAAGTGGCTACATTTTGACTAATTATTTGTGTAATGTAGTCGTGTTGCTTTGGGAACATATGATACAGAAATGACATTTATGAAATGGATAGTTTTTATATTTTTTCTTTTTTTAAAATAAATTTATTTATTTTTGGCTGCATTGGGTCTTCGTTGCTGCACGTGGGCTTTCTCTAGTTGCGGCGAGAGGGGGCTGCTCTTTGTTGTGGTGCGCAGGCTTCTTGTTGCGATGGCTTCTCTTGTGCAGCCCGGGCTCTAGGCATGCGGGCTTTAGTAGTTGTGGCGCGCGGGCTCAGTTGTGGCTCGTGGGCTCTAGAGCACAGGCTCAGTAGTTGTGGCACATGGGCTTAGTTGCTCCGCAGCATGTGGGATCTTCCCGGACCAGGGCTCAAACCTGTGTCCCCTGCATTGGCAGGCGGATTCTTAACCACTGAGCCACCAGGGAAGTCCCTATATATTTTTCTTAAAAGAAATTTGTAGCATAAAGGGAAATAACTCAAAAATGTTTAAATGGTAGTATATTGAAAATGATCATACATGCTTTTGAAATACTGATCGATAATCTTAAGTGATAAAGTATTAGCATATGAATTAAATCTTCTCTAAAGAAAAGGTAACCCTTTCCTCCACTCTCTTCCCCACCTATCCAGCATCCAAGGAATTGGGTGGCGAAGAGGAAAGCTGCTCCTCAGAGACAGTGACTCCCCTAGTTTGAAGACATGAAGCTAGGGAGGGATTAGCGGAAGCGTGTTGGATGGAGGTCTCGGGTTGAGAGATTGGTTACATTAAACAAATTAATTAATTGAAAGAGCAAATGAATAAATGTATTTGAAGATAATGGAAGCCGTGTTTCTCATTGGAAAGGACTTCCAAACATAAAAAGGGCAAGTCTAGAAAGAAACTTAAGGTATGGAATTAGTTGAACGCATTCGTGTACACACATTTTTAAAACTATTATTTATGCACAGATAAAGAAATAGGTATAGATGTCTATATTTCTGTGTATCAATATAAATTCATATATTTCCTAGCTTTCTCTGCTGAGAGGACTCAATAGCAGTGAAACTCCAGTAACATTGAGCACACCTAGTGCCCAGATCTTGATTTCTGAATACTATCCTTGACTGAAAGGAACCTGAGCTTAATTTCTGGGGTCAGGAAGGGAGAGTACTAGATGAGCCTACAGATTACTTTTGTGCCAGAAAGTAAGGAGGTACTCAAAATGATGGGGACATGTCAAAAGAATATTAGAACCACTTTGAAAGGGCTCCTGATGGCCAAATCTTGTATAATTTGAGCAAAGAAATAGAGTAATGGATTAAAACCCACAGAATAAAGTAAGAATCCATGAATCCATACTGATACAAATAAATGAGTGAATGAATTGAGTAAGGAGGGTTGGGGAGGGAAAATTCTTTTTATTTTTTGGTTGCATCGGGTCTTAGTTGTGGCACTCAGGATCTTTTGTTGCGGTGTGCAGGCTTCTCTCTAGTTGTGGCACACGGGCTCATTAGTTGTGGTGCGTGGGCTTCAGAGTGTGAGGACTTAGTTGCCCCGTGGCCTGTGGGATCCTAGTTCCCTGACCAGGGATTGAACCGGTGTCCCCTGCATTGCAAGACAGATTCTTAACCACTGGACCATCAGGGAAATCCCAAGAAAATTCTTTAAAGTAGGATGCCAACTAAAACATATAGGAGTGATACGATTAGATAATTACCACCATGATGGTATTGGATAAAGGCAAGAGTAGTCAATGAATGCTGTGGCTAGTGGGTGGAGGTTTGTTGAGGAACAGGATATTGGTGAATTATCAGAATGATTTCACATAAACTAATCAAATACAAAGGGAAAAATAGTGACTTTACGGTGGAGAAACCTGGCAGACACCAACTTGACTAGGTGATCAAGGTTATACCTAATGATGGGTAGGTATAGTATGCATAATATCATGTCTGTATATTCTTTCTATGAGTGTTATGGCCTGACTTGGGTTACGAGGAACATCAGGTAGATGCCCACATCACAAAGGGGATGAGGAGCCAAGCAGGAACCACCTTTGACTGACCCAGACTGATAGTCATCCTGGAAAATAAAAAGCCTATATTCTTTACAGTCAAGGGCATGAAAATGGGGAGAGACTAAAGGATTGTTCCAGATAGAAGGAGACCGAGGAGATCTGATAAGTACATACAGTATATGTTCCTGGTTAGGATCCTGAACCAGAAAGGAAAGAGAGACCTTGTTGGGACATTTGATAAAATTTGAATGTGTCTGTGGACTGGCTCTGTGTTATATCAATGATGAGTTCCTAATTGGGAGGGTTGAATGATGCTAATATAGCAGAGTGTTCTAATTTTGGGAGTTACACACTGGAGTATTTAGGAGAGGAATGATGAATCATGTCATAAAAAGTTGTATCTACACATATTCTGTAGGCTTGAAACTATTTTAAAATAAAAACAAACTAAACATACTTTTCTGAGGATAAATTTATCTTTCTAACTTTTTTGTTTCTGTATTTATAGATTATTACATTTTGCTACACTTGTAGAGAGATTCCTTCAGTAAATGTTTATTGGTTGAATAAGCACTGTACTTTATCCAAGAATTTAAGAATTCTGTGAATTTTAATAGGATAATAAATACATTTTAAACTTTGTCTTTCAGAAAGCTGAAGTTGATGGTAGTTTAAGTGATAGCCATGTGTCTCCTCCAGCCAAACGCACTTTGAAACAACCTGATTCTGTTTGCAAAGACAAATCAAAATCACGAAGTACTGGTCAGCGAGAGGAATGGAACATATCAACTGGACAGGCCAGGTGAGAATGGAGAACTCCTCCATTGTTTTTTCATGAATTATTTGATGTGATTCAGGGCTGATAATTGCTAATTTTCTTAAATTGTAAAGCTACCGGGCTAGAAATACTTATAAATTGTATTAAGCTTATTTTATAATTTCTGTATGTAATTTTATTTTCTCTAAATATGCCAAAAATATATGTAGTATGTAATAGAAACTAATATTACTAAAACAATAAGAATTTTGATAGGTCTTGAATGTGCATACGTGTTTATAGTCCTGAAAATTTAAATAAAAACATGGTTAAAATTATATTTTTTACTTGAAAATAAGATAAAATCTCCCCTTCCTAAAATTAAGTATTCCACTTGAATTGGTATACTAAAATGTAATAAAATCTAAATTAATTTTTAAAGAAATCTTTTCATCTATCTGGTTGTTTTCAACTTAAATTT
The DNA here is from genome assembly GCF_008692025.1 of Phocoena sinus. NCBI lineage: Eukaryota > Metazoa > Chordata > Mammalia > Artiodactyla > Phocoenidae > Phocoena > Phocoena sinus. The sequence goes on along the minus strand of NC_045775.1, from coordinate 18,498,685 downwards.
GCTTTGTGTCTGTTTTGATATGTATTAGAAAACAATTTTACTCACTTAACCAAAGTAAGTGGTACTAATTTAATGTAGATAGGATAGGTGTATACACACTCAGAAAAGATTTAAAATTTGAGCTTAGAGTCTTTAGCTTCTCTTTTTTCCAGTGTTTGATGTAGAAGTGCTGATGATGTGCCAACTGCAAACCAGAAGTAAAAGGGAATTCCCTTTTGACAATATTTTGATTTTATGTGTGTAGGTAAATTCGGGATACTCTTAGGCTTTAATGAAAATAATCTTTGCAGTTATATAGATTTTGACAGGCATTGTACATTTACTAGTCTCTAAAGAGTCTTTACCTATTTTAATATGTATTTAAAATTTTTAATTTTGCATTGTCTGGGAGTTAAGTAGATTATGTGAATCATAGTTATTGATTTTTTTTTTAACTTTACCATACTCCTTCATCTGTGAGATGAAATAGATCCAGATAACTATAATGATGTTACTTAAAATAAGTACAGCCCTTTACTTACACTTCTACACTTGATCTATCTGTTGTAATCTGTATCCTGTATTTATTAAATGAGTGAATCAAGCTTCTTTTTCTAGTAAATGCTCTAAAAAGTGTTCTTGTAGTGTTAAAAGTTTGACCTTTAATTGTAAGATAATTTTAACAGTTTAATTCAGGTGTAAGTCTCTGATACCGTAGATTTCCCACATCTTATCCACTCAAATCTTTTATGTAAATTAATCTTGATCACGTCTTTCATGAAAAAGGCTTAAAATTCTTTTGAGGGGAGAGAGTTTTGCTTCCATTTAGGTACCTTAGAGTTTGATATTCCTTTAAAAAATATTAAGTACATTTTGAATAAAAAGCTTAAGAAATAATGAATACTAATAAAATTTACTGGTTTTTTTTTTTTTGGCAGGAGAATAATGTTTAGCAGTTCACAGAATTTTAAAAGTTTTTTGAGTTAAACTTTCATCAAGGGATGTGATTAAGTGCTACATGTTAGAATTAGACTCTTAGTGTTTCAGATGACCTGAAAAGAAAGTGCCATTTGACCTATCAGATTCAACATAATTGAATTTTAGGGAAACTTGTAGTTAAAGATATTTTAGATTTTGAGATAGTATAAATACAAAAATCAGGATTTATTTGAAGGCTTGTATTAATTTTTATGTCATGAACCTGAGAATCCTAATTCCTTTATTTTGGTACTCTAAAGTCTTAAGAGCATCTAAGGTAAAATGACTTTCACAAAAGTTCTTTCACAAAAATAATTTGTTAAAATACAGTTCATTGGAGGAAAATTGAATATAGATGAAAGTTAGTATTACCTATGAAAAATAATGAATCCTAAAGAACTTTGTTAACAACCACTATATTCTTTTTTTTTAAACAAGTTATTTAGTTAGTTTATTTATTTACGGCGTTGGGTCTTCGTTGCTGCGTGCGGGGCTTTCTCTAGTTGCAGCGAGCGGGGCCTACTCTTCATTGCGGTGCACGGGCTTCTCATTGCGGTTGCTTCTCTTGTGGAGCACGGGCTCTAGGCACATGGGCTTCACTAGTTGTGGCACACGGGCTAAGTAGTTGTGGCTCGCAGACTCTAGAGTGCAGGCTCAGTAGTTGTGGCGCACGGGCTTAGTTGCTCCGTGACATGTGGGATCTTCCTGGACCTGGCCTCAAACCCGTGTCTCCTGCATTGGATTCTTAATCACTGTGCCACCACGGAAGCCTAACAACCATTAAATTCTTTAAAGAAACTACTGTTGATTGGTGAAATAACTTATTTATTTATTTTTTTTAAAAAAACATTTATTAATTTATTTTTGGCTGCGTTTGGTCTTCGTTGCTGCGTGTGGGCTTTGTCTAGTTGCGGCAACCGGGGGCTACTCTTCGTTGCAGTGTGTGGGCTTCTCATTGTGGTGGATTCTCTTGTTGTGGAGCATGGGCTCTAGGCATGCGGGCTCACTAGTTGTGGCATGCAAGCTAGTAGTTGTGGCTTGTGGGCTCTGGAGTGCGGTCTAAGTAGTTGTGGTGCACGGGCTTAGTTGCTTCACGGCATGTGGGTTCTTCCTGGACCAGGGCTCGAACCCGTGTCCCTTGCATCGGCAGGCGGATTCTTAACCACTGTGCTGCCAGGGAAGTCCCGAAAATTTTGTTTTGTGGTCAGATGATGAAGGAGTAGTGAGGTGAGGCAGAAATGTAATCACCATTGATGAGGCTCATTAGAATGAAGGCTGGTAGTGGTTAAAGTCTTTTCAAATGATTGATTTTGCTGAATTGAGGTTTAAAATTCTCATAAATCATTGAATGCCTTGGGTTTATGTGGGAAAGGGAGAATAAGTAATGATTTTTGAGTTGCAGTGTGCTTCACATAAAGGTGTAGAAACTTTTTTTTTTTTTGCGTTACGTGGGCCTCTTACTGTTGTGGCCTCTCCCGTTGCAGAGCACAGGCTCCGGACGCGCAGGCTTAGCGGCCATGGCTCACGGGCCTAGCTGCTCCGTGGCATGTGGGATCTTCCCGGACCGGGGCACGAACCCGTGTCCCCTGCATCGGCAGGCGGACTCTCAACCACTGCACCACCAGGGAAGCCCTAGAAACTTTTAATGTAATAATTATCTAATGCAGAGTGATACTGTCTCCATTTAAAAAATTTAGGATACAGAGATATGGGGAAATATCCCGCACCCACACCCCCTTCCCCCCCTTCTCTTTAACATCTTTATTGGAGTATAATTGCTTTACAGTGGTGTGTTACTTTCTGTTTTATAACGAAGTGAATCAGCTATACATATATCCCCATGTCTCCTCCCTCTTGCACCTCCCTACCTCCCACCCTCCCTATCCCACCCCTCTAGGTGGTCACAGAGCACCAAGCTGATCTCTCTGTGCGCTATGCGGCTGCTTCCCACTAGCTATCGATTTTACATTTGGTAGTGTATATATGTCCGTGCCACTCTCTGTTTGTCCCAGCTTACCCTTCCCCTTCCCCCTGTCCTCAAGTCCATTCTCTTAGTAGGTCTGCGCCTTTATTTCTATCCTGTCCCTAGGTTCTTCATGACCTTTTTTTTTTTTTAGATTCCATATATATGTGTTGGCATATGGTATTTTTTTTTCTCTTTCTGACTTAACTTCACTCTGTATGACAGTCTCTAGGTCCATCCACCTCACTACAAATAACTCAGTTTCATTTCTTTTTATAGCTGAGTAATATTCCATTGTATATATGTGCCACATCTTCTTTATCCATTCATCTGTTGTTAGACACTTAGGTTGCTTCCATGTCCTGGCTACTGTAAATAGAGCTTCAATGAAGATTGTGGTACATGGCTCTTTATGAATTATGGTTTTCTCAGGGTATGCCCAGTAGTGGGATTGCTGGGTCATATGGTAGTTCTATTTTTAGTTTTTTAAGGAACTTCCATACTGTTCTCCATAGTGGCTGTATCATTTACGTGCAAGAGTGTTTCCTTTTCTCCACACCCTCTCCAGCATTTATTGTTTGTAGATTTTTAGTTGATGGCCATTCTGACTGGTGTGAGGTGATACCTCATTATAGTTTTGATTTGCATTTCTCTAATGATTAATGATGTTGAGCATTCTTTCATGTGTTTGTTGGCAAACTGTATACCTTCTTTGGAGAAATGTCTGTTTAGGTCTTCTGCCCATTTTTGGATTGGGTTGTTTGTTTTTTTTGTTATTGAGTTGCATAAGCTGCTTGTATATTTTGGAGATTAATCCTTTGTTGATTCGTTGCAAATATTTTCTCCCATTCTGAGGGTTGTCTTTTCGTCTTGTTTATGGTTTCCTTTGCTGTGCAAAAGCTTTGAAGTTTCATTAGGTCTCATTTGTTTATTTTTGTTTTTATTTCCATTTCTCTAGGAGGTGGGTCAAAAAGGATCTTGCTGTGATTTATGTCACAGAGTGTTCTGCTTGTGTTTTCCTCTAAGAGTTTTATAGTGTCTGGCCTTACATTTAGGCCTTTAATCCATTTTGAGTTTATTTTTGTCACAGCCTCTTTTAAAAATAAAGGAGACTTCATAATCATAAAGGATTTATTAGAGGATTAATTTAAGCAGTGAACCCACCTGGTTACACTTTAAGTGACTAATTTTTGGCAACCTTGATTTAAGAGACTTTTTAGGCACCTTTATTATTGTATAGGCAGACCAACCCTTAAAATCCCAATATTCTCTATTTTTATACCCAAGTATTTCATATTCTATCTCCTTCTTTTTCTCATTTTTATAAAGAGAAATGATAATTGTAAAATGATGACAATAAACTATAATTGGTAATTGGATTGATTGAAGAACAAGTTTGTTTCTCCCCCCACCTTAAAATAGATCTTTCATTAGCAATGAAATAAAAGCCAATTACGCACTGTCTTCTTTTTTTTATTTTTTTATTTTTTGCGGTACGCGAGCCTCTCACTGTTGTGGCCTCTCCCGTTGCGGAGCACAGGCTCCGGACGCGCAGGCTCAGCGGCCATGGCTCACGGGCCCAGCCGCTCCGCGGCATGTGGGATCTTCCCAGACCGGGGCACGAACCCGTGTCCCCTGCATCGGCAGGTGGACTCTCAACCATTGCGCCACCAGGGAAGCCCGAGATGGAGTTTTTTATTTTGTGTTTTTGATAGTCTGAAGGCACAGAATAGTTTTTGTTCATACCTTTAGTCATCCTATCTGTGACCTTTATTAGACAGGGGCATTTATAATTAATATTTATAACATTTATAATTTTACATGAAGAATGCTGGAATAACCAAAAATGTTAGAATATTTTAGTTAAAAAATGTTGTGCAAACCACATAGATAAGCAGATGACAGTCATATGTACTGTTTTTTGAATGTCCTCTTTCCCCCCTTTTTTATTTACTCTTTGAAAATGATAATTGTTGGATATTTCAAAAAATACTCTAGTAAGTTTAAATTGATAGCTCTTTTACTATGTAACAATTTAGCTTTTGGTTTTGAATTTCTAATTATAGTAAGGCGTACTGTGACTTTTTTCATAAGTCTTCATGTTTTAATGACCCTTTAAGTATCTTTCTAGTGACTTAACATTTCTGTTCCTCCACCAAAAGGGAGAGTTGTGCAATAGATTTTGAGAAATTAGCTAAATTTTCATTTATTAGTTTAGAATGTGTAATATAATACTTTGAGGAAATTATTAAGTGGTGTTGGTGTTCAAATACTTTTTTCGTCTTACAGTTTATCATTTGAATAACTTTGTCATTGTTTGAATTTTATGTTGTCAACAAAAACCCATAGTAAATGTCTGTGACCATTGTTACTTATGGCGTCAGCTAACTTTATGATACATATTAAGCGTAAGCCTTTTCATTGGATTTTAATTTATAGAGTTGAAGACAGTAAGTTCAGTTTGTAATCTGTTATTAAAACTTTTCTTGAAGTAATGAAACGACTTGTAGCTAGTGTATTTTATTAATTGGTATTTTATCAGTTTTAGGGTAAAAAATGTCTTTACTCTTAAAAAAGTAACATTACATTACTGACATTTTAAAGATTAAAATGATTCCACCAGTATTTGCATTTCTTGCTTCTTTAAATGAATGTTGATGTGTTTGCATATTAAATATAATTGTGTTCTAGGTTAACTTCTCAGCCTGGTGCTACATTACCAAACGGACATAGTAGCTTATGTGAGTATTCTGTTATGAAACTGGTTAGTATTGAAATTCTTATAATGTTGTTAAGAGTATTAAAGTGGGGTAAAATAGCGTAATTTACTAGTATGCTAAGTATACTGTTGGAAGTGACTGGATTTCAGTCATGGTAAATATGTAATTGTTAAACACTGAGAAATCAGTACAACTGAAATAATTTAAATTATTATAGCAGATTGTAAACAGTTATAGAAATTTTAGATTTTGGATATTAAAGCCATTTAAGAGGTTATAGTAAGCTTTTTATAGTCTTTTAAAAGTAATTTTTGATTTTTTTCTTTCTTTTTATACTCTATACTTTGAAATGGAAATTTCTCTCTTCTTGTAGCCCTTCGAAGCCATCCCCTTCGAGGCGAAAAGAAGGGAGATGGGGACCTTTCTTGTATAAATGGTGACATGGAAGTCAGAAAAAGTTGTCGTTCCAGGAAAAACAGATTTGAAAGCGTGAACCAGAGTTTGTTATTTGATCAACTAGTAAATAGGTATGAATGCTTTTGCAGTCAGCAGTTTCATGTAACTGTTGGTTTTCTTAAGCCAGTTATGTCTTAAAAAGTAACTTAAGCACTGACTTAGCGATCAATACAATTATTTAAAAACTTAATTTGAATTAACCATGGCTAGCAATGATTGTCAGTTTCTGGTTACTTTATTAGATTTAATACAATTTATGTGATAGCTCATTTTTTCTCATACTTTTTAAAGCTCTTGTGCATAGATAATATAAAAAGTAATTTTATTTTGACTTCACTACTATAGTCCTTTAATATTTGCTCATTTAACATTTGTGTTTTTGACAGTTTTCAAGCAGCATTAAGTTTCATTATTGATATATAGTAGGCATAGTTTTACTTAGTCAAGATTCTGAATTGAAAGTCTTTTGAGACTGCACATGTTGGATGTAGCCCAGCTGACTGTTCAGTGTCTGCATGCAATGAAACTATTCTTTTCAGCTAATAAATCATCCTCCTTAATCACTGCAGTAGCCTGGAGAAGTGAGGTCAGTGTAATTGCTATTTGAAATGAGAAGAAATTATATTCTATAGTGGTAGTGTCAAAATTAGTTATTATTCGTTAAGTACTTAGATCAGTATCTGGGCTATGTGTGTGTTTAAAACATAAAATGTGCCAATGTTACCATATATTTTGTGGATGTCAGTGTCCTCTAATTTCTAAAAGTATCTATTCAGTTAACCTTATATTAGCTTTAAACTTTTTACAAATCCTTTTTTCTATACAATTTTTAACACCATCTTCAAGTAAAAGGATTCGAATTTTTTTTCAGTGCCTTAGGTCTGGTAGTCAGTTATTTGTAGTAGCATTATGAATTTAAATATTTGGAGACTTATAAACAAAGGTCTTATATTTGTAAGTTTTATTATATTAAGGTAGAAGATGTCCTGATTCCATCTTTTTTTCTTTTTTGGCTGTGCTGCATGGCTTGTGGGATCTTAGTTCCCCATCCAGGGATTGAACCTGGGCCCCAGCAGTGAAAGTGCTGAGTCATACCCACTGGACCACCAGAGAATTCCCTGTTTCCATCTGTTTTGGGGGCATTATCTTCTGGTGGATGCCAGTTCAGAAACAGATATTAATTGGGATGTTAGGTACAGTTACATATCAGGATTTAATTATGCGTTGACGAAGAGCTCTTTTACATGTATGACACAGTGTTTGATTCCATGGTTGTCTAAACCCTAGTTTTATTATATAATTGTAGTACTGCTGAAGCTGTACTACAGGAAATGGACAATATAAACATTAGAAGGAATCGTCGATCAGGAGAAGTAGAACGGCTTCGAATGTGGACAGATACAGAATTTGTGAGTATATTAACTTTAACAACCTTTGCACGTAGTTTTTGTTTGGACTGAGGAATTGAGAGAGAGAGAGAGCAGCATTTGGATTTTCTTGAATTAACAGAATTGTTCCTTCTTCGTTTCCAGTTTAATCTGGGATTTTATTGTTTTCTTTCTTCTTTTATCCTTACCCCCCTTGCCACAACCTTCCCCAAAAGACCCTCTACACTTCTGCAGAGGGTCATCTTAAAGTCCACCTCTGATTCTGTCACTTTTCTCATCGGAACCTTTAACGGTCTTTTTTTTTTTTTCGGCACTGTGCGGCACGTGGGATCTTAGTTCCCCACCAGGGATTGAACCCGTGCCCTCTGCATTGGGAGGGCAGAGTCCTAACCATTGAACCAACAAGGAAGTCCCTTTAATGGTTTTTTAATGTGTACTGAATTAATTAAAAACACCTTGACCTTCATAATCTGGTTTCAACTTTATCTTCTCACGTACCATTGCCCAAATATAAATGAATCATTCTTATTCTCCTATCTTTTACTCCTGTTAATACTTCTGGTTAAGGCCTGATGCAGTTCTCCCTTTGTTTCAAGGCTCTTTTCAGATGCTTCCTCCCCTCCTCCCCCAAACATGCCGGCAGGGGCGGATTAATCTTTTTGAATTCTAGACTCTTCTGTACCTTTTGCTTGTGGGATCTCAGTTCCCTGACCAGGGATTGAACCCTGGGCACAGCAGTGAAAGCCCAGAATCCTAACCACTAGGCCACCAGGGAATGCCCATCTACCTTTCTTTATGGCATTAAACTTGTTCTAGTTTATTTTATTTTATTATTACTTTTTATAAATTTTATTTATTTATTTATTTATTTTCAGCTGTGTTGAGTCTTCGTTGTGGCGCGCAGGCTTCTCATTGTGGTGGCTTCTCTTGTTGTGGAGCACGGGCTCTAGGCACGTGGGCTCAGCAGTCGTGGCTCGTGGGGTCTAGAGCGCAGGCTCAATAGTTGTGGTGCACAGGCTTGGCTGCTTTGTGGCATGTGGGATCTTCCTGGACCAGGTCTCGAACCCGTGTCTCCTGCATTGGCAGGCGGATTCTTAACCGCTGTGCCACGAGGGAAGCCCTCTACTTTCTTTTATAGTTACCTGTGACTTGACTTGTTTTATCCTACTAGGCTGTAATTTGCTTAAGGGAGAAAGTATGTCCATGGCATTGTAGTTTTACATTTTCAAATATTTTATAAGTTTTATTTGTTTTTCCTCTTGTTTCTTACATGTATTGAATTCAGTAAGGTCCATTTTCATGAATCTTTGCCTTGCAAATAGGTCCTCAGTAAATTTTATTGAATGGGCATGTCCCATTGGGTTAATGATATTTATAGCTGGGAATAAAATTCATGTTAATATTTGACAGATTTCTCTCTTTAAAAGGAAAACATGGACATGTATTCAAGAGTGAAAAGGCGAAGAAAGTCACTGAGAAGAAATAGTTATGGGATACAAAATCATCATGAAGTCTCTACTGAGGGTGAAGAAGAAGGTTTGTGAAAGCACCTTATGAAATAAATACTACAAAGTTCAGGTGGGAGGGAAGAAAATATGTACAAGTAATATATGTGTAATATTGCTAGATGGGTGATTTTTGGCTTTAGAGGTCTATGTTACATAATTTGGAATAATTTTTATTCCATTGGCATTTCTGAGTATTCATTTTCTTCATTTGGAAAAATGCCTTTGCTGTACACTATGCATTGTTATGTAATATATCTTATTAGTAGCTATTGGTAGTCCTTAAGTGACCTAATCTGGTGTAGCATTTGCCATGGGCTGATTTGCGTGTTAGGTGAGGCCTCTTTTGTATTTAGGTACGTTCTAACTGAAAGTCTCTGTCCATAGCCCCCTTCTATCCATAGCCTCTAAATCTTGGATTATTTGGGTCTCAAATTTAGTTATGGACAGAGGAGTAGTAAATGGTACAGTAAAGAGAGACAGCCAGAACTAGTGGAGGGAGTTGTACTGCTCTTTTCTGAGGCCTGTCTGGGTTTTGAATTGATGAATCCTGACTGGATTTGTTGGCTGGAGCTGGGAACAGATGAAAGCACGTTTGCCCCAAGGATTATAAATTGATGACCAGTGCATCCATAGGATTTAATTCTGTAGGTGTTAACCTTCTTTATTAAAATGGATTTTCAGAAGATTTGGTATACTGTAAATGCAAGGTAATTGTATTTCACCAGGGAATCTTATTAGTTCTATTTGTGTAGCTTAGATGGAGAAGAATGGGTTTATTTCTCAAATTCTGTAATTAATATATTATTAGCAAGTTTTGAAGAGGTGATATTTCTAATGAAGGTATTTTATTGAGCAGATATTATTGTTGTTACAGCTAGAACCTCTATATTGCTTCCTTTGGAGAAAATCAGTATAGGTGAGACAGATTTATAATGTGATTTTTGCCTTATCTTTAACTGAGCATCTTTGTAGATTTCCCAGAGTAGATTTGCCATGTATAGAATTTCTTCCCATAATAAATAATGCAAGGTTTTTTTTCCAAAAGTAATTTTTTTGAAGGTTTAAGGAAACTTATTTGGGTGCAAGTGATTTATAGTGTTATTTAGTTAAGTAATACTGTATTTGCTGATTTTCTCTATAACTTAATAGTAAACATTTAGGGGCTTCCCTGGTGGCGCAGTGGTTGGGAATCCGCCTGCCAATGCAGGGGACACGGGTTCGAGCCCTGGCCCGGGAGGATCCCACATGCCGTGGAGCGACTAAGCCCGTGCGCCACAACTACTGAGGCCTGCGTGTCTGGAGCCCGTGCTCCAGAGTAGCCCCCGCTTACCGCAACTAGAGAAAGCCCGCGTGCAGCAACGAAGACCCAACGCAGCCCAAATTAAATTAATTAATTAATTTTAAAAAACGACAGATGTAAAAGAAAATGCCTTTCTTAAAAATATTAGTTCTCTGCTAAATATATCAATATGATCATATTTGAGCTCCTGATTTACCTATGACCTTTCAATCTTTTTTACTACCTTTTTGGTCATACAAAGCAATAATAGGATGACTCAAAACTTTATTACAGCACACTTCATTCAATGCCCAATTAACCACTGAATAAGGTCAATATTCACATACTACTTGATAGTTCAAAAAAAAATGCTTAAAAGATAATTACTTATCTTATAGCAAGAGCAATTTTTGTTGGCAGTATAATGATTTGTTAGGCCTGTTGACAACAGGTAAACACAGATTAGTCATTTTGGTAGAAAAATTCAGGCAGGGATTGGGAGAGAGCATAAAGTAGATTTCTGGGGTATTGGTAATAGTTTATGCCTTGACATGAGTGATCACTTTATGATAATTCACCTAGCTATACATTTAAAAAATAAATTACGGGACTTCCCTGGTGGTGCAGTGGTTAAGAATCCACCAGCCACGGCAGGGACGCAGGTTAGATCTCTGGTCTGGGAAGATCCCACATGCCGTGGAGCAACTGAGCCCGTGCGCCACAGCTACTGAGCCTGCGCTCTAGAGCCCTCGAGCCACAACTACTGAAGCCAGCATGACTAGAGCCCGTGTTCCACAACAGGAGAAGCCACCACAATGAGAAGCCGGTGCACCACAACAAAGAGTAGCCCCTGCTCACCACAACTAGAGAAAGCCCGCACGCAGCAATGAAGACCCAACGCAGCCAAAACTAAATTTTAAAATAAATAAATAAATAAATAAAAAGTAAATTTTAATGTACATAAATTCTAAAAGTTTATTTTTAAAATGTGGTTTGGGGGACTTCCCTGGCAGTCTAGTGGTTAAGACTCTGTGCTTCCAATGCAGGGGGCATGGGTTCTATCCCTGGTGGGGGAACTAAGATTCCACATGCTGCCTGGTGTGGCCCGAAAATATAAATTAAAAAAAAAAGCAGTTTGGCTATAGCTATAATGTGACATCTATTTATAGTTTAAAATAAAAGTCTGGTGAAACTTTATAAGCTTATGGTCCTCAAATGCAATGTACTTTATGATCAACTTTTTAACCACAGGAATTGTCACTATAACACAATCATATTAAGACATTGAAAAAAATGTTAAAACTGTCAGCCATGCTCAGTGAAATAAGAAACTAAAAATGCAAAGGACTTTACAATTTACTCATGACATCTGAAAGCTTACTCTAAGTTTTTTAAAATGTTTATTATTATTATTATTTTTTTGGCTGCGTTGGGTCTTCGTTGCTGCACGCAGGCCCCCTCTAGCTGTGGTGAGCTAGGGCCACTCTTTGTTGCGGTGCGTAGGCACATCATTGAGGTGGCTTCTCTTATTGTGGAGCATGGGCTCTGGGCTCTAGGCGTGCGGGCTTCAGTAGTTGTGGTGCGAGGGCTCAGTAGTTGTGGCTCGCAGGCTCTAGAGTACAGGCTCGGTAGTTGTGGCACAGGGGCTTAGTTGCCCTGCGGCATGCGGGATCTCTTCTTGTATCAGGGATTGAACCCGTGTCCCCTCCATTGGCAGGTGGATTCTTAATCACTGTGCCACCAGGGAAGTCCCCATCAGGGTTCATTTTTAATTGTATTGATTTATGCTGTATCATACAATGTTGACATTTTTAAAGCTAACTTGTGCAGAAAGAATGAAATAAAAATATAAATATTCAGTTCTAGAGTGGACCAATCCTTGTGAATTAAAACAGTATTTTATTTTGTGTGTGTGTGTGTGAAACTAGAATCTCAAGAGGAAGATGGAGATATTGAGGTTGAAGAGGCAGAAGGAGAAGAAAACGATAGGCCATATAATTTGAGACAAAGAAAAACAGTGGATCGATACCAAGCACCTCCAATAGGTAAGAGACTCTAAGTAACTTCTTTCCTTTTTGTAGTAGAGTAGCTTATTCTACTCCACCCCTTAAAAAAATTAGTGTTGCTGAATTTAAAAGAATGAAATCTCTTATAGCAGTTCTTTAGGGCAAGTTTCTCTGTGTTCCAAGTGGTTAAGTATTGATAATTCAGCTAAAGTCAGAAAGGGGCATCTTGGCCAGTAACCTATGTTTGTGTTTTGTTTTTGGTTTTTTTTTTTTGAGAAGGAAAAAGTTTATCTTTTTTTTGGGGGGGTACGCGGGCCTCTCACTGTCGTGGCCTCTCCCGTTGCGGAGCACAGCTCCGGACGCACAGGCTCAGCGGCCATGGCTCACGGGCCCAGCCGCTCTGCAGCATGTGGGATCTTCCCGGACCGGGGCACGAACCTGTGTCCCCTGCATCGGCAGGCGGACTCTCAACCACTGTGCCACCAGGGAAGCCCATATCTTAATGCCCTTAAATCTAATGACAGGTAATCAGTTCCACAGGTACCGTTTTACTGACTTTCTTCCCAGCTGTTGGGAAATTCCATCACTATTGATTTCCTCCAATTCTTAAAAAATTGAAATAAAATTCACATATCATGAAATTCACCATTTTTGCTGGGTTTTGCTGATTTTTAATCTATACAATTTATTGCTTTTTAGTATTCACAAGGGTGTGCAGTCATCACCACTATCTAATTCTAGGACATTTTATTCTACACTTCCATCCCCACAGCCCTTAGCAATCACTAATGTATTGATACTTTCTGTCTCGATAGATTTGCCTATATGTGACCTTTTGTGTCTAGCTTCTTTCACTTAGCATAATGTTTTCAAGGAAGAACCTGGATCATTTTATTCAAACTCTTAATGCTCTGAAGCAGTGATTGATTCTCTGGAATTATTAGAGTTACCTTACAAGAAGCTTGCCCAAGTATGTAGACATTTCTCTACTCCAGTTAAGAATCACTGTCAAAGATAGCCCTGTTAATAATGGGGGAGGTATGTTGGGACAGAAAAAAGATTGTGAGCCATTTTTCTAGTTTTTTTTTTTTAAAGCGTTATTAAAGAGGTATAATTTATATGTAGTTCACTGCCATTGCATATATAATATTTCATGTGTACAATTTGGCAAGCTTGAACTATCTGAGGGATATACCTATGAAACTGTCACCGCACTCAAGGTAATGAACATGTTCATCAACTCCCCCAAATTTTGTTCTGCCTGTTTATAATCTACTCCTAACTTTCTTTTGCCTCTCCACTCCTAACCCTCAGGCAGTGACAGATCTCATCTGCTTTCTGTCACCATAGATTAGTTTACATTTTCTTTAATTTTATATACAGTATATACTCTTTTTTTGGTCTGATTTCTTTCACTCAATATAATAATTGTAAGGCTCATCCATGTTGTCGACTTTAACAGTAGTTTTTTTCTTTTTATTGCTGAGTAGCATTCCATTGTATGGGTATATCACAATTTGTTTATCCATTCATTTGTTGATGGACATTTGGATTGTTGACATTTCTGGTGTCTGGCTATTATAAATAAAGTTGTTATGAACATATGTTTGCAAGTCTTTGTTTGGACATATATTTTCATTTTTCTTATAAACACCTAGGAGTGGAATGGCTGCGTTTCACGATTATGTGTATGTTTAAGTTTCTAAGAAATTACCAAACTCTTCCAAGGTGATTATACTGCTTACATTCTCACTAAGAGTGTATGAGAGTTTCAGTTGCTCCATATTCTTGCCAACATTTGGTGTGGTTATTTTTCCAAGTTAATTTTAATACATATTTATTTTAGTTTTAATTTACATTTCCCTAATTACTAATGATGTTGAGCATATTTTTATGTGCTGATTTGCCAACATTATCTCTGGTGAAGTATTCAAATCTCTTGCCCATGTTTTCAGTTAAGCTGTTTGTTTTTTTATTATTGAAGTTTTGAGAGTTCCTTATGTACTTCAGGTATCAGTCCTTGTGATTTGTAAAAGTTTCTCAGTCTGTAGCTTTAAAAAAAATTCTCTTAATAGTGTCTTTCAAAGAGAAGAATTTGTAATTTTGATGAATTTCAGTTTATGAAAAAATTTATTATTTTTTTTGCGGTATGTGGGCCTCTCACTGCTGTGGCCTCTCCTGTTGCGGAGCACAGGCTCCAGACGCGCAGGTTCAACGGCCATGGCTCATGGGCTCAGCCTCTCCGTGGCATGTGGGATTCTCCTGGACCGGGGCACGAACCCGCGTCCCCTGCATCGGCAGGCGGTCTCTCAACCACTGCGCCACCAGTGAAGCCCGAAAAAATTTATTTTTTATAAATTTATTTATTTATTTATTTTTGGCTGCTTTGGGTCTTCGTTGCTGTGCACAGGCTTTCTCTAGTTAGCTGTGGAGAGTGGGGGCTACTCTTCTTTGTGGTGTGTGGGCTTCTCATTGCGGTGGCTTCTCTTGTTGCAGAGCATGGGCTCTAGGTACCTGGGCTTCAGTAGTTGTGGCACATGGGCTCAGTAGTTGTGGCTCACGGGCTGTAGAGTGAAGGCTCAGTAGTTGTGGCACACAGGCTTAGTTGCTCCAAGCCATGTGGGATCTTCCCAGACCAGGGATTGAACCCGTGTTCCCTGCATTGGCAGGCGGGTTCTTAACCACTGTGCCACCAGGGAAGTTGCTCTCAAAAATTTTTTAATGGGTTGTGCTTTGGTGATGTGTCAAAGAAATCTTTGTTTAACCCAAAGTCAAAGATTTAGCTTAGCATTCTTTTTTAGAATGTTTATTTGAAACTTACAGTATTTGCCACAAAGTTTTAATTTTTGTTGTGCTTCCTCTAGGCAGCATTTAGAACTTGAAGACATAGGACTGGCTTCTGTTCAGAAAGTTAACAGAACTAATTTCTTCTTCTTTAATACATCAGTTTATCAATTTATTATCAGTTATTTCTATGTTGTCTTTTTTTTTTCTTTTTTTCTTTCAGTACCAGCTCATCAAAAAAAGAGGGAAAATACGCTGTTTGATATTCACAGATCTCCAGCAAGAAGGAGTCATATCAGGTATGTTTTGTTAGTTTTTTTTTTTCTTTTCCGTACGCGGGCCTCTCACTGTTGTGGCCTCTCCTGTTGCGGAGCACAGGCTCCAGATGCTCAGGCTCAGTGGCCATGGCTCACGGGCCGAGCTGCTCCGCGCCATGTGGGATCTTCCCGGACCAGGGCACGAACCCGAATCCTCTGCATTGGCAGGCAGACTCTCAACCACTGCGCCACCAGGGAAGCCCTGAAATTGTAATTTTGATGACCTTCAATGGTATTGAATAAGTTTGCAGTCCACCCAGCAATGTATCAGAGTGCCAATTTTTCCATATTTCTGCCGGCAAAACGTATTTTCAAACTTTTGGATTTTTGCCAGTCTGAGAATTGAAAATGAAATCTTGGTTTATTTTTATATCTCTTATGAGAGTAATTTTTCATATGTTTAAAAGACATTTACTTTTTTCTGAAATGTCTGTTTATAAAGTTTGCCTATTTTTTAATAGGTTTTTGCTCTCTTTTTTTTTTGTTTAATAACTATTGCTAATTTTACAAAAATTTATGACCATGTGAAGGTTCTTGCTTTTTAATCTATTTTTAGTAGTTCTTTCTTTGTATAGCAGAGAGATCAGTCGTTTGTCACAAATTGCCAGTCTTTTTCCTCAGGTCAGAGTTTGTCTTTTAACTTTGCCTTTGGTTGTCTTTACCAGAAAATTTTTTTTTTATGTCGTCAAATTTATCAGCCTACTAAGACTTTTAGATTTTGAATCATAGTTAGAAAAGCCTTCCCAAATCCAGAGTTTTAAGGAAGTTCACCTTTGTTTATTTTTATTTTATTTTTTTCCCATTTAGTATACTGATTTTTTTAAATTTAATTTTTATTGGAATATAGTTGATTTACAATGTTGTATTAGTTTCAGGTGTACAGCAAAGTGAATCAGTTATGCATATATAACCTTTGTTTATTTTTAATGTTTCATTTTTTACTTTTTAATTTTGATCCATTTGAATTTTATCCTTGTGTGAGATTTGTAGTATGGATCCAACGTTTTTCCCAGGTGGAAAATGAGTTGTCCCAACCTCATTTATTCAATAAGTCTATAATTTCTCCATTGATACCAGTTGCCACATTTATTATCAAATTATATATAATGTATAAATATTATATTACATAAAAGATGCCCCTGTCCTTTTTTTTCCCCCCATTATTCCATTCTTCATTCTTATATTTATTCTCAGGTGGTTATTTCTATATGTGAGAACAGTTAATTTCTGTATATTAATTTTGTACCCCACTTCTTTATTGGGAATGCCTCTAGCATGTCCCCATTAAGATTGATGATTAAGAAATAATATTTTGTGGTAATGGTATTATATCTTTGAGGGTTGGTGGTTGTTAATAATCTTGCCATTGGGGCTAATAGGATTTTTTGGGGTTTTTGGTTGTTTTTTTTGGGCCACACTGTGCTGCTTGTGGGATTTTTTTTTTTTTTTTTTTTTTTTTTTTTTTTTATTTTTTCTTTAAACCCCACATTTGTTTATTTATTTATTTTTGGCTGTGTTGGGTCTTCGTTTCTGTGCGAGGGCTCTCTCCAGTTGCGGCAAGTGGGGACCACTCTTCATCGCGGTGCACGGGCCTCTCACTATCGTGGCCTCTCTCGTTGCAGAGCACAGGCTCCAGACGTGCAGGCTCAGTAGTTGTGGCTCACGGGCCCAGTTGCTCCGCGGCATGTGGGATCCTCCCAGACCAGGGCTCGAACCCGTGTCCCCTGCATTAGCAGGCAGACTCCCAACCGCTGCGCCACCAGGGAAGCCCCTGCTTGTGGGATTTTATTATAGTTCCCGACCAGGTTTGAACCCAGGCCCTCCGCAGTGAAAGTGCGGAGTCCTAGCCACTGGACCGCCAGGGAATTCCTAGGGTTTGTGTTCCAATTAAGGATTTTGTACCTCAACCAGCTTTTGAGCCATTTTTACTTCAGTGTTGAATCTTAGCTTCTGATGATCTTTTTTCTGTACTTAATTTTTCCTATCAAAGTAATACATAGACTTGGTTCAAATAGCTACTAGACTAGGTTTAATAAAAGTAATATTCCCCAACCCACTTTTCCTCACCTTCAATCTTATTCTCATTTAGCAATCAATTTAAACATTTCTGCTTTTGGTTATTTTGATAGCTATTTCCATATACTATATAAATGACATTCTATTTCTTGTCTTTTGATTTCTTCCTCAGCCTTATACAGTTGTAACACTAACCTCAGTTCTTCTTTGGTCACAGGAAATTTGAATCATTATACTTGAATCTCCATTTTTGTTTCATTAACTATAGACAGTATCTTTTGACTCCTCACTTTTAAGATTAGGACCTTAATATCCATTCTCTCCACTTCACTCCTTCTACATTTTTATATTGCCAAGACTGATAACACTTACAGTTTGTTCTGGGACAGTTATTAAGCCTCACTTGATTTATTTCTAGGTTAATTCTAAGAGTTGAAAACCAATGAATAGTTTTTACATTTCTATGAGTAATGACAGTGTTTTTCATCATAGAGCTATGTAGAGTGCTAGAGTTAAATATCCTCTGTGGATTTTTTTTTTTTTTTTGCGGTATGCGGGCCTCTCAGTGTTGTGGCCTCTCCCGTTGCGGAGCACAGGCTCCGGACGTGCAGGCTCAGCGGCCATGGCTCACGGGCCTAGCCGCTCCGCGGCATGTGGGATCTTCCTGGACCGGGGCACGAATCCGTTGTCCCCTGCATCAGCAGGTGGACTCTCAACCACTGCGCCACCAGGGAAGCCCTCCTCTGTGGATTTTATTACTACCTCTGGCCACTCAATGGGAAATGCTCCTGGAATTAAGTTTATTCTTTCATTCAACAAATCTGTGTTGTATATCTTCTGTACACACCAAATATCATTCAAGGCATTGGATATTCAGAAGTTAAAAATGTAAAAATCCCTGTTCTCTCGGAGCTTACATTCTACTAGAGGGAGATAAACTAATGGATACATAAACATAGTGTGTCAGATCGTGACAAATGCTTGGAAGAAGATAGTGGGGTGAAGGGGAACATAGAGTTCAAAGGGATAGGAATGGGGGCGATTGTATCACCTTCTGCACAGCCTACATATTCCTTCAGGGACAGGAATGTGTGGGGCTTCTTGAAGTGATTCATGTAAATGGAGAAAAAGGACCCAGTGAGATCTCCTGATAGTCTCAGTAAAGGTGATGATTTCAAGAGTTCTCCTTTTTTAAAAAATAAACAAATAATTTATTTGTTTAGCTGCGCTGGGTCTTAATTGAGTCGTGTGGGATCTTTAGTTGCAGCATGTGGGATCGTAGTTGCGGCATGTAGGATCTAGTTCCCTGACCAGAATTCCGGCCCTCTGCATTGGGAATTCGGAGTCTTAACCAGTGGACCACCAGGGAAGTCCCAAGAATTCTCCTTTTTAACATTCAAGTAGTCTCAAGTTTTCCTAGCTTCTGAACATACCAAAGCATTCATATTTTTTTTTGTCAGATGACATCTCTCCTAATGTCGTCTTTCTGTTCCACTTTGGGGGGATACTTTTTTAGACCTGCAGCAAAGTGACTGCTGTGGGACTTAAGATTGCTTTCATGGTTTGGATCCACCACTTACTGGATCTGATGTCTTTCTCCTTTTTGCTTTACTGTATCATTTTGCAGGAATATAATCTCAAGTAATTTACTCAGAAAGAATGTGTGGAAGTCAACTTTGCATCTTTGAAAATGTCTTTTATTTTCATAGTTCCCAGTAGTTTTGTGAGTTAAGAGAATTGTAGATCCAAATAGGTTTCCTCTAAACCTTTAAAGTTCTTGCTTCACCGTACTCTATGACATATTGTTGCTGTTGAGAATTCAGTCTGGTTTAATATCTTGTTTCTTTGTAGATGCACATAAATAAATATATATATATATATATATATATGTGTGTATATATATATTTTTGTTTGTTCAGTTTTTTGAGCCTCTTGCTCTAGGCCCTATTGGTTTGGAGATTTTTTTTTTTCAACTCTGGGATATTTTCTTGTATTATTTTTTGTTAGGTTTCTTCTCTTCATTTTTTTCCTCTTCTGCTTAATAACTACTGTTATGTTAGTCCAACATTGGTCCTCTGTGGCACTTGCCTTTTCTCTCATTTTTCTTTGTCGTTTTTGCACGCCCCTTTTTTTTCCTGAGAGATTTTATTCTTTTTATCTTCCATCCTTGCAATTCTATTTAGGCAAACATTAAAAAAATTTTTTTTTGCGGTACACGGGCCTCTCACTGTTGTGGCCTCTCCCGTTGTGGAGCACAGGCTCCGGACGCACAGGCTCAGTGGCCGTGGCTCACGGGCCTAACCGCTTCGCGGCATGTGGGATCTTCCCGGACTGGGGCACGAACCCACGTCCCCTGCATCGGCAGGTGGACTCCCAACCACTGCGCCACCAGGGAAGCCCTAAAAAAATTGTTTTGAATAGCTTTCTTGTTCTCTGATTTTTCATAGCATTCTGTTTTTATTTCATATTATCTTGAGTCTCTTCCATGATATTTTTGGTAAACATTTGTTGTGAAAACACATAATAAAATAAAAAACCTAATTAGCTCGCAAATAGTTAACATATCCAAAGGACAGTTTCTTATCTAGTAAAAACTATGCTCTAACCACAAAGGACTGGAATAGCATCACTGATGTCTCAGTTAGCTTTTTTTTTTTTTCTGCGGTACGCGGGCCTCTCACTGTTGTGGCCCCTCCCGTTGCGGAGCACAGGCTCTGGACGCGCAGGCTCAGCGGCCATGGCTCACAGGCCCAGCCGCTCCGCGGCATGCGGGATCTTCCCAGACCAGGGCACGAACCCGTGTCCCCTGCATCGGCAGGCGGACTCTCAACGACTGCGCCACCAGGGAAGCCCTCACTTAGCTTTTTTTAAAAAAAAGCTTTATTAAGATCCACATCATATAATTCAGCTTTTTTTTTTTTTTTTTGGTATATTCACAGATAACCGGAACTGTTGCCACAGACAATTTTAAATACTGTTTCATCTGCTTAGCAAGAAACCTGTTCTCTTTAACTCTAACTTTCCTACAACTACCTCTATGCTCTAAGTCCTAAGCAACCAGTAATCTGCTTTCTTTCCTCATAGGTTTGCCTATTCTGGGCATTTTGTAAAAATGAGAATATAATATGTGGTCTTTGTGACTGGCTTCTTTCAGTTTACATGTTTTCTAGGTTCATACATGTTGAAGCATTTATCAGTACTTCCTTCCTTTTTATTGTCAAATGATGTTCCAAGGTAGGACTATGTCACATTTTGTCCATCTACTCATTGGTTGATGGTCATTTGAGTTGTTTCCAGCTTTTGGCTATTATGAATAACGGTGCTATAAAAATTTATGTACAAGTTTTTATGTGGATATAAGTGTTTTGTTTTTTTTTTTGGCCATGCTGTGTGGCTTGTGGGATCTCAGTTCCCCAACCAGAGATCGAACCTGCCTGCATCCTTGGCAGTGAAAGCATGGAGTCTTAACCACTCTACTGCCAGGGAATTCCCGGATATATTTTTGTATTTCTCTTGACAATATATCTCAGGGTAGAATTATTGGGTCATGTGATTACTTTATGCTTGATCATTTAAGAACTGCTTGAATGTTTTCCAAAGTGACTACACCATTTGACATTCTCTCCAGCAGTGTATGGGACTTTCAGTTTTTCACATCCTCCCCAGCGCTTAATATTGTCTGACTTTTTGATTCTGGCTGTCCTAACGAGTATGAAATGTATCTCATTGTGGTTTTTGAATAGCACTTCCCTGATTACTAATGATATGAGGCATCTTTTCATGTGCTTATTAGCCATTTTAAAAGTTTCCTTTGAGAACTGTCTCTTTGTGTCCAGTGCCTATGTAAAAATTGGCACTAAAAAAAAAATTTTTTTTTTTTTTTTTGTGGTACGCGGGCCTCTCACTGTCGTGGCCTCTCCCGCTGCGGAGCACAGGCTCCAGATGCACAGGCTCAGCAGCCATGGCTCACGGGCCCAGCCGCTCTGCGGCATGAGGGACCCTCCCAGACTGGGGCAGAAACCCGTGTCCCCTGCATCGGCAGGTGGACTCCCAACCACTGCACCACCAGGGAAGCCCTGTGTTGTCTTTTTATCATTGACTTGTAAGAGCTCTTTATATATTCTAGATTCAAATTCCTTACCAGATATATGATTTGCAAATATTGTATCCTATTTTGTG
Organism: Phocoena sinus; assembly: GCF_008692025.1. Lineage (NCBI taxonomy): Eukaryota > Metazoa > Chordata > Mammalia > Artiodactyla > Phocoenidae > Phocoena > Phocoena sinus. Next base: position 18,477,112 of record NC_045775.1, on the reverse strand, counting down.
AGTTGTTACTTTCTTGATGGTATTCTTTCAAGCACAAAAGACTTTAATTTTGATGAGGTTCAGTTTATCTTTTTTGTTGTTGTTCATTTTTCATGTCATATCTAAGAATCCATCGCCATATCTACCGTCATGAAGATTTACTTCTGTGTTTTTTCCTAAGAGTTTATAGTTTTAGCTCTGTGTTTAGGTCTTTGATCCATTTTGACTTTTGTATATGGTGTGGCCCCTTCCCTTTTAAGGTCCACTCAGCTTTTTGTGGTATTGTTATACATGTTACGTTTATACATTTTACAAACCTAGCAATACGTTATTAAAGTTACTTATATAATTCTCTGTTACTTAAAAAAGTTGAGAGAAGAAAGTCAATCAAGTGCATGCTTAGAGCTTTTGGATAGTAGCCTTTTATTTTATTATTCTGGTTCTCTTCATTTGTTCTTGTGCATTTGAGTTATCATCTGGAATCATTTCTTTAGCCCAATACTTACACTGTTGCTTCTGCCTACCTCATTTGTGCTATTTTCAGATATATTACATTTTTATATATTAGGCTTACCACACACACATACACACACACACACACACACATACAGACATACACACACACACACACACACACAGGGTAAATAAGAAACTTGGAAACAGGCATTTTCCTGATGGAGAGAAAGAAGTAGGAAAGAGGTTATATATCAGAATTGCAAAGATTGAGTAGGTAGTTATTGCAACAGTCTTTCTGAAGTTTTGGGAGACCTTAAAAACTGATGCAGGATGAAATGAAGGGACTTCTATTAATCAGGAGAAGGAATATTAGACAGGTTAAAGATCTTAATGAGAGTTGGGGAAAATCTGGCTTTGCTATTGTGGTTGGTGGGAATTGCAGTAAAATAGGGATGCACAGGCTGTGGACCATCCTTGAAAGCCAGTTTGAGTTTGAAGTAAATTAATTTACAATGATTCCATTTTGTATGATTTCCATAGATATCATAGAGATGTCATAAAGTATATTAATAATGAAGCATTTATTAAGTGTTATTTTTCCTCGAGGATGACTTTAGCTTGATACATTATCTACTCATTCCATAGTAGTTCTGATTGTAAACTATTTCTTTTCTTATTTCATCAAAAATACTTTATACATTTTATAAGAAATTCAAACAGGACATAAGTTTTTTTTTTTTTTTTTTTTCCAGGATATAAGTCTTAAGTGGAAAGCGGAAACGCTTGTCTCTCTGTAAACCAATATATTATTTTCTTTAGTGTCTGGACTGTTTTCTGATTATTTGGGAAAGGGGAAGTAAGAAGAGAAAAACATAAACTTTCTTTTCTAATAAGAGTTCGATTTTATTTATCAATCAGTGATAGACATTCCCTAAATTTGGATGCAAATTCAATTTGTTGCTTGATGCCTTTATGAACTACCCTATTTAAAAAATTATAGCCTCCCTCTCCTCCTCCTCCTGTTTTTCTTTTTTATCTGTAGAACTTACCATGTTTTTACTTCATCAGATGTAAATTGCATGAGTATAGGGATCTTAATAAATATTTGCCAAATGAATGAGTGACTGTGTATATTTTCTACTGAGCTAATAGTAGATATGATGCTCAGAATGTGTTTTTAAAAGCCCTTTGCTGCTGTAATGATTTTAAGGATTTTACTCTTTAAATAGGAGAAAGAAGCATGCCATTCATAGTAGTGACACAACTTCTTCTGATGAAGAACGCTTTGAAAGAAGGAAATCAAAGAGCATGGCAAGAGCAAGAAATAGGTTAGTAAAGTTTTACTTGTTATTTCCATGATAGAAAAAAGGAATAACAGTTTAAACTTTTTGAATGTGATTCTTACCTGTACTAGCATTTTGCTAACAGTGATACTTAACACATATTTTAGTCTAGAGTAATATACCGACTTGGTATTTACTTAGTAATTTTTAGAGTAGAAATCTAACCTTGGGAAACTTCCCATAAATTACTTGCTTTGGGGCTTCCCTGGTGGCGCAGTGGTTGAGAGTCCGCCTGCCGATGCAGGGGACACGGGTTCGTGCCCCGGTCCGGGAGGATCCCACATGCCGCGGAGCGGCTGGGCCCGTGAGCCACACCTACTGAGCCTGCGCGTCTGGAGCCTGTGCTCCGCAGCAAGAAAGGCCGCGATAGTGAGAGGCCTGCGCACCGTGATGAAGAGTGGCCCCCCGCTTGCCACGACTAAAGAAAGCCCTCGCACAGAAACGAAGACCCAACCCAGCAAAAATAAATTAATTAATAATAAACTCCTACCCCCAAAAAAAAAAAAAAAAAAAAAAAATTACTTGCTTTGTAAGTACTCAATAAAATAGTGTGTGGGAAGGTAAAGAAAGAGCTAGTGGAAGAGGCCAACCTCTTGGACAGTCTTTTTCAGTACCTCTCCTCTAATCCAAATCCACTTAATGAGGTTGATTTTAGATGCTTATAATGATTATAGCACTCAAGAGTAAGTAGAATTATTTCAGGAGCCCTTGGGTTTTGTTGGAAAACTTGTTTTAGCTCTGGTGATCTTTGCTAAACTAGAGTAAATGACTCATTGCTACATGGCTCACTAAAATCTTGAGACTTTTCAGTGGGTGAGAGAATCAGTATTTTGTCTAGTAAGTTACTAAAGCATCAAATTATAATTTATCCTTTAAAATTTAAGTTAATTTTCTAGCTTATATTTATAATACTAAAGGTATATTTTATTTAGAAATTTTACGTTTAGGAAAGCATTTCTATAATTTGTCATTATATATCTATTGTAGGAATACCAAGTTTTCAGTTAGCTGGTCTTGGAAACAAGTTTGGGTTGGTGTAGATTGTATGCTAAAAAGAGTTCCACATGTGGATGATGGAAAGAAAATGTAAGAGAAAAATCTAAGTTTAAATAAAAGAATTCAATGCCTCTTTAATCTGAACTATTCTGTTACCTGCTTTGGAAATAGATTTTTAAAGTAAGTTAGGATTCAGAAATGTCAGTGAAAGTACATTCATTGTAGAAGCTATACTTTTTTTAGGCTATTTATGTCATCTTTTGGTGTTTATGCAATGTTAAAAGAGGAAGTAGATTATATTTTCTTAGGGGTAATTACATTAATATCATATAGGATTTTAAGTAGCTAAATATGTATTTTAAGGTAGTTACACAAACGATAATGCTTAGTTTTCAAAATAGGGTCTAAAATTGGTTTCCCTTGAATAAAACGGAGGGAAATTTATTTCTTCAATCATGTAAACTGAGTAGACATACCCACATAATATCTGAGGATAAATTTAAATGTTATAATAAAGCTTGAGTTCATTTAGTGCCATATATTATAGTATTTATAGTAGGTCTTTTTATTTTATGCTTATATAATGTGGAATATCAGGTTTGTTAAGTTTTCTAATTTAGACTAGATTGGGCTTTTTGGACAAAGAGATTCATGATCTTATTTGCTTTCTCTAGTGAATAAATTTATTTCTGGCCTGTTGAAAAGAATTTAGGAAAAGTAATTTAAAAATATGAAATCTCTTGTCATTTTCTGGGTTATGAGAAAAGGGAGGAAGATGAAAATGTGTCAACAAAGATTTAAACTTGCTTATGACATTAAGAATATTAAACTTTAATGCTATCTACTTGAATGTTTATGAATTTCAGATGTTTGCCTATGAACTTAAGAGCAGAAGATTTAGCTAGTGGTATTCTCCGAGAACGTGTCAAAGTGGGTGCAAGCTTGGCTGATGTTGATCCAATGAACATTGATAAATCAGTAAGTTTTGTAAATGTTTTTCTATAAATAGTTTTTTTTTTTAAAGGTCATTACTTGTTTCTAACACAACACACAATAAAAGTAGAAGATCACCATTGTTAGTGGGGTTTTTTTTTTCGTTGTTGTTCTTTTGTCGCGCGGCATGCGAGATCTTAGTTCCCCAACCAGGGATTGAACCTGTGCCCCCTGCAGTGGAAGCACAGAGTCCTAACCACTGGACCTGCAGGGAATTCCCCAAAGTATAGTTTTTTGAACTCTGTTTAACTTTATATATGAACTTTATGTTTAAACTTCAGTTCCTGCTGAAGGCATATATTTTGGAATCATAAGATTATCTCATAAATTAAAAAGAAATCTATAAACGGTTAAAATTATTTTGTAATAAACTTTTCCACTTCTTTCCAAGGTGCGATTTGATAGCATAGGTGGATTGAGCCATCATATTCATGCACTAAAGGAAATGGTAGTATTCCCACTTTTATATCCAGAAATTTTTGAAAAATTTAAAATTCAGCCTCCAAGGTGAGTAATGTCCTAGATGTTTATTATTTTTATTACTGTTAATTTATCAAATTTCAATTAGTAGGTGATTATAAATCTAAATATTATTTATAAATATTTCATATGTATTTATTTGATGTGTTCTAGCAATGAGAATTAGGAATGAAATTTTATTATTCAGGGCTCAAAAGCTGTGGTACTAAGTGTGTTCTTGAAGTTTATATTTCAGCATTTAAGAGTCAGACACAGGATGAGATTCTTTACACAGGCCTTGAATTTACAAGTGGATTGCCTAAGTGGGTTTTCCTTAATTTGGTCTTCTAATAGCATTCAGTTTCATACGGTATACTGGTTAGTCTTTGAAAGCACAGTTTCAGCGAAGTGTTGCTTTGACTCATTGATGTGGTATTTTTGAAATGGTAAGCTTGATAGTTTAATTTTATGATCAGATTAATTGTGTTTGATCATGAGGTGGTTAGCTAGTTAACTATTAGGAAAGGCTGAGAAATTATGTCAGAGGAAATTGGGCAGAATAAAATACTTTGAAGATGTGCATACAGACTTAAACTGTGAAATATCCCTTTTTATTTCTAATTTATTATTCATGTGTTTCTAATTTATTATTCATGTGTTTAAGGATGCAGAAAATCTTGTTAAAGAGTCATCTTCTATTTGAGTGGGTTAAGAGTTGGCCTGTAATTCTGCAGTGGCTTTTAGAAATCATAGTAGCAATTTATTTACTTCTTATATGATATAACTTGAATTTTAAAAATAATTGTTATTTTTTTCAAAGCCATTAAAGTAGTATAGCCTTGGGAGAAACTTTAAAAAATGGAGTTATAAACAAAAAGTATTATAAGCAGAAAGTAATCCTACTCCTTAGGGATGAACAGCTTTCTTTTATATATGTATGCATATATTAAGTTTATATTTTGCCTGTATTATGCACATTTAAACATTTAATATAAATGAGATTATTCAATAATACCCTTATGTAACTTTATTTTTCACTTTACAATGTATTATAGGCACCTTTCCATATCCATAAATAATGTGTGTATTATTCTTTTTGACATCATACTAGTGTTTAAATTACAGATGTAGTGGTGTATTTATCTGTCCCTTGTTAGTAGATAGCATTTAGGTTTTTTTAAAAAATCTATCTTTATCACTTTCTTTTGATTATTTCTACATGATATAATCTAAAATGTGAAATTTCTGGGTCATAGGGAAAGTACCTTTAAAATTTTGATGTAGCTTGCCAAATTACTCTACTCTGATTGAACTATTTCTTGTGTACCAAAGCTTGGTTCTTTGAGAACATCCTTGAGGACTTTCAACAAAGTGAAACTTTTGTCTGTATATTACAAAAAGCTATATCAGTGTCTAATAATAATAAAATATACATCAGTACAAAATTATATGGGAGGTGCATGCTTTTGTATTGGTTATTAGTGCTGGTGGTAACATTTATCTACTTTTATTGATTCTTTATTCCTCTAGGGGCTGTTTGTTTTATGGCCCTCCTGGCACAGGTAAAACCTTGGTTGCCAGAGCGTTAGCTAATGAGTGCAGTCAAGGAGACAAAAAGGTGGCTTTTTTTATGCGAAAAGGAGCAGACTGTCTAAGTAAGTGGGTTGGCGAATCTGAGCGGCAACTTAGGCTTCTTTTTGATCAGGTAAGTGAAGTCAGGTAATACGAGAATATCTTCTTTAGAATACTTAACACGTTTGGTCTATAAATACAAACTGTTCATGACGAGTTGTATTTTCCAATCAATTCCAGTCAATTTCCAATGTTAAATTTAGGATCAGTAATCTGAATTTGTATGCCTTAGAGGTATTTAATAGCAATTTCACTAGTACTAATTTAAGATGATTCACAAAATATTTACTGAGGTGGCTACTAGGCATATAATACCATGTTAAGTGCTTTTGAGAACCCTGGATATAACATATATATCACTAGATTATAATCTAACTGAGGAAGTAGAACAAGCATAAAAAGTTAAATATCTGTGCAAGAAATCTCAGGAAGCAGTATATTCTTTATTTTCATAAGTTGTAAATATGGTATTAGAAGAACTCAGTATTAAATGAATGCTTTTAAAAGGCAGAATAAGGTGAGTGAGTAATATCATGTAGGCTGTCTTTACTATTTATATATAACAGTAACTTTAAAAATATCATTTCCTAATACTTACAAAAATTAGTCCTGATATAAATTTACTTTTAATTATTTGAGCTACTGAAGGAAGTCATTCATACTTGGTAATGCAACTTATATTTTGTTATGTCTAAGGAAATTCACATGACATTTAAAAAAATGCTTTTAGCAAGCATTTGTTGAAGACCCATTACTGAGTTGATGTGTATCAAAGTCCTTTGTAATTGGTAAAGCACTTCAAATATTTTTAGTTAAATTAGTATTAAAAACTGCTCTGTTCTAGGTAACGGGGGCTCTAGAAAGAGGAATAAAATAAAATTCCTAGCCTCAAGGTGCTCAATGTCCATTGGGAAGTCAAACATATGCAGTCTTCATGTTTAAAGAGAATTTAATAATAATTGGAAAATAATATAAAATAACATTGGTGGATTAGGGAAGAGTTAGCTTGGGAATGCTGGCAAATTGTCCATGACTTAATTTTAAATTTTTGACAGACTTATTCCTTTTGCCTCTTCCTACTGGGGTAGGAATGTCTCTTGGTTTCATTCAAAACCATAGCATTAATCTGCTTTTTAAATCTGTATTTACTTTGTTTCATAGATTTCTTTGTGGGTAAGAGTATTTGAAATGTGTGCTTTCTTTTTAAAAAAAACTGCTCATAGTCATTTTTGTCTTTTTAAATGTGAAGAGTCTACATTCCTAAATTAAGTATATGATCTATTCACTAAATGAGATGAAGGAGGTACAGTCGGCCTTCCATATCTGCTGGTTCCACATCCACAGATTCAGGCAACAATTTCATCTCCAGTTGGTTGAATCCACAGATGTGGAATCCATGGATATGTAGGGCTGACTGTGCTACGCTATTTTATATAGGGGACTTGAGCATCCTCGTATTTTGGTATCTGCAGGGAGTCCTGGAACCAGTCTACCATGGATACTGAGGGGTGACTGTACAATATATTGGCTAAGAGTTTGGCCTTTGGTATCAGAAAAGTGTTAGTTTATATTTAGCTCTACTGTTAAGTATGTAACTTTAAGTAAATGAAAGCATCTGATCCTTATTTGCATCGTCTATAAAATGGGGGAAATAATACCTATCTAACTGGACTACTTTGAGTTTTTACCGAAAGGAAGTGTATACTGTTGACCCTTGAACAATATACAGGGGTTAGGGGCACCAACCTCTGCGCATTTGAAAATCCGTGTATAACTTTTGACTCCCCGCAAACTTAACTACTAATAGCCTACTGTTGATAGGAAGCCTTACCGATAACATAAACAGCACGCATGTTTTGTATTGTGTATTATATACTGTATTCTTAAAATAAAGTAAGCTAGAGAGAAGAAAATGTTATTAAGAAAATCATAAAAGATTTACAGTACTGTACTGTATTTATCACAACCAAAATTTTATGTTGCCTGAATACAAGATGAATTCTCTCTCAACCTCCATCAATATTGTCTTATATGATACAAAACACTGTAGATGTTATATATATTACTAACACTAGACATCAAGAATGAAAAGATAATATGAAAAAGAAATTCATATTTATTACAGGTATAATGATTCATGCATTGATAACAAAGAAGCAGCAGTATGATTGTTTCATGGTAGCCTAGCCTATACACTAGTGAATGAATTGTTATAAAATTTTTATGGCATACACAAATTACAGTCATATTCATAATACAGTAATGGAAACATTGTTATATTAGGAAAAAAACTCTTAACTGTGATGATTGGCTGATATGCAGCTTCTCCAATTACGAGAGAGGGGCATGCTGTATAGTAATATAGTTCTTTGAAAGCAAAGGTGTAAAACTGTAAGAAAATGAACACATTTTTAATTTTTTATTAAATATCACTCACCTTATACCTATGTAAGGATATGCTGGCCGTTTCAGTACAAGTCTTGCACACGATAGTCTACACAATGAATACTTTAAGTGGTAATTATGACAAAAATGTCTCATACAGTTCTTGCTGTACAGTTATTAGATTTTCACATGAAGACACTGGCACACATACATAATAGAAAGTTTATTAACTGTACAGAATGATGATTGTTTACTATTCATTAAATGGAAGTGGATTATCATAAAGGTCTTCATCTTTGTCATCTTCATGTTGAGCTGGCTGAGGCGGAGGAGGAAGAGGAGGGGTTGGACTTGCTGTCTCAGGGGTGGCAGAGGTGCAAGAGGTGGAGGAGATGCAAGGCACGGCAGGAGAGACAGGCACACTTGGTGTAACTTTATGAAAATACTTCATAATTTCTGCTTGATGTTTTTGCTTTTTCATTTCTCTAAAAATATTTCTGTATGGTACCAATTCTTCCACCGTTTGCTCTAGTCTCAGTGCCCATGTCATAGACAGGTCCATGTGGTAAAACCAGTCAGAAGCAGTTTTGAGTAATCGGAACATTTCTGCCAGATTGTCTAAAGTCAATTTGTTTTCTGGCACTGCTTCTTCTACATCTTCTTTCTCATTGCCTGACACTAGTTCGGAAGCACTCATATCCATCTTCTGGATATTTCGTCTTCTGTCAGTGCCTCTGGTGTTATGTCTGTTAGCTCTTGAGTTTCTCCAAGATTCATATCTTGAGGCCCTTCATGCCCCACCTTTTTTTTTGGCCATATCTACAATCTCTTTTGTGATTTACTTAATTGGCTCTGTCATAAATCCTGTGAAGTCACCCACAGCATCGGGACACAGTTTTCTCCAGCAGGAATTTATCGTTTTGGGCTTGGTGACTTTCATGGCTTTTTCTAACAATAATGGAGAGAAATGGTGTAACCCTTCCAGACATTAATGATGTTCTCTCTATTGGGGCTCTCTTCCATAGTGTTGACAATCCTTTCCGTAGTGTCCTGTCTATAATGAGGCTTAAAAGTCCTTATGAACCCCTGATCTAGAGGCTGAATTAGAGTTGTTATGTTTGGGGACAAGTAGACCACTTCAGCATCTTTGGTATTGAACTCATCGAGTTCTGGGTGGCCAGGGACATTGTCCAATATCAAAAGAACTTTAAAAGTGGGTCTCTTACTGGAAAGGTGCTTCCTCACTTCAGGGATGAAGCATAGATGGAACCAATCCAGAAAAAGATTTCTCATTGTCCAGGCTTGCTTGTACAACCAAAAGATTGGCAGCTGGTGTTTACCTTTTCCCTTCAAGACTCAGGGAGTTAGCAGCTTTATAGATAAAGGCAGTCCTGATCGTAAACCCGACTGCATTTGCCCAAAACAGTAGAGTTAGCTTATCCCTTCCAGCCTTAAATCCTGGTGCTCATTTCTCTTCTTTACTAATAAATGTGAATAGGGCACTATTGTCTGCATTAAAAACCTGTTCAGGCAGATACCCTTTCTCATCAATGGTTTTCTTAATTGTGTCTGGGAACTTGTTTGCTACCTCTTGGTCAGCAGACGGTGCTTCTGTTACCTTGACATTTTGTTTTTTTAATTTTTAAAAAAATGTTTATTTTTTTTCAAAGAAAAATAGCAATAGCCAACTGGAAACCTACTTATTCTTCAACTCCAATTTTGTTTTCTTTAAATTTAGAAGTGACTTACTGATTTACTATTTTAAACAAACCCCAGCACTTCCCTGGTGGTCCAGTGGTAAAGAATCTGCCTTACAGTTCAGGGGACACGGGTTTGATCCCTGGTCAGGGAACTAAGATCCCACATGCCGTGGCCACCAAGCCCCTGCCAGAGCTCGCGTGCCTCAGCTAGAGAGCCTGCGTGCCGCAAACGACAGAACCCATGTGCTTTGGAACCTGCACGCCACAACTACAGAGCCCATGAGCCCTGGAGCCTATGTGCCACAGCTAGAGAGAGAAAATCCCGCATGCCGCAACTATAGAGAAGTCCGTGTGCTGCAATAAAGAGCCCCCGTGCCTCAACAAAAGGTCCCACATGCCTCAGCGAAGATCCCGCGTGCCGCAACTAAGACCCGGACGCAGCCAAAAATAAAATAAATAATAAATGTTTAAAAACAAACAAACCCTCCCTTTTCCCTTTACATGTTTACCATCTACTTATGCTGAATCCTTCCAAGGAGATTGCTCCAGCATATATCTCCAGGTCCTTGCTTTGCTTATTTTACTAAAAAATGCAAAACACAGTTCCATCTTGCATCTGAAGGGCTCCAATTGTCAAAAGTAGGAAAAAAACCCACTTTGGAATAGCCAGTTAACTTGAATAAAAAAAAATCCACACGAATGCCTTTTGGTTGGGGCAGGAATTCACTCCTATGTTCCCGGTAATATGATCCAGCTCCATAAATCTTTGTAATTCATCCTCCCTAGCCTATGCACATACCTCTATCTAAAATTATTTGCTGGCATTAATTTCTACAGGTTTAGATTTTTCATCTTCTTTTTGCTTTAAGTTTTCATAGAATGACCTTGCTTTTTCTTGAATTATATTAGAGTCTACAGGAATACTTTTCTTATATCCTGCATCCACATAAAAGCTGCATTTTCAATATGAGATAAAAAGGTATTTTGCAAAAAGTTCAAGGTTTCACACCTGTTGGTGTAGCTGCAACAAGAGCTTCAGGGATTTCCTTTTCTTCTTTTTTTTAAAATACCCCTTACGCTGGATTCATTTATCTTGAAATGGCTGCAACTGCAGCTGCAGACCTAAATCTACGATACATATCAAGCAATTCAACTTTTTCTTGTAATGTCATACCTTTTCTTTGCTTCTTGGGGGCACTTCCAGCATCAACAGTGGCACTTTGTATAGGTCCCATGGTGTTATTTAAAGTTTACCGTATTGCAGTAAACACAAAGAAAAATATGCAACATCACTTTAGGTAAAAAGAAATCACTTTTTACTGTGATATGTAATTTACTGGAGAGAGGAACTGCTCATGAGGAGAAGATTAGCATCACACGGCATTTTGAGCGGATACTTGCAACACTTGAGTTCAGCGCAAGAGCAACAGGAGGTGGCTATGAAATTATTACAGTAGTACAGTATGTACCACAGTTAATTTTATGCAGTTATGATTTAATACTGCATCTTTGTTTACATTTCTCTCGACTGTAAATGGAGCAGGTACAGTGTTTATTCATGTAAGTTTTGATAAATTTTAACTTTTTATGATAGATTTGTGTATATTTTATGGTAGTAAATGATAGAATAGTATCTACGTATATTTTATACACCCATGACATACTGTGTTCTTAATTTCTTCACTATTTCTAGGCTACCCAGTTCATCTGTGAGTTTCTTCAAATTGACATAAATCTCCCCCAAAATATTTTCAATATATTTATTGAAAAAAATCCACGTATACTAAGGTCAGCTGTAAAGTGCTTATCACAATAACCGGTGTTAAATACACTGTACTTCCTTTTTGCAATTGTGTGAGGCCATAGTTCTAAAAAAGAGCTGTGTTTCATGTATGTAAAAGTAATGATTAAATCTTTACTCTTCTTCTCTTTTTTTTTTTTTTTTGTAGTATGTGGGCCTCTCCCTGTTGTGGCCTCTCCCGTTGCGGAGCACAGGCTCCGGACGCACAGGCTCAGCGGCCATGGCTCATGGGCCCAGCCGCTCCGCGGCATGCGGGATCTTCCCAGACCGGGACACGAACCCGTGTCCCCTGCATCGGCAGGCGGACTCTCAGCCACTGCGCCACCAGGGAAGCCCTCTTCTTCTCTTATTACATAATTCTAGCCTTATAAAGTTTTTTTTTCAAAAGGGGCAAAGTTTTGTGGTTGAATTGTCTTTCATTTAAAGTTATTAGAGGGACTTCCCTGGTGGTGCAGTGGCTAAGAATCCACCTGCCAATGCAGGGGACATGGGTTGGAGCCGTGGTCCGGGAAGATCCCACATGCCGTGGAGCAGCTGAGCCCGTGAGCCACAACTACTGAGCCCGTGTGCCACAATTACTGAGCCCGTGTGCTGCAACTACTGAAGCCTGCTTGCCTAGAGCCCATGCTCTGTCCACAACAAGAGAAGCCACCACAGTGAGAAGCCCATGCACCACAATGAAGAATAGCCCCCACTCGCCACAACTAGAGAAAGCCCATGCGCAGCAACAAAGACCCAATGCAGCCAAAAATAAATAAATTAAAAAAAAAAATTATTAGAGAACACTGGAAGTTTAATGAACATCGTTATCAGTAAGGGAGAAATGAAAAATTGTATCCATTCTTTAATAAGCTGACCTTCCTGTGAACTAAGAATTAGCTTTAAGTAATTTTGAAATGAAAATAAACTCTATTAATTTGAGTTAATTATATAACAGTTTTCATTTGTAATTAAAATTTATTTACCTTAAATCAAGTTCCTACATAGATCTGTGATTTATTGAGAAAAATGACACTGTGAAAGTACCAGAAGAAAACTCAGGAGAATTTTGTTTCTAATCTCAGAGTAGGGAAAGTCTAACTATGGAAGAAAAGAATCCACTATATAAAATCTTTTTTTTACATTCTGCGTGGCAACAGTATGGTAGGCAAAACCAAAAGATGATACCCTTTGAAGAAAAATAATTTCATTTCATTTCATAGAGATAGTCTAATTTTTAAGTAAATATAGCTCCTAGAAATCAGTAAGCAGAAGACCAATGATCCAATAGAAAAATTGGCAAAGGATACGAACAGAACTTGTGTAGAAAAGGCAATATTAATGGCTCTTTTAAGATATGAAAAATGCTCATCTTCCTTGATAATAGAAATAAAAATTAGAATGAAAATGAGGTAACATCCTTTATCTTAAAACGTTAGTCAAGAACAAGAAGTTTGATAATAAATTGTTGGTGAGCAGTCTTAAATATTTCTGGTGAGAAGTGTAAATTGATACATCAATGGAAGGTAATTTGCAAGTATCTAAATTAGGAATGACACATGCCTTTTGAACCATAAGTTCTACTTTTATAATTTTTTATATTGATATGTTTATATTCATGTGAAATGTTAAATGTACACAGATGTTTGTTCAAGCATTATTGATAACAGGAAAAGATTGAAAACAGCTTAAATGTCCATGAGTAGGGGACTCGTTTAATTATGGCACATCCATATAGTGTGGCATTTTGTAGCTGTTAAAAAAGTATGAAGCAGATCTTTATGTACTTACATGTAAGCTAATTAAAATATATCAATAACATAAAATAGGCTGTGTTATACAATAAAAGCAATATGTATAGTGTGTTTAAATGTGTTTAAAAATACATGTTTGTTTATGTGTATAAATGACATGTATGGAAGAATAAACAAACTGAAAACAGTAGTTGTCTACTGGGTGGAGACCTTGTGGTTAGAGTCTGGGGTGATAAGGAGCTTTCCTTTTTCCTGTATAATCTTTCTTACCTGCTGCATGTTGTACCATTTGCTTATATTACCTATTAAGAAAATACAGTAATTAAATTAAAAATGAAAACTAATACAATAAATAATGTTTGTTTTCTTTTTATACTAGGCATATTTGATGAGACCTTCTATAATATTTTTTGATGAAATAGATGGATTAGCTCCAGTTCGCTCTAGCAGGCAAGATCAGATCCACAGGTAATTTTTCCTAATCTAATTACGTTGAATTCTTTTCATTTGTTGACATAGTATTTAGATTTAGCCCTTGGATAAGTGCTATGAGGCTTATAAGATGTGACCTCTGTCCTTGAGGAAGACTTCTTTCATTAGCACAGGGGTCAGCAAACCAGGACCCATGAGCCAAATCTTCTCCCTGTTTTTGTAAATGAAGTTTCATTGGAACACAGCCATATTCATTGCTTTTTGTGTTATATATATCTCCTTTTGCACTACAAGAGCAGAGATGAGGGAGGGGTTGTGAGAGGAAGATCATATGACTTGCAAAGGCTTAACACATTTACTTTCTGGTCCTTTACAGAAAAAGATGCCCAATGCTGATTTAGCGTGATGTTTTTGAAATTTATCCATGTCACATACACTAATATTTTGTTCTTGTTAATTTCTGAGTAGTAGTCCTTGGGCAATGTGTGTGTCTCTGTGTGTATGTCTGTATGTGTACCACAATTTGTTTAATTCCTCTGATAGAGATTTGGTTTGCTTCTATATTTGGCTATTATGATAATGCTGCTGTGAACATTTGCATACACATTTTCATGGGACCATATGTTTTCATTTCTGTTGGGTAAATACCTTAGAGAGAAATGGCTGAATCCTATGGTAAATGTTTGTTTAAATTGATACTACTTTCCGAAGTGGTTTACCATTTTATGTTTTTAACTGTAATGTATCAGGATTTGGGATGCTTCTCATTCTTGCCAGCATTTCGTATTTTTACTCTCTAACTGTTGCTATTCTAATGAGTGGGTAGTCGTGGATTTATTTTCATTTTTCTGATGACTAATAATATTGAGCATCTTTGCATGCACTTATTGCTCATTTACATATTTTCTTTTGTGAAATGTCTGTTATATTATTTTACCCTTTAAAAATAAAGAAATCATATTGTATGTCTCATTGTAGTGTAAGATTTTTTTTATGTGCTCTTAAAACAAGCCCTTTGTGAGATCTATGTTTTGAAAAGTTTTCTACTAGTCTGGCTTGCCTTTTTCTTAAATATGACTTTTTGAAAATCAAAAAGTTTTAGTCTTGATGAAGCCCATTATGTAAATTTTTTTGGTATGTATTTGTGTGTCTTGAGAATAATTTCCTAAACCAATTTGTCAACTATTCTATATTTTCTTCTAAAATATTAATAGTGTTAGCCCTTAAATTTTGGTCAGTGATTCATTTTAAAGTTAACATTCATATGTCAGCATAAGGTAAGGGTTTGTGTTAATTTTTATAGCTAGTGCAAGGTATGGACTGAAGTTTACTTTTTCCATATTTTTTTTCCCAATTGTTCCAGGACCATTTATTGAAAAGGTTACCTTGTCTCCATTGAATTACTTGGCATCTTTGTCAGAAATTGACCATTAAGTTGTCTATTCCTAGACTTGTTAGTTGGTTCCATTGATCTTTAGGTTTATCCTTATATCATTGACTTAATTACTTGAGAAATTTATACAGTCTTATTAGTATAAGTCCCCAACCTTGTTCTTTGTAATTTAAAAAAAAATCTTTTTTAAAGAGCAGTTTTAGGTTTACAGCATAATTGAGAGGAAGGTACAGAGATTATTGCATTTACTCTGTGCCCACACTGATGCACAGCCTCCCTCATTATCAACATCTTTCATCAGACAGGGTACATTTGTTACAATTGAGGAACCTACATTGACACATGATAATCACACAAAGTGTGTAGTCACTCTGGGTGTTTTGCATTTTGTGAGTTTGGACAAATGTATAATAACATGCATATGTCATTATAGTATCACGCAGAGTATTTTCATTGTCCTAAAAATCCTCTGTGCTCTACCAACTCATCCCTCCTTTCCCTCCCCACCCCACCCCCTCAGTCCCTGGCACTAATGATTTTTTACTATCTACCCTCGCCCTTTCCGTAATGCTATGTAGTTGTAATCATCCAGCATGTAATCTTTCAGGTTAGCTTCTTTCATTTAGCAATATGCATTTAGCAATATGCATTGTGACTTTTCTTGGCTTTTTGTTTGTTTGTTTGTTTCTTCTGTTTGCTTTAGGTTTAGTTTTCTCTTTTTCTAAATTATTCAGATGGAATTTTAGACTTTGATTGAAAGTTTTTTTCTTTTCTAATATAGGCATTGAAAGCTATAAATTTCTTTTTAAGCACTGCTTTAGCTGCATCCCAGTTTTTGACCTCTTACATAATCAGTGTCCTACAGTTCAAAATAATTTCCAATTCCTCTTGTCATTTCTTCTTTGACACAATGAATATTTAGAAGTGTGTTGTTTAGTTTACAAGTTGTGTTTTTTATCTTATTGTTTCTAATTTAATTTTTTAATTGAGGTATAATTAACATAAAACACTGTATTAGTTTCTCTAATTTAATTTTGTGGTCAGAAACAATAACTCTTAAAGTCATTTTAAATTCACTGCAGTTTTCTTTATGTCCCAGGTATTGTCTGTGTTGTGAATTTGTATTCTGCTGTTTGTGGTATAATATTCTCTATATATATCAAGTAAGACAGGGTTATAATAATGTTATGCAGGACGTTTTGTGTTTTTACTGATTTTTTTTTTGTCTAGTTATTTTATGAACATTAGAGAGATGTGGTAAAATTTCCAACTATAATTGTAGAATTGTCTCTTTAATTCTGCCAGTTTTTGTTTCATTTATTTTGAAGTTTTGTTTTGGGTGCAAACACATTTATTATTTTGGATGTCTTTATTTTGAAGTTGCCTTCTTATTATGAAATGCCCCTCTTTATCTTTGTTAATACTTTTTGTTTTGAAATCTATTTTCATTAGAATCTAATGAAATGATTATCTCATGATTAGATAATGATTAAGCTAATCTAGACTTCTGATGTTTTTTGCTTGGTAAATATTTTTTCCATTAACTTACTACCTACCTTTCAGTGTCTTAATATTTAGAGTATTACTTTTGTGGATAATACATAGTTGGGTCTTGTTTTCCTAACTGGACAATCTCTTCATTTTAATTTGAAAGTTTAATCCATTAATGTTTATGTAATCATTGACACAAATGAATTGGAGAATACCATTTCGTGTTTGTTTTCTATTTATGTGTGTTTTCTTTTTGTTTTTCATTTCTTGCTTTTCTAAAGAGAATATTTGGAGATATTTTAGAATCTTTTTTTTTTACTACTGATTTTTTAAAAAATTAATTTATTTTTATT
The DNA here is from genome assembly GCF_008692025.1 of Phocoena sinus. NCBI lineage: Eukaryota > Metazoa > Chordata > Mammalia > Artiodactyla > Phocoenidae > Phocoena > Phocoena sinus. Next base: position 18,459,966 of record NC_045775.1, on the reverse strand, counting down.
TTTGGCTGCGTTGGGTCTTCGTTGCTGCGCGCAGGCTTTCTCTAGTTAGGGCGAGGGGGGCTACTCTTCATTGCAGTGCACGGGCTTCTCGTTGCAGTGGCTTCTCTTGTTGCAGAGGACGGGCTCTAGGCGTGCGGTCTTCAGTAGTTGTGGCTTGCGGGCTCTAGAGCGCAGGCTCAGTAGTTGTGGTGCATGGGCTTAGCTGCTCCATGGCATGTGGGATCTTCCCAGACCAGGGATCGAACCTGTGTTCCCTGCATTGGCAGGCAGATTCTTATCCACTGCACCACCAGGGAAGCCCTACTACTGATTTTTTTTTTCTTTTGCGGTATGCGGGCCTCTCACTGTTGTGGCCTCTCCCGTTGTGGAGCACAGGCTCCGGACACGCAGGCTCAGCGGCCATGGCTCATGGGCCCAGCCGCTCCGCAGCATGTGGGATCTTCCCAGACCGGGGCACAAACCCGTGTCCCCTGCATCGGCAGGCGGACTCTCAACCACTGTGCCACCAGGGAAGCCTCCTACTACTGATTTTTTTAAAGCTCTTTTATTGAGGTATAATTGATACAGAATACTATATATACTCATTGATATACTTAAAGAGTACACTTGGTAATTTTAACATGTATTTACTTGTGAAACTGTAACTATCAATACATATAAGGATACATATAAGAGAGGTTCCAAATGGTGGGAAAAAGGGATGCAAAAGCTTAGTCACAAATATTCACAGCAGTGTTATTCATAATAGTCATAACATGGAAATAACCCAAATGTCCATTAGCTGATGAATGGTTAAATAAAATGTGGTATATCCACATGGTAGAATATCATTCAGCCTCAAAAAGGAATGACATTCTGACACATGCTACATGTGTTTATCTTATACATGTAACATTGGTGAACCTCACATACGTTACGCTAGTTGAAACAAAGCCAGACACAAAAGATCACATATTGTACTGTTTCATTTATGTAGAATGTCCAAAATAGTCAAATTCATAAAATGGTATAAAAGTGTATCAAGTAAATACTAACAGAAAGCTACTATTGCTATATTAGACAAAAGAGACTAAGACAGAAAGCATTATTATACATAAAAAGAGGATCAATTTACAATGATAAAATCTTCAATTTATTAAAAGATGTAATAGTTTAAAATTTATAATTCCCTAATTACTACATTTCAAACTGTATAAAACAAAAATTGACAGAACTGCAAAGAGTCAAATTGATAATCATTGTGAGAGATATCATGTACCTCTCAGTAATTAATAGACCAAATGAGCATAAAATAAATTCTCTACAGATGATTTGAACAACTATATTATATTAATCTGATCTTGTGGGCATACTTATCTAAGGCAATTATAGAATGAACACTGTTTTCAAACAAACACAGCATTTATAAAAATTGACCATATATTGTGCCTTAAATCACAACTAATTTCCAAAGTTTAGTAATATACAAAATATAAGAAACAAATGACAAAAAGATAAGTAGAGAATTTTATGTTTTTTATCAAGAACTATTGTCCTAACTCTAAGTAATCTATGGTATTAGTAAAATAAAAAATTATAGCTAACTATATATGAACTGCAAACAGAGATATGCAGAAATCAGGAAAGTAGAAAGTCACTTCTTTGAAAAAAATAAATTGACCAACTTGTTGCACAATTGGCCATGATAAAAAAAGACAGTGATAAAGCAATATTTAGGAATACAAAATATGATGTTATTTTAGATTCTGTAAACATTAAAGGTTAAGAGGATGAAGGCCTAAGCTTAAGAGGTAAAAGTATAAAACTTTTAGGAAAAAACCTGTGGGAACATCTTCATGACCTGTATGAATGTTCACAGCTTTTTTGGTAATAGCCAAAAACTGGAAACAGTCTAAATGTCCATCAACATGTGAATCAACAAAGTGGGATCCATCCATAAAATGGAATATTGCTTAGCAATGAAAAGGAATAAACTATTGTTAAACCAACAGTGTGAATTTCAAAATAATCATGCTGAGGGAAAGAATCCAGAAAAAAAGAGTATTTACTGTGTAATCCCATGTATATAAAATTTTAGGTAATGCAAGCTAATCTATAGTGACAGAACTCAGATCAGTGGTTGCCAGGGGATTGGGTCAAAGAAGAGCAGTGGGGAATGGATTTTGAAGGGCATGAAGAAGAGCATGATGGATATTACTTTTTTTCATTATGGTGATAGTTTCACATACTTCAAAACTTAGCAATTTGTATACTTTAAAATTTTCAGTGTATTGTATGTCAGTTATCTGCAGAAGACTTAAACCTGTTTAGAGTGATATGAGAAAGTTAAATGGAACTTAGTTTTACTTGTGAACATGGATATAAAAATCCATTTTTTTAGTCTTTAAGACTGATAAAAGTTAGTGTAAGCAGTAATTTTTGCAACTTTTTCTTTCTTCCCTTTTTAAAATTTTGTCTGAAAATTTTGTTACAGCTCTATAGTATCAACCCTCCTTGCTCTTATGGATGGATTAGACAATAGGGGCGAAATTGTTGTTATTGGTGCTACAAATAGACTTGATTCTATAGATCCTGCTCTCAGGAGACCTGGTCGTTTTGACAGAGAATTTCTTTTCAACCTTCCTGATCAAAAGGTAAGAGTCTTTGATATATTAAGATTTATTTGTGACTCAATTATGAAATATATATACATGTATACATATACTTTGAAAGTGGTATTTTATGAGTTGTCATTTTCAAAATTTTGTGCTTGTTGGATATCTTAGTTACTCCTTAAAAAATTCTTGTCATTATTGAATAATTTAATCTTTTTTGTTAACAATTATCAGAAAGTTTATGATTTTTAGGAAGTAAGGGTATGATTTTTAGGTTACTATAGATGCTTACTTACTCTTTTCTTTAGTTCTCCACATTGTATTAATTATCTTGTATGACAGGTTATATGTCTCTTGTTCACCAAAGTAGCTTTGTTCCTGTAAAAATAACGTTTTTAGAGTAATGGTGGCTTTATGAATAAGAGCCCAATATGCAAATTCTCATAGAAATGCTTGTAACATCTTAATTAAAAGCAGCAAATGCCATTCATTATAGTGTAGTTTTAAAAAGAACATAATAAAAAAATAAGAACATAATTAAAACAGTGCAATGTGTAGTCATTGACTATGTAAAATGTTATTTAATATGTTATACAAAGTTCTCTTTTCCTGTTTTTACTTGGCAATATTTTGGTTAGTCTTTGACCAGTTTAATCAATGACTGTCATCTTCACTGCACATTTATATTTGAGAGGGAGGGACATATTCAGAGAAGATTCTGTATTTGACAATGCTTTGCGTGTATTAAATATATCAAGCCTAATTAGAACCTTTATAACACATACCTATATAAATATAACCAAAAGAGAGCAGAGAAGCTACTATATATGAATATATATATTTATACACACACACACACGCACACACGAGCACTTGCTGTTATATGGCTTTGATTTTGGATCTCTGTAAAATGCCTTGTTTATGTACATAGATGTGAGAAGCTTAGTGATTAGTACAGTACAGTAGCTCTAGGGAAATGAAGGCAATGGCTCTGCTGTATAGAGCAGTCTGTGTAGAGCAGTCTCTACCTCAGTTCGACAGTCTGAACAACCACTATATCTGTCTCAGTTTTGGATTGACGATCCAACTTATAGGCTTTTTTTTTGGCACCAAGTTTATTTAGCTTTGTCAGGATGGGAAGCATAGTGTATATAGCATCATTTTTGTTACCCGAGTGAGCCTCTAGGGCTGTACCAGTGCATAGAGGTACACTTAGTTATAGGAGACAAGACTGAAGTAGTCTACTTCAGCATGGGGAAGCATCAGCTATCTCATTTGGAACATCTTACAACAGTTCAAGCACATCTTTTAGGCTTTACCAGTTGACGGGGAATGTGCTTATTAGCTCTAAGAGACACAGCCAGTGTTCATTTCGGCACAGGAAAGCCATTACCTTGATTTTCCAATTATCTTCTCTAGTGTCCTAGTCATGGAGGCCTCATATGCCAACCATATGCAAACCAAAGTCCTCACAATTCAGGTATAGTCCACACAAATCAGAGATTTAACAGTAAACGAGGTCTGGAACAGTACTATCCAGTTGAATTTTCTGTGATGATGGAAATGTTCTGTGGCTTACTATATCGTATAAGTATGGATCTTGAACATAGTTTTCCATGTTAATTTTAACTTTCGAAGTTTCAAGAAAACAGTGCTTAAGACCTAAACCTAAGATCATTTTTCTTGGCCTGGGTCTGTGGGAAAAACCTAGACTGGCTGTTCACCTTTTTTTCCTTAGGTAATATTTAAGGTCATGAGACTAGATGATACAATTCCTCTGTCTTAAGAAGCAGTCAGTAAGGTAAGAGGAAAACTAGGAGAGTGGGATTCTGGAAGCCAAGTGAAGAAACTATATCAATGGGGAAGGTATAATTAACTGTGTCGGATGTTGCTAAATTAAATCACATGACAGAAGATTGGCGATTGTATTTAGCATTATGTAGGTCATTGGTGAAACCTGATGGGAACAATTTCAATTAGTGGTGGGTGCAAAAAACTTGACTCGAATATGGTTAGTTTAAGAGAATGGGAGGGGAGGAATTGGAGACAGTGAATGGAGATAAATTTTTCAAAGTGTTTTGCTGTAATAAGAAGCAAAGGATTGAGGTGAGATGTTGAGCAAATTGGGGACAAGAGAAGGTGTTTTGTTATTTTTAAGATGGGAGAAATATCCCGTAGGGAAGGAAGTTTTGGTGATGAGATTGAGAAAGGAGAATTATCTTCTTGCCTTGATAGGCGAGAAGGGGGATTGGATTTAATATATGAGTGATGAGAATGACTTTATTTTTAATTAAAAAAAATTTTATTTATTTATTTGTCTGTGCTGGGTCTTAGTTGCAGCATGTGGGATCTAGTTCCCTGACCAGGGATCAAACCTGGGCTCCCTGCCCTGGGAGCGTCTTAGACACTGGACCACCAGTCCAGTCTTAGACACTGGACCACCAGGGAAGTCCCGAGAATGACTATAGATAGGAATTTGATAGTTCATCTGTCATAATAGGGAGAAGACAGAATATTGCGGGTACACACGATAACAGGTGGACAGAGTTGGTATGGGGTACCTTTGGAAGTTGGGGTACCTTTGGAAGTTTTCTTCTGATTGCTTCAGTTGGTATGGGGTACCTTTGGAAGTTTTCTTCTGATTGCTTCAGTTTTCTCAGTGGATTAGGAAGCAAGTTCTGAACGAGAGGCTGAGCATGAAGACAGAGAAGCTATGAACTAGTCTGCTGGAAGATAGCCTCATCCTCATGTACAGAATAGAGAAGGGTTAAGGGCAGTCATAAGGCTCCATTTGGTCGTTAATTTAAATTGATACCAGTCAGTGTCTAATATTAGCATGCAGTTTGGGAAGTGGAATATCATGACTCTTGCTATTTGAGCAAGTGAATGTAAAAAACAAACAACAAAAAAAGTAAGTCTTGGTGCCAAATTTTAATAATTTTGTTAACTCTTTGTTACCATAAAATAGCATGTACCTTCTTTATGCAGTAATGCTTAATTTCTTTTGTTTATCATCATCAACAGTATGATTATTGTTATAAATGTTATGTGCATATTCATGAATCCTAAAGAATGAGTGACCTGAGTTTGCCTTTGACTCTTAAAATAGAGGAAGCTACTTTCTATTAGGAGAAACCATATGATTTACTATTCTATATGCCATATAGAGTAAATTGTAATGAAACATTTCTTGATTTAAATAATTTCTTCTATTTCTTGTTTTTATGATAAAGAAAGGAGACTCTTTATATAGAAAAAGAGAAAGGCACTTAAATGTCTCAGAGACCTGACAATAACTTTTGACTTTAGGTAATTAATTTCATTTCCTCTAAATCTGTACTTATTTTGTAAAATGAAGGGATACAGATAGATTTTTCTTTTTTTCTTTTTTTTTTTTTTGCGGCATGTGGGATCTTCCCGGACCAGGGCACGAACCCGCGTCCCCTGCATTGGCAGGCGGACTCCCAACCACTGCGCCACCAGGGAAGCCCCGATAGATCTTTTTTGAGATATATTCCAGCTTAGATTTTTTTTTTTTGACGTGTTTCTGATTCTCTAAGGGTCTTGAATGAGTGGCGCCCCTTCTGCTAATGAAGTCTATATAGATTCTTAATGTCATCTTCTAGACTATATAAGCTCTCAGAATTATATTTTTTGGGGGCCTTGATTTTATATTCTTTTAGTATCTGTTCAGGCAGATATTTCAAGTTGAAAGAAAATATTTCTTACATCATTGATTTATTTTTGGTAGTTGAACACCTAACTTAGAACTTGGAATTGAAGCAATAGCTATTGATTCCAGATTTTGTCAACTTTTTGAGCAAAGTTTATCTTGAAAACTTACAAGTTCTTTTTGTTTTTGTGCTAGACCCCAGATTCCTCACCAAGGCAATAATATTATCATCTTGGTTATAATTTGCTTTTTCATAGTCTCAAGAAACTCAAGTAGCAGTGTTGAGGAAACAAGTATACTCAATTTTTTTTTTTTTTTTTTGCGGTACGCGGGCCTCTCACTGCTGTGGCCTCTCCCGTTGCGGAGCACAGGCTCTGGACACGCAGGCTCAGCGGCCATGGCTCACGGGCCCAGCCGCTCCGCGGCATGTGGGATTCTCCTGGACCGGGGCACGAACCCGTGTCCCCTGTATCGGCAGGTGGACTCTCAACCACTGTGCCACCAGGGAAGCCCAAGTATACTCAATTTTAGAAAGCATTGTCTTTCCCCTGAAAGAAGGCAAATGTGAAAAAAAAAATTCTGATGTGACTTTTCAGGTGATTATGGACTCATACTTCAGTGTTTATTTTTTACTGTGGGAGAAAAAGAAATTTCATTTAATTTGGAACCAAGATGTTAAAATTTTGATTGTGCTGTACATACACAGTTAGATTTAAGGTAAAGAATGCTCTTTTGAAAGAAAAAAATCAAGGTAAAATTGTTTAAACCTTTGTTTTACAGTGAATTCAATTAATATTTATGGAGATTACCTTGTTATATATTAAATGTGAAAGCATTAACTAACCTACAAGATGATGTTTATTATATTTATTTACTTAATTGAAAACTTCTTCAACTTAAAACTTTAATGATACTTTATGCATATTAGAACCAAAAGGCCTGTGAAATCTAAATATAAGGTTTGTTTAAAAGATGATTATTATAACACATTAAAGTTTTTTTGTTTACATGTTTTCAAATGGTTAAGATGACTTGGAGGAAAGTGAAATTTAGTTTTGAGTTCTAGTCCTATATCAGTCACGTAGTCATATGTGCTGCTAGTCAAGTTCCTTTACCTCTCAGGATGTTAAGTATCTTAGTTTGTGAAACAAAGATCTCTGCTGCATAGCTCACAGGGTTATTATGGGAATCAGAGTTGATGCGGATGCCAAGCTGTTTATGTTTCTTTTAAAATAAACAGTTGCTTTTCTGGGATATGGTTAGTTGATAAATTTGTTCCATCTAATACATTTTGGGGTTGAAGATATTTTATTTATTTGTACTTTTTTCCTTAGGCAAGATTTTATTTATCTGTGCTTTTCTTCTTAGGCAAGAAAACACATTTTACAGATCCATACCAGGGACTGGAATCCAAAATTGTCAGATGCTTTTTTAGGTGAATTGGCTGAAACATGTGTTGGTAAGTGCTACTGTTTGAATTTTTTGATTGTCATTGTTTGTTCTGATCAGCCTCCCTTTCCCCTTATGTTTGGAATGTGAATGAGTATAGTTGTGTTTTTGTGCAATAGATGGCTTTGCCTTTAAATGTAAACATTTCACTTGAAGTTTGAACACTTCTAAATTAGAATTTTAGCTGCCATTAGGTGTTTTGATTATCAAAGCTCAGTGGTCATATGCCTTTCATTGAGTGCTGGATTTCCAGTATTACTACAGTGTCTCCTTTTAGGAATTGTTCCCTTTCAGAAGTTTTACTAAGAAAAATAAGCTTAAACGAGAGGTGAAGGTCCAGGGATAGGGCAGGACTGTAGTCTTTTACTTCACAGATTACATGATGGACTCATCCTCATGCTGGTGGTTTAGAAAGAAGTTGAGTGAGAGGAGTCTTCAAAGAAAATACTTAATGACATCTGCTAGTATTTCCCCAAATGTAAAACTCTTCAAGTTAATAAGTTATTCACAAAGTAGAAGATCTCCTACAGAGTGAACGAACACTACTGTCCTAAAAGGATATGGTGAGAGTGTTTTATGTACATACATGATCATACATAGGAGACGGAATTCAGAGGTTTTAGAATTTAGGGTTTTGGCTCTAATTAGGTCTGAAATAAAAATGAATGTGGTATTAAGCAACTGAATATACACACAGGTATTTTTCCTTCATTCTTTTTCTGTCTTTTGTCTGTTTTCCTCTCATTCTCTCAAAAATATAAATTAAAAAATCTCTCCATGAACTTTTTTTAAGCATTATGAAGAAGTCCCCCTAATAAGTCCACTAACAGTCAGCAGTCTCCTTGGGAAAATTTTAAAGTTACCAAAACCAAAAAGAACAACTTAGTTAAAAAATCATTGTGGTCCACCATCAAATAATTAAAACTTAAATAGAACATTAGTCCATTCAGTTAGCTACATCCGAATTATCCTCTTCATCCACAGGGACCTCCATCTCCGAAGCAGCATACCTCAGCTTTTGAACCACAAAGACCTCGACATCTTCTGGTGAGGAGAAAACGTAAATCTCTCCAGCACTACTCCAGTTTAAGCTTTGCCTGGTATAAGAGAGCATGCGCCAAACCCATTTCGTGTAAATTTGGCTTGACCTTTGCAAAGCCTTGTGCTGCTTTATGGGAGAGGGTGGTATTTGGTACAAAATCCAGTCTTTGCCCTTTTTGAAATTTGACCCCTTTTATTTCCTGTTACTTTTATGATATTATTGTGTTGCAGTATAGATCAGAATGGGAAATATTTGTAGATTCATCTGTGAATTTGTCACAGAATGATCCTTAACTGAAATAAGCAGAAGTCTTCAAATAATTTTGGAAATTCCCTAAGAGTAATTTTAAAATTACTTTTTTTATCCTATCTACCATCTGAAATATTATATACTCTAATTCTTCATCTTAAATATTAGACTCTCAGTTTCCTTTTTCATTTCGAAAGGCCACTCCTTCTCATTTTACCAAGTTATTTATTTTAGCTTTTAGTCAGTTTCTTAAGTTAAAAAAATTTTAAGACATACTTTTTTATAGGACTGAAAAAGTTCTCTTGCTTTTTTTGGGGGTGGCGTTGCTGGTTTAGAATCTGCTTATATATACTCTATTTTCTTCCTGGAGAGTGACATAAAAATCCATTATAAATAACTGACTTCTGATTTTGATTATGACATTTATTTCATTTAAGTTCACTTTAAAAAAAAAAGAAAAAAGCAAATACAGGTCTTTAAACTGGAATGGAATAGCAATAAATTTTTAATTCATTATGAGCTTAGCACTTAGGTATCCCAAAGATGTTTTAACATGTATGGGTTCAGCTGAATGAAATTTATGCCTAACAAAAGAGTATGCAGTCTTAATGAACGACTGCAAAGATAGTTGACCTCTTGTTAGAGGTTATGGATTTGGTAACTTTTACCTTGAAATGAATTCCCAAGTACTTGGAGGTTTGCATGCATAATAGGTGTGATTTTTAGTAGTCTTCAAATAATTTGGTATCCAGAACATGTGCACAAATAGTAGGAGCTTAAGGTTAATGAAGAACTTTAATCTAATCATATTTCTCTATTCATTTTCACTAAGAGGGCCAAAACAATGAAAGGGTATCTGTCAATGTGGCATCTTAGCTTGTGGACCTTCATTGTTTGGTATTTTACTTAAAAAGTAACTTCATAAAATTTTATTACCTTTCTCTAATTTATAACCTCTTTGAATAGCTTGTATTTTCATTCTTTCAGACAAATTTCCATCTTAATAGTAGTATTCAGGAATGTGTTTTCTTTGGTATCTAGCTATGTATGTTCATCAGACTATTAGAGTTGTAATGGTAGAACTAGTATAGTTATGGAATTCTTATGGAAGGGATATTGATATTTAACATCAACTTTTAACTCTCAAAAGGCTGTATTTCAGTATTTCTCGAATAGTCATATCGTCTATTTTTCTAAACCAGGACCCTTTTGAGAGTGAAAAAATACACTGTTAATTATGACAAGGCAAATGGCCAAAACCAGGACATGTGGTCACCCTTAATATATCCTGTTTAGCCATGGTTATGATGTACCTTTAATTCTGTTTTAGAGTCTAGTAAGGAAAGTGTATTATTAATTCAGTAGTTCTCAATTTTTTTGTATATCAGTATCACTTGTAAAGTTTTCTCAAAATACACATTTATGTTATGATATTAAACCACCACTTAGTGATTCTGATTCACTAAGTTTGTCGGGAATCTATTTTTGACTCATTTTCATTGTTTATTCAGATGACTAGTCAAGGTTGACAACCACAGATATAAACTAGTAATTCTCATTCACAAACAAATGTAAAGAAGATAAATCCTATCATTTATAGTCTGTTGGTTATGATAATCCATGAGAAAATTTACTTCTTTATTTTTTTTCAAGGATTAGTTTATAACTAATGATGAAATTCAAACTTTCAAGCAAAAATTAGGATTTTTTTAAAAACAGAAAAGGGATTATAAGCTACACAGCAGTTCTCAAAGGGCATTCTATGACTTATATTTGTCATTGTGAGCTGACAGCTTGCCAGCACTTAAAAGACTTTAGCGATGAGATTGGTGATGATATTATATTAACAAATGTGATTTTTTGATATTGTTAATAAAATGTGTCAATATACAAAACATCTATTTAATTCAGTGAAGAAAATTTACTTCTTTAAGTGGAATCTATTATTGTTGATAAGCTTTAAAATTATCTTTAATAAATTAAGAAAAAATGAACAAACATTGCTATTTATATTATGTCAAACATAAATGTTATGGGCAACATTTACTACATAAAATACCTTTTAGTGGCTTTTTTCTGTTCTGCATTGTTTTTGAACGTTTGCTCTTTTTTAATTAGGTTTTTGCACTTAAAAATAGGGTCATATAGTATGTTCACTAAGTATATATACTTTTAAAGAAGAAAAAGAAATGTGGTTTATATTTTTTTGAAGACAGTAGTTTATTCTTTACTTCCTCTGAAATGGATTATTTATAACTGAGCTGTTTATAACTGAGCTGGTATTCTACAGTTATTTTGTTGAACTAATGTAACAGATGTGTATGGAACAGGAAAAGATACTTTTTGTCAGGTTCATTCATTGAGAAATAGAAAATAAAATGAGAGACGTGGTAAACTTGGTTATTCTGAAGAATTATTTGGGAGATTGGTTGCTGTCATGGGGCAGTGTTAATGCTTAATCTGCTTATAGTTTTCTGAATTAAATTCTCATAGGTCATATTAAGTTTTCCCCTACCTCTGAATAAATGTTTATGAATATAGTACTTAATAGTTTTCATTGAAATTTTTAGTTACAGTGAGTAAGTTGGTTTAATAGTAAAAGAATTTAGATTTCTTAGAAAAAGAAAAGCCTAATAGGTATGGTTCATCCCCCTCTTTTTTGTAATACATGGTAACCTAATAGTTTTACGTTTCCAAACTATAACCTTGGAGTTACTCTTTTCTTTTTTCATTGATTCTTTCACTCAAGAAATACTTTTTGGATATCTACTGAATGCCAGGCCAGGCATCGTTCTTGGTAGTTGAGATACATTTAGCGAACAAAACAAACAAATACCCCTATTCTTACAGAGGTCACATTCTAGTTGGGGAAGGCAGACAGTAAACATAATAGGTAAATGATAAGGTTGTAAGTGCTATGGAAAAAGGAGAGCAGGGTGAGGAGTTTTCTGTTATGTGTAGGACTTGTTTAACGTGATCATTTGCCCTACTGAGGAATATAGGGATAGAATTTATTATAGATGTGTGAGTCAGTTTGATTTATATGGTTTTGTTCCTTAATGTTCTTTTTCTGCCAGTTATTCTGGTACTATTTCTTCTCTGCTCGTAGTTTTCCTATCTAATCACCATTTTAATTTCAGTATTTAAGTGTTCTACAAGGTCATTGTGAGATATAAAGAGATAAATAAACCTGATACCACTCTTTGAAGAGCTTAGGGACTAATGTTCTGTAATTAGTTCGGGTGGTTCCCGCTGCGGGCATAACTGATAAAGGTGGCCAAATGCAGGTTTAATTGTCGATATAAAAAAACACCATGACTAGTTTGAGGTTTTCTTCCCATTTGTGGTAAAAACGTAAGAGTTCATATGTTTTTCTATGTATTTGTTGCTCAAATGAATGAAATGATTTCAGAGCACTGGTGGCTTGATCTGTTGTTTAACTACATGATCAGTTAAATATGGGTAATGGATGATACCTCATATCTTTGTAGCCCTTTGAACTAGATTATCAATCATTTTAAACTAAATATATATATATAAAGGAAGATAATGTAGAAATTTAATGGATTCTCATTCCCTGTAATACCTTTGGAACTATCAGAGATGATCATAACTTTAAAGTATAGTTTTGGGGGTAATAAGATATTAACCTGCTTGTGGGTTACACTCAGAGTTAGTAGTAGAATAGCTCTGATTTTGAAGTTTCCGCTTATGTATACTACTTTGTACTGCTCCATTATATGTGTTTGGAAATTAGTAATATTAGAAAAATTTATAGAAAACTAATGTCATGAGGACTAAACTAATAATTGGAAATATTGATGAAAGATTGATATAAAACTATTTTTTTTAAACCTTCCCTGAAGAAAGATGTACATTATAATTGGTTTTGGCACAAAATATATGACTTGTTTTCTTTTAATATCATTAGTTCATGTGTTTGTTAATTAAAATATTCGAAACATTTTTAGTCTTAATGAGTAAACAGTTTTATTAGGTGACTTTAAATGGTCATTTTTCATTTTGCTAGTGAAATTGCACATGATTGATTTAGTATTTTATTTTAGATAAAGATGTGCATATTTGCAAAATAGAGTTGATACTTGGAAAAATGGACTTACCTTTGTTATCCTTTTCCTTTTGTGCATTAGGCTATTGCGGAGCTGATATCAAGGCCCTGTGCACTGAAGCTGCCCTGATTGCCCTGCGGAGGCGTTACCCCCAGATCTATGCTAGCAGTCATAAACTGCAGCTAGATGTTTCCTCAATAGTGCTCAACGCCCAAGATTTTTACCACGCAATGCAGAATATCGTGCCTGCTTCCCAGCGTGCTGTCATGTCTTCGGGACATGCACTATCCCCCATCATAAGACCACTGCTGGAAAGAAGCTTCAACAACATCCTAGCAGTCTTGCAAAAAGTGTTTCCTCATGCTGAAATTAGCCAGAGTGACAAGAAAGAAGGTAGTATAAATTACCTTTTCATATTGTTAAAATGAAACAAGTACAGGCATAAGTAAATAAATTCTGAGTTTTCTTATAAGGTTATTTTTGTGTTACTCTTTTGTATTTGCCATGAATATAGGAAATGTATCCATTTCACTGGCCACTGTTTATTCTAGGCCTAGCATATTGTCTGGCATACAGTAGTTGCCTAGTCAGTGTCCATAAAAAGAATGAATGGATGTTTGTTCTGTTTGTTCACTCTTGGGACATTCTGACTATCTTAATGTAGGAGTGTTACCATCTTTAGAAAAGTTGGCTGTGATAGTATTGGCTTACATTTCTTTTATTATTATAAAGCCCTTACATAAATTGTCATTTGTTAATCCTCATAACAATCCTGGGGGTAGGTACTCTTACTCTATCAAAAATGAAGATGTTCACTTATATAGGGTCACTCAGTAAGTTCTAGGTCTTGCTCAAACTCAGGGAGCCTGACTCCAGAGCCCATGCACTTAACCATGTTGCTATAATGTCCCTCTGGATTCAACTCATCATACTGTTTTATTGGCACAGCACTCTGCAGTGTGCTGCGCTAATGCAGTGTAAATTACTAGTAGGGCAGTAAATTAGAACCTGATGATAGAAGGTCTTGACTTCTGGCCTCAAGATTGTAGTTTGGATTTGAGATAAAAGCAGAAAGCTACTTTTAAAAATGTTACTCATATACAGGAAAGCTCTAGGTTCCTGTGCTAATCAAAGTAAAAGCCCATGAACTTAGAAGAGACAGTAATTTAAAAAAATTATCCTCATTTTCTTTGTTTAACATGTAGTCTGCACTGTATAAAAAATTGTCCAATGAATTATGTTAATGGTAAAACTGTTATATATAGTAAAAATCATCGATAGTCAATGAATTTTGCTTGTCATATATGTATTTTTCAGAAACTTTTTTAGGGTAGATTCTCATGAAATATCACATCGATTACTTGATTTCTTAAATTTGTCAAATGAGGAGGAGAACAAATATTATGTATGAGCCAGCTACTCTGCCATGAATTGTACATTTCTTATCTCTGATTTTCAAAACTGAGGATATGTATCTTTTCCCAATTTTTTTTAATTTTTAAAAGACTATGTCACCTTTAGAAGGTCATAAAAATCTTACCTTCTCTTCTGAGAGATTGTAACTTCTTTACTTGCATTTGAGAATTTTTTTATGGCATTACTATCTGTTTTCTTACCATTTTATCCCCATAAGTATAAAGTATGCTTTAGTTTCATTTTTTTTTGTCACATACCAGTGGAGGAAAGAAACCAAATTTTCTTTGATTATTAATCATTGTTTTTTAGTTATTTAGATATATTATTCTGGATTGTTTTGGTCTTTAATATTTTTCTTAGACAAGTATCCTTTCCTTATATATGAAATTATCAATCACATGGTACTCAATTATTTTCTGATTAACCTTTACAATATTAGTTGTATTAAATACTTGGCTTTTAAAAGCCATTGAAATCTGTGTCTGCCAGAACAATTCAGTATCTCATTTTAGAAAGCATGCCTATTTTTTTTCTTTGTTTTTTTGGGGGAAGGGTATGATTTTTGTCAATCTTAATTTCCTCCCATTTCTCCTACACATGTAGCATTGCTTTTTATTGAATGAATTGACGCTTTTGTTAGGTATGTATGAATTACAGCTATTAATACTTTAGGTTGTAGTCCAGATAAATTTTTAAGTATGGCACTTTCAATAGGAATTTTAGTTCCCGTTAGTCCATCGAACAATAACTTAAGACCCAGTGTTACTTGAATGAGTACATTTTTTAAGATTGGTTTTTTTCCCACTGAATTCCTGAGTCCCTTCTTAACTAAGACTAGATTTTCCTTGAAATATGTGTGTGTGTGCCATGTGAAAAAATAAAGGTCAATTTGTTCCTTGTTGCTTTTGTAAGAACTGGGCCATACTTCAATTACTCTATTAATTAAACCATTTTATTTATATTAAATGTACTGGTTTTGGTCAAAATTAACTTAGAAATTTTTAGTAAGTAGGTGAGTATTTTATGAGAGTGCCATTTCTTTTCCAGAGTTCTTGTAGTCTCCCAAAATGCATCTCATAACACTTAACTAGTCTGTAAAGGTGAAAGAATTACATTGGTTCCATTTATAAATTATTCAGAATACTGTAGTTTGTCAATTTCCTTGGACAGTCTGTGTTATTTGATGGATAACTTATTAGTTTTTGCCACTTGATTTGTAAACCAATTTTTCTTAGCTTTGGTAGGGCACTAATATTAAAGTACTTTTTAAGCCCCATAATCTTTGTGATTTTTTTTTTTAAACAGATATAGAAACTCTGATTTTAGATGATAGTGAAGATGAGAATGCTTTATCAATTTTCGAGACCAGTTGTCACTCAGGATCACCAAAGAAACAGTCATCAGCTGCTGCTGTACATAAACCTTACCTTCATTTTACAATGTAAGCAATTTATATCATTGATTTCAATTTATATTGAAATTTCTATCAATTTAGAGTGATTTTTACTACTTTATAGTTAGAATTACAGTATATTTTTACTTATGGTTGTAACCTGGAGGACTTTGTTTTTCTGTTGTTTGGACACAATTCTGGAAAACTTTACTGTGTCTGTGTTTTTGTGTGGTAATAAATTGGTTTATTGGTCAACTCAAGATGTTTTTTCCTAAAATGATTGTGGGATTTTTTTTTTTTTTTAAGTAGGGTAGAAGGAAGGGTTGCCTTCAGAAAGTAAACCCATGTCCCCAATTTTATTGCTTTTTATTTGAACTAAAGTGGACAGAAATGATCATTTACCATGATCTAGAATATTTTGATTATAATAAGTTTCATATGATAATTTAGGATTCTAAGGGTACGAAAGAGGTTTTGAATTAGAAATTGCTCAGTAACTAAACAAATAACTTTCTTTTTTTTTTTTTTTTTGCGTTACACGGGCCTCTCGTTTGTGGCCTCTCCCGTCGCGGAGCACAGGCTCCGGACGCGCAGGCTCAGCGGCCATGGCTCACGGGCCCAGCCGCTCCGCGGCATGTGGGATCTTCCCGGACCGGGTCACGAACCCATGTCCCCTGCATCGGCAGGCAGACTCTCAACCACTGCGCCACCAGGGAAGCCCAAAACAAATAACTTTCTGATTCTCCAAAACCTCATTCGTTTACACTTTCCTAATTTAGATTTTATGTTTTTTCTATTTACATTTACCTTTGTCTATATTAAAGCAGCTTTTGCTGTGCACTTCAATGGGTAAACAATTTTAGTGCTAATGTAATTTTAAATTAAGAGACTAAATAGTTTTCAAATACTAACAGCATCATCACTTGCATTTACATAATTATCATGATAGTTAAAGAACCATAATGCTCCAGTCAAGTAGGTCTAATAGGACTTCTATTAGAAGACACTGGATTGTGTATACTTTTAAGTAATTTTTCTTTAGAGATATTTTGAACACATTTAAGTCTTTAATCGAAATTTTTCCCATGTAGATTTTGGTGAAATGTTAATTTGATTATTTGCATTGATAACCCTTCCTTGTTTTTTGGTTTTTAAAATGAGACTAAATTACTTTAATTTACTCTTTAACAGCAAGCTCTTCTATTAGAAACTTTTTTCTTCACTCCAGAGCCTTTCTTTTATGCCCTCTGGGAAGTTTTCTTAAACTGTTTCAGTGATTTTACAGATCTGTTTATTAATGGGTAAGAGAAAACCAAATAATCATTTTTTTTTGACTTTCACCTGGCTAGCCTGTGTGCCATGTGTGTGCTGTTTGTTTTGACAATTTTAGTTATTTGAATTGAAATACATAGTAGGAGCTAAGAAACTATCAATTTTTCAATAAGAACATTCTGTTACTGATTGAATGTATATCAGTGGTATGGCTTATTTTGGTTGGCTTAGCCTTTTTCAAGGAATTGGTTTAATTTTAACCTCTTTTACATACGCTTTTCTAGTTCATTGCTTTGACTTTAATTTAATAGTGAGACAGCTATATCCTAGAATGAGCTGTTTTTTAAAGATGTTTTGATAAATTATTTATTTATTCACTCATTCTGCCTTTTTTTTTTTTTTTTTACCCTGTGCGAGGCATTGTACTAGGTGCTCGAAGCATGAATAAGATATAACATAGTTCTTACTCTGGAAGAGTTCTTGTTCTTGGGGGTGACAAACATTGTGATATGGCTAAAGTGTTATGAAAGCAGAACTAAGAAGCTTCCACAGGGAAGTCCAGGAATGCTTCAGAAAAAATGGTGACATTTGCTGTCCTTTTGAGTATGAAGGTATAGGAGTTAGCATTTGTTGCTCATTACAAACTAGACGTGGTAGGTATATAAAGCTGGGGCTTCGTATATAGTAATACGTATAGGCCTCTTAACAGTCATTAGCATTTGTGGTATCATCATTTTATAGATGAGGAAACTGAGATACAAAGAGGTTAAGTAAATTGCCCATGATCATGCTGCTAGTAGGGGGCAGACTTGGTACTGTTTGTTTCCTGGGATCATATTCTTTCCATTGTACTATGTGGTTCCCAGATTGATTTCTGAGCTTAATAGGTAGATAGGGTTTTTTAGGGTAGGTTGGATGATATGATTTTTCACACTTTCCAAGAAGCATTTACTTTAGAACATAAGCCTTTAATGAGGACTACACATGTATTTTGTTGTTGTTGATTTGGTTTGGTTTGGCTTTTTTGTTCGAGCAACATGTGTTAGCATGCCAGATTAATACATAAAAGATTCTAGACAAGTAGAAAACATGACTTTAATGCTGGTGTCAGTAACACTAGCTTGGGCATTGATGGTGGGTTTCTTTTTCTGGGAATAGTTTCCTAAAACAGTGTTGCAACCTTTTCTTTAGATTTAAGATGAAATAGAAGTCAAGCTATTTAAGGCCTATCAATCTGGTAGAGAACCCTTATGATGGAAGATAAGTTTTCTTTCTTATTGTATATTACCATAAGGGGATTAGAAACAGAACTTTTTAAGGTTTTCCAAATGAAAGTAGCTTTGTTTTTTCTGATTAGAAAGATGATATACTCTGTAGAAAATTCAAATAAAAAAGAAGAGCATAAAGAAGAAAGTAAAAATTAAAGCCCAAGCACCTGAAGGCAATATGTGTTAACATTTTGGTGACCACACTTCCATATTCTCTGTATCCATATAGACAGACCCATATATGATCTTATATAAATTATATTCTCCTGTAAGGTTGTTAATGTAACTTGCTTTTCCCCCCACTATGTTGGGAATGTTATTTCATGTCAGTATATGTTTAATGTCATTCTTTTAAAATAGCTGCATAGTATATTTTTTGGGTGTTTCATAATTTATATAACCTTATTGATAAAAATTGAAATTTCCAGTTTTCCTCTTTTATAAACAGTGCTGTGATAGACATCTTTCTAAGTATACATCTTTATAACATTTTCTGATTCAGACCTTAAAGTAGATTTAAAAAACTGATTGTTGTGTCAAAGTGTATATACATTTCAAAATCTGATAGAGATTGTTAAATTACCTTCCAGAAATGTTGTACCAATTTACATTTCATCAGTAATATATGAGAGGGTTATTTTTTCTGTTCCCTTGTCATTTCTGAGCACTGTTCGTCTTTTAAAATCTTTGCCAACTAGATAGATGAAAATAATATCTTCTTATTTATTTGAATCATTTGCACTTTCATATATTCATTCACTCATACAGATATTTTGTCAAAGTGCCCATCATGTGCCAGATGTTGTCCTAGGTAATTGGAATATGTCAGTGAACCAAATATACTAGGATCCCTGCCCTTATTCAGCTTACATTTTAGATGGAGACAGACAATAAAACAATCAGTGTGATAGATAAAATGTTAGAAGATAAGTACTATGGGAAAAAATGTAGAGAACACTAAGAAGTAAGGGAATCTTTGGGAGTGGGATGAATTGCAGAATATCCTTGGATATACATTTTGGCATATATTTGGCATACTTGCCAAATTTAATTTCAGAAAATTATACTTTTTTCCATTCTCACTATTCATGAGAATACCAATTTTCCCATCATCTATTTGCTAATAACGGCATTCTAATATTTATCAATCTAACAGATAAATGATGTTTCTCAATATTTTCATTATTTTTCATCTTTGTTAGTAACTACCAAATCTTTCTCAAGCCTAGATCACTCTTGAGCTTTAAACTTTGTCCAGTTGCCTATCACCCTTTGTTGTCACAGATCTTTCGGTATATGCTGGCTTGTGTCTTTCCTTCTCTTCCCATGAGTCTTACGAGCTACCATCCATTCAGTTATCCCAGCTAGAATTGGACATCATTCTCAACTCTTTCCTCTTTCTTCCCTTCTATATCTAGTAAATGACCAAGTCTTATGGATTTTTCTTACTAAGTAAGTCTAATTCCAGGCTCTTCCTTCTACCTCCTCTGACACTGTTCTTGTCTATATTGTTATTAACATCTCATGCCTGGGTTATTATAGCAAACTCCTAACTGGTCACCTTTCCTATTGTTTCGCCTTCTTTCAAAACCCTTTCCCATACTGACATCATGAGTTAGAGTTGTCATCCAAAGACATGTGTATGCTTATGTCACTTCCCCTGCTTAAGCATCTTAATGCTTCCTCATTGTCTTCAGTGTACATTCCAACTTTTAACGTGGTTTACAGAACCCTTCATAGCCCTTTACAGTCTGATTCTCCTTCCCCCTTCCCCTCCTTTACCCCGGTATCTTTACCCTTACATTACCCTAAAACCTTAAAAGAAGCTGGCTGTAATGAACTATATCCTTTACCCCAAAGGGCCAAGAGGTTTTTTTAGCCTCTGGTCCTTTGTACATCCTGTTTTTATTTCTTGAAATTCATCCTTTCTGCCTTCGATCTGTTGGGTTTGTGCTTTCATAACACTTTTTCAGGAAAGCCATTTATGAGTCTCTGATAGCACCCTGTACTTAAAGAGTGCTGCTTATTAATCACACTGAATTATAGTAATTTACTTCCTTTTTCCAATAAATGCACTGAGTTATGAGCTCTATGATAACAGTGGTATTGTTGGATACCACGGGCCAAGGCATTCAACATAGGAAGCATTCTAAAATTGTTAAATGAATGAACATTTTTTAAGAAGTTATTTATTTCTATTTTCTTTTTGAATTGTCTACATTCTTTGTATAAGAAGGTATTTTTTGTTAAAATACTGTCATATAAGCTCTTTATGCATTAAGAACCAATCCTATTAATGGCAAATTTAATTATTTGTCTCATTTGAGTGTTTGCCATTTGGTTCAGATTGTAATTTTTGAGTAACAAAAGCTTTTAGATTTTTATGAATTAAAAATACATGAGGGCTTCCCTGGTGGCGCAGTGGTTGAGAGTCCGCCTGCTGATGCAGGGTACATGGGTTTGTGCCCCGGTCCGGGAAGATCCCACATGCTGCGGAGCGGCTGGGCCCATGAGCCATGGCCGCTGAGCCTGCGCGTCCGGAACCTGTGCTCCGCAACGGGAGAGGCCACAACAGTGAGAGGCCCGTGTACCCCCGCCCAAAAAAGAAAAAAAAAAACAAAAAACATGAATCTTTTGGTTTTTTTTTGTTTCTGTGTTAGAATTCATTTTGTCTTGTGAAATGAGAATCTGAATCCTCCCTATTTTTTTTAATAGATTTATTTATTTAATTAAGTAATTTATTTTTTTGCTGCATTGGGTTGCTGTGCGCGGGCTTTCTCTAGTTGCGGCAAGTGGGGACTACTCTTCGTTTCGGTGCAAGGGCTTCTCATTGTGATGGCTTCTCTTGTTGTGGAGTACAGGCTCTAGGCATGCAGGCTTCAGGAGATCTGGCATGTGGGCTTCAGTAGTTGTGGCTTGCAGGCTCTAGAGCGCAGGCTTAGTAGTTGTGGCACACGGGCTTAGTTGCTCCGCGGCATGTGGGATCTTCCCGGACCAGGGATTGAACCCATGTCCCCTGCATTGGCAGGCGGATTCTTAACCACTGCGCCACCAGGGAAGCCCCCTCCCTATTTTAAAACAATATTTGTGTTATAATTCATCTCTGTTCCATTTATTTTTATGCTTATTATCTTATATAAAATTCTGTCAATTACTATGATTTGTTTCCTGGGCTGCTATGTACCACTGATCTGTGTTTCTTTTCTTTGGTGTATTCTTCATTCTATTATTCTGTTCTGTAATATGTATCAGTATAAAGTAGGGCGCATCTTAACTTTGTGTTTTAGAACCTGGACTTTGCAGTTATATGGACACCCAGTTGTATAATCTTATACCTAACCCCTCTTAGCCTTGGGTTCTTTATCTATTTAGTAAGAGGAAACTTATGTATTTCATAGAATTGTTAAGAAAATTAAACAAGAAGTGTGTATGAAGTGCTAATTACTAAAACAGGTTTAAATGTTCTGAAATTGGAGCTAGCACACTTACCTAAAATTTTCTTGATGTTAGCACGCTTATCCAAAATTTTCTTGATGTTCTTTTTCTTTAATTAAAAAAAAATTTATTTATTTGGCTGCGTCGGGTCTTAGTTGAGGCACGCAGGACCTTTAGTTGCGGCATGTGGGATCTAGTTCCTGACCAGGGATGGAACCCAGCCCTCCTGCATTGGGAGTGTAGAGTCTTAGCCACTGGACTACCAGGGAAGTCCCCTTGATGTTCTTACTTGATTATTTTTTCAGATAATGTTGCAAATAAGTTTAAATCTCCCCTCCCCGCCCCCCCGCTCAAATCTTTTTTGGGATTTTGATTTGCATTTTTAAAATCTATAAAATAAAATACTATAAACCAACCATATGTATATAGTTAACTATAGCTAGGTATAAATGCATAGGAAGAATTGACATCTATATTCAGGCTCATGATGTATTCTATATAGTTTCATACCTCTCTCGTTAAGATTATTTAATATTGTTTATCATTTGTATTTTTGCAGTTGTGAATAGAATCTTCCTTTCTTTTTTATATTGGTTATTGATGGTGTTTAGGAAAATCTTTTGGTTTTTCTATTTCCATCTTCAGTCTTGTTATTTTGCTGGTAGACTATAGCAGTCATTAGTCGATTCTCTTGGATTTTCTAGTGTATAATCATGTTCTTTACAAGTAACTGTGTTTGTTCAATTTCTTTCCGTTAGTTCCATTTTTAAATTTGCTTTATTCTTATTGCATTGCTTAGAATTTCCTGCATTATCTATAGTGATATTAGATAAACTTTTTTCATTTATTTTTTTTTTTTTTGGGCTACGTGGGCCTCCCACTGCTGTGGCCTCTCCCGTTGCGGAGCACAGGCTCCGGACGCGCAGGCTCAGCGGCCATGGCTCACGGGCCCAGCCGCTCCGCGGCACGTGGCATCCTCCTGGACCGGGGCACGAACCTGTGTCCCCTGCATCGGCAGGCAGACTCTCAACCACTGCGCCACCAGGGAAGCCCTCATTTATCTTTTTAATGGTGCTGTAGAATCTTGAAAATACTAATTGAGTTTGTTTTAATATGTTATCCTAAATTTGCCTTCTCTGGTGTAGGGCTTTAGATATCATATATTAGGGTAAGAACAGTTAGGTTTTTTTGGCCTAGAAACAAAATTGCTGCCACTGAAGGAGTCCTACTTTTTTTTTTTCCTATTTTAAAAACTGTGGTAAAATGTAAAATGGATAGCTAGTGGGAAGCAGCCGCATAGCACAGGGGGAGATCAGCTTGGTGCTTTGTAACCACCTAGAGGGGTGGGATAGGGAGGGTGGGAGGGAGGGAGATGCAAGAGGGAAGAGATATGAGGATATATGTATATGTACTGATTCATTTTGTTATAAAGCAGAAACTAACACAGCATTGTAAAGCAATTATACTCCAATAAAGATGTTAAAAAAAACTGTGATAAAATATTTATAAAATTTACCATTTTAACCATGAAAAAAAAGAAGTCCTACATTTTTTTTTTTTTTTTTTGCGGCACGCGGCCCTCTCACTGTTGTGGCCTCTCCCGTTGCGGAGCACAGGCTCCGGATGCGCAGGCTCAGCGGCCGTGGCTCACGGGCCCAGTCGCTCCGCGGCATGTGGGATCCTCCCGGACCGGGGCACGAACCCGTGTCCCCTTCATCGGCAGGCGGACTCTCAACCACTGCGCCACCAGGGAAGCCCAGAAGTCCTACATTTTGAGTAATCTTTAGATGTACCTCTTTGTTGGAGAAGTGGAATTCTTAACATTTGACCTGGGTTAATTAATAACTAAATCATACTTACTGTCTGAAGCATTTTCCAAGTTAATATATGTGGTATGATAGGATGAACTTTCTTTTAGGATGGATTTTTATACTTTTATGTCTTGGTATTAATATGGCCAGAGAGATCAGTATTTTAAAACTGTAATTATTTAAAAAATGCTTTGCTGTACTTAAAAAAATGAGAGAGGTAAAAAAAAAAGTTCTGTTAATTTGGCATTACATTCTTTTATGTAAATATTTTCCTAATATTTTATTTTGGTCTTTAGAGTGTATGGTTTTGAAATAATTATTATGTCTTATGTTTATTGCAGGTCACCATATCATCAGCCAACCTCTTACAGGCCAAGACTATTGCTGTCTGGAGAACGAGGCTCAGGTCAAACTTCTCACCTTGCTCCAGCACTTTTGCACACTCTAGAAAAATTCTCTGTGCACAGACTAGATCTCCCAGCACTTTATTCAGTTAGTGCCAAAACACCTGAAGAATCATGTGCACAGGTAGGTTTGTCCTGTATCAAAGTACTTCCTACTTTCTTATTGTTTATATCTCGGTAGTGATTATAGATAAAATTTTTTCAAAGAACAGTAATATGAATATTAACTTTTTGTTGGTTATTCATTAACATTCTAATACTAAGGCAGAGGATCCTGTTGATATTTTAAAGTGAGCTCATTGTTTTTCCCATGATACTTCATTCTTCTCTGAAATTTTAATAATCCAATTTCTTGTATTAAAGGTTCATTTCATTGAACAGTGTAGAAAGGGAGCTTCTTTTTGCCTTTTACTGACCCTTTTTTCAGGGCCTCTTTAGACTTCTATCTGTACTTATAGCCTTATCGTAGTAAGGGAAATGATATCCGCTTTGAGAATGCCAGGATTTAAAATTAATATAGAAAAGTGATAGCAGTTTTTAAATTATATATATTTGTATCAATAATGAAGTGTGTTTGATATTTGATTTTCAACTACTTTATATTTGCTAGCTTGTGAAGCAGAATTATAGTGGGGCTGTTTATATTTCTTGACGTTTTAATATATAACTGTGAATTTATTATAAGTGTGTCATGTTGGAACTAGGGGCTAAGGGAATAAGTTTTTTGAACCAAGAGACCATGTCTTCACCATTTCTGTGTCTCTGACACAGTGCCCAGCTCATAGTAAGTACTCATTAAGTGTTTGAATGTCACTTTCTACTTTGATATTTAGCCTACTTTTAGAGATTAGATGGCTGGAGTAGTAACACTTAAGAGCACTGCACACAGTTTTGTTGTTTTTTCAGTTATAGTTCATAAATATTTAATACATAAACTATCTAATTGAAAACCATTCTGTACCTTGTAGCATGAAATAGATTTTTTTAAACAGTTCATAGTGTCAGTTTTATTTCTCTTTTATTTACAATTCTTTGGGTATGAACATCCTAGCAGTACTTCACTACTTCTAAAGCCCTATTTAAAGGGTTTTTTTCCAAAACCCATGGCCTGCCTAAAAAACTATATACCAGTAATTTTCTCCAAGTTTTATACATTTAATTTATCCTGGCTGTGAGTGTTTTCCAATAATGTTGATTTATATGTTTGCTTGTATTTTTCCTTTTTAGTGAGATAAAATTATTGCAGTTTTTATGCAAGTAAGAGAATTACTTGGTACCATTTAAAATAAATCCAGGTGATTTACTAGGAAATTATAAATTAACAAGGTTGACTTCAGAGGAGAGAGGATCTAAATAGACAGTAGTTGTGGAAGAAGAAATTGAGTGTCAAAAAGCACTAAACCTGGGGCTTCCCTGGTGGTGCTGTGGTTGAGTCCGCCTGCCGATGCAGGGGACATGGGTTTGTGTCCCGGTCCAGGAAGATCCCACATGCCGAGGGAAAAAAAAAAAAAAAAAAAAAAAAAGGCACTAAATCCAAACAGTTTCACAGGTACATTCTTTTAATCTTAAAGAATAAGATTATTTTGATGCCAGTTAAACTTTTCCAAAGCATAGAAAAATAAGGAAAGACGTGAAATCAAAAAAAAAGTGATGCTAAACCTTTGAAAGAAATACAAAGAAAATTGTAGTCTAATCTCACTTAGACAGTGGTCATAAAGTAAATATTACAAATGGAATGTAGTAGCACGTTGAAAGAGTAATATACCATCACTAAGGCATGCAAAATTGATTCAGTTACGTGTGAGATATATAAATATTGGAATGAACACACTGAAGTTATAAATATTTGCCTATGATATGATTGTAGTATTAACTGAAGAACGGTTAGGGCCAATAAGAGAATTCTGTAAGGCAGACAATTTCAAAGTTAATGTTATAAAATCAATAGTTTCCTTTTATACAGACAGTAACAAGTTAGAAATATGGTTGACCCTTGAACAATGCGAGTTTGAACTGCACGGGTCCACTTATACATGGATATTCTTAAGCAGTAAATACAGTACTACAAGGTCCATGGTTGGTTGAACCTGTGGATGCAGAGAACCTGCAAATCTAGAGGGCCTGACTATAAATTATACACAGATTAACCCCTGCCTTGTTCAAGGGTCAACTGTGTAATGGAAGAAGAGGTCCCATTTAAAATAGCAACTAAGTTTACCTAGGAATTAACTTAAACAATTAATTTGCATGGCCTAAAAGAAGAAAGCTAAAAAGTCACTTGAGGACAGTTGAATAAGTGAAAGACACACCTTGTTTTGTTTTTGTTTTTTTTTTTAATTTTTGCGGTACGTGGGCCTCTCACTGTTGTGGCCTCTCCCGTTGTGGAGCACAGGCTCTGGACACGCAGGCTCAGCGGCCATGGCTCACGGGCCCAGCCGCTCCGCGACATGTGGGATCTCCGCGGACCAGGGCACGAACCCGTGTCCCCTGCATCGGCAGGCGGACTCTAAACCACTGAGCCACCAGGGAAGCCCCCACACCTTGTTTTTTTTTTTGTTTTTTTTTTTTTTTGCGGTACGCTGGCCTCTCACTGCTGTGGCCTCTCCCCCTGCAGAGCACAGGCTCCGGACGCGCAGGCCCAGCGGCCATGGCTCACGGGCCCAGCCGCTCCGCGACATGTGGGATCTCCGCGGACCAGGGCATGAACCCGTGTCCCCTGCATCGGCAGGCGGACTCTAAACCACTGAGCCACCAGGGAAGCCCCCACACCTTGTTTTTAATTACTGTAATTCAGAGTGTAGACTCAAGTCATACTGCACAGATTAAAATCTCAGCTACTTGTGTATTGGTTGTGGCCTTGGACAAGTTGCTTAACCTGTTTGAGCCTTAATTTTCTCGTCTATGAAATGAAGATAATGATACCACATAAGATTACTGTGATTATTAAAACAAGCTCATCCAGTAGTCTTGGCATACAGTACTCAACAACGACAGCTACCATCATGTTTATCACTACTGCTGCAGCTCCTTTCACAACTAATGGCTGGTAAGACTCAACATTGGATAGCTATGAGTTCTTTTCTAAATTAATCTATAAATTAAGTGCAATTATAATTATAATCCCTCCAAATTTAAGAGGGGATGTTAAAAAAAGGCTCTTTGTTTCCTCTAGAAAATAAATAGGAGCATAGCAAGGAGAATTCTAGAGAAAAAAGTGTAATGAGGATTCCCTACCAGATGTTTACACATGTAATAGAACTGTGGTAATAAAGTATTTGTACCTGTGCAGGGATAGACAAAACAATAGAACAAAAGTGAGAAATCATGCTTAGGCCTATGTAGAAATAGAATTTAGTATCTGATGATGTTGAGTATATGATGATGATGATGACATTTGATATCATAGAATAGATGGATTATTTAATAAATAGTCTTAGAAAACTGGCTGGGTCTCTGAAGGGAATAAAAAAAAACAAAACTGGATTTCCTACCTTTTTCTTTAGCCCCCAAATAAATTCTAGATTGTCAGTGGAACTATAAAAGTGTTAGGATAATTCACAAGGTCAGTATATTATCTTGGACATGACAAAGTATTTAATTTCAAGGCAATGAACGGAAGCCAGGAAACATAAAGATAAGAACAAATTTGACTTTATAAAATTTTAAATTACACATGACAAGAAACTTTCTTTAAATAAGATTAATAGACATAACCTGGTAAAAATTTGTATTTGCAACACATGTCAAGGACAATTTCCTTACTGTACAAAGATATATTAAAATCAGGAAGAAGAAAGAATAACAACCTAATAAAAGAATTGGCAAAATAGGAGCATGACATTTATAGGGAGAAAAAAGTAACAAAAGCAACCAGTAAAAATTTGAAAAGATTCTTTACCTTACTTATAAGTGAAAAAAAAAAAAAGAAGCATATTAAAGCAGGAGGATGCTATTTTAAAACAACTATCAGGCTTGTAAAAATGAAAAGCTTGATAAACCTAATATTGGAGATATGGGTGCTCATACTTGGTTAGTGGAAATGTAAATTTTATTTATTGATTTTGGAGTGTAGTTTGGAACTATCTTTTAAACTTTCAAGTATCTTTTGACCCAGGAATTTTACATTAAAAAACATTTCCTAAGGAAAAAAAATGTCATGAAGAACCTAGGGGTAAGACAGGAATAAAGACACAGACCTACTAGAGAATGAACTTGAGGATATGGGGAGGGGGAAGGGTAAGCTGTGACAAAGTGAGAGAGTGGCATGGACATATATACACTACCAAATGTAAAATAGATAGCTAGTGGGAAGCAGCCATATAGCACAGGGAGATCAACTCGGTGCTTTGTGACCACCTGGATGGGTGGGATAGGGAGGGTGGGAGGGATGGAGACACAAGAGGGAAGACATATGGGAACATATGTATATGTATAACTGATTCACTTCGTTATAAAGCAGAAACTAACAAACCATTGTAAAGCAATTATAGTCCAATAAAGATGTAAAAAAAAAAAAAGAAACGCTTATTGTTCAAAAAACAAAAAAACATTTCCTAAAGATATATTAGCTATAAGTATTCACTGCTGAATGTACAAGGTTACTCATCAAAGCATTGTGTGTAGAATTACCAAACAAAATAAGACAAAAAGAAACAAACTGAATGTCCTTTTTATGGTGGACTGGCTAAAATATAGTAACAAAGGAATACTAGGAAGTCATTAACAAGAATGAGGTAGATTTACATAGGCTGATATGGAAAGGTGAAGGAGATACTAGTGAAAAAGCAAGTTGTAAATCTAAGTATGATCTTCTTCATGAAAAAAAAACCTTAAAAATATATGTTCACGTTTATATATAAGTAGAAATATTATCTAAGAATACCCCCCAAAAACTGTTAATAATCTTTGTTTTGGCTTGCGGGAAGGAATTTGGAGGATTTGGGGAATGGATAAACTTTGTCATTTTAGTTTATACTCTGCTCTATGGTTTAGAATTTTTTGTTTCCTTTTACATGTATACTTGACAGTATCAAACAAACTGAAAGATAAAATCACTTTGAAAGAGGAACATTCTGTCTATAGTTGTTCCTTATGGCTAATGTGTGTGTATATTCACAAACACAATACTGGCTTAATGTTAGGTAAGGAAATATGAAGCACTGTAGTAAACTATGTTGACTTTATTGGAATCCTGGGATTTTTTTTTTTCTCTGAATCCTACTTGGCATCATTGGGCTAAATTTGAATTCTGACTGCATGTTCTTTGGTCTCTTTCACATATCTTGGCTTTTACTACTTCTCTGTCATGTTGGTGAGGAGGGTGGAGAGAAGTGTCACTTGGTGGTGGGAAGCAACAAAAACCCTCCATTTATTGTTTTGGTTGTGTTACATAGCATCTAATATGTCAAGACATCTCATCTTCTCTGCTTCCACCTATGAGCTTCTGGGTTGGAAGTAGGGCTTATTCTTAAGTGACCACCACCTGGATGTCTAATCTAACAAGGCACTGAGACAGAATTTTGTAGTCATGGTAGCTGAAGCTCAGACTTTCTCTGAACACTGACCAGAGACCATGTAAACTGTCACGGTTAATCCCTGATTGTTTGTATTTTAAGTGCATATTAAAAATTATTTATTATAACATAATACTGTCTTTTCTGGAAAATTATTCACAAAGAGGCTATTATATAATGAAACTGAGGAATTTTTTATTAATTTATAGAGATTGGTAAGCCTGGGTATAACTAGGTATAAAAGTCCTAGGGAAGAGAGCACATAAGTCAGGTGCTGAAATGCTGGAAAGATTAAAAAAAAACCCTTCTTTCTATCCTTCTGTTCTGTATTCCCTTTCTTTTCTTCCCTTTTGCTTTACTTCTCTTTGTAGCTAGTCCTTCTATAGGTAGAATCCTCTCTAAATACATGTGGAATATAAGGGTTTGGTCTGTGGCAAGTTATTCTGTGATTTTCTTTTCCCCTGCCTCTAAGATATGTGATATAAATTAAGTTGGGTTATTTAAAGGTGTAACATGAACACGAAAGGTAGTTTTAAAGGAAAGAAGTCTTAAATCACCTTTAAAGATCTGTATTTATGTGTGTGATAAGATGAAAAGGGGGCAAGGGCCCTACTTCATATTTCTTTATGCCATGGGGCCCGTGTTTAATTCTATGCCATTCTTTAAAACATCCACACACAAGCAGATATATGGCAAAACTTCTGTTTCTTCTTCTGAATGCCCCAGCTATTGAGTAATATTATCAGTTGCATGAAAAATGGTAGAGGAGTTAGTGACTGCTGTAGGGTTTTCTCATTGTTTCTTTCTTTCTTTTTTTTTAAAAAAATCTTTAGTTATTTGACTGCACCGGGTCTTTAGTTGTGGCATGCGGGATCTTTGTTGATGTGTGTGGGATCTTTTAGTTGTGGCATGGGAACTCTGAGTTGCAGCATGTGGGATCTAGTTCCCTGACCAGGGGTTGAACCCAGGCCCCCTGCATTGGGAGCACGGAGTCTTAGCCACTGGACCACCAGGGAAGTCCCTCATTGTTTCTTAAAATTTAATGAGCATGAGAATCTGCTGGGGGTGCTTATTAAAATTTCTGATTCCCTGGCACCACACCCAGAGATTCTGATTCATGAAATTTGGGATAAGCCCAGAAATCTGCACTTCAAACATGCATCCCAGTTGTAACTATTCTAGGTTTTCAGTAAACCACACTTTGAAATACAGTACTTTAGCTGATCGCTGGACAGTAGTTCGACATTTATAACTGAAACAATTGCCAGAGTTCATAAAGTAACTCTGTGTGTGCGCATGTGTGTATGTATGTTACTGAGCATTTCATAGTCTTCCAAAGGCTCTGGAAGGAGAATGGAAACTGATGTAGCCTGGAAGATTTATGGTTGTCCCAGTAAGTTCACAAGTAATTATTGAACCCTACAACAAAGTCAGAGATGTTAGTATCTGTAGTAAAAGACTTAACTGTATTAATACTCTTAAAAAAAAAAAAGCAACAACTATGAGTCCCCTTACTGACATTTTCATATGTATTTTTTTCCCTCTTGTATTATTTCTACTGCTGATTTAGGAAAAAAGGGATTGATGAGTGTGTTATATTTAATCTTTTTCATTAATACAGAGTTATGATCGAATTGATAAATTTAAATATGGTCTGTTCAAAGCTTTGGAGTTTGGGTACTATATGGTGTTATGAGTAATTTCACATGGTCAGTAAGGTATTTTTTGGGGTGAAAATTTTAGTATTTTTTGTTCCCTAGAAAGAAATTGTATCTGGAAATTCTCAGGGGAAATCTGTTTTGGTTATGTGGCATTAAGGAATTACTATACTTACCTATGTGTATAATTTGGATGCTCTTGCTTGTGAAAAAGGATTTCTGGGTTTCTCCATAACAGTCTGTATATACTTTGGATACTCTTGTGTTTGTGCATGTGGGTACACATCTGTGTTTTACCACAGCACATTTTGTATTTGAATTGTAAACAAATTAAATTATCCTGGCCCAAATTGTATCACATTTACTGAAATTATTGATGTTTTTAGCAACGAAAATATCAGAAAAGGATTTTGGGTGTTTTTAATTTTCAAGAAATGTTGATTTGCATTAAATCCATTGTTCAGAAACTCTAGTATAGTTGTGTTTTATAACAGGCTGATTTTATATGCTTGTAAAGAAATTGAGCTTTTTATTTCTTGAATCCTGAATCTTCAGATCCCAGACAGTGCCTTCTTTTCACAGAGATGCTCAGTAAATCTTAGGTCAATAGAACATAAATGGAGTAAGTGACAAATATAATAAAGTTATCAGTAATGGAGACATATTATTTATTTTAACAGAGTTTTGATAGCATGGTTTAAGGAATTAAACTTATTTAAATAGTGCTTTTTAGTTTTTATAAAAATTGAGGACAAATTTAGCCCCCAAGATTTTTCTTTTACCTATGTTTTATAATTTTAGTACTGTAACGTGACCAAGACAAATTCTGGAAATTCATTGATGACAAAAAGTTGTTTTTCTCATATAGCCCCTTTTAGGAAAGTGAAAGCTGTACTGGCTTGGAGGTTTCTGCTTCAGGTACCTCTGTATTTAAAATTATTCCAGTTTTCAGTTTTTAATGAAAATGGCTTGTTATAGACTGTATATTCTTCATTTTTTAAAGATACAGTGAATTTTCACTCACTGAACATTTTAATTTGGCATCTAACGTACTGATTTGAAATTTAGCTTTTGAGATAAGGACCCTTATAAATATAGGTGCAGTTTATATTGTTAGTGCTTCCTTGCATGGATACTTCTAATTTCAGTGGCCTGATTTTTGCCTTTCATATCATTAATATTCAGAGAAAGTAGTTTTTGATATTTTTTAAATAAAGAAACTTAAAAAAGGTTATATAAGGGACTATGATGTCTGGAACAAGAAGAGGCCAGAAATACATTGTTTAAAGAATCAAAATGAACATTCACATACACTGGTGTACGTTCATTTTATTTGTGCAAGAGTGCTGGTCATGTCAGAGGTATTTTGAAACGGTTGGTTCAGTAATTTGGCCTACTGTCTTTTTTTCTCTATAACAGTTTTTCTGTTTTCTACTACACCTTGCACATCCACCAATCCAAGACACCCTGTAGGTGAGTATTTTTCTAGTTATCAAATGGCATCACTTGTTTCCAAGACAGTTGCCGCTTCACTAAAACTAGGCTTTATTTTTCTACTATAAGATATCTGGTTAATTGATTTCACAGAGTGTAACTTATTCCATAACTTCAAAAATTACCAGCAAACTGCTGAGGAGCCGATTTTACATTGTAGAAAAATCACAATAGGTTTAAACTTTTTTCTGAATTTTTAAATACTATTCTCAGACTCTATTCTTTTTTGAAATTTCATTTCAAAAACAGGAGAATTAGGACAGCTTGGCTATTTAAAGAAAATATGAAAGTTTATTTTAATATTCTGAGATAACATGGGGTAAGGAATTTAAAAAGGAAACTTGTTTTAGTAGTATTTTTAAATTTTTCTGGAAATTAAGGATGTTTTTCCTTTAAAGGCTTCAGAGAAAATTTTGAAAATATTCCCTGGCTATTGGTATTGCATATAGTTAGATTAATTCTCAGTCCATGTAATTATATATTCATGGACCAGAAAGGCAGAGCCTTTTTATTTTTCTATATTTGTCTTAGACTTTTTTCCTGATTTTTTTTTCCCCTCTAGGTTTTCAAATATAATTTCAAAAGGTTTACTTATAAAGATACTTTCCTAAAGTCTTTGGAAATAAAAAGGTTACTAGAGTATCATTATCATGTTCAGTTTGCTAATTTTGAGAGGTTTGGATGAGAAAAGGAAAGAAATAGAAAAAAAACCCTTATGTATCTAGTTCAGCCTTGCAGATAAGTTTAAAACACCTACAGTATTGCATTGTTTAACTTCTGGCTCTGTAAAGTTTTTTATTTATTATCACTTAACCTTCTGTTGCTTTGCCCATACTGTGATATTTGCTAGCAGCTAGATGTTCTCAACACGTATAGAAAACCTAACCTACAAATACTAGACTGCAAGGCAGTATTTCATTTTTTAAAAAAGGCATGTTGTCTCATCTCTCCCTGGGCATGTGGTAACTTGCATGGCTGAATTAGGGTAGGTAGTTTTGTGAGGTTTCTCAGTAAGCTGTGTAGTTTGTTACTCTTTTTCATATAATCGCCTTTCTCTCCCTGCTGACTTTCCCTAGTTTTATCAGCAACAGGTGTTGGTCAGTGTCTTCCACATAACATGCCTGATTTGGGTGGCATGTAATAAAAACCTTTTTTTTTTTTTTTGGAATCAAATGCCTCTCTTGCCTTTGTGCTCCTGTGTGGTTCCTTCCTTTTGCCAATATTTATGCTTGTTTTTCTCTTATGAATCTTCTACATGAA
Organism: Phocoena sinus; assembly: GCF_008692025.1. Classification (NCBI taxonomy): domain Eukaryota; kingdom Metazoa; phylum Chordata; class Mammalia; order Artiodactyla; family Phocoenidae; genus Phocoena; species Phocoena sinus. Next base: position 18,425,965 of record NC_045775.1, on the reverse strand, counting down.
CTTTGGAAAACAGTAATCCTTGGATTTTCAAGATCCAGGATAAGAGGGTGCGTGTTTGCAGAAAAGGTCAAAATTTGAGAGTCCTGAAGGAGTTGTACTGTACAACTGTTCTGGATTGGTGGATATGCAAATATTAAAGGAAGGGAAGGAGCAAATGTTACTTTTGATGTGAGTGATCATAACATCTACATTTCCGATTTGGGGGAAAATTTTATTTGAGTATCTTTCATCTGGCTTATTATTAAATTGGCAGTACATTTTATTTTACACAGGAGATTCAAAGCTATATAAAATATAGTATTTAAAAAATTCATGCAAGTGGTAGGCTTACTCTTTAAAGAAAAACAATCCTTTTGAATTTTAGGAATGTTTCTGATAATCCTAATCATTTAAATTATTTGATTCTTATTTCTGTATCTTGTATATTATATAGGTTAATTGAAATGTGTTTAAGAGAAAATAGTAGAGAATTTTAGAAGTAGAGTTCTCAAATTAAATCGAAGAAAGATAGTCATTTTTAACTTATTCTTACGCTCGTTAAAAGTATTTAAGAGATGTCATAATAATCTGTGAGAATTTGTTGATGGGCTGTTGAGCTGTTGTTGACTCTTCTGTAAAGGTCAGTAGTTCTGTTTGACAACTTATTAATAGCCAACCTGGTCTTTATTGGCATGTGTTGGCAGATTGTGACTGAAGCTATGGTTAAGACTCTTTTAACACCTGAGGGAACTTTATTTTCTATTTTCTGAAGTGGGAGTATCTCATAGCTTTTAGCTAATGTATTTATTGTTCTTTAGAGATTAAGGGTATTTTGTGACTATTTTATAGAAGATTGAATTAAGATAATGGGAGGTAAACAAGTGGTTCAGCAGGTAGTTCATTAATTTTAAGCTCTAGGGTGGTACATCTTGGTTAAAATATTTATTTAATTCATATGTTGAGCGATTTTAGCCAGTGTGCACGAACATGTAAGCTATGTCTCTTTTTCTTCTTTGTGCTTCCTGATAATCACTCTTAAGTGAGTGACATATAGGTACATGCTTATCTCTTTATTTGCAGCATATTTTATAGTGGTATTTTGCTTTATTTATATGATAGATAAGTGGAACAATTTGATGCCTTTATACTATTAATATATACTGAATAGGAATAATATAATAACAAAAAAATACTCCTTTTCTTAGGTGGGGTAAGGGTAGATAGAAGCTGTATGTATGGCTTGTGCATATCTTGAACAGCTTAAATACTGGGGCTGAAAGTAATTATAGTAACAGGCCTGACACATTTAATGTATTTGAGGGTTACTGTGTAGACTTTAGAATAATATCTATTTGAATTTTTAATGCCAGTTCTTTCCTTAATTAGATTTTTCGTGAAGCTCGAAGAACAGTACCTAGTATTGTTTACATGCCTCACATTGGTGATTGGTGGGAAGCCGTCAGTGAAACTGTGAGAGCAACTTTTCTGACTTTGCTACAAGATATACCGTCATTTTCACCCATATTTTTATTGTCTACCTCTGAAACCATGTACAGTGAACTGCCTGAAGAGGTAAGAACTCATTAAATATTTATCTTTTCTTATTATATGGTTTTAAAATAGTTGACGTAAATTTGGCACATTTTAGTTACTATAAAATCAGTACTGTCAAGGTTCATGCCTTGGTTGTACCATTTATTAGCCATGCGACTTAAGTTAGTTAACATTTTAAGTTTCAGTTTCTTTTTTGGTATGTATTTTGATATATTTCTCAGTGTTGTTGTGAATTTTGAGATAATTCATGCTTAGACCAGACCTCGACATATATAGTACCTACTAAGAAGATCTTAGCTGTATCATCATCAATGCCACTGTAATTATCCTTCTCATTCTTATCATCTGTTAGATTATTTGGTGAGATTTGACCTTTCATCACGTTAAGCTGAAGATTATTATGACTGTGCATATTTTTCAAATCTGATATTTAGCGTTTGAATTCAAATCCAACTCAATAGTAAAGATAAAAATCACAGTTGTTTCAGAAAAAAATTAGTAGATCACTCATGTGAATGAAAAAATTAGTAGATCAACTCGTGAATGAAATTGATTTTTAAGAAATTATTTTAACATTCTGAGCTTACTAGGATTTGAAATAATCTCCTTTCAAAATGCTTAGAAATATTTTGCCCAGGCAACACAGTTCTTATAAAAAATTTACATGTTTCAAATGCTATAATATAAATCTTGATCACATAGAATTTTATGATTCAGATTTTTTTTTTTACCAAGTTCTTTTGTTGTTTAAACTCTTATTATCTATCTTGTTGCTAAACTGGATTTGTACAACTTACTACTCTTGTTAAGAAAATTATATTAAATGTAGACTAGTTCATTTTTTGCTATTCAGAATCTGATATTATTTGGAGACCATTAATCAAAATATTTTTTATCACAGGGAGCAATATAGTGGAAAGATGTATGTAGTAAGAGTCAGAAAAACCTTGGTATTGACTTACTTGTCTTTTGATTTTGGATAAATATTTGAACCTAGAGTAGCTTCAGTTTCCTCACCTATAAAACGGGGATAATAACAGACAGGCTTGTTGGTGTGAGACAATATATGTGAGTTTATTTTGGAAGCTACAGAGCTATAATATGTTTGGTATTATATTAGTATTATAAAGTAAGAATGCACTCGAAATTGATTTAGGAGAGTGGACTGAACCTGGACATAACCTAGGAGCCACTTTTAAAAATTAGATCCTCACTGTCAACTAGTTTTATTATAATTTTATAAAAAATAAAGAAAATTGGGTTAATTAAGGGCTCTAGTTAGGAATATATACTTACCTGAAGTTTCCTTATGTTGTTTGAAAAATTTGTAAATAAAAGTCTTACTGGGGCTTCCCTGGTGGCGCAGATGGTTGAGAGTCCTCCTGCCGATGCGGGGGACACGGGTTCGTGCCCCGGTCCGGGAAGATCCCACATGCCGCGGAGTGGCTGGGCCCGTGAGCCATGGCCGCTGAGCCTGCGCGTCCGTGAGCCTGTGCTCCGCAACGGGAGAGGCCACAGCGGTGAGAGGCCCGCGGACCGCAAAAAAAAAAAAAAAAAAAAAAAAAAAAAAAAAGTCTTACTGAACCTGTCTTGATACACAGCAATTTTAATTTTGCCTATTCTTGTTGTCTATTTGCATATGTGATTATATTGGTTAGTTTTTTAAAAAACTAACATTGCATCTATATATTTTCAATGTTGCTATATTGTTATAATTTTTAGTGGATTCAAAAAGCCTACTGGTGGGCTTCCCTGGTGGCGCAGTGGTTGAGAGTCCGCCTGCCGATGCAGGGGACACGGGTTCGTGCCCCGGTCTGGGAGGATCCCACATGCCGCGGAGCGGCTGGGCCCGTGAGCCATGGCCTCTGAGCCTGCGCGTCCGGAGCCTGTCCTCCGCAACGGGAGAGGCCACAGCAGTGAGAGGCCCGCGTAACGCATAAAAAAAAAAAAAAAAAAAAAAAAAAGCCTACTGGTGAGTAGGCTTTTTTCATTATTTGTTTACCAATAACCTTAATTAATAGCTAAAATATTAAAAATTTACTAGCATTGAATCCTGAAATTTCAGCCGCCTCCCTTTGTCTTCTGTATTCTTTGCCCTTATTATAGCAAATAGCTACTAAAGCTATCATGGATATTCACATTTGTGGGTGAAGATTATAGGGTTTTTCTTAGACTACTGATTACATAACATTTTATACTAATTGTCCTTAGGAAAGCCTCCTCTGCCCCCAAGGCTTTCATTTTAATTTCAGCTTTGCCATTAGTATATTGCTTTGTTTAGGTCACAGACTGAAATAGTAGTGAATAATGCTTAGCACATACTGATAAATATTTGGTAAATGAATGAAAAGCATGGAGAGTTGCAGACTGAGTAACTAGGTTAGCAAGGTGCCAGATCTATGGAAGATGACATGAAGTAGACAGTGGGTATCAAAAACTAAGTGATTCTAAAAGAAAGAGAGAAATATCCAGTTACTATAGTGTATTTAAGAAAATACAATGGTAAGTTAAAATAACAGTAAGATACAGATTTTAACCTATGAAATAGGCCAAAAAAAAAAGTTGGATAAACTCTCTCCAGGACAGTTCATATTAATAGATTTAAATACGTCTATTCATTTTAGGTCAGCAATACCATTTATAGGTAAGTAGTTTTTCATAGATAAAAAAGATACAACACAGAAAGTATCATAGCTTTTCTTCATGGACAAACACAAAGATACAGCACAGGCAACACAAAAAGTACAAGAGTATTTATCATAGCCTTTCTTCATCAATTGGAAACTAAATGTCCTAGAGTAGAGGATTGATTATAGTGGATTCCTTCCATGAAATACAATGAGACCATTAAAAATATTGATGTAGAAGACATTTAATGTCATGAAAAGATGTTTGAATGTATTGCTAAAAATTGCAGATATTAAAACAATATATATGGCATTATCTGGGTTTATATAGAAATAATTATATATTAGGTATATAGTCATATATAAAAAACTATATGTAACTATTAATAGAAATGTTAATAGTAATTATCTCTGGGTCTTAAGATTATAGTTATTTTTGTTACCTGTTTTCTAAATCTTCTGTAATAAGTGCTGCTGTTCTCATCAGAAAATAAACTCATTCAGAGATAAGGTTCTCTACTCAATTTTTAAAAACAACACCTAACAAAAAAATTAGTCATCATGGGACTAATATTAGGGATACAAAAATGTTTTCTTTTGGTGGGACAGAGTGACAACCTCATCTTTTGGAGCCCTTTTAAAATTCTCTTGTAAATGTGTCTTTGTATAGCTCTCCCTTTTTAATCCCAAAGTGAGACAATGCATTGGGATATTGAGAAAAACATTAGAACTTCCATTCATTTTTATTTTTCATATTATCTTAAAAATGTGTGTGTATGTTTCATAATAGAAATAGTAATATTAGAATAGTACATTTAAGTAAGTATGTATATATACTGGAGGGAGTATTTTTTAAAATTAATTCATTAATTTATTTTTGGCTGCATTGGGTCTTCATTGCTGCGTGCCAGCTTTTCTCTAGTTGCAGAGAACGGGGGCTACTCTTCTTTGTGGTGCGCGGTCTTCTCATTGCGGTGGCTTCTCTTGTTGCGGAGCATGGGCTGTAGGGGCATGGGCTTCAGTAGTTGTGATGCACAGGCTTAGTTGCTCTGCGGCATGTGGAATCTTCCTGGAGCAGGGCTCAAACCCATGTCCCCTGCATTGGCAGGCGGATTCTTAACCACTGCGCTACCAGGGAAGTTCTTTTTTTTTTTTTTTTTTAAGTATCATTTATTGAGTTTGATATGCACAAGTGTCAAGTCTGGAGGTAGTATTTTCAAATTTTTTTACTGATGAGGCGTTTCATCAAAAAAAAAAAAAAATTGGAAATCATTGTGCTAGACCAGCTGTTATCAAAGTGTGATCCAAGGACCCTTGTGAGCCCCACAAGACTTTCAGAGGTTTGTCACATTCGTCTTTTTTGTATTTTGCAACTATGTATCTTCTTGAATATGGTTTTTTTTCATGTATACCAATCAGAGCAACATTACTGTAACAGATTGAATGCAGAGGCAGAAAATCAGAATCCAGTTGTCTTTTTTTTCTTTTTATAAATTTATTATTTATTTTTGGCTGCTTTGGGTCTTTGTTTCTTTGCCCCTTGGAGGGAGGGGGTGCTGGGGGGACTACTTTACATTGCGGTTGCACGGGCTTCTCGTTGTGGTGACTTCTCTTGCTTAGGAGCACGGGCTCTAGGCGCGCGAGCTTCAGAAGTTGTGGCTCCCGGGCTTAGTTGCTCCTCCGCATGTGGGATCTTCCCCGATCAGGGCTTGAACCTGTGTCTCCTGCACTGGCAGGCGGATTCTTAACCACTGCGTCACCAGGGAAGCCCCAGTTGTCTTTTATTAAGCCAGACATAAGAGAGATTTGAAGAAATGTAAAACAGTGCCACTTTTCTCACTAAATTTTTAAAATATATATAATGTTTTATATTTTGGAAAAATATGTCTTTCAAAAGAATATATGTTTTACATTTATTTTATTGAAGTATAGTTGATTTACAGTGTTGTGTTAATTTCTGCTGTACAGCAAAGTGATTCAGTTATACATATATACATTCTTTTTCATATTCTTTTCCATTATGCTTTATCACAGGATATTGAATATAGTTCCCTGTGCTATACAGTAGGACCTTGTTGTTTATACATTCTTTTATTTAAAAATAAATTTATTTTATTTATTTATTTTTGGCTGCATCGGGTCTTCATTGCTGCACGCGGGCCCTCTCTAGTTGCGGCGAGCAGGGGCCACTCTTCACCGCAGTGCGCAGGCTTCTCATTGCAGTGGCCTCTCCTGTTGCAGAGCACGGGCTCCTGGCGTGTGGGCTTCAGTAGTTGTGGCATGCGGGCTCAGCAGTTGTGACTTGTGTGCTCTAGAGCGCAGGCTCAGCAGTTGTGGTGCATGGGCTTAGTTGCTCCGCAGCGTGTGGGATCTTCCTGGACCAGGGCTTGAACCCATGTCCCCTGCATTGGCAGGTGGACTTTCAATCACTGTGCCACCAGGGAAGCCCTATACATTCTATATGTAATAGTTTGCATCTACTAATCCCAAACTCCCAATCCAACCCTCTCCCTTGGTAATCACAAGTCTGTTCTCTATGTCTATGATTCTGTTTCTGTTTAGTAGATAAGTTCATTAAAAGAATATATTTTTTAATGTTAACATGTAATAGGTTTTAAATGGATACATAATTTGGAAGGTTCTTAGTTTTAATTTTTAGTACATAAATATTGACAGATATAATCCAGATAAGCAGAAGCTCTTTTGGGTTCTTGAATAATTTTTAAGAGTTTAATAAAGTGTGGAGACCAAAATATTTGAGACTCTCTGACCTAGACCACAAGCTCTTTGAGAGGAGGGGACTGTCTTACTGCCCTTTACTTCCTGACACAGTGGAATTGCTTAGTAAATGTTTGTTGCATGAAAGAAGAAAATGTTGAATCATCACAAAAGCTTTAAGTAACTCCTGCCTAGCCTCATGCATCTTTTTTTTTTTTTTTTTTTTTTTTTTTTTTTTTTTTGCAAAATTGTAGTGTAAGTAAATTTACTTCTGTGGACCCTGAAGACCTTTTCTGAGAATAGTAGGAGAATTTTAGTTGCTATATATGAGAATTGCAAGTTATTTCTCTTCAGGAGAATTAGAAAAAAGAATCAAAGGTTGAGCATAGTAAAGAGACTTTTAAACAAGGAAGCAGATAAAAGTAGAAATATTTGCAGGAAGGAAAGCAGACTTTGCAATTGCACTTAAATTTCTGAAGAGATTCACGGTATGTACTTTGGCATTAAAGTATGGGCAGGCTCAGAATGGTATAATTCAATATATTAGAAGTGAATTTTAAAGAAATGTCTCCTCAGCTACAGTGATGAAAGTAAAGATTACATACAGTATTTTGTCTTCTCTGTATTTCATGTCATTTTGTATCTCTCAGTTTAATCGTGGGACCTGGGAGGTAAAAATCAGTAACTTAAGTAGAAACGTCAAGTAGGGACATTGAAAACTCAGGTAAATGATAATGTATACAAGAGAAATATCTTAGTATTAATTTTTTGGTTGTAAAACAATTTTATGATTTCTTAAAATTTAAGAGGAAGGTGATCCTCCCAAGTTTTTCTTTTCTTTAAAAACGGTATAGTAAATGAACATGAATTACTACTATTTTAAGGTATGTTAAATACTAATATTTATTTTTACTTGATGGATTGTTTACCTGTTTTGTTTTAAGGAAAGCAAACTTTATTTATGAAAACTATTGTAGATTCATTTCTGACCTCATTTTCCACACCTTTTCTCTTTGAGATTTTGAGGGGTTTTTTTTGGTTTGTTTTTTGATTTCGAGGTTTTAAACCATTAATTTTGCCCATTACAGAGGTCACATGGACACTACCTTCAAAACTGGGGGCTAACAATTCTAACATTTTAATAAATGAGGTAAAACAAAAAATTTGCTAATGAAAGAATTGCTGCTATTTATGCATCTATGTGCCAGGCACTGTGTAGGTTAATCATATATATTATCTAACATATGTTCTTAAACTGTTCCGTGAGAAAAGTATTACTTTCCCATTTGACAGATGAAGAAACTGAGGCCAACAGGGGTAAAGTAACTTGCCTAGGGTTTTACAGCTAGTGGCAGAGCAAGGATTCGAACCCAGGTTTGTCTGATTCCAAAGGCTATGCACTTATAATGCCCTGTACTCTTTAAAACTACAGAGAGACAGTTTTTGCATATTGTGATGATTAGGCTGATGAGTGGTTAGGGAAATGGCGTTTTTTTGTTTGTTTGTTTTTTTTTGCGGTACGTGGACCTCTCACTGTTGTGGCCTCTCCTGTTGCGGAGCACAGGCTCCGGATGCGCAGGCTCAGCGGCCATGGCTCACGGGCCCAGCCACTCCGTGGCATGTGGGATCTTCCTGGACCGGGGCACGAACCCGTGTCCCCTGCATCGGCAGGCGGACTCTCAACCACTGCGCCACCAGGGAAGACCGGGAATGGAGTTTTGTATTCATCAAGTTAAGATCATTGTTCATTCATCGAAAATGTATTGCCTGTTCTGTGCAATGTAATGTAATTTATTTAAGACAGTGTCTATTTTCTTCACTCTTCCATTCACAGTGTCTAACTGCCTAACACAGTTTCTACACACACACACACACACACACACACACACACACAATACTCACACATAGATGCATGTATACACATACATATTTCTAGTACAGTATCTTCATTGAATGAGATAAAATAGGCGAAAATTCAGCTAGCCACTGTTCTCCAAGAATTTAAAGTTTAGAGGGAGGGGAGATCTGGAAAAAATAATACAGTAGGAGAAGTGCTATAATAGTAGAATATATAAAAGCGTGATCCATAGAAGAAAAAAATTGATATGGTAAACTTTATCACAATTAAAATCTTTTATTCTTTAAAAGACACCATCAAGAAAATGAAAAAAAACCCCAACAAATCACGGACTGGGAGAAAATATTTCAAATATATCAAATCACATATCTGGTAACACATATCCAGGATGTATTAAAAACTCTTTCAGCATAATAATGAGACTAAGTCAAATGATTTTCGATAAGTGTGAATACCATTCATCAGGAAAAAAGATGGTCCTTTCAACAAATGGTGCTGGAAAACTGGATGTTCACATACAAAAGAAATGAAATTCGACTTTTTTCTTATACTGTGTGCAAAAATTAACTCCAAGTGGATTGAAGAACTAAACATAAGACCTAAAACTATAGGAACTTCCCTGGTGGCGCAGTGGTTAAGAATCCGCCTGCTGGGCTTCCCTGGTGGCACAGTGGTTGAGAGCCCGCCTGCCGATGCAGGGGACACGGGTTCGTGGCCCGGTCCGGGAAGATCCTACATGCCGGCAGTGGCTGGGCCCGTGAGCCATGGCTGCTGAGCCTGCGCGTCTGGAGCCTGTGCTCCGCAACGGGAGAGGCCACAACAGTGAGAGGCCCGTGTACCACAAAAAAAACAAGAATTTGCCTGCCAACGCAGGGGACACAGGTTTGAGCCCAGGTCTGGGAAGATCCCACATGCCACAGCACAACTAAGCCCACAAGCCACAACTACAGAGCCCGTGTGCCGCAGCTACTAGAGCCCACGTGCCTAGAGCCCGTGCTCCGCAACAAGAGAAGCCACTGCAATGAGAAGCCTGCGCACCACAACAAAGAGTAGCCTTCGCTCGCTGCAACTGGAGAAAACCCACACACAGCAATGAAGACCCAGCACAGCCAAAAATAAATAAATAAATAAAGAAATTTTTTAAAAAAAACAAAAAACCTAAAACTATAAAACCCTTAGGAAAAAACATAGGAGGAAAGCTCCATGACATTGGATTTGGCAGTGATTTCTTGGATGAGACACCAAAAGTACAGGTAACAGAAAAAATAGATAAATTGGACTTCATCAAAAATAAAACTATTAATAGATTGAAAAGACAATACATTGAATGGGAGAAAATATTTGCAAATCATATATCTGATAAGGGGCTGATACCCAGAGCATATAAAGAACTCCTACAACTCAGCAACAGAGAAAACCCCAAACAGCTAGTTCAAAAATGGGCAAAGTACTTAAATAGATTTTCTCCAAAGATGATACTCAGATGGCAATAAAGCACATGAAAAGATGCTGAACATCACTAATCATTATGGAAATACAAATCAAAGCCACAATGAGATATCACTTTATACCCAATAGGATGGCTACTGACATAAAAACAGAAAATAACAAGTGTTGGTTAGGATGTGAGGGAATTGGATCCCTTGCTGCATTGCTGATGGAAATATAAAATTGTGCAGCCTCTGTTGAAAATAAATGGTTTGGTGTGGTGATTTCTTAAAGAATTAAACAAAATTACCATATGATCCAGCAATTGTATTTATGGGTATATACCCAAAAGAAGTGAAAGCAGGGATTCAAACAGATGTTTGTATACCCATGTTCTTAGCAGCATTCCTCACAGTAGCCAAAAGATAGAAATCAGCAGATGAATGGATAAACATAATGTGGCATATACATACAGTGTAACATTATTTAGCTTTTAAAAAGAAGGAAATTTTGACACATTCTACAACAAGAGTAACTACAGCATGGGTAAACCTTAGGACATTGTACTAAGTGAAATAAGCCAGTCACAAAAGGACAAATATTGTATGATCCCTCTTATACAGGGTTCCTAGAGTAGTCAGATTCGTAGAGATAGAAAGTAGAATGGTGGTTGACAGGACCTGGGGAAAGGGAGAGTGTAGGGAGTTAATGTTTAATGGGTAGAGTTTCAGTTGGGGAGGATGGAAAAGGTTTGAAGGTAGATAGGTAGTGATGACTGCACAACCATGTGAATACACTTAATGCAACAGGCTGTACAATTTAAAAATATTAAAATGGCAAATTTTTTTATGACCGTTTTACCACAAATTTAAAAAGAAAACTACAATTTAAAAATGGGCTAAAGAGTTGAATAGGCATTTTACCAAAGAGTATATATATTCTTAGGGTAATAAGCATGAGAAAAGATTCTCAATATCATTAGTCATTCAGGAATGAGATACCACTGCACGCCCAACTAGGATAGCTATAATCACAAAGACAGACAACACCAAGTGTTGACAAAAATGTAGGAAACTTGAATCCTTGTGTATTGCTGGTGGAATTGTAAAATGGTGTAGCCACTTTGGAAAAGTTGGCAGTTCTTAAGGTGTTAGACATAAACTTATGATATGACTCAGCATTTCCACTCCTAGGTAACTACTCCAGAGAAATATAAACATATGTTCACGCAAAAACTTGTGTGCCAGTGTTACTTCTAGTATTGTTAATCATGGTGGAAATAACCCAAGCATTTATTAATTGGTGATTGGCAAAACAAAATGTCGTGTATATACATAGAGTGAAATGTTATTCAGCAATAAGTGGAGTGAACTACCGATACATTCTCCAGTGTGGGTGAGCCTCAATATATTATGCTAAAAGTGAGAGAAACTGGACACAAAAGACTACCAATTCTATGATATGCAATTTCTAGAAAAGACAAATTTCTGGACACAGAAACCGAATCATTGGTTGTCAGCTGGGAGTGTAAGTGTGGATGGACTGCAAATGGGCACAAGGGAACTTTTTGGAGGTAATGGAAATATTCTAAAACTGACCTGCGATGGTTGCACAGCTGAATTAACTCACTAAAAATTATTGAACTTAAAAAAAGTTTAATGAGAGATAGTGGAAGGTATGTAAGTTTATCTGGGAAAGTCAGAGAAAGCATCACCCAGAAAGCACTGGCTTGAGTGGAGAGTTAAAAAAAAAACAGTTTAGGAAAGAGTGAATAACATCTATAAAGACTGTTGTGAACCAGTGTGAAAGAGAATATGATTCGTTCAGGGAATTATATGAGGTTTGTCTTGTTGCAGTATGAAGTGTGAGGCTGGGAATGTCAGAAGATAGGAGTGAATTTAAAGAAAAACAAGCTGTTGGTAATAATCAGGAAGGCTGATATCAGGGGGATTATTGTAGACTTGCTCTTGGTATGCTTTTACATTTACCAGGTTCAACACAATGTTGAAAAATGATCAGAAGGAGGAATATTTAAAACTGAAATTAAATGTTTTACTACCCTTAAACAAAATCCTGGTACTTCTAGGGTATTGTGTTCTGTTTATTTTTCAAGACCCAGTTAATGTTAGCATTTTCTGCTATATCTTATCTAATGCCTCTTCACCCATGCCCCTTGCAGGGTCTCCTCTGTTTCACTACCTCTGTTATAACACTTCTGACATGGTATCATAATGCTTTCTTATGAGACTGAAGAGACTTGACAGCAGGCAGTAAGCCTGTTTTCTTCAAGTTTTAACTGCAGTGTTTGGCAGGATATTTGACACGTGATGGATGTTCAGTGGTAAATTTGCTTGCCAGAACTTTCAAGGGAAGGCCAGCAAAGTATAGATCGAAGAATTGGAGGGGTTTTTACATAAAGGTAGTCTTCAAAGACAATATCGAAAGGTCACAAGGTGAAATTTTATGTAAATTCTTTAAGGATTTGGCTTTGGGTTGACGTAAATAATTTCCCATCTAAATATTGAATTCTGATGGCTACTTTTCATTGTCTCTTCTCTGTCTTAGGATTTTAGAGTTAGAAAAGACCTTTAGAGCTTATATAATCTAGTCTTCTCTATTTATTCACTTTGTGACCTCAAGCCAGTTACTTAAACCTTTCCAAGCCTAGGTTTTTTCATCTGTAAAATGAGGGACTCCCTATGTACCTACCTCATTGTTACAAAGATTAAAATAATATTTAAGTAATTCTTCATTTCACAGTCTGCAATTCAGTAAGTGGCTAGACGTAACAAATTGAATGGACTGTCCAAAGTTTACCAGAAATATGTACCTATATTTGGGCTAGAATCTGGTGTTTTAAATTTTAATCCAGTATTTCCACACTGTCATGGTTGGTACTTATTTCCATATTAGTGACCTTTTCCCTTTTTTATTTGCAGTTTCCAATTTGATGTGGTCTGGGTAACAAAATGACAAGCTTTATTCATTCAGTATATGCTTATTAAGCATTGCTAGGTACCAGGCATGGTGGGAGGTATATGAAAACAGATGAGTTCTGTTATCAGGGAGTTCAGTATCTTGAAGTAGGAAACAGACCTTCTGGGAAAACATATGAATTAAATAAAGTGTATCAACAAATGTGGATGATGTAAAGAGGATTTAAACAGCATATCTTGCAAGGGGGACATCTGGGGTCAAAGTCTTTATAGAGCAGGTGAACAAAGGAGAGGTGGCAATCACTAACTGGAAGGAGTTGAGGGGTATGAGCGTGACTGGCTTAATTTTGCTTGGGAGTTTTGCATGGAAGGTGGTGTCATTGTGGAGCATTCTTTGGTGAGATCGAAGGTATAGTTTTTCTGCAATGAAATCAGGATTCCAGAGGATACAGTGGAATAGACTTAGTAGGGAAAGAGCCCAGGAAGGGAAGTTAGTGGATAGGAAGCACACAGAAACCACTTAAGATAAGGCAATGTTGTTAGCATCCTCCCAGCTCTCTATTGTAAATAGGTTGTAGATAATTACTTTTCAGCTCTTATGCAACAGCTCTTTGAGATTGTTGCCATCTATTACAATCAGCTATCCTTTTTTATATTATAGTATAATTTATTAATGACTTGAGCAACTGGATCATTCTTTCATTCTTGTTTATTCCATGAGGTTGAACCTCTCAACAGCATAGGCTAAGACTAGGTTAACCTTAACCGCGCATGAATGTTCAATGAACATTGAAAATGGTACCGAAGTTGAAGAAATTATAATTTGGTATAATATGTAAGCTTTTAATTCTCTAAATATTTAATGTCTTTGTGTGTGTGTGTATGTGTGTAGGTTAAATGTATCTTTAGAATACAGTACGAAGAGGTCTTGTATATTCAAAGGCCTATTGAAGAGGACAGAAGAAAGTTTTTCCAAGAACTGATTCTCAATCAGGCCTCAATGGCTCCACCACGAAGGAAACACACTGGTAAAGTTCCTAAAGCCTTTAGGAAAATGGGTGGGTTGGAGTTAAGAGATACCCTATCTTGGAGTCATCTTTTTAAAAAACCCATTTCTTTGTGGAAATGAAGACAGTTTTTCAGGTTTTGTTTAACTTTAGATGAACACATGTGGAAGTGGCCATTGTGTTTACCTGACTTGAGGAGATTGGGAAGTACAGCCTCATTGTTAAAGCTTTACTAATGAGTGACTGTTTATGTAGTCTCCTTATCACTTCAGTCCAGATGCTCTGGTAGATTTCACATTCTGAGGCTCAAAAAGTCATAGAAAGTCTTTGGTTCTGCTGTGTTTTAGTCACTTTAAGTACTAAGGACTCGAACTATCAGGTTGTGAACAACAGGTGTTGTGCTTATTGCTTTCTGGGCCAGGGTAGTTTTGTTGGGCCAAGAACTGGTTAGAACATTTGCCTTTTCTGGTTTATCTTATTTATTGATTGATTTTTCAAATATTTATTGAGCACCTATTATGTTAGATATATTATGCTAGGCACATGGAAATCTATCATGGCTTTCTTTAAGCATTAGACTTTTCTTGGATTTGGGCCTAATAGCATTAAGAGGGGCCTCAAAATTAGATTTTCAGTCCCCTGACTTAAGTAAGGACTGCATGCTAAGTCATTCAAAAGAGAGTTTCTTTTCCTAATACTAAAGGTGCAAAAAGATAAGATCCCCTTGCTTAATCTTTCATCCTCTTCTAGAAAGTAGCAGTCCTGTTTGTTAAAAAAAAATTTAAGCCTCTTTCTTTTTGTTCTGCTTTTTATGTTTCTCGTAGCTGTTCTTAAAGGAACAATACATTTCCCATCCCTGCCAACTCCTTGCTTTTTCATACTTCTTTGTTTTCCAGTGGTTATATTATCCAATACTTTGTTTTTCAGTGTCTATATTATCCAATACTTTAATAATTTTATTGTCCTTTAGTGGCTCCTTTTCACATTTTCTCAGTGCTTTTAAGATGAACATCTATCAAATGACTACAGCTGTGGGGTTTTCCCCACAGAAACTTTGGAATATTCAACATGGAAGTTATACCTTCTGATTATTGGTTGTTGCCTTCTGTTAATCTAAATAACAGCATTTAAAATATTTCATTATTAAAATGATTCATTTTAATAAAGTATCTTGCATGTTCCTAGTCATATTTTAGTCCCGTAGATCTGAATTTTCTATGTTAAGGCTGAACATAATTCTTTTTCTTTTTGAGTTGCTCCTGTTGACTTTCATTTTTCATCTTAGCGGCTATTGAGAAATTGGCGAGAATACTTAAGATTTTAATCCTGAGCTTCAGTGTGATATCAGGAAAATCTTTTAAGGAATTAGAGAGCATTATGGTTAGGCAAGTTAATACTTTACCTTCTAAGAAGATGTTTTGTTTGTTTTACAGTAGATAGTGAATACCATAGATTTCATATATCACACTTAAGCCTGGGTTTTCCATCTTCTTCATGTCTTTGGGATTCTTTTTTTAGTTACTACTTTTTTTTTTTCCACTCCCTGCAGGTGCCATTTACTATCCCAACTGTGTTGTAGTAAGAATATGAGGGTAGGAGACTTGTCTAAAATTAGAAGTCTTTGGGAATGGGAAGGATCAAAGAATTATTCTTTGCCCATTTAAATTTCATGCATATAAGGCAACAGTCTTTAAATAAGGTTGACTTCAGCAAATCAGTATACAAGTACTTCACCTGAAGATATTTATGTTGATTTGAAATCTTTTTCTTAAAGTTGTATGTAAATAATATCTCAGAATCAAATTATTTAAAATCATATCATTTGTGCTTTAAAGACGTCCTGTTGTAAGTTATTTTATAAAAGTAAAGCTATTCCCTAATGTACTTCTGGTTTCCATTCAAATTTTTACCTGCTGAATTCACATGGTTCACATGTATTTGGAATTCTCCTTTTCTTAAAAAAACATTTTGAGAGAGTGTCAGAAAAGTAATTGAGGTCCTGACCCTGCCATGTTGGAATCTTAACATTTTCTTCTACTTTCTTTAGGTCTTTGTGCTATGGAAGTTCTTCCACTTGCACTACCTTCTCCACCTCGTCAATTATCAGAATCAGAAAAAATTCGGATGGAGGACCAGGAGGAAAATACTTTAAGAGAGTTGCGGTTGTTTCTCAGGGATGTAACCAAGAGGCTGGCCACAGATAAACGCTTTAACATCTTCAGCAAACCGGTGGATATTGAAGAGGTCTTGTTTCAGTAGTGTGCAAACAGTGAAGTTGAACTGGCTAAAAGAAAAAAATGTTGACATCTTTTTTTGGAAGGAAAAAAACAAAGGCATGGATGAATATTACCCCTAGCCTGTAAAATTTTAATCCATGTGATAACTACCAGTGTCATCAGCAAACATCTGGTGACTTTTGGATGAAATTAATGACAATTTGTATATGTCCTCTTGATTAGTATTGATCTTTGTGATCTCCTACTCTTCATTTAAGAAGAGGATTAAAAGTTACTTTAGTGAAATGTCCATACTAGACTATTTTTATTCCAGGATAAATCCTGCTCTCCAAAAGAATATTGGTATTAACCAATCAATAACAATTAAAATTGGCATTTCCCAAATTGTGTATACCTTACTGAAAGAGGTAGCTAAGAAACCTGAAATTTGTCTTTCATATTTTGGAAATGTCTGTGACTAAGATGCTGTATGAGGTTATAAGCACAGCCTGTTATTTTTCTCTCCAAGAATTTTCTCTGCTCCGAGTGGAAAATTTCTCACTTTCTATGTGTATTGTTTTGTGTCCTTGTGGGAGCATGGTTTGTGATGATGAGAAAAGAAATTTTCCATTTGGAATCTACTGTAATACTGTAGAATAAATTTTATTTTGTTTTGTTTTATCCTGGGATAATATAGTGTGTGGATGCACATAATACAGTCTTTACTGGCATTCTTCTTATAGTTCAGACTCCATGTTTGAACAGCTTTGGTGTTTTTAGTTTTAATTTTTTTCTTCATCTTTTTTTACATTTGAATTATGAAGTGATGCAGAGTTTAATGTTGTGTCCTCGTTGTGAAATCTGTACTCTTGGATCAGAGCAGATTCCTTTGGAATCATTACCTCATCTATGCCTGTGAACTAGCATTATGTTTTTTCCCCTTGGAAAACCTGAAAATATCTATTCCCCCCACCTCCCCTTTTTGGGAATAAAGGGACTGTGTTTAATTTTAGTTGTATGTTTATCCACAATACACAGTTTTAGCCATTTGATCCTTTCAGCAGCCCCACAACCTCATTATTATGTTGCAGTTGAAGAAACTGAGGCTTATTGGCAAGTGACGCAGCCAGCACTCAATGTTTCTTAAAATTCGAAGTCCACATTCTTTGTAGCACAGCTGTCAATCTTTTTCTCCTGGAATAACAGGACTTGCCTATTTGCTCTTGCAATTAATATACATATTTTATATTTGTGAAGCATATTTTTTCCCTCGTGGTATTTTCAGAAAGTCTTAAAACCATCAGCCCACTTTAAAGATTGTTATAAATTTTTATTTCAAATTGGGTATGAGAACTCTGACACTTAATTGATAAGGACTTGCCCCCAAGTCAGCCTCCTATGCTGGGAGTGAACCAGTTTTGACTTTGTCCAGGAAAACTTTTTCTGTCTAACCAGAAGAGATTGTCAGATTTCAAATGCCATCTGTGATAGACTGAAAGTTTTATAAATGATGGTAAGGCAGTGGGAGGGGATAGAAGATGTTGGTCAGTTAAAACTTTAATTTTAGGGTGATGTTTTCTCTTTTTCCTTTTTTTCTTTTTCAGGTTAATTTTGCTACTGCTTCTTTGTTTACTTTTAAGGCTGAAAACTTAAGGGTCTCTGGGACAGATAGAGAGGGGAAACTAAGATAACATTTTGATAACCTAAAACACAAAAACTTGTATTAAAATAATGAATTTGAAATGTCTAAAAACTTTATCAAATTCCAAAGCAAATTGCAGAGGAAACAAAAGTTTAGAAAATAAGTGTTGAATTTAAATAAGCATAGGTGCTAAAATTTTATGGTCTTTAGTAATATAAATTTTTATAGTGCAAAAGTTTATAAAATGTTTTCCACGTGTACACAATACATGTCAATTGTCAGAGCCAAGGATCCAACTAATACCTTCTGAACTGTTCCTTGTTGAGTATAGCTCCACTGTCTCCCCTATAAGGAGATTGGCTGGCTTTTTAGCTCCTAGAGAATGAAAAATAAAACATGCACACACATCTACCTAAAAATTTAAAAACATATAAATAATATGTATGTATATATATGTGCATATGTTTTTGTATATGCATATATGTGTATTTATTCATATGAATATATATTCAGTATGTAAATTTTTAAAAAGGCATCAGTGGACTGCACTGGTGGTCCAGTGGTTAAGGCTCCATGCTCCCAATGCAGGGGGCATGAGTTTGATCCCTGGCTGGGCAAGATCCCACATGCCGAGGCCAAAAAAAAAAAAATCCCCAAAAAGCATCAGTGCCATCTGCAATGGAGAAAATTAGCCTTTAGTTTCATAGAACAGAAATTACCCTATTCCCAGAATTTGGTCCCGGACTAATTAGACATTTCTAAGACTGTGTTTATGTCAGACCTAATTACTTGATTTGAGATTTGCATTAAGGAAGACAATACAGTCATACACATCTTGGAGATATTGTGGGTTCAGTTCTAGACTACTGCAGTAAAGTGAATATTGCAATAAAGTGAGTCACATGAATTCTTTGGTTTCCCAGTGTATATAAAAGTTATGTGGACACTATACTGTAGTCTTCTTTAAGTATACAATGGTATTATGTCTACAAAAAATGTACATACCTTAATTAAAAAATACTTTATTGCTAAAAAATGCTAACCATTATCTGACAACACAGGGTTGCCACAAACCTTCAATTTCCAAAAAAATGCAATATCTGCAAAGCGCAGTAAAGGCAAGTGCAAATAAAACAAGGTATACCTGTGGATATATAGGTTGGAAGAGCTTTCTTATTGGTCAAATGATACAAAACATACAATTTATTGGGCAGTCATGACCAATATCTCTATTTTGGGTTATCCTCCAGAAAATCACACTGAGCAAAATGTATTTTTTGCTTGTAGATTTGTTTATATTTAGGGACAAGGCCAGTAAATTTTTTCTAGTCATGAAAGCAATACTTACTTTTTTTTTTTTTTTTTTTTTTTTTTTTTTTTTTTGTGGTACGCGGGCCTCTCACTGTTGTGGCCTCTCCCGTTGTGGAGCGCAGGCTCAGCGGCCATGGCTCACGGGCACAGCCGCTCCGCGGCATGTGGGATCCTCCCGGACCGGGGCACGAACCCGTGTCCCCTGCACCGGCAGGCAGACTCTCAACCACTGCGCCACCAGGGAAGCCCAATACTTACTTTTGTTATACAGTTGACTCAGAATGTTTGTAATGAATCCAAAGGAGCAGAAAACTCTTTCCATGAAACGATTCATCCTGGAAAACTGAAAAAGACAGATAATTTTTTTGTTTAGAGATTTTAAAGAGATTTACCCGAGAACATCTCTAATAAGAAAAAAAAATCTGTTTCTTTTTATTTTCCTTAAAAAATTCTTTTCTTGAGGTAACATTTATTGATGCTTATTGGGTATTTTTTTTTTTTTTTTTTTTTTTTTTTTTTGCGTTACGCGGGCCTCTCACTGTTGTGGCCTCTCCCGTTGCGGAGGACAGGCTCCGGACGCGCAGGCTCAGCGGCCATGGCTCACGGGCCCAGCCGCTCCGCGGCATGTGGGATCTTCCCAGACCGGGGCACGAACCCGCGTCCCCTGCATCGGCAGGCGGACTCCCAACCACTGCGCCACCAGGGAAGCCCTTATTGGGTATTTTTACCAATACATTTTCTTCTCAGGTGTATCCAAAGGATTTAAAAAAAAAAAAAAGCTGACAGTTTGTTTCATATTTCAAGATGAGAAACTTTTCAGAGTTGATTTAGATGTGACTTGAAACTGAAGCTTTTCATGGAAAGTATGACATAGTATCTTTAGTGGCATAAATTGCTCTATAATTTTATCCTTATCTGTAATTATTTCCTAGATATCTAGATTTAATTTTAAAATAACTGTATGGTTTTGTTTTATGTTTTTATGAGTAGATTATATGAAATATCAGAAGTAATTTTCATTAAAATATCCTGTTTTAGGTTTCAGATTATCTTGAAGTAATCAAGGAACCAATGGATTTATCAACAGTAATCACTAAAATTGATAAGCATAATTACCTGACTGCTAAGGATTTCCTGAAAGATATTGACCTCATCTGTAGCAATGCTTTAGAGTACAATCCAGATAAGGACCCAGGAGGTAAGGATGCACTGGGCAAGGTTGACTTTGGTGATCAATGAGAAGATAGTTTAAAATTTATATAAAGCTTGCCTATATTTCACATAGATAAATTAATCTTAATGACATATTACTGTATTTAGCAACTTCTTGATGAGGAACTAATAATATACTTAAATATTTAATTATTAAATTCATTTGTTAAATTACTAAATATATTTAAATTAGAGGATTTTATTCTTTTTTAAAAGATTTTATTGATGTATAGTTGATTTACAATGTTGTGTTTAATTTCTGCTGTACAGCAAAATGACTCAGTTATACATATATATATATTCTTTTTCATATTCTTTTCCATTATGGTTTATCACAAGATGTTGAGTGTCGTTCCCTGTGCTATACAGTAGGACCTTGTTGTTTATCCATCCTATATATAATATTTGCTAATTCATTTATTATTAGATAATATATTTAGAGGATTTTATTATTCTAATATTGTGTTCAGGGTTTAGTTTCTTGATTTACCTTTCACTTTCTATACTTAGATTCTTATTTTTTTCAGGTAAAATGGAAAACTGAATAGTTGAGGATTTAAGATTTATTTATTTAGTCAACATTACCAGTGCTGATAAACACTGGTAATTTCGAATTTGTGGAAACTTATTGTGGATAAGTTTACTTATCAAAAGACCCCCTTTAGGTAGATGTTATCTGTTCTATAGACTGCATGTATTTTTATATAATTTTATTATTTTACTCTTAATCCCACCCTGTACTCAAATCTGTAGTCCCAACTCTGTTAATGCCCTCCAGGGGAGACCTCCAGGAATAATCTGTAGTTAAACAAGATGAATTTATTGATACACTGTAATAAAGGAGAATGTATATCATGGAGAGCCATATAGGATTTGAGCTAGCATTAAGTGATTTTGGGGAGGGTTTAAGGAAGTAGGGCTTTGCAGTGGATTAGATGCTCTTAGGAAGTGGGAATAATTTGGGCACTAGGTATTTTAAGAACCTGGAAGGCAAGAAGAATGGAGCAAGGCTAAAGTTGTGATTGGTAAAGAAGCGGCAGTCATTCTTCTTACCCAGGATAGGATTATATTTGGTTATTTTTGTGGTTAGGACAGTGTTCATACTTTTGTCTGTGTTCAGACATGATTATGGAGTGGTCTTGTTTTTATCTTGATCCATCATGGTCACAGAGTGGTGTTCTGTAAAATTGTTTATGTTTTTTTTTTTATTTTTCATTTTTAAAAATTATTTATTTTGCTGTGTCGCGTCTTAATTGCAGCACACAGGATCTTCGTTGCCTTGTGCGGGCTTCTCTCTAGTTGTGGCACATGGGCTTCAGAGTGTGCGGGCTCAGTAGTTGCGGCACGTGGGATTAGATGCCCTAAGGCATGTGAGATCTCAGTACCCCGACCAGGGATGGAACCTGCGTCCCTGCATTGGAAGGCAGATTCTTAACCCCTGGACCACCAGGGAAGTCCCTAAAATTGTTTTTATATTTCATATGAATACACCAAGGCCTGGCTGATAGTGCCAGGCCCTTTCCCAGCTGGCAGGGGTCATTACTCTATTTCTCACTCTGTTGAGAATTCTGTTTCTTCAACAGATGATGTACAAGTAAGATGCTTTTTTTTTTTTTCTTCTCCTTTTTTTTTTCTTCGGTACGGGGACCTCTCACTGTTGCGGCCTCTCCCGTTGCGGAGCACAGGCTCCAGACACGCAGGCTCAGTGGCAGTGGCTCACGGGCCTAGCCGCCCCATGGCATGTGGGATCTTCCCAGACCGGGGCACGAACCACGTCCCCTGCATCGGCAGGCAGACTCTCAACCACTGCGCCACCAGGGAAGCCCAAGATGCTTTTTATTTTTAAAAAATTAATGCAAACTTTCAGTTATCTAAAGATATTCAGAATTCAGTTTCTGCTTTATGTCTGTATTTATGGGCAGTGGTTCTTAACTCAGGCCACCTGTTAGAATGACTTGGATTTCTCATTTCTACATGAAGTTAAGTATTTCTTGTCTTAGTTTAGACCACAGTAAATTGCATACTTTAATTCCAAGTGAAGAGGCAGAATGAACTTTTGTATAGCTACTCTTGGTATCTAACAGTTTTTAAGCTTTGCATCAGGACATTTATATCTTGTTGTTGTTTAGGTTTTTTTTTTTTTTTTTTTTTACTTTTCACTGTATATCATATAGAAAAATTTATGAGGATAAAAACAAAGAAAATTAAAGCAAACTATAATCCTGTTACCTAGTGTTTTCTCTCTTTTTCTTTCCCTCTCTCCCTCCCTCCCTCTCTCTCTCTGCCACACACACATGCACAGATATTATATATGAAATACATATATGAATAATATTTTTACTAAAATATAACTCTTGTAAACATTTTCATTCATGTAATATTTTGTGAAAAGGTTATGAGTTAATGTGTTTTTACCACATAATTTTTATCATATGGATGTATTATAGTAGCTACTACCCTATTGTTGGACATATTAGATTTTTTAGCTTTTTTCTCTACTATAACACTGATGAATATGGCATAAGTTTTATGTATATCCTTAATTATTTCCTAAAGATAAATTCCTTAAAGTGAAATTTCTGGATTAAAGATTGTATAATAATCTCTCTTAAGGCTTTTAAACTGTGTTGTTAAAATTTTCTCACAATTTAAAAAATCTTCTAGCAGCATCAGGGTCACTTGTTAACCAATATAGCAGTTTTGTGGGACTGAGAGAATCTCCTTTTCAGTGTAGATGGCATCAGCAACAGGGCCACAGTTTGGTTAGTAAAGAATGGGCTGGATGTCAGTCTCCTTTGATTCCCTTGCTGCGTTCTTGGTGAAGGTACAGTTGCACAAGTGTCTATATAGCGGCCTTGAGCAGTGTGTGAGAGTACTTGAGTGCCTACACTCTCATCCTGTTAGTTTTTCAAGACATAGAGGTTACTGAAACTATGCAGTAGATAAGGAGAGCCTGGGCTTTGGATGTACACATGGGTTTCAGTCCCAGTTTTATTTCCTAGTTCTTTAACTTGATCAAGTTAAGTCCTCTAAATTTTAGTTCCCTTATCTGCAAATGGGGATAATTATAGTACTCTTGTCACTGGGTAGTTGTAAGGATTAGATGAGAAAATGTATTAGGTTAAACCTTATGAAATTGCCATTTTCATGTGGTTCAACTTGAATATGTTAGGCCCTTAGCATAGTGCCTGAGATGTGAGAAGTATTCCGTAAAGATTAGTCATTCATATATTTATTCTTGTTATCATTATTATT
Organism: Phocoena sinus; assembly: GCF_008692025.1. Taxonomy (NCBI): domain Eukaryota; kingdom Metazoa; phylum Chordata; class Mammalia; order Artiodactyla; family Phocoenidae; genus Phocoena; species Phocoena sinus. The sequence continues at coordinate 18,402,222 of NC_045775.1, read as the reverse complement.
TAAATTATGCTTTAATTTTTTATAAATTGTTTCCTTAGTGGGTACCTACATATTTGCTTTAGAATGACCCTTTGTACTTATTAGTATATTCCCTGGACCACATTTAAAATTTAATCCTATTTTGGAACAAATCTAGGGACTGATAGTGAAAAATGAATTTGAGCAGTTAGAAAAAGCCAGTAGAAAGGATCAATCCAGATTCTCCCCCAACCCTGCCCCATGTAACTTAATTATAACCACATTGAAATAATACTGCTTTTATGAAAGGAGCAATGATTTCTGGTGCATAATAACCTTTTACTACAGAATGCAGGTGTATAATCAAAGAATATGGCTCTGTCTCACAGTTAGAGTTGACATGATACACTTGTAACTTCATTTCTTCACTGTTTTACATGCAAAAAGTGTCATATAATTCAAAAGCATGATTTCGGCTCTGTTCAGATTTTTTCATATCTTCAGTCAAGAGCCCTTTTTTTCTTCTTAGCAACAGAACAACTTGTTATGTATTAGGAAAATAACCTCAGGGTCTGTTGTTTAGCAAGTGGAAATTACATGAATGTTGTATTACTTTTACAAGCTCCCATGAGTATTTGAAAGCTTACAGTGTTCTGTTTTGCAGAACACTTGGCCATTTGGGGAAAAAAACTAGCATGTACATAGAAGACAAAAGCCAACATTCTGGAAGCTGTACATGTTGCCTAAGTGTTTACCCAGATTCTCCCTTGAGGATAAAGTGGACAAAAATTAAATATGTTAGCCAGAAGAATTTTAGTTTGTAGATTCTTAATGTGACTAGTATCAGATATTTGATCCTAATTACTATCTTATAAATATGTGATATATTTTATGTTTAACTGTTCCCCATTCTTTGTCTTGTACCACATGCCCCCCCCAGCCCTCGAGTGCATTCACAGACATACCCTCATTTAGCTAATTTTGATGAAATTTCAGCCCTAGTCTTGTAGTGTTCTCAAAGTCTTCTGTTTTGCACCAGTTGTTTAGGAATAAAGCTCACAGATTCAGCTTTTGGAGCCCTCTATGGGCTATGCTTCAGTCAAACTCATTCATATTTTCTATTAGTATTTGTAAGTATCATGTGCTGTTACTGAGCTGAGTGCTTAGAGTACTGTGACAGTCCTTGCCTCTTGAGATGGAGATATTCAAATCAGTAATACATATTGAATAATTACTATGTGACAGACCTTATGCTATACGTTATAGTATTAATTTGCTAGGGCTTCCTTAACAAAATACCACAGACTGCGTGGTTTAAACAACAGAAATTGATTTACCCATAGTTCTGGAGGCTAAAAGTCCAAAATCAAGGTGTCGGCAGATTTGGTTTCTTCTGAAGCCTCTTTCCTTTGTTTTCGGAGGCTGCCTTCTTGCTGTGTCCTCACATGGTCTTTTCTTTGTGTCCATGCACCCTTGGTGTCTCTTGTGTGTGTCCAAATTTCCTCTCCTTTTAAGTACACAAGTCACATTAGATTAGGGCCTACTCTTATGACCTTCTTTTACCTTGATTACTTCTTTAAAGTCTACTCCAAATACAGTAACATTCTGAGATATTGGGGGTTATAGTCTCAACATATGAATTTTGGGGAATAACACAGTTCAGCCCATAACAGTTAATAAATAAGCCACAGTCCTTCCTATCTAGAAACTCACTGTTTTATAGGAATGACAGATATCTAACTATTGGTAATTGTAATAGATTATTAAGGTGTAGAGATAGCATAGAGGTGGCGATTTTGAATTTTGTCTTGAGGCAGCAGCAGACGATTGTAATGTAGTTTCATAAGGTGTGTATTAGATATATGTACAGTGTGAGTAGATCACAGAGGTGAAGACACTGGAGACGAACAAGATTAAAAAGGGCATTCATTTTAGGCTGAGAAAAGTAGTGTACAAAGGTATAAAAAAAAAGAATATGGCTGGAAAGTAGAGTGTCTGTGGAGGAGTAGTGAGAAATTCACTCACTTCTCCACTCACTGAATCTCCGTTTACTGAACATCCATTTATGAAATATTTTCTGTGTGTAAATTGTGTTCAGTGCTGGAGATATGCAGCTCTGGCCTGAGAGATGCCTAAAGGCTTCTTAGCGGGGAGTCCTGCAGATAAATAAATGTCATACTAAGTTCCCTATCTTCATTTGATCCTGTGTAAGGATTTCAGAGTTAATTCTCTAGATGATAAGGGGCCACTGGTTGGTTTTGAGACAGAAAATGATTTGATTTGATTTGCATTTAAGAGTATAGTATTATAGGCAGTATCAAAGGTCAAGGGAATGATGAGATGGAGGTTAGAAGACCAATTAAGATTTTCACTTGTGGGGAATTCCCTGGCAGTCCAGTGGTTATGACTCAGCGTGTTCACTGCTGGGGCCCAGGTTCAATCCCTGGTCAGGGAACTAAGATCCCACAAACTGCATGGCGTGGCCAAAAAAAAAAAAAGATTCACTTGATATGGCAGCATAGATTGAACATAGGGGGCTTAGTGACTAACCAATTATGTATGACTGACAGAAATCTAGAATGACATCTGAGTTTTTGTGGTCTGGGTGTTAGGAATCTGACAAGTAAACCAATGGAGGAACAGGTTTATGGGCAGTATGCTAAGTTTAATTTTGGATGTGTTAATGTAAGTTACCTCTGGTACACCCAGATAAAATGCAGACATTGTATAGTAGTTGTATATGGGGGTTCAGAGATAGAAGTTTGAGTAAAAGACCTGATTGGAGTCATAAGTGTATAGGGGTGAATGATATCACATAGGCAGTATACAGAATGAAAAGAGAGGGGAGCCTAGAAGGAACCCTCCTCAAGGGAATATGGGTCCCAATTCTCAATTTAAGTCTCAGTCTTACTGTTGGTACTTCCAGTACCTTTGTTAAATGTGTTGCCTCTGCTGAGAGTGTGTACATTCATTCATTCTTTCTTTTTTTCATTCTTTCTTTCTAAATCAGTTTTGTTGAGATGTAAGTTATATACAGGAAAACCTAGTGCATCACTTTTAAAACCATGCTTATCTTTTAAAATCCCACTTATCCTTCAAGGAATATTAAATGCTATGCTCATGAAAGTTTTTTCCGATTTCCTTCCAGTTACAAGTAATCCCTTTGTCTTGGAATCATAACACTATGTAACTTTTCTGAGACACTTATTCCTTTCTTTTATTTCCTGGAGTGATTACTTATTTACATATCCTTATCCTGTATTTTAGACTCTAAGCTGATTGAGAACAGGATCTGTATAGACATCTTGTATGGAGCATATTCTTAATAAATGTGACCAGTGAGTAAATTTTATGAATGTCCTCTTCTTAGATACTAACTGAAGGAGTCTCAGAGTACATAGAAATTATAAAATGGAGACATAATAACATAATGCAGATATGAACCAGTAAATACAGTAAAATTTCTTATTTATGAAATGATTTAGGATGAAAAATCATCCCATAAAAATCAGTTTTTAAAAAAATATTATTGGGCTTCCCTGGTGGCGCAGTGGTTGAGAGTCTGCCTGCCGATGCAGGGAACACGGGTTCGTGCCCTGGTCCAGGAGGATCCCACATGCCGCGGAGCGGCTGGGCCCGTGAGCCATGGCTGCTGAGCCTGCGCGTCTGGAGCCTGTGCTCTGCAACGGGAGAGGCCACAGCAGTGAGAGGCCCGCGTACCGCAAAAAAAAAAAAAAAAAAATAATAATAATAATAATAATAAATATATATATATTATTAATCTTTCTTAATAATTTTGTTGAAAAAAACCCAGCTAATATACTTCTGTTCATCAAAATACAAAAGAAACATAGACACATTGAAATACCTTCATAAAAGTAGTGCTTGTATTAATTTTATTAATACTTATCAATTTATTCTAATAGCCATTACTTTTTATTGAAGGCAAAACTAGGTGGCAATATCTTTATTTTATAGATATAAGGAGATTGGGTCTCAGAGAGGTTATGTAATTTGTGTACAAACCCACAAATATTACATGGCACAACTGAATGGATTGTGATCTGTCTTAACTTCAAAGTGAGTATGTATGGGGTTTTTCTGCTATGCTTATGTTACTTTTAAATTTCATGGATTTGGAGAATCTTAAGATTTTAACATATGAGACGAAATAAAAGAACTGGTGGTAAATATGTAGCTATTATTCATGCATAATTTTAAAGCAAGGAATTTAAGTCTGGTGGCCACGAGAGGGTCTCTGAACGACTACATACAAAATTGTATGTATACTTTTCCACCTTTATCACAAGCTTATAAGATCCAGGATGACTCCCCTACCCCTCAAAAAAGATGAAGATCCAAGATATGGACATATCTTTTCATTTTAATCTGTGAGCTTATACTTCTATTCTATGTATAAACTTAGGCACTGTTCGAAGCTAAGAATGATTAAAAAGAATTGTAATGATAGGCATATTTAAAAAGCATTACCTTGTCAGATGCAGATGCTATTTATTTAGGCTGCTCTGTGTGGCTTGTGGGATCTCATTTCCCTGACCAAGGGTTGAACCTGGGCCCTAAGCAGTGAAAGCATGGAGTCCTAACCACTGGACTGCCAGGGGATTCCCACAGATGTTCTTTATTGTTTATTTATTTATTTTTTAAAAAACTTCTTGTTATTAAATTTTTTTTTTTTTTTTTTTGGCTGTATCGGGTGTTTGTTGCTGAGCATGGACTTTGTCTAGTTGCGGTGAGCGGGGGCTACTCTTCGTTGCGGTGCACGGGCTTCTCATTGGCAGGCGGATTCTTAACCACTTTGCCACCAGGGAAGTCCCCACAGATGCTCTTTAGAATAAATTCCTTGTCCTTCAGATCAGTGGGAAATTTTTATGGAATTCTTTTCTTCATTCATTCATTCATTCTTTCCCCCCTTTAATTGGGGATGGAATGTGGGTGGGAAGCATGTGTTTAAAAAAAAACATAAAGATCACTGAGTTATTTTAGAGTATAATGTGCTGGATACATGACCTTTATATTTAATTTTACCTCTTTTTTTAGCTTTTTTTCAAGCTGAAATGGAAAGCCAGTGGCAGAAAGCTGCTTGGGCTACAAATATCAGCTTGAAAGCATAGCTCCTTCTAAGGATGTTCATTATAGTTTTTTGTTTGTAGTGGTTAAAATTTGAAGGAACTTTCAACTTCCAACAATAGAGCAATAATTTTGAAAAATTAAGGTTCATCTTTCTTTGGATTGTTACATAACCATTAAAATTTGGTTTTCAAAGAATGTTTTAAAATATCAGGAGACTTCTGATTCTGGCCAAGATGGAGTAAAAGGGACTGAATTTCCCCTTCTGCCTGAAACAATGGAGAAAAAAAACTGAACAAAATATTTGAAAAAACAATTTTGAAGACGTTGGATATCAGGAAACGATGGAAATGATCTGTGAAGGATGGGAAACTAACACGTTGAGCACTGTAGTTGCCTGGATAGCTTCCAGACTGTGGTACGGGAAAGAAGAAGCCAGGCAGAACCTGGAAGTCTCCCTGAATTGCTGGGAATGTAAGGAGGCCAAGGTGGATCAAGTTCTCAGGGCAGAGTACCAGGAAGGAGAAAGCTGCACAGAGAGAGCACTCTGGAGATCTGCAGAAGAGCCTCTTCCAGTCTTTAGCTGAATACTGGTCAGCACATATGTGTGAGGAAACTACCTGAGGCCGGAGAAAGAGAGGGAATATTCCTTGATGTTTATATAGGGCTAGCAGTAGTGTAGCAAATAGTTAGAGGTGATAAACCAACAAGGAGAAAAACTGAATCATAAAACTGTACATAATCCAAAAGAATTGAGAAAAAAAGAGGAAAAAGGGAACAAAGAGCATGTGGGACAAGGAGAGAGTAAATAGCAAGCATATTAATAATCACATAAATTATATTAAAAGCAAATGATCCCCTAAACCAGGGATCAACAAACTACAGTCAAACTGACTGCCTGGTTTTGTAAATGAAGTTTTTATAGTTGGAACACAGGCATGCCCATTTGTTTCCGTGTTGTCTAGGGCTGCTTTTATGCTACAGGGGCCGCTTTGAATACTTGCCAGAGACCTTATGGCTTGAGAAGCCTAAGATAGTTACTCTCTGGCCTTATACAGAAACACTTGCTGATACCTGGCTTGAACATCACAAATAAAGGCAGAGAGTGTCTTTTGGATAAAAAAGTAAGACCCAACCATATCCTCCCTACAAGAAACCCACTTGATGAGACTGACACTCTACCTACTGCACTAATGAGGTTCCTTTACAAGAAACCCACTTTCTTGTTTGTTTAAGGTTATTTTAAAAAGATAACTTATTCATTCATTTTCCTCCCATATACTTTATAAAAAATTGAGGCATAGCTGATTTATAGTATTATATAAGTAATGATTCAAAATTCTTATAGATTATACTCCATTTAAAGTTATATAAAATATTGGCTATATTCCCTTTGCTGTACATTATATCCTGTAGCATACTTATTTTATACATAGTAGTTTGTACCTCTTAATCCCCTACCCTTATCTTGTCTCTCCCCCTTCCCTCTTTTCACTGGTAACCACTAGTTCTCTATATCTGTGAGTCTGTTTCTGGTTTGTTATATTCATTTGTTTGTTTTATTTTTTAGATTCGACATATAACTGATAACATACAGTATTTGTCTTTCTCTGACTCATTTCACTAAACAATACCCTACAGGTCTATCCATATTGTCATAAATTGCAAAATTTCATTTTTTTAATGGCTGAGTAGTATATATATACATATATATATATATTCCGTGTGTGTATGTGTGTATGTATATATATGTATGTGTATATATATATATATCATCTTCCTTATCCATTCGTCTGTTGATGAACACTTATGTTGCTTCTGTATCTTGGCTATTGTAAATAATGCTGCTATTAACATTGGGGTGCATATATCTTTTTGAATTAGTTTCTTTTTTTTTTTTACAAGAAACCCACTTTAAATATAAAGCTACAAATAGATTAAAAGCATGAAATACCATAATCATACCAAGTTGGAGTGATTACATAAATATCAGAGTTGATTTCAGGCTAAAGATACCTGGGTTAAAGAAGATTATTTCATAGTTATCAAGTACACATAATAATTCTAAATATTTATTGCTTCTGATAACAGAGCTTTAAAATTCATGAAGCAAAAATTGATAGAACTACAAGGAAAAATAGTGAAATTTGTAATTTCTTGGAGACTTCAATATCCCTCTCTTAAAACTAGATAAGGCTAGTACACAGAAAGTCAGTAAAGATATAGAAGACTTGAACAACCCTATCCATCAACTTTATCTAAGTGATATTTATAGAACACTTTTCCCAGTAGCAACATATATACACATTATTTTCAAATGCACTGGAATGTTCACCAAGATAGAACATATTCTGGGCCACAGAATGAGTCTTATTAAATATAAAAGGATTCAAGTCATACAAAGTATGTTCTTTGACCACAGTGGAATTAAATTAGAAATCAATAAAAAAGGTTATTTGGAAAAGATATTTGGAAACTAAATACCACGCTTCTAAATAACTCCATGGATCAAGGAAGAAATCAGAAGAGAAGTTTAAAAATTATTAAAGTGGATAAAATGAAAATATAAAAACGTACGAGGTGCAGCTAATGCATTACTTAGGCGGAAATTTATAGCACTAAATACTTAAATTAGAAAAGAAGAAAAGTCTCAAATCACTGACCTGAGCTCCCAACTTGAGAAACTAGGAAACAGAGAGCAAATAAAACCCAAAGTAAGCAAAAGAAAGGAAATAATAAAGATCTGAGCAGGTCAATAAAATAGTAAACAGGAAAAAAAATTGAGAAAACCAAGGAAACCCAAAGCTGGTTCTTTTAGAAGATTGGTAATTGATAAATCTCTAGTGGAGCTGGTCAGGATAACGAGAAGTCACAAATTACCATTAACAAGAATGAAGGAGGTAACATTACTACATATTCTACATATATTAAGAGAACAGTAAGGGAACATTATGAACAGCTTTATGCCAATACATTTGACAACTTCGGTAAATTGGATAAATTTGTTGAAAGACAAAAAAAAAGCTCATGAAAGAAGAAATGTATAATGTGAATAGGTAATTCTTTTTCTATTAAAGAAATTGAACTAACAGTTAAAAACATTCCCATTAAGAAAACTTCAGGCCTGGATGCCTTCACTGGTTAATTTTTACTGAACATTTAGGGAAAAAAAATAATACTAGTTCTACACAAACTTTTCCAGAAAATTGAAGTGGAGAGAATTCTTTCCAACCTAGTCTATAAAGTTAGCATTACTCTGAAAAAGATATTACAAGGGGAAAAAAGAAAAAAGACCAAATAAACTATAGACCCGTATCCCTCACGAACATAAAAATTTTGGCAAGTTATATCCAATATGTTAAAAAGATAATACCTTGTGATTAAGTACGGTTTATTCCTGCTTGAATATGCAAGGAATGCAAGATAGGTTTAAAATTTGAAAACCAATCGATGTAAGTCACTGTATTAACAGACTAAGAAGTCTGTTACACAAAAATATTTGACAAATCCAATAGGTATTCCTGAGTACAAAGTGTAAGCAAACGAGGAGTAGAAAGGACCATCCTCAGTCTGATTAAGGACATCTACAAAAAGCCTACAGTTCACATCATACTTAATGACAGAAGACTAAATGCTTCCCCTTAAGGTCAAGAACATGGCAAAGATGTCCACTTTTACCCAACATTATACTGAAGGTTCCAGCAAGTGCAGTAAGGTAAGAGAAAGAAATAAGAGGCATCTAGTTTGGGAATGAAGAAGTAAAACTATCTTCATCTGTAGACAACATGATGTCTACATAGAAAATCCTATGGAATTTGCAAAGACACTGTTAGAACTAGCAAGTGTGTTTAGTGAGGTTGCAGGATATAAGATCAATTACAAAACTCAGTTGTATTTATGGAAATACAATACTAGTCCCAAACAATAGCAAATTGAAATTTTAAATTACTGTTTTCATTAACATGAAAAAACATGAGATGTTGATAAATCTGACAAAAGATAGGCAAGGTCTATACATTGAAAACTACAAAACATTACTGAGAAAAATTAAAGAGAACCTAAATAGACTGAGAGATATATTGTGTTCATGGATTGGGAGACTCAGCATTGTGAAGATGTCAGTTCTCAAATTGAACCACCTCATTCGGAATTCCAGAAGGCATTTTATAGAAATGGACAAGGTGATTCTAAAATTCATATGAAAATGGAAAGGATCTAAAATAGTCGAAACAGCTTTGTAAAGTAAAAACAGTTGGAGGACTTAATACCACCTTATTTCAAGACATAAAGTTAGGGTAATCTAGACAGTGTAATATTGGCATAAAGAATGACAAATAGAGCAATGGAATAATATGGAGTCCTGAAAGGGACCCACACATATAGAGTCAGTGGCATTTTGACAAAGGTACAAAGTCAGTACAGTGGAGAAAGTAGTCTTTTCAACAAACAGTGCTAGAACAATTGGATATAAGTATGCCAAAAAAAAGACCTCTTATCTATATAAAGAATCTCAATGGATAATATACCTTAAATATAAAAGCTATCTTGTATCCAGACTATTAAAAGAATTCTCAGAATTTAATAATAAGGGACTTCCCTGGTGGCACAGTGGTTAAGAATCTGCCTGCCAATGCAGGGTATATGGGTTCGAGCCCTGGTCTGGGAACATCCCACATGCAGTGGAGCAACTAAGCCCAAGCACCACAACTACTGAGCCTGCACTCCAGAGCCTGCGAGCTGCAACTACTGAGCCCGCATGCCACAACTACTGACGTCTGCATGCCTAGAGCCCATGCTCTGCAACAAGAGAAACCACCACAATGCGAAGCCCGTGCATCACAATGAAGAGTAGCCCCCACTTGCCGCAACTAGAGAAAGCTGACATGAAGCAACGAAAACCCAATGCAGCCATAAATAAATAAATAAGTTTATTTAAAAATTTAATAATAAGAAAACCCAATTAAAATAATAGGTATAAGATTTGAAGACACTTCACCAAAGATGATGTACAAAGGGAAAATAAGAACATGAAGGTATACTCAGCTTCATTAATCTTTAACAAAATGCAAATCAAAAGCATAATGAGATACCACTAAACACCTATAAGAATGTCTAAAATTAAAAAGACTGATCATACCAAGTGTTGACACTTGGAACTGGAATATAGGGATATAAAATAGTACAACTTTGAAAAAGCTTGGCAGTTTTAAGATTGTTAAACATACATACACCCATTGTTGAGCTAGCCATTCCCACTCTTAAATATTAACTCAAGGGAAATGAAAGCATATGTTCATATAAAGACTTGTTCATGATATTTATGTAACATTGTTATAATTGCCAAAACCCAGAACCTATCCCTAATGTCAATCAACATGTGATGGATAAATTGTATTATATCCAATAGTGGAATACTACTCAGCAATAAAAAGGAATGGAGTGTTGATCATACAATATAATAGGTATTTTTATTATTTTTTTAAAAATTAATTTTTATTGAAGTGTAGTTGCTATACAGTATTATATAAAACAATAGGTATTAATGTCAAAATAATTATGACAAGGTAAAAGATCCAGACAAAAAAAGAATATATACTTTATAACCCCATTTATATAGTATTTATAAAATATGTTAGAATTATATATACATTAATATATAGAGATATATGTGATTCATATCTATTATAGTGTACATAATTCTAGAAAATATGAAGTAATCTATGGTAACAGTAAACAGACCTGTGGTTCCCTGGGAATGGAGGGTTGTGTAAAGAGTGAAAGGAAGGATGACAGAGGGGCACCAGGAGACTTTTGGTGATGGGTGGATATATTCATTATCTTGATATAATGATGATGTTATGGATTTGTACTTAGGTCAAAGCCATATCACAATGTATACTTTAAATATGTGCAGTTTATTATATGTCTCTTATGCCATAATCTTTTTTCTTTTTTTTTAAGGCTTAGGGAAGTACAAAATTTTAAATAATAAATACAGATTACACATTGTGGCTATTTGGTCATAATTGTCGAGATCTACTATTCATTTGCCTGCATATCTTCACTTGGATTTTTTTTTTTTGAATTATACTTTATTTACTTTTTTATACAGCAAGTTTCTTATTAGTCATCAATTTAATATACATCAGTGTGTACATGTCAATCCCAATCTCCCAATCACACCCCCACCCCCACCCGCTGCCGCTTTACCCCTTAGTGTCCCTACGTTTGTTCTCTACATCTGTGTCTCAATTTCTGTCCTGCAGACTGGTTCATCTGTACCATTTTTCTAGGTTCCACATATGTGCATTAATATACGATATTTGTTTTTCTCTTTCTGACTTACTTCACTCTGTATGACAGTTTCTAGATCCATCCACGTCTCAACAAATGACCCAATTTCGTTCCTTTTTATGGCTGAGTAATATTCAATTGTATATATGTACCACATCATCTTTATCCATTCGTCTGTCAGTGGGCATTTAGGTTGCTTCCATGACCTGGCTATTGTAAATAGTGCTGCAATGAACATTGGGGTGCATGTGTCTTTTTGAATTATGGTTTTCTCTGGGTGTATGCCCAGTAGTGGGATTGCTGGATCATATGGTAATTCTATCTTTTAGTTTTTTAAGGAACCTCCATACTGTTCTCCATAGTGGCTGTATCAATTTACATTCCCACCAGCAGTGCAAGAGGGTTCCCATTTCTCCACACCCTCTCCAGCATTTGTTTGTAGATTTTCTGATGATGCCCATTCTGACTGGTGTGAGGTGATACCTCATTGTAGTTTTGATTTGCATTTCTCTAATAATTAGTGATGTTGAGCAGCTTTTCATGTGCTTGTTGGCCATCTGTATGTCTTCTTTGGAAAAATGTCTATTAAGGTATTCTGCCCATTTTTGGATTGGGTTGTTTGTTTTCTTAATATTGAGCTGCATGAGCTGTTTATATATTTTGGAGATTAAACCTTTGTCCGTTGAGATTCGTTTGCAAATATTTTCTCTCATTCTGAGGGTTGTCTTTTTGTCTTGTTTATGGTTTCCTTTGCTGTGCAAAAGCTTTGAAGTTTCATTAGGTCCCATTTGTTTATTTTTGTTTTTATTTCCATTACTCTAGGAGGTGGATCAAAAAAGATTTTGCTGTGATTTATGTTAAAGAGTGTTCTGCCTATGTTTTCCTCTAAGAGTTTTATAGTGTCCAGTCTTACATTTAGGTCTCTAATCCATTTTGAGTTTATTTTTGTGTATGATGTTAGGGAGTGTTCTAATTTCATTCTTTTACATGTAGCTGTCCAGTTTTCCCAGCACCACTTATTGAAGAGACTGTCTTTTCTCCATTATATATCCTTGCCTCCTTTGTCATAGATTAGTTGACCATAGGTGCCTGGGTTTATCTCTGGGCTTTCTATCTTGTTCCTATGATCTCTGTTTCTGTTTTTGTGCCAGTACTGTATTGTCTTGATTACTGTAGCTTTGTAGTATAGTCTGAAGTCAGAGAGTCTGATTCCTCCAGCTCTCTTTTTTTCCCTCAAGACTGCCTTGGCTACTTGGGGTCTTTTGTGTCTCCATACAAATTTTAAGATTTTTTGTTCTTGTTCTGTAAAAAATGCCATTGGTAATTTGATAGGGATTGCATTGAATCTGTAGATTGCTTTGGGTAGTATAGTCATTTTCACAACATTGATTCTTCCAGTCCAAGAACATGGTATATCGCTCCATCTGTTTGTATCATCTTTAATTTCTTTCATCAATGTCTTACAGTTTTCTGCATACAGGTCTTTTTTCTCCCTAGGTAGTTTTATTCCTAGGTATTTTATTCTTTTTGTTGCAATGGTAAATGGGAGTGTTTCCTTAATTTCTCTTTCAGATTTTTCATCATTAGTGTATAGGAATACAAGAGACTTCTGTGCATTAATTGTCTATCCTGCAATTTTACCATATTCATTGATTAGCTCTAGTAGTTTTCTGGTGGCATCTTTAGGATTCTCTATGTATAGTACAATGTCATCTGCAAACAGTGACAGTTTTACTTCTTCTTTTCCAATTTGTATTCCTTTTATTTCTTTTCCTTCTCTGATTGCCGTGGCTAGGACTTCCAAAACTATGTTGAATAATAGTGGTGAGAGTGGACATCCTTGTCTTGTTCCTGATCTTAGAGGAAATGCTTTCAGTTTTTCACCATTGAGAATGATGTTTGCTGTGGGTTTGTTGTATATGGCCTTTATTATGTTGAGATAGGTTCCCTCTATGCCCACTTTCTGGAGAGTTTTTATCATAAATGGGTGTTGAATTTTGTCAAAAGCTTTTTCTGCATCTGTTGAGATGATCACATGGTTTTTATTCTTCAATTTGTTAATATGGTGTATCACATTGATTGATTTGCATATATTGAAGAATCCTTGCATCTCTGGGATAAATCCCACTTGATCATGGTATGATCCTTTTAATGTGTTGTTGGATTCTGTTTACTAGTATTTTGTTGAGGATTTTTACATCTATATTCATGAGTGATATTGGTCTGTAATTTTCTTTCTTTGTAGTATCTTTGTCTGGTTTTGGTATCGGGGGATGGTGGCCTCATAGAATGAGTTTGAGAGTGTTCCTTCCTCTGCAGTTTTTTGGAAGAGTTTGAGAAGGATGGGTGTTAGCTCTTCTCTAAATGATTGATAGAATTCACCTGTGAAGCCATCTGGTCCTGGACTTTTGTTTGTTGGAAGATTTTTAATCACAGTTTCAATTTCATTACTCTTGATTGGTCTGTTCATATTTTCTATTTCTTCCTGGTTCAGCCTTGGAAGGTTATACCTTTCTAAAAATTTGGCCATTTCTTCCAGGTTGTCCATTTTATTGGCATAGAGTTGCTTGTAGTAGTCTCTTAGGATGCTTTGTATTTCTGCGGTGTCTGTTGTAACTTCTCCTTTTTCATTTCTAATTTTATTGATTTGAGTCTTCTCCCTCTTTTTTCCTGATGATTCTGGCTAATGGTTTATCAATTTTGTTTATCTTCTCAAAGAACCAGCTTTTAGTTTTCTTGATCTTTGCTATTGTTTTCTTTGTTTCTATTTTGTTTATTTCTGCTCTGATCTTTATGATTTCTTTCCTTCTGCTAACTTTGGGTTTTGTTTGTTCTTCTTTCTCTAGTTCCTTTAGGTTTAAGGTTAGATTGTTTATTTGAGATTTTTCTTGTTTCTTGAGGTAGGCTTGTATTGCTATAACCTTCCCTCTTAGAACTGCTTTTGCTGCATCCCATAGGTTTTGGATCGTCGTGCTTTCATTGTAATTTGTCTCTAGGTGTTTTCTTGATTTTTTTTTTTGCGGTACGCGGGCCTCTCACTGTTGTGGCCTCTCCCGTTGCGGAGCATGGGCTCCGGACGCGCAGGCTCAGCGGCCATGGCCCACGGGCCCAGCGGCTCCGCGGCACATGGGATCCTCCCAGACTGGGGCACAAACCCGTGTCTCCTGCATCGGCAGGCGGACTCTCAACCACTGCGCCACCAGGGAAGCCCCTCTAGGTATTTTTTGATTTCCTCTTTGATTTCTTCAGTGATCTCTTGGTTATTTAATAACGTATTGTTTAGCCTCCATGTGTTTGTGTTTTTTACGTTTTTTTCCCTGTAATTAATTTCTAATCTCATAGCGTTGTGGTCATAAAAGACACTTGATATGATTTCAATTTTCTTAAGTTTACTGAGGCTTGTTTTGAGACCCAAGATGTGATCTATCCTGGAGAATGTTCCGTGCACACTTGAGAAGAAAGTGTAATCTGTTTGGGGATGGAATGTCCTATAAATATCAATTAAATCTATCTGGTCTGTTGTCATTTAAAGCTTCTGTTTCCTTATTTATTTTCATTTTGGATGATCTGTCCATTGGTGTAAGTGAGATGTTAAAGTCCCCCACTATTACTGTGTTACTGTCGATTTCCTTTTTTATAGCTGTTAGCAGTTGCCTTATGTATTGAGGTGCTCCTGTGTTGGGTGCTAATATATTTATAATTGTTATATCTTCTTCTTGGATTGATCCCTTGATCATTATGTAGTGTCCTTCCTTGTCTCTTGTAACATTCTTTATTTTAAAGTCTATTTTATCTGATATGAGGATTGCTACTCCAGCTTTCTTTTGATTTCCATTTCCATGGAATATCTTTTTCCATCCCCTCACTTTCGGTCTGTATGTGTCCCTTGGTCTGAAGTGGGTCTCTTATAGATAGCATATATATGGGTCTTGTTTTTGTATCCATTCAGCAAGCCTGTGTCTTTTGGCTGGAACATTTAATCCATTCACATTTAAGGTAATTATTGATATGTATGTTCCTATGACCATTTTCTTAATTGTTTTGGGTTTGTTTTTGTAGGTCCTTTTCTTCTCTTGTGTTTCCCACTTAGAGAAGTTCCTTTAGCATTTGTTGTAGAGCTGGTTTGGTGGTGCTGAATTCTCTTAGCTTTTGCTTTTCTGTAAAGCTGTTGATTTCTCCATGGAATTTGCATGAGATCCTTGCTGGGTAGAGTAGTCTTGGTTGTAGGTTCTTCCCTTTCATCACTAAGTATACCATGCCACTCCCTTCTGGCTTGTAGAGTTTCTGCTGAGAAATCAGCTGTTAACCTTATGGGAGTTCCCTTATATGTTATTTGTCATTTGTCCCTTGCTGCTTGCAATAATTTTACTTTGTCTTTAATTTTTGCCAGTTTGATTACTATGTGTATTGGCATGTTTCTCCTGGGTTTATCCTGCCTGGGACTCTGCGCTTCCTGGACTTGGGTGGCTATTTCCTTTCCCATGTGAGGGAAGTTTTCGACTCTAATCTCTGCAGATATTTTCTCGGGTCCTTTCTCTGTCTTTTCTCTTTCTGGGACACCTATAATGTGAATGTTGTTGCATTTAATGTTATCCCAGAAGTGTCTTAGGCTGTCTTCATTTCTTTTCATTCTTTTTTTTTTTTTTGCGGTACGTGGGCCTCTCACTGTTGTGGCCTCTCCTGTTGGCGGAGCACAGGCTCCGGACACGCAGGTTCAGTGGCCATGGCTCATGGGCCCAGCCGCTCCATGGCATGTGGGATCTTCCCGGACCAGGGCACGAACCCGTGTCCCCTGCATCGGCAGGCGGACTCTCAACCACTGCGCCACCAGGGAAGCCCTTCTTTTCATTCTTTTTTTCTTTATTCTGTTTTGTGGCAGTGAATTCCACCATTCTGTCTTCCAGACCACTTATCCATTCTTCTGCCTCAGTTATTCTGCTATTGATTCCTTCTAGTTTATTTTTCATTTCAGTTCTTGTATTCATCTCTGTTTGTTCTTTAATTCTTCTAGGTCTTTGTTAAACATTTCTTGCATCTTCTCAATCTTTGCCTCCATTCTTTTTCCGAGGTCCTGGATCATCTTCACTATCATTATTCTGAATTCTTTTTCTGGAGGGTTGCCTATCTCCACTTCATTTAGTTGTTTTTCTGGGGTTTTATCTTGTTCCTTCGTCTGGTACATAGCCCTCTGCCTTTTCATCTTGTCTGTCTTTCTGTGAATATGATTTTTGTTCCACAGGCTGCAGGGTTGTAGTTCTTCTTGCTTCTTCTGTCTGCCCTCTGGTGGATGAGGCTATCAAAGAGGCTTGTGCAAGTTTCCTGATGGGAGGGACTGGTGGTGGGTAGAGCTGACTGTTGCTCTGGTGGGCAGCGCTCAGTAAAACTTTAATCCACTTGACTGCTGATGGGTGGGGCTGGGTTCCCTCCCTGTTGGTTGTTGGGCCTGAGGCGACCCAACACTGGAGCCTACCTGGCTCTTTGGTGGGGCTAATGGCGGACTCTGGGAGGGCTCTCGCCAAGGCATACTTCCCAGAACTTCCGCTGCCAGTGTCCTTGTCCCCATGGTGAGCCACAGCCACCCCCGCCTCTGCAGGAGACCCTCCACCACTAGCAGGTAGGTGTGGTTCAGTCTCCCCTGGGGTCACTCTTCCTTCCCCTGGGTCCCGATGGGCACACTACTTTGTGTGTGTGCTCCAAGAGTGGAGTCTCTGTTTCCCCCAGTCCTGTCGAAGTCCTGCAATCAAATCCCACTAGCCTTCAAAGTCTGATTCTCTAGGAATTCCTCCTCCAGTTGCCGGATCCCAGTTTGGGAACCTGACGTGGGGCTCAGAACCTTCACTCAAGTGGGTGGACTTCTGTGGTATAAGTGTTCCCCAGTCTGTGAGTCACCCACCCAGCATTTATGGGATTTTTTTTTTTTTACTGTGATTGCACCCCTCCTACCGTCTCATTGTGGCTTCTCCCTTGTCTTTGGATGTGGGGTATCTTTTTTGGTTAGTTCCGGTGTCTTCCTGTCAATGATTGACCAGCAGCTAGTTGTGATTCTGGTGTTCTCGCAAGAGGGAGTGAGAGCACGTCCTTCTACTTTGCGATCTTGGCTCAGGCTCTATTAGATATTTTTTAGTCATGTCAAAACTAAACTCCTTAAACTAGCGCAAATCTCTAACTTCTTTTCCTACTTCCTTTCTAATTATACTGTAGGATTTTTTTTCCTTTTTTTTAAATTTTTATTTTTGTAAGCGGTACTTCCATCCTCCCATTTTTCATGTAGGAAGCTAGGGAATCTTCCTTGATGCTTATCTCATCCCCTGCTTTACTACCAAGTTGTGTCATTGAGAACACATTTCAAAGCTGTAGTCTTCCTTTCCTTCACTACCACCACCATTACCTGGTTCAGTTCTCTCTTCTCTTTTCACTAAAAATTGCCTTCCGATTATACTCCCTGGTTTTATGCTTGACCCTCTCAATCCAGTCTCTAGGGAACAGCCAGAGAGATCTTTCGAAGATGAGCATTTAAATCATGTAATTTCTCTGCTTGGATCTTTTCAATGACTTTTCATTGCTCTTGGGATAAGATCTAAAATCCTTTGAATATGGTCAGATTCCCATTTGCCTCTTGCTTATTGTGTGCTGATCACTTAGGCTACCTTTCAGTTTCTTAAAATCTCCAAGATCTTTTTACTCCAGAACTTTCTCACATTGTATTTTCTGAACCTGCACTGGTTTTTCCCTTTGTCAGTGGCTACCCCAATGCATGCTTTAAGTCTCAACTTAAATGCCACTAATTCCGAGAAGTCTTTCCTGACTTGCCCATTCAAAATTGGTATCCACACCAGTATTCTGTAGATTTTCATCATAGCTGTTACAGGTTTTTTGGGGGGTGAGGGAGGGGTAGGAGAAGGTGTTTATATGTGTATATGAGATTATTTGGTAAAATACCTCTTTCCTATACTATTCTGAAAAGCTCCTTGAAAGTGGACACCTGTCTATTTTGTTCACTACTGTGTAGCCATCACCTGACTTACTTCCTGGTACAGTTGACAATATTTATTGAGTGAAAGTTTAGAGAAAATACATTGGAAGGAAATATACCAGTGGATTGCTTTTTGAGCGCTGCATGCTTGTTTTTATAAGATTTCTGCAGTGAACTATTAGACTTTCTAATAAGAAAAGTTATAAATAAAATACATCTTTATACTTTTTGTCTTTACTAGAGGTGGAAAAGCAGATGTTATTTTGTGACTTAGATGCTAAATTCTGTTACAAATTAAGTGACCTTGGTATATTAACTTGACTTTTAATATCTTGGAGTTGCACAGCTCTAGGGAGCACTGTTTATGCATATTGTTGGTTAATGAGGACTCCTCTGTTAGTGTAAAGCAGAGACTCTTCTTTTAGTAGCAATTTTAGGTATATAGTTTATCTAGAACAGAGTATGCACTTCTCTCCTAGATCTACCTGCAATTTATGTCATCTTGCATTCTTATCTTAGAGTGCCTTATTGTATTTGTCTGTTCCTGTCACAATTTTTTAATCAGTCACCCTTAATTTAGCATAGTTTTGACCAGTTTTTTCTCGTGGAGAAAATTATGTAAGGTTTTCTGAAATCTCGGTATCTATCCATGGTAGCTCTGGTGCTGGACATACGGTGAATATCCTGTAAATCTTTTAAAAATCTTTATTGAATGTCATACATTTTTGAAAAATATAAAATTAAGCCATATCTTTGAGGTAATGGTTTGTTAAGTAGGCTTAGTACTTTGAAGTTCTAAAAGTATAGTTCTCAGAGGATTGTCAACTTGATTGAGTAGCTTATTATATTTATTTTTTGCTCATCATTTAAATGAGCTTGCTTCTTAGCTAGAAATGCTTTTCAGTTTTTTAAATTAATTATTTTGATAAAGCCTTTAAAAAATTTTTTTTGTTGGCTGTGTTGAGTCTGTTGCTGTGCGTGGGCTTTTTCTAGTTGTGGCGAGCAGGGGGCTGCTCTTCGTCGAGGTGCCCAGGCTTCTCATTGCAGTCACAGTTTTATTTAAATTTTTGTGTTCCTTTTCTTTTTAAGATGCCCTTTGTTCATGTTATTTCACTTGTATGTATAATAAATGTATACCAACTTTTTAACAGATAAAATAATTAGGCACAGGGCTTGTACCCTGAAGGACACTGCGCATGCCATCATTGCAGCTGAATTGGATCCAGAATTTAATAAACTCTGTGAAGAAATTAAGGAAGCAAGAATAAAAAGAGGTAAGTTACAGAAATGAACTTGCTACTGAAGAGTAAGAGGTCATTGAATGGTGTTTCTTTACGGTTGCTGGTATTATGAAAATGTATTTTGAGGCCCATCCTTAATTTCTGATATGAAAATGTGTCATGTAAATTCTCAAAGATGTTTTAAAATTTTACTTTCTATAACAGTTTTAGTGCAAATTACAGAAATAAAGTACTTCTTAGTGAAATTTCTTTTGCAGGCATATATCTTTAATTATGGATTTCTGTTCTTAAAGGATTTAGATAGGCTTTCATATTTGAAGAGGGTTTATTTTCATCAGTTTATATCTAATACTGATACTTAAAAATGGTTTTTAGGAATACTTTTTTTTAAACCTGTTGGAATTTATGTGCAATTTTGTTAATATAAACACAGAATTAGCAGATGTGTTTTGTTCGTTCTATATATAATCCTGTCCTTGAGGAACTCACACTTCAGTAGGAGAGAGTAAGTGTAAAATCGAGTATAGTGTGGCATATGTACTGATTGAAGCATGTTCATAGCACAGAGGAGAGACCTCCTGGTAGGAAACCCAGCATTTTGATCAGAGTTTGGGCAATGAATATAGAAGTGTTGTCTCTAGCGAAGTAGAGGAAGGGAGGCAGTGACGGAGAAGGAGGAGGTATTGTAAGCACAGCACACTACGTGTACAGGCACAGAGACGTGAAATAACGTGGTGTATTGGAAGAACTGCAAACTGGTATTGCTAAAGATGTACAGAATGGTGGGAAACAGAGCTCAGAAGG
The DNA here is from genome assembly GCF_008692025.1 of Phocoena sinus. NCBI lineage: Eukaryota > Metazoa > Chordata > Mammalia > Artiodactyla > Phocoenidae > Phocoena > Phocoena sinus. Next base: position 18,381,864 of record NC_045775.1, on the reverse strand, counting down.
TGAGCTGGGTCCAGGACATTGAAGTTGTGAAGACGCTTTTCTTCTACTGCCTTAGAGAGGCCTTCCCTGGCCACGTAATCTTATTAGGCTCTGGTCACCATAGCACTTGGCATTTTGTTACTGTTGTTGTCTCTCTCCTCCTTATTTAGAATATCAGTGCTCTGAATGTCTTATTCATAGCTCTACTGCAGTCCCTAGAACTATCTCTGGTATACAACAGGCTTTTTATAAATATTTGAATGAATCAATGTCTTGCTAAGGAGCTTGGACTTTATCCTGTAGATCTATGTTTTTTAAAATGTGTTTGTGTTTATTACCCACATCAGCTTAGAACTACCGAATTAGATTCTCTGGCCGAGAATCTGAAGGCCGAGAAATCTGCACTTCAGAAAACTCAAGTGCTTTTTATGTACACTAAAGTTTTAGAACAATTGCCATAGTCAGTAGGATTCATAGAAGTATTTGAAACAGTGGAATGGATTGGTAAATTGCCTTGGCAGCAGGAAATAGCAAGGTCTCAATGTGGCTCAGTAGGAGGATGAGAGACCGGTTAAAAAGCTGTTGGAGCCAGTTTTGAAAACATTTTGGCAGTTTCTAAAAAGTTAAGCATAATATTTACATATGACCCAGCGATTCTACTCCTAGGGATCCACCCAAGAGAGATGAAAACATATGTCCATATAAAGACTTGTACGTGAATGTTCATAGCAGTATTATTCACAACAGTTAAAAACCGGAAACAACCCAAATGTCCATCAACTGATGAATGGGTAAACAAAATGGTATAAGGGCTTCCCGGGTGGCGCAGTGGTTGAGAGTCTGCCTGCCGATGCAGGGGACGCGGGTTCGTGTCCCGGTCCGGGAAGATCCCACATTCCGCGGAGCAGCTGGGCCCGTGAGCCATGGCTGCTGAGCCTCCGCGTCCGGAGCCTGTGCTCCGCAACAGGAGAGGCCACAACAGTGAGAGGCCCGTGTACCGCAAAAAAAAAAACAAAAAAAAAACCAGGGTATATTGTACAGTGACATACTGCTCAGTTATAAAAAGGAATAAGGTACTGATACATGGTACAGCATGGATGAACTTTATAAATGTTATGCTAAGTGAAAGAAGGCAGTCACAAAAGAGCACATATTGCATGATTCTATTTATATGAAATGCTCACAAAAGGCAAGTCTATAGAGACAAAAAGTGGACTAGTGGTTGCCTGGAACAGTTACCTAAATTGGATTGCTGTGTTGATTGCACAGCTCTGTAAATTCACTAAAAATCACTGAATCGTACGCTTAAAATGAGTGATTTTTATGTTGTGTAAATTGTACCTCAATAAAGCTTTTGGTGGGGGGAGGGCTGTTGGAGTAGTCCAGAGTTTTAATTAGTGAAGTGGGAATGAAGGTAGGATTAACATGAGAGAGATGCAGCTGCAGGGGTGGAGGGCATTGTGAAGGAAAGGAAGAGGCAAAATTGGCTGCCATGTTACTGGTTTAATGACTTAAGTAGATGCTAATACCACCAGTAGAGAGAGGGAATATATAAGGACAGGGTTTTTTTGGTGGGAAAAGAGAAACCAGTTATCTTTAATTTGACCTATCTCTAGGATATCCAGTTGGTGATATCAAGTAGGCAACTGATATGAATCAGAAGCTCAAGAGAGTTTTGGACTAAAGATGTCATTTGGGAAAAATTATAGAATGCCAGTAGGAGCTGAAGGCATGAATATTTGTGGTGGAAGGTGTAGATTAAAGTGAGAAGAAAAGGGATTCCAGAGACAGCCCTTAGAAACGTTTAAGGAAGGCAACATTTAAGGATGGCATAGAAGAAAGAAATCTAGTAAAGAGAATTGAGATGGAATGGTTATTTTTATGAAGATCAGTGCACGAAAACCAAACTTATGCAGTGTGGTGTGACAGCCAGCTAATGTCAGACGGAAACAGTTCATATGAATGGGGTTCAGTGGCCCAGTATATGCTTATACTTTCTAAGATGGCAGAAATCATGACTTTTAGACTATATATAATCTTACTGTCTCACAGTCATAAAAATGTGAAATGTATCCCTCTGCAAAGTAAAATGAATAAACACGGGGCCCTTTGGAGATTAAGTGTAAATAAGCATGGCCTGCCATTTTATTTTTATGATTTTATATCTAGTTTCTTTCCCATCTTAAATCAATAGATACTATTTCATCTGAATTACAGACTGTCCAAGTATAATTAATGACTTTAAAATTCAGTTTTGTATTTCAGACTTTTTTTTAACCTTGTTGGTTTATGTAAGTGGAAATATTTAAATAGGTATCGCTTATCTTCTGCTTGCAGGCTTATCGGTAACAGCAGAACAAATAAATCCTCATGGTACTGGAGCTCGAAAGATGGAAACTAGAGTTGAAGAGGCATTTCGGCACAAACAAAGAAATCCAATGGATATCTGGCACAGCTCTGCAAATAAATGTGCATGTGAGTGTTTGAGATCATGTTATCCAGTAGTGGGAACAACTGCAAATGAGGCAGATGTGTTAGGAATTGGGCACTTATACCAAAGGGCTGCTAAGAGCTTGTGGGGTAAAATGCTGAATCAGAATACATTTCTTTAACCTTATTTGCTTTTCTCCTATCTCCATTCAATGCTTGCTGTTGTAATTGAACTAGATTTGAATATCTTCAGTTTTAAACTTTGGTTTTTAGATAGAGATGTGGAGCCAGTAGATTTTTTTTTTTTTTTTTTGCAGTACGTGGGCCTCTCACTGTTGTGGCCTCTCCAGTTGCGGAGCACAGGCTCCGGACGTGCAGGCTCAGCGGCCATGGCTCACGGGCCCAGCCGCTCCGCGGCATGTGGGATCTTCCCGGACCGGGGCACGAACCCGTGTCCCCTGCATCGGCAGGTGGACTCTCAACCACTGTGCCATCAGGGAAGCCCACCAACAGATTTTTTTTATCCACCCTGCCTCCAACCCCTTGCTGTATGTTATGCAGAATGTTCTTGTTATGGTGGGAAATGGAAACTCCGGCTTAGGAGAGTGACTGAATTGACAGCAGGAAGTTGATTTTTCTGAGAAAAATCTGTGTAGCCTTCTTTAACTGGCTTTGTTTAAGTCAGATGTATTTAGGGGAAAATTCAGTGTTCTGGGTTCTCCTCACTTTTCCTCATTCATGGTGATCTGTAAAATTTCTAAAAGACAAATGTTAATAAACACAGCATCTTCCTAATGTAATCTTTTTTTTTTAACATGTTTATTGGGGTATAATCGTAATGTAATCTTTATGTTTCACTAAAGATAGCCATCTTTGGAAGATATACGCTGTTCTTCTGATATAAAGGTGGTAATTCTGCTCCAACTGTCAGTAAAGATGGCCATAATAAGTTCTTTCACCAGTGGCATTGAATTTGAATGAATGAACCAGACTCAGTTTTTTTTATCTTGTTCTCTTTGTGACAAGTGGCATTCATGTGTGAGAACATTTGAAGGACTTAATGGTGCATTTAGTTCCATGAAACTGATTAAGCTATTTATCCTAGTTGTACCTTGGATCGTGACCTGGATTCTGTGACACAGCACTCTAATTTAAACCTTGAAATCCCTACATTCTCTGCAACTGGTAAAAATATTTACTAACTAAAACACATTGAATATTGGCTTCAAGCAGTTTTAATTTCCTTTAAGTATTAAAATATTGTAATCTACAAATGTGAGTCCTGTTTTCTCTTACCAGTAGATGGCATATGTGACTCATCATTTGTCTGTTTTACATTAAGTTACTTAAATCATATGTCTAAATCTCCCTTTGGAAGAGTTGCTTTTCTAAGGTCTTAGTTTTGGAAACAAACTCAGAGATGTTATAAAACTTGATTTTAAAGATTGTGCCTCTAAATGGGCTTTTCACACAAAGCACCCTTGAAAAAGGAAGTGGGTATATTAAAGATTAGTTCTGTAAATATATACTACCACATGCCAGGTGCTGTGGGGATAGAGCAGTGACTAAAACAAAAATCCCTATTCTTGTGGCACGTATATAACCAATTCCTCTTATTTTACCAAAATCATACTAAGCATTAGAAGTGATAATAAAAGGACGGGGAACATATCTCTAGTTTGACCTCTCCCCAAATAAGAACATTTTCTTTTTCTTAGCTGGGATGAAAGCATTAGAAATAAACTTACTTCAGAAGGGCTCCTAACCTTTGCTTGGGGTATGAGTACATTTTAAGGAGTTGCGCTGGCTCCTGATCAAGCAGGGTCCAGCCTCTCTAGTGCTCCATGGCTTAGTGAGGAAAGAAAAAGGGAACCTCTTGTACCTTTGGTTATTGGAGAATAAGCAAGGACACAATGTCAGGAGTGACTTGTCAGGTAGTAAAACCTAACAGCTCTACATTTTAGAGAAAGAGCAAGCTGAATACTTTTCTTACACTTTTAATGTGGACTGGATTAGTTTTTCATATAAGTAATGGAATGCTTATGAATGCCTATCACTTATAGCCTGTGCTTTTAAAAGTAGACTAATATAGAAATTTCATCTCCAATTAGCCTATAACTGTAAATTGTAAAAATAGAAATTAATAGGGGATAAAGGAATGGAGAGATGATGGTAATTACGATAGTACAGTTTTGAAGGCAAAATAAATTTTGAGCCAAGTGACTAAATAACTTGAATTTTGCAGATGATTTTAGAAACCTTTAGTAGATTTATTCTTAGATGAGAAAGAAGAGTGATAGTTATGACAAAATTTGTCAACACTTGTGAATACCTTGGTGTCTTTACAGAGACTCAGTAAGGATTAAAGATGAAAGGATGGAAAAAGTATGTAAACATACTATATACTCTTGATAGATCACAAGTTCATATTAAGTGCTAGAGTAAAGAAGTGAAGGTTGTCTTAAGACCACATTCCCCTCTATTTGTCTTTCAAAAGCAGTTTTTAAACTGTGGATTAAACAATCTATACTTAGTGGTCTCATATTTGTATTTTCTTTTTAAAATGTCTTTGCCCAGGAAGCTTTCAACATTGACATATTAAAAATATATATTATCTCTTTTAAAATTAAGCCAGATTTGACATTACATTTATAGCCTTGGAAAAATATGAATTATTTTTACTCTGATGGCTTTCAACAAACTAATATTTAGAATTTGGTGTTTGACACCAGAAGTGATAGGTCTCTAGCTTAACTAGTTTGCTTTAATAACTTTGTATTTAAATTTCTTTGTGAAAATGTCCCACATTGCAAAATAAAAGTTAACTTTTTATTTAAGGGACAATGGGATCGACTTGTATAACCAGTTACCTTTGATACATACATGGGAAATTAAAGATTCCTGGGTCCATCATTACCTGGAAGTACCAGCTATCTACTCATAAAAGCTCATGATAGTTTCTAACATCTAGGAGTATAGTCCCTACAACTTTTGTAGGTCTCCCGTTTCACATAACTGACCAAATATTTATTTTCATTGTTTGTTAATGTTGTTGCTGCCTTGATAGCAGAGGGCTTAATTTTTCTACATATTTTCAAATAACAGCTTTGCAAGAAATTGATCCTGATAGGTGAACCATTTGTGGTAGATGGCTAACAGCTGGCTAACCACATTGTCTATATAACCTTCATAGGGCTTATGTTTCTTCTGGAAGGAGAGGCAGTAGAGATTGCTTTGTCGGGATACCTGTAACTATTCTCTCCTCATATACTGGATCATACTTTAATTTCCTTTCATGGTTTAGAAGCTCTTGGGTGATCTTGCTGACAAAGCACTCATCTTCCTGGTGGAAGTCCAGGGCTATAGCCCCAAACCTTCCAGGCAGCTTGGTAATGTGGTCATTCCCTAAATGTGTATATAGTACGCTTGGCCCCTGCATGTTAGGAATTAGGAACAGCTATAAAGTAGAATCCAGGGCAGTGGTAAAAAGTGAGTGCTGAGTAAACTCATACAGGAAATAAATGTAAATTCCTTTCATTCTTCAGAGTTCATCCCTGACTTCATGTCCATTTTACTTGTAGTTTGTGAGGATTACTCAGCATGGATGTCAAGAGCTAAGTAGTTTTTGTCTGTGTGTTAACGCTAGTATGGGTTTACTTTCGTTTGGGTCTTATTTAATAAACATTTGTAAAACAAGCATTGCATTCCAGGTTCTACATATCTTTTTCCCTTCTTTGTAAAATAGTTCGAGTTCGGAGAAAATCAAGGCGGCGATCACAGTGGGGTAAAGGAATTATTAAGAAAAGGAAAGTCAATAATTTAAAAAAAGATGAAGAGGACACCAAATTTGCTGACTATGAGAATCATATGGAGGACAGGAAATTGCTAGAAAATGGAGAGTTTGAGGTAAGCACTGACTGCCATGAAGAAAATGGAGAAGAGACTGGAGACTTATCTATGACCAATGATGAATCATCGTGTGACATCATGGACATGGACCAGGGGCGGAGGCTTAACAACGGAGCGGGCACAAAAGAGAACTTTGCATCTACTGAAGAGGAAAGTTCAAATGAGTCTTTACTGGTCAACAGCAGCAGTTCTCTAAATCCAGAACAGACATCTAGGAAAGAGTCTTTCCTTAAAGGAAGCTGTCTAAACGGTGAGGCCTCCACTGACAGTTTTGAAGGAATACCACTTCTGGAGTGTCAGAATGGCAAAGCTGAAGTAGTTTCTTTCTGTGGTAGTGGAGACAAATGTAGTTCTGAACAAAAGAATCTTCTGGAGGACCAGTCAAAAGAAAAACCAGAAGCTTCAAATGAAAATCACGGAGATGATGCTGAGAAACTAGAGGCAGTGGAATGTAGCAATAATGAGAAGTTCGAACCTGGCCCTGATGTGGAGGTTAAAGATGCAGAACTGGATAAAGAAGGTAGAGCTAATGTTTTAAAATTTTTCCTGAAGGTTTTAACTCCAGAGTTAATTAAGTGCATATTTTATCTGGTCCCCAGTAGCAATAGTTGATAAATAATTATACCCCTTTGAGAATCTGTTGCAGTTTTCACTCCTTTGCCTAGAAAAGTGTACACATACATAATAAATTTTGGTGAATGTTTCAGAGGGTTTGTGGTCCAGAATGCATTGCTTACCTGGCTGCTTCCTCTTCTGCCTCCCACCTGGTTATCATCCCTGTCCTAACGGATTTATGACTAAAAACTGAGTAGATCCACAAGTGTTAGGAAGATGGATTTCTAACAGAAGGATTATTGGGGTGGGGTGGGGGTGGGTGAGAAGACTTGGATACTGTAGCAGTATGGTATAGTAAAGTTATATAAGCCCACATTAAATTACCACTCTGTTCATTATAATCATGTGACTCTGAGCTAGTTGCTTATATTCTCCAACCCTGTCTTTTATCTTCTAAATTAAACTTCAGAGTGGTGCCACTGCAGGGATTATATAAGTCATGTATATTAATCGCCTCTCCTGGTAATATACTAAGGTATATTCATGCCAGGCAGTCACTGTTAGTTGAATCTGAGGGATATTTAGTCTAGGAGACTCTATCTATACGACCAGTGGCGGAAGAAAGCAGCAGAATCCTCACTGTCAAAGTTACTTTATTCTCGCAGAGTCAGAGCACTCTGCCCACTCCTGACTTGCTTTGGATATATGATTCTTCTAAGAAGCAGCAGAAAGGGGGCGTTGAGGGTTTCTGGCCCCACTTTGTTGTTTATCGTTATTCTTTAGCCCATAGTGAGATGGGGTGATTTAGAGATCTACTTTGCTCAGTGTACTGAATTTCCTTCCCAAATAAGCACTCTTCTTATACCAGGTTATCTTGAAATTGTATCATGCTCTCTAAATTGTGTGGAGTATATAGTGTTAGCCTGGGATTTGGGCTATGTGAGAAAGGTTTTTTAATGCCAGTTTTTTGAGCCCTCCAGTAGAATTAGAGAGTAGGATGGTATTCAAAGTCTTAGAATTCTTTTAATGGATAAAGAGATAGGTATGGTTCTTGAATGCTGCCTGTTAAGAATTTTTCTTTTTCTCCAATATTTAATAATAGAAAGCAATTTTAAGAGCATTATTTATCCTGGGCTATCATATAGACAGAACTTAAAAAAATGTGTTGAAGCTAGAGTTTAAGTAATGAATGGGACAGAGTGGGAAGAAGGGAGAGATTCCTGTTATGAGGCAGAATGGATGGGGAGGAGAAGTTCTTTTTAATGCTAGTTCACTATGAGATTTTAGTAAGCTTGCAGAAAAGGTTTAAGTGAATATTATGTTCAACTGGTGATCTAAAAGCTTTAAAGATATTTGTTGTGTAAACGCTTTACCTGAAGCTTTCATTTGTAACTGTCAGGGCAATGTAACCTCGTGTAGTGGTTCCTAATTCAGGTTTTTGGGCCTCTAGAAGTCCATGGATGTAATAATGAGGTACCCTATGGTCTTAACAAAACTCCTAGCATATATTAATTGAACTGTAAATAAAGGCTTTCACTCTAAAGGTTTTCTGAAATATAAAATTTCTCTGGATATATGTTTTTTTTTTTTTTTTTTTTTTTTTTTTTTTTGCGGTACACGGGCCTCTCACTGCTGTGGCCTCTCCCGTTGCGGAGCACAGGCTCCGGATGCGCAGGCTCAGCGGCCACGGCTCACGGGCCCAGCCGCTCCGCGGCATGCGGGATCTTCCCGGACCAGGGCACGAACCCGTGTCCCCTGCATCGGCAGGCGGACTCTCAACCACTGCGCCACCAGGGAAGCCCTGGGTATATGTTTTTGAAGGCAACATTTTGGTTCATTTATTATTTATCTATATAGCAGGCATTGAGGAAAAGGAATTGTTTAAAGACTTGCGACTAAGAGAACTAATTCAGGAGGGAGGAAGGGTCTCCTTAGTGGCACTGAGCATGGGCCAGGTCCTGTATAAAGTTCTGAAACAGTCCAAGTTTGTCCTTGTGTTCCTCCCGCCTCGGCCTCCTCTAAGAGTGCTCCTGCTTAGGGAGCGTAAGGCTTGATGGTTTACCTGCCGTCCCTACCCATCAGGGTGCCTGACGCTGTCAAGTTACACTCAGTGACCTCACAGTTTCTGTTTTTTCAGTGTGGCTGGTCTCAGCAAGATGTTGGGAGGAAAGTAATTAGATTATACTAATTCACTCTAAGGTAGGAGGATAGGACACTAGACCTTTAGCATTTTTAATGGGTTTATATTTTTAAGAGAAAATTTTGTGTAACACAGGCAATATAACAGAGAAAAGTAAGACGTTTCAGGCAATGTTGAAGCAAATGTTTTGCATTGGGAGGCAAATATGAGGCAGGTTGGCCTCACTTTGTGTTAGTATCTGCTTTTCTAGGGTGCTTCCTTTCTTCTAGTTCTGAGAGCTCCGAATTTTAAAATGGTTATCATACAGAGAATGAAGACAGTTTATAAGTTACTGCTTAGAGCTGAAGATTACTCTTATCTTCCTTTTAGGGGATATGTTTGTTAAGATGATATTCTAGTATGACTTGGCTTTCATAGTTGTGGTCTAGTTCTCTTTAATCTGGGTTGCTTAGTCTTACACCCCTCAAAAAATCATTTATTATTTAAAGAATTACCCCCTTATCCCAAAAGGATTTGTGGTGGATAAAAGAATGTATAATTGTTTGTCTGATTTTTCTTAACTTTTATTTGCTGCAGTGTTTTTTTGTTGTTTTTTTTTTCCCAATTGTAGGTGCTTCTAAAGTAAAGAAATATCGTAAGTTAATTTTAGAGCAGGCAAAAACAACAAGCCTGGAACTGGTTCCAGAAGAGCCATCTGAGCCTGTGCCACCTCTTATAGTTGATCATGAGAGATTGAAGGTAAGCTTAGCTCTTCCCAGGCAGTTTTAAATGAATGGAAATAAAGCTAGATTTGATAATCTTTTGCTTTAACCTAGGAATATAGGTACTTCAGGGCTTCTAATGAAAAAGAGTTGTGTGTGTTTTGAGGGGTTTAGAAATATGAGAATGTTCTTGGTAATAAATTAAGCCCTGGAATCTTCTAAACTCAGGTGTCACTATTACACCATAGCGTGTGGTGTCTGTTGCCTAGCATTTGAGTGGAACCGTTTCAGTTTGAACAATGAAATCAAATTTCATTTATTCTTTTTTCTTTTAATTTTTCTTAGAAATTGCTTGATTTGTTGGTAGATAAAAGCAACAATCTGGCAGTTGATCAACTTGAGAGATTATATTCTCTTCTTAGTCAGTGCATCTACCGTCACCGTAAAGATTATGACAAATCACAGCTTGTAGAGGTGAGTGCTTATTACTTCATCTGTGGAATAAACAAATATGTGCTTTTACTTGTCCCAAAGAAAAGAGGAAAAAAAAAAGTTATTTTAGTCTAAATCTTTCACCAAGTAACTGAAGAGTGGTTTGAAGATTTAAGATTAGAAGAATCATTAAGAGTTTCAAAAATATACTCTTGGTACCATTTTGTCTCAGAACAGAAGTAATCTGGGATTGTTTGTTTATCAAAACACAGAGATTCATGGTTGGCAAATACACAGATTAGCATTCACAGTTCTCCCCTCCCTTACTTATAACTGACTTGACCGATTAAGCATATATCACTTTGGCCTATTGAATGTGAGCATGGCCTCACAGTCCATGTTACCACTGCTCCCGAGGTGGCCACTACTGGTTAAAAGGAGTTGGCGTGGGCCATGAGACTTACTGGCCACCCTATTAATGATTGGAAGAGAACTTAAAAGTCATCTCATTTAATCAAATCTAGTCCTGTGAAATAACCACATGAGGGAGTTGTTGTCCTTGTGCTTAGACACTTTAGAGGTGAACCGTTCGCTTTCTGGACAACTCTGGGCCATAAGAAAGTTTTTTATAAATACGAGCTTATATCTCTATTCATATAATTTACATGATTAAGTCATACTTCTTTTTGCGGTCATCTGAGCAAATAAAATGAATAAGACAAAAGTCTCTGCTCTCAAGAAGTACTTCTAGTATGTTAAAGATTTATGTATAGAGGATGTGATTATTTTGCATGTGTACTAAAGAATATAAGCATACCTTGCTTTACTGCACTGTGCAGATATTGCATTCTTTGCAAATTGAAGGTTTGTGGCAACATCGCCATTTTCCAGCATAATTTGCTCACTTCGTGCTTCTGTGTTAATAACATTTTGGTAATTCTTGCAATATTTCAAGCATTTTCATTATTGTACTTGTTATGGTGATCTGTGATTAGTGATCTTTATTTAAAAAAATTTATTTATTTATTTATTTACTTATTTATGGCTGTGTTGGTTCTTTGTTGCTGCACGCGGGCTTTCTGTAGTTGTGGTGAGCGGGAGCTACTCTTTGTTGCGGTGCGCGGGCTTCTCATTGCGGTGGCTTCTCTTGTTGCAGAGCACGGGCTCTAGGCGTGTGGGCTTCAGTAGTTGTGGCCCATGGGCTCTAGGCGTGCGGGCTTCAGTAGTTGTGGCCCGCAGGCTCTAGAGCACAGGCTCAGTAGTTGTGGCGCATGGGCTTAGTTGCTCTGCGGCATGTGGGATCTTCCCGGACCAGGGCTCGAACCCATGTCCCCTGCATTGGCAGGTGGATTCTTAACCACTGTGCCACCAGGGAAGTCCCTGTGATTAGTGATCTTTGATGTTATTGCAAAAAGATTATGACTCACTGAAGGCCCAGACGATGGTTAGCATTTTTTTAAGAAAATTTTTAAAGCATTTAAAAAATTAAGGTGTGTACATTGTTCTTTAGACACAATGCCATTACACAGTATAGTGTAAACATAACTTTTATATGCACTGGGAAACTAAATAATTTGTATGATTTACTTTATTTGCTTTCGTCTGGAACGTAACATCTCCAGGGTATGCCTGTATTGGACTTGAATCAAAGCAAGAGAGCATTTAAAAGTTACTTTGTAATCACATTTTTATGAGTCACATTTTTACGAATCTATTCTGACCTTACACAATATAGAGAAATAACAGAAATAAAAACATCACCCATATCCCACCATCTAGAGGAAACTAATCAGGGTTAATCTTTTAGAATATCTTCCATCCTTTAAAAATGTCTAGATGTACATTATGTGTATAAAAGTGTGAATATATATTTAAAAATTGGGATAGTATTGGATATTGTATTTTATAACAGAACTTTTCTCCTACTCAGTAACATGATGAAACATTTAGCAGAAGTAATTTTGATTGGTCATTTATAAGAACTTTTTGATCAGATGATAATCTGTTAGTATGGCCTGTTAGTTTTGTAGAGAGGTAGGATATAATTTCTTTGGAGGTGTTTAAAGATGGAAGGGAAAACCAAATGTCTTAGATGTATTTGACATTTGCCCATCTGAATGTAATGTGTGGGGTAGAGTTCTTTACTTTTTAAAAATTCTAGAACAACTTTGTTCATGTGCTTGACATTTGATTAGCGTGAATGGATTGAATACTCTTCAGCAGTTGAAACATCTTGCAGTATGGGTCTTGGAACCCTGTAATCTAGGGGTCTCATTTAGGAGAGGAGGAATCTATAGCAGAATCACCAGTGAGTGGCATTCCTGGCGTTGATGGCATCGACTCTTTCTGGCTTTTTTTTTTTTTTTTAAATTTCATCTCTGATTGAAGTGAGTAGCACTGGGAGCAGGGTACGTTCTACTTTGGGTACAAGTTTTATTATACTGAATACATTCATTGTGCTTTGGGAGTCAGTCGAATATAGTGAGTCAGGAAGTGTGCAGGCTCTGGAGTGAGGCTACCTGTATTCAAATCCTGCTGCTGTTTTTAGCTGGCAGATTACTTATACATGTAAATTTCTTAGTACAGTATCTGGCACAATAAGTGCTCATTGTTGCTAGCATCATCCTCATTAGCCTGAATGTAAAGTAGGAGGCATCTGGACGTGTCTAGGGCAGATAGTCTTACACAGTAGCTATGGTACTGTAATCAGGAATATATTTAAAGCTTAACTTTGTATCTAAAATTCTTTATCTAGAAAGTTAATTTGAAGTGAATTTTTCTGTAATGCTTTTGTCTTTCCTTTAATAGATAACATGTACTTTTTCCCCCCTTATAGGAGATGGAAAGAACAGTTCATATGTTTGAGACATTCCTATGAACCTTTCAAGAAGAGTGGTTTATCCTCTCCCATCTGCTCGTGCCAGAGCAGTCTTCTGAGCCATTCAATTTCAAATTGCACCAATTATGTGCAGAGCCTTGGTGTAAAGTGCTCTCTCACTCATTCTTTCTCTCTGTTGAATTTGGTGCTATTGTCTCAGGTACCTGAAACCAACCAGCCTACAAGAACCAAACAGAACTTCAGAAACATGTTGTATTTTCCACAAATAAAAAATACAACCCCACAGATTGGAGATTTTGGTGCTACAGAAACTGCTCTCACTTCTGCTTCTCTTTTTGTGCACTCTCTTTTGGAGACCTCTCTTAGGGAGCAGACCAGCAAACACGAGGAAACTGGATGGAGCAGTTCTAAGTGTGTTGAATTGTTTAAACAGTGGGCAACCTTTCCCCCCCCCACTCCCCTTTTATCATATTTGTTTTTATTTTTTCTTCTGGGTAACAGACTGAAGCCTGTTTTAAAGTTGGCTATGGTATATTCTGGTGGGAAACTGAAGAAACTGGATAAAATTAGATTAGGCTCTTTAGAACTGCCTTTAATGTGCCTTTTTATTCGAGAAGGATAAGGCTAAACACAAGGATGGGCTTACTTGTAGCAAATGGATTAGAATGTTTTCTTTGGTCACAACCCTGAAAATAAGTTTTGATACTCTGTATCATTAAGAGGCAACCAGTGTTGTGGTATAAAATGCCTATCTTGTTTTCAAAACTCAATCAAGACAGTGGTTAAGCCACATAATATACTAAAATGGTAAGTTTTCCTGTATGATCCGTTTCTGTTTAAGAAACATATAATAAAACAACAACAACAGAAAATTCACAGTCCATCAAAAAACACACACCCTTTTTGGTATGGATGACAATGATGGTCAGAAAATAGAGTGACATTCTATTTTCTTCTGTCAATGGCAGTTTAATAGTTATTCATGTTTGAGTTCCCCGAGAAGAACGATTTTCATGTATAATAAATTGTTTTGGTTTAAAGCCCGGACTTGCCAAATGGACAGAAAAGAGAGGAATTTGTCAGAAGCTCCATAAAATTCATTTTCTATATGCATAGTTGCAAGTGAGCTCTGGTATGGTCCTTGAATAACAGTATTAATGTTTAAATCCCTTATCATAAGCTTACCTTCACAACTATTCGTTTTGATTGGAACCTGTTTTGGATCTTGTTAAGCGATTTCTGTGACTTGTACTTATCTAAAATTAATTATGGGTTACTAGTTTTACAAAAACTTTCTACAAATTCAGAGACACAGTCTAGGCAGTTGCAAAGAGACAAAGGGAGTGCAGTGACATTTTTTATCAGATGATTTTTAAACAAAAAAGTAGAAAATTTTGACAAGTTTTCTTGATATCTTCATTCATTATAGCTGTTAGCTGCAGGTGTGTCTTTACAATATATGCAACACATGTAGTTTGGGTTTTAATTAGAGCAAACGGTCTTGGACTACTGCAGAGATAATGAGCTACCTCAGCTTTTTGTATTTTAGTTACCAACAGTGTCTACAGAGTTCTGTATTCACTTTGCCACCGTTTACATGCTGAAGCTAAGGTACTTGTCTCCTCGTCTCTGGCTTTGTAGGGTGCTGGATGCCAGCTCAGAAAGCACACTTTGGCCAAGGCTACTGCAGTAATCTGAAGTGCTTCTTTGCATTTACATTAACATTTTATGCCTTCTAATTCTAGTTTAATTTTTAAATAATGCCACTTGTTTTCTTTATACCTAGGAAGTTTTCAAAATATTCAGTTAGTCATATATAATTCAAGATACTACCCATGTAGGCACACTGTATTTTAAGGTGGGCAAGTGCGATTAACGATGAACCAATTTTAAAGGGGAGGTTATTTGAAACCTCTAATTTGATTATTGGGAGGATTTTCATGCTTACTTTAGTAATTTATTACCATCATACCAGTTCAAGCTATTTTACAGTCTAATACATTAGCATTTTGTATTTTGATGGAAATTGTTACAGAATTTAAAGATTTGATGAAATAAGATGTAGCAGATTTTTTGTAGCAAGTTTCTGGTAAAAGGGTTTTTTGCAAGTCTCAGGTTCTTGCTGCACTATTTTTCTTTAAATATTTATTCCAGTTACTCTAATTCAGAAGCATTCTGTTCAAGTAACAGCAGCACTTGTGAATGGAAAAAAAAATGCACATGTTCTTAGTAGTTTACTAAATTTGTACAAGTTAATTAAGATTTTAGCCATCAGTGAGTTTGACAAGGGAAATTTATTTCTGTTTAGCATTAAAATGCTTCCAAAATATCAAGTTTTTTAATTTTAACCTTGATATAGATGGAGAAATAGGAGGCAACCTCAGTATGATAGGAACTGCCACTTTGAACAGTTTAGGTCTTAAAGAGAAAGCCAATCTAATGCCAAGGGGAGAAAAATGAGGTGAAATTGTATCAACTCCTCTGGCCCCTTCCCCCCCCCCACTATACCAGTTTTTCTTATTTTACAGATATCTGGTGGTTCTATAGTTTAAAGCAGCTTGTGAAATTATCCAAGTGGACTCAATTTTGTTTACCTTTCTGTAAGTTCTTAATTTTTGCCATATAGCATTGGCAAAAATATGTACAAATTGACCTCTGTTCTTATTTCCTATTGTGAGCATTATAAATGATACGCTCCTGTGTAGAACCTTGCTCTCAGATCACTAAAATATGTATCACGGCACAGCCCAACAATAATTAATGCTCAGCTGTGGGGACCATAGGAGCCTTTCGAAGATGATGGAACCGCACTAGGGTTGAAACTGATGGCTGTGGAGTTAATTGTGTTTTTGAGCTTGAATCTCACCTGTGATTATTTTTTTTTAATGTCCTTTCATGACTTGATTTTTCTCATATGCCAATAAATGTATTTGTAGGTTTACTGGATTTTATTTTTAGGGAGTGGGGTGGTAATATCTTCCCATTTTTTGATTAAGTTGGTTCAGCTATGGTGCTATTCAGTAGGTATCTTCAGTGTCAGGTCCCGTAGCTGAATGCCATTGTTATTATAATTATTATTTGTAATCACATTGTAAGCTTGAATTTGGACTTGTACCTACATCTTTTGTATTTTGTACATTTGGTTATTTAGACTTTGGGAGTCCTCTTTGGTGTCAGTCATGTATGTCTACTTTGCAGATTAAGTACACTTCATCAACTATGGTCTGTTTTGGGTTTGTAGTTTAATTTAGAATTGTGTTAAGTTGGTATTTTGCATTTGACTTCATTTTACATTAGTTTGAAATAAATTATTTAATTTTTGAATTCTGGAATTTTGAACATTTACTGTAATTTGTAATATAACTGCTGTGAAATACTTGAATAAAGATGACAAGAAAAACATGTCTTTCTTTAGCGTAATTATGATTACTGTTGGCTGCAAGTGCGATGCTACTTTCTAGCTGAACTCATTATTTTGTAGCTAGGACGTATTGATGTTTATTAATTAAGCATGCCAAAAATCTTGTTATATGATTCTTTTAGATTTTAGTAGCCCTCAGTATTTTTTATGTAAAAGTTTTTCTGTTGAGAAAGTGTGGTTTTAACTTCAATTGAAGATTGTCTAAAAGTCGTTGTGTAGCAGCAAATGGATTACTTCTGAAATTTGTTTTTCTCATTGGAAGACTATGCTACAATAGACGATCAGGTAGTATGGTTCACTTAATCTATAGTGTTTTCTCTTTAATCAGGTAGTTATCAGCGTATTTTGAACAATACATAGAATTTAAATGTGGAGAGAGATTTCATACCGGAATTTTGAGAGGCTTATTCCTTTAAGTGAATAGAATGTTCTTGGCTTTAGATTGCCCATGTTTCTGCTGTCTGCCACAAGACACCTTTTCATGTCCCTAGATTAGTATACTAAACTTCCTCTATATAAATCTTTAATTTTCTTTTTTTCCTTTTTTTTCACAGTAAAAAGGAACTGTTTGAATTTGAGTAAGACTTTGTTTTTCTTAGTTTTGCAGATTGTATAATTTTTACTTTTTTTAAAAAAAATATTCATTAATTTACCTATCTATATTTGGCTGCATTGAGTCCCAGCAGCAGCACACAGGATCCCTTGTTGCAGCGCGCGGGCTTCTCTCTGGTTGTGGTACATGGGCTCCAGAGCACGTGGGCTCTGTAATTGTGGCGTGTGGGCTCAGCAGTTGTGGCGCATGGGCTTAGCTGCCCCGCGGCATGTGGGATCCCAGTTCCCCAACCAGGGATCAAACCCACGTCCCCCACATTGGAAGGCGGACTGTCAACCACTGGACCACCAGGGAAGTCCCTAATTTTTACTTTTGATTGTCTGTATCAAAAGACTGGTAATGATAAACCTGGGAAACAGATTTTTTTAAACCTTTATCTGGGGCTTCCCTCGTGGCGCAGTGGTTAAGAATCCACCTGCCAATGCAGGGGACATGGGTTTGAGCCCTGGTCCGGGAAGATCCCACATGCCACAGAGCAACTAAGCCCTTGCAACACAACTACTGAGCCTGTGCTCTAGAGCCTGTGAGCCACAACTACTGAGCCTGCATGCCACAACTACCGAAGCCCGCGCACCTACAGCTCGTGCTCCGCAACAAGAGAAGCCACCGCAATGAGAAGCCCACGCAGCACAGCAAAGAGTAGCCCCTGCTCGCTGCAACTAGAGAAAGCCTGTGTGCAGCAACGAAGACCCAACGCAGCCAAAAATACATACATAAATAGATAAATTTATTAAAAAAAATAAAGCTTTATCTGAATGCTTAGAGAGTTTATAACTGCATTTGAGTCTCAGTCAAGTTTTGAGGGCTCCAAGGATGAAGCCGGGTTTATGTATCCAGTTTTAGTTTCCATCAGACTCAAAAACTACAGTAAAGTGAGAGAGTAATATTTAAGTACCTACTTCATTTTATCCCTATGCCCAAACACCTGAAAAGTTACCTCTTGGCTATTTTTTAAAATACAAATTCCCTCTCTTACCCTCACAGTCATATGTCTGTTATGTCCTAGGCACTATGCTAGACATATGTGATACACAGGTGACACATTCTCTATCCTTAAGGAGCTTATAGTCTGCTAGGGGCGGTTGGTACAAATACTAGTAGTAATTATTCAGTGGGTTAAGGGCTGTAATAGAAGGAACACAGTGGTGTTTAGAGTTCTAAGAAGGGAACCAATTAATTCTGTCTAGGGATGGAGGCAATGAGGAAAGCCTTCCGACGGAGCTGGCATTTTATTTGCCCTTTGCCTCTACCTGGCTTTTCTATAGTCTAGTCCCACTTTACCAAAACTTCTTCTTAGTTTCTTGTGACCCTTCACATTATATTGTATCACTTTCACCACCTGGAGTATCTTAATCTGTTGAAATCTTGCTCATATTTCAGGAGTGGGCCTAGATTCTACACCAATAAATCTCCTGTATGCTATCATTCATCCTCAGAACTTAGCTGTATTTTGTACTGTGTAACATAGTAAATTACTAGTGTTATGTAACTCTTAGTAATTTATTCACGTGGGAAAGGGGATACAAAAGAAGTATTATATTTTATATTCCTTGTAGGAATTTAAAACAATGCTGGACATACAGAAAATGTGTAATTCTTTTTGGTTTAATTGACAGAGAAAGCTGAAACTTATGTAAATCATCCTTTCATAGATTCAACAAATACACAGTAAGTGCCTACTGTATGCCAGGCACTGTTGGCAGAAGTTGGAAATAAAGCAGCAAAAAAACCCCAAAAAAACCCCCCCAAAAAACCAGAAAAAGTCCCTGTCTTCATGGAGCTTCAGTTCTTGTAGATGTAATGTGCCAGATTTCTGTCATGGTTGATCAGGGTTCAAACTACTTTTTTTAAAGTGTTCTTTCTTTAAGCATTGCATGAAGCATTTTGTTAAAAATTTGCCAAGAACTCTCCTTTTTCCTTTTTGCTTTTCTTATATTTTCCATCTTATGAATAAGACCATGTCCATCAAGTATCCAAATCTTGTCATCCTAAATTTTATCCTCTTGTGGTCCATCTCGTTCTAATCATGCAACATGTTCTGCTGATACTTTTTCTCCCTTTAAACTTGTCAAATACCCATCACCCCTTCTCCATCTTCGTTGCAGCTGACTTAGTTTGGGCACTAATCCTTTAGTTTGGACTAGTGTAAAAGTCATCAGTTTGAGGGAAAGTAAACATGGGCAAGGCATTGTGTCTATCTTCAATGAGATTGTTATAACATATCACATTTACTAGGTGGCAGGGACTGTTCTGAGTATTTCACAAATACAGATAGAAACTGTTTAATCCTATGAGAACCTATGAGATAAGTTATTATTATCCTCATTTTACAGGCCAGGGAACTGAGACATAAAGTAATTCGCCCAAGGTCACACAGCCAGGATTCAAATGCAGGCAGTCTGGCTCCAGAGTTGGTGCCCTTAATCTCTATGCTTGACTTCTTGTATGGGTAGATGGACACACAAACATCATTTCAGTATAACGTGGCATGTGTTACAGTTGAGTTCTGCATAAGGCACTATAGGTGTACAGAGGAGGAGCATGTAGCCCAGCCTCAGAGAAGCCTTCCTGAGAAACCTGATGCCTGAGCTGAGGCATCAGGATAGGAAAGGCCTTCCAGGCGGAAGGAGCAACAGAAGCACAGATTGAGAAGTGAAATAGCATGACAGCTGCAGGGGAAGGTACAAGCAGTTCTGTGTCACTACAGGTCAAAATTCATTTAACAAATTAATTTGAGCAACTGCCACTTGCCAAGCACAGTTCTCGGCATTAGAGTTACAGCTGAGGACAGGACAGCAAGGTCCTGCTTCTCTTGGAGCTTACAGTTCAGTGGGCAAAGAGTAAACAAGATGTTATCTAGTAGTGGCCAATGCCTGGGTGACAGTATGTCTACTGGCATCACCCTGTAGTAGTAATAGCGAACATCTTCGTGTTAGGTACTATTTTAAGAATTAACCATTTAATTATCACGGCAATTATATGAGGTAAGAACTGTCATTGGTTCCGCTTACCAGAAGGGGAAACTGAAATGATGAGTTGGTTAAGCAGCTTGCCCGAGGTTACACAGCTAATGAGTGTTAGCTGGGGTTCTGTCTTGTGTTGCTTCAGAGCTTGGATTCTTATCTATCATTAAGGTGAAAGAGAAATTCACTTGCCCTTATTCAAGTTTTTCTCCCCTATTAATAAACATTTTTTAAACTACAGACTACTACAGAGAATAATATAGTGTGCATATTCCCACCATCCAGAATTAAATGCTAACAGTTTGTCATAATTGATTTTGTTCTTTTTTTAAAGAAAAACAAATTCTGGATAAGGTTGAAGTTCCCTTTCTACTCCTCCCCAGTCCCATTCCTTTACTTTTTTCCCCAGAGGGAGCCACTTTGATGCCTTTGATGAATATCTTTCTTGTCTGTGTTTTTATTTTTTGAGAAGGTAATAGTGTGGGTGCCGAAGCCAGAATGAGTTTGAATCCTAGGTATGTCCATTCTTGGCTATGTGACATTCTGCAAGTTACGTCACCTGTCTGCACATCAGTCTATTTGGAACATGGAGGATAATGATAGCACTAAGCCCACGATGGTTATTGTGGGGATTATGTATTTGACTCAACATACGTAAAGCACTTGGAACAGTACCAGGCACATAGTAAATGTTCAAGAATTCTTAGTCATTACTGCGCTGATTATACAAATATTATATTTGTATGTACCCATAAAAATGGTTTCGGTTTTTTTTTTTTTTTTTTTTTTTTTTGCGGCACACGGGCCTCTCACTGTTGTGGCCTCTTCCATTGCGGAGCACAGGCTCTTGGACGTGCAGGCTCAGCGGCCATGGCTCATGGGCCCAGCCACTCCGCGGCATGTGGGATCCTCCCGGACCGGGGCACAAACCCGCGTTCCCTGCATCGGCAGGCGGACTCTCAACCACAGTGCTACCAAGGAAGCCCTCAGGTCAGTGTTTTGATTAACAGAAGAAGCCTAGCCTCAGGGAAAGAAGTTCCATATTAGCTAACCCTCTCCGCCTCATCCCTGATGAGTTTCAAGCCAAGAAAGATGAAAGAAGCCTGGACTGGAGAAAAAAGGGTGAGTAAAGCAGAGAAACGTTTAGTGTTTTTCTTACATATGTGATGTCTTTTACAAGTTAAACAAAATGTTATCTTGGCCTTTCCCCCACTAGCAATTTACTGGAGATAAGGAAGTTAGGATGTGGCGATCCCTTCCAGGTATCCATTACAGCAGTGTGTTTAATATCACACAGCATTGTGGATTAATCACTAGTGAGTTGCTAACAAAGTTTTGAATTTAATAGGCCAACATTTTTGGGGGTTGTAATGGTTTTGGGAGGTAAGGGTCAAAAAGTCAGCTTGGAAGACTGTGAGTAGACTTGTTTAGAATTAAAGCTATATATATATATATATATATATATATATATATATATATATATATATGTATATGTATATGTATATGTATATGGAAGTATAGTGGAAGATAAAGCTGTGTGTGTAGTTTGAGGTCTTGTTATGGAGGACTAGGCTTAAGATACTTTATCATGTGACAATCCTTGAACATTTTTGAACAACACCATGGCATGTTGAAAATGGAACTTTAGAAATATTAATTTGACAGATACATACAAAATAGAAAATTTCTTTCTTCAAGATATGTTGACTGCCTGTCATATGCCAAGTAAGTGCTAGACATGGGAGTTTAAAAGCTAGGTAAAACAGTCCCTGCCCTTGGAAATAAATATTCAGTAGAAGATGACATAGTAAGAGAAAAAAAAAGTTTTAAATTAGGTAAGTGCGATGATAATGGTTTAGCTTAGGTGCCATTGGAGCATAGAGGAAGGGAACTCAACTCACCTAGGAATTCGTAGGAGGTTCTTCAGGTGGATATGGTATTTTAACAGCATCTCAAAAAGTGAAGGAATATATGCAGTAAAAAACTGGGGGAGAACATTCCAGGAAGAGGGAACAGTATAACAAAGGTGTAGAGACAGAGGCAAACATGTTAAGTTCAGGCAACTATGGGCGCTTCTAGTTTGCTCTTTCTAAAGCAAAGTAAAGAAAAAAATAGTATTAGAGGTTTAACAAGGATTTTATTTGCATTTCTCGTATTCCAGGTAAGGGATGCTGCAGGGCTGAACTTGGGAAGTTGAGAAAGGGACAAGTTTGCAGAAAATGTAGAGTGATTGTATTTTGGGGATGAGGGTAAAAGAGGAGCCTGGAATTGCTCTTAGGTTTCGGCCTGGGTAAGCAGATAGATAAGTAATGCCATTAGCTGAGAATGAACAGGAGAGAATAGCAAATCTGGGGTGAATGCAGTATTGGACATTTTGACATTCAGGTCCAGCAGACATTTAGATAAATACATCTGAAGCTTGGGAGAGTTCAGAGCTGGACACTTTTGGGGTTAGCTGCCATAAGTGTTATTCAAACTGTGAATGTGAATCAGACCACTTAGGTGGTGCTTCAAAGCAGAATGAAAATGGTACATAGAGGAACAAAAATGTATAAACAGCACTAGAGGATGTCTCTTACAAAGGGGACTGATCCTACTTTCTCAAAAGCAGCACTACCAAAAGAGTGGTGTCACCAAACTCAAGGAGAAAATGTTATATTTAAAATGGACAGCAGTATCAAATGCTCCAGTGGAGACCAATGAAATATATACTAAAACATTGCCAGTAGATATGACAGTTTGGTAATCTTTGTTGTTTTCAGGAAAAAGGGAAGGAGTGAGAGCATAACTAGAGAGGTACACAGGGTGAGGAAAGGATTTTGATAAAGTGAAAAAGACTGAGCATGTTATACACTGAAGGAATGGAGATGATGGTAGCAGTGGTGGAGGTAGCTAACATTTATTGAAAAGGTGCTGGATTCCGGGTCCTCTTCTGAGGGCTTTACACCTGTTAACTCATTTACTCTTCACATCAACCCTATGAAATAGATACTGTTTTCCTCATTTCACTGATGAGGAGAGTTAATCACAGAGATTGTTACTGATACACGACTGACAGCTAGTAAAGAGCAGAAGGAGAATTTGAACGCTGGGATTCTGACACAATAGTCCAGTTACTTACCATTATCCTGTATTGCCTCAATAGAAAGGTGGAGGTCGAAGATTTGGAAGAGGTGATAATTAATGGATCAAGATTTCAGAAAAGATGGGGTGGGGGGATAAAATCAGAAACATAGGTGGCAGTGTTGGTCTTGAATAAGAGTAAGGATTTTTTATTCTTGAAGACCAGAAACTGTGGGTACAGATGGACGTGGTAAGTTTGGATAGGATATTGCGAAGCTTAGGAAATTAATACCTGCTGGTGTCAAACTTTTCCTATCAAATATTTATGTATGTATTGAATTTATACCTTTTTATTATAAAACATAACAGATATGGAAAATTGCTTAAAACAAATGTGTAGCTTATCATAAACTGTTATAAGATGTAACCACCACCCAGGTAAAGAAAATAACACTTTGTCAGCCAAGCCAGAAGCTTTCCATGTGCTCCATTCCAATTAAAACCCTCTTCTTCTCCCCAAATGTAACCACTATTCTAACATTTATGATAATGATGTTTTTGCCTTCCTTATAGTTTTATCACCGTGTGTATTTCTAGACATTTAAGTTTTTCCTGCCTTTTTTTCCTTTTGTCTTTAAAATATCTTAATCTACATTTAAGTTTTTCCTGCCTTTTTTTTCCCTTTTGTCTTTAAAATATCTTAATCTACAGATTCCTCCTTCTTCTCTTTTTTCCTTGTCATTAGTTTGTTGAAGAAACCAGTTTTGACCTGTTGAATTTCCCAGAGTCTGGATTTTGCTGATTGAATCCCTTTGGTGCAGCTAACATGTTTGTTTGTCCTCTGTATTTCCCATAAATTGGTGCTTGGATCTAGAGCTGTGCTGTCCGATATGGTAGCCACTAGCCACATGTGGCTATTGGGCGCTTGAAATGTGGCTAGTCCAAACTGAGATATACTGTAAGTGTAAAATGCACACCTATTTTAAAGACTAATTTCAAAAATAATATGAAAATATCATTGTTTTTATATTGATTGTATATTTTAATGATAGTACCTTGGATATATAAAGTTAAATTTATTAAAACCTAATTTCTATCTAGTTCCTTTTTCTCTTGTAATGTGGTTATTTGAAAACACATGTGTGGGACTTCCCTAGTGGTCCAGTGGTTGGGACTCCATGCTTCCACTGCAGGAGGTGTGGGTTCAATCCCCGGCTGGGGAACTAGGATCCTGCATACCGCATGGCGCAGCCAAAACAAACAAAACATGTGGCTTGCATTGTGTTTCTATTGGATAGCACTAATCTAGAGGCCTAATCGGATTCGGGTTTTATTTTGTTATTTTGTGCGAGACTACTTTATAAGTGATAATGAGTATGTTCTTCTGCTTGGAGGCACATAGTACCTGGTTGTTCTTTTTGTGATGTTAGCAGTAATCGATACTCAATGCCTAGATACCTTAATTCATTAGAGTTTGCAAATGGTGAGTTCTAATGAAATCACTCCTTACTAATTTATTATTGCCTTGTCTATTATCCGGTTATTCAATAGTGCAAATCATATAGGAAAGGTAGGATTAATGTTTGATTCTTTTTTTTTTAATTTTTATTTATTTGGTTTCACCGGGTCTTAGTTGCGGCAGGCGGGCTCCTTAGTTGCAGCTCGCTGCCTCCTTAGTTGCAGCAGGTGGGCTCCTTAGTTGTGGCATGTGACCTAGTTGCGGCATGCATGTGGGATCTAAGTTCCCTGACCAGGGATTGAACCCGGTCCCACTGCATTGGGAGCACGGATCCTTATCCACTGCGCCACCAGGGAAGTCCCAAGTTTGATTCTTTACCTTTATTAACCAGTTTTAAAAATGAATGATGGGGGCTTCCCTGATGGTTCTGGGGTTAAGAATCCGCCTGCCAATGCAGGGGACAGAGGTTTGATCTCTGGTCCGGGAAGATCCCACATGCCACGGAGCAACTAAGCCCGTGTACCACAACTACTGAGCTTGCACTCTAGAGCCTGTGAGCCACAACTACTGAAGCCCGCACGCCTAGAGCCTGCGCTCTGCAACAAGAGAAGCCACGACAATGAGAAGCCTGTGCACTGCAATGAAGAGTAGCCCCCGCTCGCCACAACTAGAGAGAGCCCGCGCACAGTGACGAAGACCCAACACAGCCCAAAATGAAAACAAATAAATTAATTAAAAAAAAGTGAATGATGTCCCCATCCACAGGTGAAGAATTTGTTTTCTTGGTATCATTATGAATTCATAGATTTAAGCCTATTTAATATATTTCAATGCACTGCCATTATCATGCTTATTCCTACTAAAATGGTCCAATCTCTGGCCTGTGGGAACCTTTTCAAGTTGGTTCCTGAGTCCTCTGGACACAACCCTATTATATTAGTCTTTGTTAGCTTTTGATCTCTGTTGTGTCTGTAGCGCTATCTCCTCTTTTGTTCCTGATATTGGCAATTGATGTCTTTTCTTTCTTGCTCTCTTTTTTTTTTTCCCTTGCTCAGTCTGTTTTTATTCATCTTTTCAAAAAACTAGTTTTAGGTTTCATGGATTTTTCCTATTTTTTCCATTTCCTCTTTCATTTTTCTGATTTCTGCTCTTAAGTTTATTTCCTTCCTTCTTCTTCTTTTGTGTTAAGTTTCTTAAACTGAAAGTTTAGATTATTGGTTTGAGACTTCTTTTCTTTTCTAATGTAATCACTTAATGTTAAAAATTCATAAGCACTTCTTTAGCTGCATCCCACACATTTTTGAAATGTTGTATTTTCCTTTTCATTCATTTCAAAATATTTTCTATTTTACCTTGAAATTTCCTCTTGACTCCTGGATTATTTAAACGTGTATTGTTTAGTTTGCAAATATTTGGAATTTCCCAGATTTTGTGTTAATGACTTCTTATTTAATTCTGGTAAAGTCAACATAGTCAGTATGATTTTAATTCTTTTAAATTTATTCTGCTTTGTTTAAAATTTGATCTGCCTTCATTAGTGTTTTATGTCGACCTGAAAAAAAAATGTGTATTCTGTCGTCGTTGGATGGAGGTTTCTATAAATTTTAGTTAGATAACATTGGTTGCTCACGTTGTTTAGATCTTCTGTATCCTTGTTGATTTTCTGTCTACTTGTATTAATTACTAAGAGAGGAGTGTTGAACTCCCCATCCATAACTGTAGACTTGTCTATTTCTCCTTTCAGTTCTGTCAGTTTTTGCTTCTTATAGCTTGACCCTCTATTGTTAGTTGTATACACATTTAAAATTGTTATGCCGTCTTGGTGAATTGAACTGCTTATCATTATGTAATATTCTTCTTTATCCCTTGTAATTATCCTTGTTCAGAGTCTTCTTTGTCTGTTACTAATATGGCTACTTTAGTTTTTTTTTTAAATTAGTGTTTTTATGGTACATCTTTTCCCATCACTTTACCTTCCTTTGCCCTGGCCTGTCATCTTTCCATATATGTAACTTCCTTCTCCAACAAGAAAGATAGCTCCTTTATCCTGAATATATGTATTTATTTTCTAAATTCTTTTTTTTTTTTTTTGCGGTACGCGGGCCTCACTGTTGTGGCCTCTCCCGTTGCGGAGCACAGGCTCCGGACGCGCAGGCTCAGCGGCCATGGCTCACGGGCCCAAGCCGCTCTGTGGCATGTGGGGTCCTCCCAGACCGGGGCACGAACCCATGTCCCCTGCGTCGGCAGGCGGACTCTCAACCACTGCGCCACCAGGGAAGCCCCTTCTAAATTTTTAATTACATAAAAGGTAGTTAGATAAGTTAGCCCATACTACCAAAAAAACTTGAAACCTACTAAGTAGAGTTCAAATTCTGTTTATAGTGCTTTTTGTCTTTAGTCTGAGGGCATATAGTCTAAATACTGTGTTCAAAAGTTACTTCGGTTAATCTTCTTTATGCCCATCTACTCTGGTTGTGTTATTCTTTGAAATATAGTTAGGTTCTTTTGTTTTTTTGTTTGTGTTCAGTTTTAATGTCCCTCTTATTCTTGTTGTTTATGTGTTTTAATATGTAAAACATTAACATACTTACAAAAGTCATGACTGTGCAAAATAGTTAGATCCAGAGAAGTATCACTGTTCCTATCCCTTCCACTATGGAAGGTAAACGACCTCATTTGTTTATTTGTCTGCTGTTTCTTTTGCTAAAATAAAGTTACATGTATATTTTCTTATTTTCCCCCTTTATTCTTACACAGAAGGGAGTTGTTCTAGATATTCCTTTGCACACTGCTTTTTTAAAAAAGCAATAGACTTTTGTGTGTGTGCAGTTTTAGGTTTAGAGAAAAATTGAGTGTAAAGTACAGAGTTCCCTTATATCCCCTTACCTATACCCCCCCCCCCATTTAACCGTTATTAACATCTTGCATTACTGGGGTACATTTGTTACAATTTATGAGCAAATATAGATACATTATTATTAACTAAAGCCCATAGTTTACATTAGGACTCACTCTTTGTATTGTACTTTCTATGAGTTTTGACAGATGTATAACGACATGTATCCATCATTGCAGTATCATTAAGACTAACTTCACTGCCCTGAAAGTCTCTTGTGCTCCACCTGTTCATTCCCTGCTCTCTGCCCAGACAACCACTGATATTTGGAGTGATTTGCTTTGAAAATGGAGGAAGGAGCCCTGAGCCAAGGAATGCAGGCAGCCTCTAGAAGCTGAAAAAGGGAAGGAAAAAAGATTTTTTTCTAGAGCTCCAGGAAGGAACACAGATCTGTTGACACCTTAATTTTGGCTCATAAGACCCATTTAGACTTCTGACTTCCAGAACCATAAAATAATAGATTTGTGTTGTCCTAAGCCACTAACCTGTAGTAATTTTTTATAGCAGCAATAGGAAACTAATATAGCTCCCTATGTGCACCATGCAGGGGCCGCTGGACTAGCAGGACATGGGGGTGGTCTCTGCTGTAGTTCAGATCTCACAGCCTTTGCTCCACTGATCCTGGTCAGTTCTATGCATGTGCAACTCAGAATCTCATACAGTAATTTAAAGGGCCTCATTCTCCATTCCCTACTCTTTGTGATCTTCTCCCTCACTGTCAGGTTCCTCAAAGCCCCCTTTTCTGCTTATCTGGATAGAAAGAGAAAAAATATCACTGTCACTGCTGCCATGAGGAGGCTGATTCATTACTGAGGCTCACCTGGGTTTGGGTCTGGAGGATGTAGAGAGACCATTTTTCTTCCGAGATTCTGGCTTCCCTAGTGTAAGCTGGGGGATATAGGTGATAAAAGCCAAACCAGGGAACTCACTACTATGTGGGTCATTGTTTGAGTTTTGAATTTCCCACTGAGTTCACATGCTTTGTTTATCTTTCACGGAGCCCTTAGCAATTAATTATATTGTTTTATGTGGACTTTTAGTTGTAAACACTGGGAGAGATACAGTGGAGTATGCTTACTCAGTCTTAACCAGAACCAGGAATGTCTTCATTTTTTTGTTACTTAAAAAAAATGTCCTGGGCTTCCCTGGTGGCGGAGTGGGTTGAGCATCTGCCTGCTAATTCAGGGGACACGGGTTCGATCCCTGGTCTGGGAAGATCCCACATGCCGTGGAGCAACTAAGCCCGTGAGCCACAACTACTGAACCTGTGCACTAGAGCCCACGAGCCACAACTACTGAAGCCCGTGTGCCTAGAGCCCGTGCTCTGCAACAAGAGAAGCCACTGCAATGAGAAGCCTGTGCACCGCGATGAAGAGTAGCCTCTGCTCACCACAACTAGAGAAAAGCCCGCGTGCAACAACGAAGACCCAATGCACCAAAAATAAACAAATAAATAAATTTATTTTAAAAAAAATTTTTCCTGCCTTTTCTTCCCTTCTGTTTGTCTTAAGGCATTATCTATTTTTTTTTAAATTGACTCTTATGTTCTTTCTACTTTAGTGTACATTTCTAACATGATTTTTTTTCTTTCTGAGTTATTTCACATCCTTTGTAAGTTTTTCTAATTTTGGTTTACATTGTTCTTTCATTTTTCTATTATTTTTTTTTGTCCTTTTGCTTGTTTTGAAATAGTAGGTTATCGTTTTCATGTATTTTGTAGGAGGGCCTTTATTGCCTGTAGGGTAGCTTTCTCCTTTTAAAGTTTTTTCTTGTAATATATTTATGTGGGATTTTCCCTCAATCCACACAAAAGTCCTCATTTTTTATATGAAATTACTTTCCTTGAACTTTTACAAGGAAGCCTGAATTTTATGGCTCTAGAGCTCTCTCTTCTGTTATTTCTGTGAAATCTGGTTACTTTGTTCCCCTCCCCTATTTTATCTGGATTTCTCTTTTGTCCCTGTGCTGTTCAATTTAGATTCTGTCCCTAGTAGTTTTGTTTTAGTATGGGGCTTGGGCCTGAAACCGGGCTTTGGCCGAGTTGTTTTGAGAATTTTCGCAAGGCTAGTAGTTCCCACAGAACACTTACCCTCACCTGAGAACTAGAGGGTGCAAACTCCTCTCAATATCAGGTGCTCTCGTCAGTGCCCCACCCTCACTCCCCGCCTGGGTACCTGTGCGGGGTCTTACTTTCCTTAGATGCCAGTGCCTCTCCTCTGCTTTCGTCTTCACACATGTACCACAGTCTCGTAGGTGTCAGCGGTTTGACCCCACTCACTTGGGATTTGGAGCTCTGGAGATTCCTTGTTACTTAGTTTTGTTTTAGATGCTATCCAGGAGTCTTTGAATGTTTCACCCTGGTTTCTCTGTTTATTTATTTATTTTTGGCTGCGTTGGGTCTTCGTTGCCGCACGTGGGCTTTCTCTAGCTGCTGTGAGCAGGGGCTACTCTTCGTTGCGGTGCACGGTCTTCTAATTGCGGTGGCTTCTCTTGCTGCAGAGCACCGGCTCTAGGTGCAGTGGCTTCAGTAGCTGTGGCTCGAAGGCTCTAGAGCACAGGCTCAGTAGTTGTGGCTCATGGGCTTAGTTGTTCCACGGCATGTGGGATCTTCCTGGATCAGGGATTGAACCCGTGTCCCCTGCATTGGCAGGTGGATTCTCAACCACTGCGCCACCAGGGAAGCCCCAGTTTCTCTGTTTTTAATGGTCAATTCAGGAAGATTTAAAAAACTGTATTGTCACTTGCCATCATCCTCCGCATTAGTTTTTTCGATGTAAAGTTGTGCTCTTCTGATAAAAGTGAGGGGTTCTAAGTAAGAAATTTAAGGGGGAGAAGTGAAGGTTTAGAAGTCACTGATGGAAAGAGGAAAGAGAGCTCTCCAGGAACAGATGAGAATAAGTTGAGGACATAGGTGAGTGTGGGCGCCATGTATTAGTAGTGGTGCCAGCCTATGTGAATGTGGGTTTTTCCCCCTTGTAGGTGTCACCCCGAATGAAGCCTCAGAGGAGGCTGATAGTTAGAATAGGACTATAATTAGGCTTGTTGGTCCAACTGAAGGACCAGAATGTTAGGGGGATGAGGTAACTTTTGGGAGAGGAATTCCATTCCTGGGTAAGAATGGAAATGAAACCAAAGTGGGGTTACTAAATTGGGAGACAATGGAAAGGATCTAAGGACTGAATGTCTGAAATGAAACTAAAGAGCAAATACAGTGGGAGGAGTCGTGAATGTATTGGATGGAGACTTTTGTCAGAGCACAGAGTTTAAGATTTCTTAGGTAGAACAGGTTTTTTTTTTTTTTTTAGAGTTTCTCAACAAATGGTAAATCAGTAATGGTAAATCATTACTCCAAAATCGTATGTTGTCACAGTAGCTGAAGAGCCATTAGTAAAACCACAGGTTTAAGGAACTTTGGTGCTATTAATTCAAAAAACACATGAACAGCCGGAGTCATATGTCTATGGCTGTCTGTGTAGAGCACAGAGCTTTTCTAATGTCTCATTGTGGCAAAAAAGCAAAATTAATTTTGATATGAGATAGCATTATTTCTAAACATTGTGTAGAGTTACTTTGCTTATAGCTTAAATTTCCTTGGGAAAGTGTTGGAAATAATTACAAATGTCTATTTTAGCATTTTAATAAGTGCAAAGTATTTTAACAAGCCTCTGCAAACAGAATGTCCTTTTAAAAAGAAATGTGACAATCCACAAGTAACATTATACTTAAAATGTTACTGAAATAAAAGTTATTTGTGGTGGGAAGTCTCAAATTACTTCACATATTTAAAGGAAACATCAGTAAGCTGTCAGTTGTGTAGTTTACCATGGTTTAATAAAGAAATTTCTTTAATAAGATTGTTTTAAATGGAGTTTGTAGCAAAGGAAGGAGTAATTGCCTATCACACTGTAAAAAATCAGTTTCACATCTTCGGAATTTTTTTTTACACTTAATTTCCACATTGTTTGAACTTAAACATATATCCACAGAAACAAAAAAGCAAAAGATCGTCAAAAAGCTCTTTGTTTCTGAGACATGCTCAAGGTTTTATAGCTGGAATTGGATGAAACTTTGTCTCACTATTAACACAAATGTTAATCTAAAGAGATATTAGATAGAAAATTTTTATGTTTTAATATATTTTAATGAGAATATTGGAATTAATGTGAAAGTTTTGAATTTTAAATATTGTTGGGACAAATGATGGATGTCTTTGTTCTCCTCTGCAGCTGACTTGTTGAGAAGATTGTCATGTTGTTCAAGATTAATAAAATACAAAATGCCCGACAGTCTTTTCCAGAAATTGTCAGGTCACACTTTTGCAACTGTCATTAGATGTGTGGGTTGGGTATTTTAGTTGTGTAGAATGGTTATTGTGTGATTATTTCCATTTTTTCAGTGTTTTTACATTGCAGTGTAAGAGATGCTTAAGCCTTTTTGGAACTTAGAAAATTGCGGTGAAACATATTTTGCTGTATTCAGGAAAAGTATTTTGTTCATATCAAAGAATACTGATCTCATTTCTTCTGCTGCCATATAAAAATGTATCCGTTTTTCTTAAGAAATATTTTGACAGTTTTAAACTAGAATTTGCTTCAGAATATTTCACAATATTACCTTTACTTTCTGATGTGCTTCTTTTGAAGATGAAAGACAGAATATATTGACCCCAGAATCCCATGTAACTATTTGAGCTTGTGTCATAATTTAGTAAAGAAAAAAAGTTTTCTAGATTTGGGAGGTGGGGGGGCAATTTGTGGCTAAATAAGCTTGGAAAACCCTGCCTTGTGTATCCCCTTCAGTAAAATTGTAATGACTGTTACTGTGTTTGTTTCTTTTTTATATCGGATCATGGCCGATTAACAATGTTGTGATAGTTTCAGGTGCGCAGCAAAGTGACTCAGCCATACGTATACATGTATCTGTTCTCCCCCAATGTTACTGTGTTCTTGACACAGAAGTTCTGTCATAAAGAAACCTGTTTAACTTTGTTAAACCCAGCATTTCCGAAATTTATTTAATCTCAAACCCTTGTACACGATTGTTTGTGGCTGCATTATTAATGGTTAAAATGAGGAAGGAACCCAAATGCCGATCAATTGGTGAATGGTTAAACAAAATGTATCCATTTATATACCCCTTCAATGGAATATTATTTGGCCATAAAAAAGGAATGTAGTACTAGTACCTACTACAACATGGGTGAATCTTGAGAACACGATGGTAAGTGAAAGAAGCCAGAAATAAAAGAACACATATTGTGTGATTCAATTTATATGAAATGTCCATAATAGGCAAATCCATAGAAACAGAAAGTAGATTTGTGGTTGCTATGTGCTGGGGGTGGGGGAAATAGAGAGTGATTGCTAATGGATACAGGTTTCTCTTTTTTTGGAACAGAGAAAAGTTTATTGCAGGGCCATGCAAGGAGACGGGTGGCTTGTGCCACCAAAACCCTGAACTCCCAGGTTTCTTTTTGAGATGATAAAAATATTCTGCAATTAAATAGTGGTGATGGTTGCTCAACTCTGTGAATATTCTAAAAACCACTGAATTATATACATTAAAATGGTGCATTTTATCATATGTGAATTATATGTTAATAAAGCTGTTATTTTAAAAACACCTATAAAAAGAAAATAAGGGCTTAAAATAGGGCAGTAGTAACAGAGAGGTACCAGAGAATGTAGGGAGTGAACTGAAGAGCTTCAAGGACTGATTTTTACCACCAGGGATGCAAAGTTGACAGGGCTGATGGGTCCGGTGGTGCCTAGGTTTGCGCTAGTGGTGGGTAGCTTCTCCGAGAATGACGGAAATCTATACACACGGTAAATAGAAACCCTTTAACAAAAACTATTGTTTCTTTAGTCATCTGTAGATAACAGGGATGGCTAAAGCAGTGCACAAATTTGTGCCCTTGCCTTTATATTTTTCATAAAACATTTTTCATGCTGCCAATAGAATCTGGCTGTCACTACTCATCAGGGTGAGGTGCCCTGTGGGGGAAGATAAGAGGACATGACCCCTGCCTGCAGAGAACATAGTCTTATTGACCTAGTTTGATCCATTCAAAGGCTGTGCTCACCTTTCATGAGGAAGGACACCCAGGT
This sequence comes from Phocoena sinus, assembly GCF_008692025.1. Taxonomy (NCBI): domain Eukaryota; kingdom Metazoa; phylum Chordata; class Mammalia; order Artiodactyla; family Phocoenidae; genus Phocoena; species Phocoena sinus. Next base: position 18,348,357 of record NC_045775.1, on the reverse strand, counting down.
GACTTGCCAAGTGTTACATAGAGGGCAGCAGAGCACATGGATTATAAATTTGGGAAGATAAACACAGCTTTTTGGATTGTCTAATTTTTGCCATCATGTGGAAAAGGCAGACTTCTTGGAGTTGGGTCCTCATTTTAGTCAGCTCTTTGACCTTCTACCTCCTTGGTGGCAAGGTCATGGTATGCCCTTTGGGACTGAGGAAGGTGCAGCCAGTGTTAATGATGTTCTCCCCTTTCCTTTACTCTCCCTGACCAGGTTTGTGGTCAGCAAGAAGGTAAGGAACTCCTTAAGACTTCACAGCAGAGTGAAGGCTCACAGGAGGAGTTTCAAATGAGGCAGAAATGATATCTTAGTCAGAGGCCTCTTTCTTTCCCCCAAACCCAAGTTTCCTGTGTAAAGCCAAGCCTTCAATGGAGGAAGCCAGTGTGTTATTGAGACTCTAACCAGATATTTCAAAAATTGCTTCTAAAGAGGACTGTATCTAACACAGAGCTGAATGTCTCTTATAGTCACAGAATTCTCTGTTTTCTTAATGCAGGTTTCTGAGGTAGCTTGGGGAGGAGGAAGGAGCCTTAGCCTTGGAGCCATAAGAGCTACACAGTTCCAGGCAGCCTTGAAGAGACCATATGATGTAGTGCAGCCTCTCTGGAGGCCCACTGAGCAGGGTTTTGAATACTGATGTGCCTTAGACGGACTCTGCTTCACGTCTGGAACCTGTGGCCTCATCTGTGCAGCAGGTTTAACCATCCTCTGCAAGACTGTGATGAGCATCAAATGCGATAGTGCATGGAGAACACCTGGGGCATAACTATTGCCGCACAAATCACTTAACTTTCTTGATATTGTTTCCTCTTAAAGAGTGAAGATGATGCCCTATGCCTTTTAGGGTAGCTGAGAGGATAAAATGGGATAATGTATGCAATTATGTTATATATTATTGAGGTTTAATTAGAAAAGGACTTCACAAGGATCTTGGTAACCTATTGCAGAGTTTTGCACTAATACTTGTATCCTTTTGTTGAACTAGAATTTTTTCTTCTTTATTATTGTCTTTTTCATCTTTCTTGACCTTCCAAGAACACAGAGAAGTGGTGGTATTCATTTGTTTCATGCAAATCTTCACGCACTGAAAGATATAATCCATTCACCCCTAGCGTTTAGGTTTTAAAAAAAAAGTCTTGATTATGACTGGAAATCTGTTTTCTTATTCAAAATTCTTTGTTACATTATTCTGAACCCTTTAACTCTCCATTGATTATGGTGTCCAAGATAGGAATTGATCTTTGAGAATTTCTCAGACTAAAATATAGGAGAAAGATTACTTTCTGTCCTTCATTCCCCATTAAAGAAAATATATGTATATCGATATCTTTATTATAAAAGTAATGTCATCACTTTATATACATTTTGGAGAAGAGAGAAAGAAAATTGCCCACAATCCATCAGTTCAATTAATAGTAGTTTTATGACTGTACATCTGGTCATTTTAATATACATATTTTACATATCTTTGTGTGTGTATATATATAGCTTATATATCATTATATACATATCTTACATAACCACAATCATATACAAATATGAATCTTCCTTTTTCCCCCCCTCTTCTAATGTTTTCTATATTGCTGCATGTCTTTAGTACCTGTCTAGTAGAATTATGAGGATTCAGTGCTTTTAAGTGCTTAGCATGGTGTCTGGCAATAGTTAGTGTCAATAAGTGGGAGCTGGTTGTTATATGACTTTTTCCATAGTTTGCATTATTTCCTGATGGACGCCCAGAAGTGGATTTACTGGGTCAGGTACTCTTTAGGCTCTTGATACATGGCACCTGCCACATTGCTTTCTGAGACCCATTTCAGTTTACAGAGCCCTTGGTGCTACTCAGGAGTTTCACTGCTCTTCATCAGCGCCCCTCCCCCCTCCCTTTATTTTTAGGTTTGGGAAGCTCATTTAGTTAGGTAAAGATGTTACCTAATTATTTAAGTTTCATTATTTAATAATTATAAATGTTGAACTTTTTGTTGTATGTTTCCTCTTTGCAGTGTCTGTTCATGACCTATTTAAGTTGGAATCCCTTAACAGTTTCTAATTGAATTACGTGGCCTCTTTAATAAAGATATTAATCTTTTGTCATATGGACTGCAAATAGTTTTCCTGTTTTCTTCTTATTTTAGGGTTGAGTTTTTTTTTTTTTAAGTTCTCACACAGACACACACAATGTGATCCGTCTCCTGTTCGTGGCTGTCACAATGAATTTCATCACCATCCATGCCAGGTCTGATGGTAGTGCCTTGAGTCCAACAAGAGAGACTCTCCCCATGGTTACATGGGTGCCTAATAACAGCGAACACAGATGCCTTCTACGGTAAGTACACAGACTCTTCACAGAGCCAGAGAACATATTTCCTTTGATTTAGGCAAATAGAGTAGAGAAAGAAGGAGGTAACGAAACTATTGCTTGGTGTTTTTTTGTTGTTGTTTTTTTCCGAATTTATTTATTTATTTATTTATTTTTGGCTGCGTTGGGTCTTCGTGCTGCGTGTGGGCTTTTCTCTAGTTGCGTCGAGCAGGGGCTACTTTTTGTTGAGGTGCACAGGCCTCTCATTGTGGTGGCTTCTCTTTGTTGTGGAACACAGGCTCTAGGCGTGTGGGCTTAGTAGTTGTGGCACGCAGGCTCAGTAGTTGTGGCTCACAGACTCTAGAGAGCAGACTCAGTAGTTGTGGCACACGGGCTTAGTTGCTCCGCGGCATGTGGGATCTTCCTGGACCAGGGCTTGGACCCGTGTACCCTGCATTGGCAGGTGGATTCTTAACCACTACACCACCAGGAGGTACAATTGCTTGGTTTTTATAATTTTAGCTTATAATTTTAGCTGTTCATGATTAGAATCTTCTAGACATTCTCCATCCTTTCCTCTAGGACTGGTGTTGTGAAGGTACCAGTGCAGATATTTTTGGCAAGTGTGTGGTCCACTCATCATAAGGCCTCAGCCGAGTTCTCTGAGAACTCCCAGTCCCACCCACCCCAACCTACCTTCTTCTGATTTTTTTCTTGCAAGGAGATACTGGGTCTTGGTGAGATTTGGGGATTAAGGCTCTTCCCTTGGGTAAAATGCTGGTAAATCTACCTTCTCCTACTAATCCGTTAAATCTAAAGTCCTTGCATGCAAGAGAGGGAGCAATCCCATCTGGTGTTCTATGCTTTTGCCCTGGGCTTTGCGTGGGTATCCTTAGGAGAGCAAAGCCGGTCTATTACAACAGGTTAGAGAACAGCCTCAGGCGGGACTGAATGAAGGCAGGGAGGCCCCCGACTGGATTTTAGAATGGCAGTCACAACTTGTTCTTCCTGAAGGAAGGGTGTTGCGTCTCTTCTCAGGCTGATGGCGTGGAGTTGCCATGTGGATTTGTCACAGTTCTTCAGGACAGCCTCTGGCACAGGAAGCAGATCAGGGGGAAGCTAACTTTTTGAAGCTTTCGGTTGCACAAATGTAATAAGAGCACTTAAACCGAAGGGAGACCCTGAGTTGATGCCAGAGTGTTTGCAAGTCCCTTTCAGCTTTGACCTTTAATTGCCCTTTATTCTTGCCTTTCAGCCCTGTACATTGATTCCCTTGCTGAGGAGTCCTATCCTTTATGATCACCAAGATGTGCATTCAAGTCTGTAACAGAGCCCGGACAGCTGATGGGAGAGGTGGCACAGGCCTGCACTGGGGTTTCTCATCTCGGTGGCAAGGACAGTGGCACACAGAGGCATTAGATTGGCTTCCGAGTCTAGATCTATAAATATATTTATTATAACAAGAACTTAACAATAAACATATGCTATGTACAATACCGTTACAGAGAACCCTGTTTTATATCATTCACAGAAATAGCCAGTTTTGCTCCAGTGTGATAACTGAGGAGAGAACAGGATTTCAGTGTCGTCTGTGTTGAGTCTCGCTGACCACTAGCACCTCCTTTGGAGGTAGACGCCCACCAACGCTGACATCGCCCTGCCCCAGGCAGTTAGACACTTGTGCTCCAGTCCTTGGGTTCACACTTGCACCCTGTTTGACATAAATACTTTAAATGACATACAACGTATGTAGTTTTGTGCTTATTACTTTTTAAAAGAATAAATAATATTAAAAACTGCATAATGAAGCTCGGTATCTTGTCCAAGTGGGAGCCACACTTGTAGTGCTAGAAGTTGATGCCCGACATTGGGACTTTGTGTCATCAAACACTGAAAGATGGAGAGCGTGTCCTGTCCTTTTCTCCTTATAAGTGGTTTTTATGATGAAATGACGGCAAGTCGACTTACCAGGTATAAAAATGGTAAATGCGTATTTGGTACCAACTTCAGCTAAACAGCACAGCAATGGCGGCTGCCTCCTTCGTGCCCTGGAATGGAAACTGGTCACCACGTGAGGTTTGAGCGTCTCAGGACTAGAGGGAAGGCCTTTCTCTGTGAGCCACGGGGTGGCCTCCCTCCTGGCTCCCCTTGCTTGGGTTAAGATGCTACTAGAAGAATGATTCAGGCCTTGGCTGTCACGGCTCGTCTAAGAAGGCTGTCCCCATCCTGAGAGCTCTTTGTGGCAGGTGCCTTAATATATAGCTATAAATATCAAAAATAGTCTCCTGTGCTTTGTAGACATGTATCCTCCCTCCTTCCCTTCCAACCTGGCCCGGGTCCTCAGCTTTACCTCATGGAGGGAGCTGAGCTGGTGTCACGAGCCAGAGCTGGTTTCCTTCAGAAACGGAGTTGTCTCTCTATGACAGTGCTTCCATGAGGCACGGCTTTTACGGGGCTGTCTGGGAGTTACTTTTTCTAAAAATAAAATGGGGGCATTCACCCCCACCCAGGAGAGATCCTCTATTCTGAACATAGAAAAATTAGAGCAAATGCCCCACTCTGGCACTACCTACAAAGAGCTTTGGGAATTCCCGCGTTATCCCTCTCGTGGCTGCCTCTTTCTCTCGGTACTTAAAAATAGCCTTTTGTTTATCAAGAAAATGCCTTGGAAATCTAAATAATTCATACGGGATAAGAGAAAGCTAGCACAATCACCTTGTCCTTCTCCAGCAAAAACATGGTAGAAAACCCTGTGAAGGGACAGACGGTTCTCCCTAGCTGTCCCCACGGCTGCCACCGCTCCAGTCACATCTGGCTCCGCAAAGAACCTGGACTTATCTTCGACCTAGTGGGGACCAGCAGCCTCCTAGGCCTCAGGCCCCATACATAGTATTGTCCCTTGTTTTCCCTCGGCCACTGAAATCGTAGATTGGTTAAAAACAAAAGTAGGAATCAAAGTGATAAGGACACTTTGATCTTATTTCAAGAGAGCCTGACGCCTAATATTGTCATAGGATAACTGATAACTGATCTATGGTTGGCTGGGGATCAAGCTTGCCCTGCAGGAAGGAAAAAACGGCTTCTCTCTCCCAGTTGAAAAATATGTGAAACTATTGCACTGGGCAGAGTGAGCGCCTCCGGTCAGAGCAAGTGCCTCTGCAGGAGCCCCAAGGCGCAGCTCGCTCGCTCGGTCGCGGTTCCCGCAGCTCGGAGGCTACTCCCTCATTTTCCCCAAAGGCGAGGATGATTTCCTACATTCAATGTAGACGGTATTCAAAATGTGTAGCGTGGTGAGTTCCTTGATTGTGTTGGTCGGCCTCTTATTGGTGTTGCTGAAAGTTGATCTTTGTGAGTAGCATTTGCCTCACCAGACGTGTCTGTCTACAGTCTCGGCGTGGGCTTCCTGCTGATGTCAGCCGCTTTGAATATATTTCTTTATCACGACGCAGCCGTGTCTGAACACGGGGCAGGGCATGTGGGGGAGGAGGGCCCACGTGTTGGTTGCAGGCTCATAGGCTTCCATGTTGCCCAAGGCAGGCCCCTCACTGCTAACAATGCCTCCAGTTGCATAAATCTTGCCATCGAGTACCACAGCACTGTCGGAGAAAACGAGGAGAGACTTAGCCACTGGATTTCCACCTGGGACCTGGAGATAGATTCCCAGCACCCTGTCCTGTCGCAGGCTGCCTCTCCCCTTTTGCAAAAGTCATGTGGGGTCTTGCTGCTTTTCTTTTCCCTCTGACCTCAGCGGGGATAAGAAAAACACCTTTCCTCCAGGACCAATCAGGACATCATGCTATATTACCCTCCAAGCTGTGGGCGACACTGATGCATACTGGGTGTCCCAGGACCTGCCCATCTGACTCAAGTCAGCTGGGAGATGAGCAGCCTCTGTGTACAGGTGCTCGGCTCAGTTCACTGGGTCTCTATGGAGCATCTTTTTGGTGTTGCTGGGACAGAGCCTTCCTACCACTCAAATCTAGTTGGGAACGTGATGCGCCAGAATGATAGCAGACAGGATAATACAGAACTAAGTTGTAACTGAGCATCAGCCAGTCGACTGGGAATTTCACCCTTGCCCAGGTGCTCAGTCAGAACTTCCTGCTGTGACTCCTTCACATGTGTGACCTGATACTGCCGCCCGCCTGTGGCTGCAAGGGCCCTTCCCTGTGCCACACTCATGGGCTTGGTCAAGCTGTCTCGGGCAGCTCTCTGCTTCTCTGCGCTTACTATCTCGCTGCATCCCAGCTACCCCTTCACACGGATGCCAAATCTATGCTTCCAGCCCCGAGTTCTCTCTCATTTCCTCTAATGGCCATTTCTTCTTGGCTGTCCCCTGAAATTGAACAGAAACCCTTCCAAAGTCTCCACCCATTTCTGAAAATCTGAGCCTGGACAGAACATGTGTATCTAGACGTCCTCCCAGACACTGAAGCCCCCAGCTGTCTCTCTCGCAGCTCCACGCCGTCTGGGCCCCTCACACGTCTCCCCTTGTGGCATATCCTTTCCCTGCTTCTCTTGCAAGACCCAGCTTAAGAGGCATCATCTCTCCGTGCCCACACTCCGGCTGTCTTGATCACTGGACAGTATTCTCAGAGTTGCCCTGCACACGGCCACCACGTAGGATATGTCACATGAAAGTAGGGCTCGAGAACTGTAGCATCTTCATACTAATAGGAACTTAGCACTCATCTAGTCCAAGGGCGTGTTTCATAGGTAGAGCTTCCCCAGAGAGGGGAAGTTATTTGCCCAAGGTCACGTAAGATGTCAGTGGTAGACTGTAGCTTTCCTAGCTGTGACACACAAACAGCAGGCACTCAACAAATGCCTCATGCTCTTGCCACACCGAGGATTCAGTGATCACCTCTGCACAGGTACAAGATGTCTTCAGGACGGCTCTGTTATGGAAATGCTGCAAATGGGGTCTCTGTGGTTCCCATTTTTTTCCCTAGTTCCTCTTTGTCCAGGAAAGGGTGGGGCTAGAAGAGCAGGGTGTGTGTCTCACTGCCCAGGGTGGTTAATTTTTCTGGGCCAGAGCACCTCGGGAACCAGGCCACACTCCGACCTCTACCTCTCTCTTCCGGGGGGGCTGGTCTGGGTGTGTTTCTGCCCAGTCAGCTGTGGGACTCCAGGGCAGCTGCGCCTCGTGCCTCACTGGGTCCAGCTCCAAAGAGCCATCAGGATCATGTGCCATCAGGGCACTCCCCCAAAAGCCACCTGTCCCATGTAGGGTATCACACAGCTCTGGCCTGTTGCTGCCTCTTGTCTGTGACCGGGCAGGCGGTCCTGGGGGGAAGCTGACCTCATAGCACCACCCTCACCTCTCACTGAGAGAAGGTGTGGCCTTAAGGACCAGGTGCCGGTGTCTGTAGGAAGCCATTCCTGTGCATCTTGGAGGCAGGGTCAGCTGGAGCCACAGGGTCAGGCTTTTGGGGCACTTCACACTCTGCACGAACGCCCCCCACCACCCCCCCCGCGGCTGGCGGAGGCTGGTGCTATTCTGGGCCCAGGCACCACCTTGGTCATCGGATGGTGGTCAGTCATCATGAACCAACCCATCCCTCTGTCCCTTCCCTGGCCCTCCTCCTCCCCGGCCCAGCCTCCTCACCTGCAGAACTGGCGAGAGTGATTCATGTTGGGACCCGCCTTAATGTTCCCTTTGTCAGGGTCATAGATGGTGGTGGCTCTGGCATAAGCCCCACCCAGGATGAAAACGAAGCCATTGAGGGTGACGGCGGGAGCGTACTTGTTGTCTGCAAGGAGAGCGGAGCAGGCAGGCAGGTCAGGGCCCTCTGCCGGGCCCCCTCCCCTCCTCCATCCCAGCAGGCCCTGCAGGGGACAGGAGCTGCAAAGACCTCCAACATCACTGGTTGGCCCAAGAACAAGGCTGGGGCCAGGAGACACCTGGCACGGACCAGCTTGCCCTTTGTCCAGGTAGTGGGAGCTTCAGCTGCACCTGAGCTGGGGCCTCCCCTCCCCTCCCACCCCCCTGGACTTGGGTGTGCAGAACCCTTGGGCTCAGCCTGCCCCCGGGTTTGGGAATATTGACACCGACTAAAGCGATGAGGTGGGGCCACTGCCCTGATCCTGGGCCGAGGAGACAGCTGGTTCTCACCAATCATCGGGGACTCGATGAAGCTCCACGTGTTGCTCTGTGGAACGTAAGACTGGAGGACGCCTGCAGCTCGGCCTGCCTCGTTCACGCCCCCAAACACGTAGATCTTGCCTCCACAAACTGTGGCTGCTGCCGAGTGCACTGCCTTGGGCAGAGGGGCCACCGCCTCCCATTGGTTGGTGATGGTGTCATACCTGTTGAGAGAGGAGAAGAAGAGCCAGAATCAGATGGGCCTCGTGCAGGGCAGGGGCCTCAAGCAAGACAGCAGACATGGGGGAGCCCCACCACCCACTTCCTGCCCTCGGTGTAGCCCGATATCACACAGTGGAGGGTACTTGGGTTGAATCACTCAAGGCCACCCAGGATCTAGCCCAAACCAGCCCTCTCAGCCTCCCTCTTGAACCTCAGGGGGGCTCTTGTCTGTCTGTGGAAACCTCTCTCAGCCCCCCAGCTTCCAGGCCTCTTCAGCCCTCTCTGTGCAGCTCAGTCCTACTCTTTCATTCAGCAGCCCGGCACTGGGCGTCTCCTCCATACCCAGCCCATGGGCTGGAAACTGGGGAAATAGTGGCCTGGACCAAGGAAGGAGCTGGGAACAGAGGGAGAGGTAAACTGATAAGGTTTAGCATGAATTGATGTCTCATTTCAGGGAGTTGCTGAGGATGCCTCAGGGTCTCTGGCTTGGGAAACTGGACAGAGGGGGCACTACTCATGGGACAGGGAATCGAGGTTGGGAGAGTTTTGGGGAGGAGGATGATTTTGGTTTTATTCATGGGAAGTTTAAAGTATCTGTGGGTAACAAATTGGGGATGTGCAGGGGCAGTTGGTATTTAGGTCTGGATTAAATATTCAGTTATGGGATCATGGGCACATAGATGGAAACTGAAGACGAGGTAGTTCACAGGGAGCGTGTGGGGTGAGGACGGGCTGAGGACACTGGGGAGATGCCAGCCTGTATGAGGGGAGCTGAGAGGAGTCCAAGAGTGATGTGACAGAAGGCAAAGCTGCAGCACGGAGGATGTGACAGGAGGTCAGGAAGTCCCCAACAGGTCACTGGTGGTCATGTCAAGGGCATCATATGTGGAATGGGAGGTGCAGGGCTATTTGTGTATGGAGGAGGGAGCAGAGAAGGTGGGACTTAGAAAGGACTATAGAGCTAAGAGGGGGTTTTGCTGATAAATGTTTAACAACCAGCTCTCCAGGGAAGAAAGTCCTGGTGTGTAGCATTTGCTGATTTCTGTAATGTAAATCCTCTCATCGTGGCTGATTTCAAGCTACCAATGGGACATCACTGAATGTAGGGTTGGGAAGAGATGCCCAGTAGTGCCCCAGGGTACAGAATCTCCCCCATGTACAGATGCAGTGGACACATACAACCTCCAGAACATAGGCAGTAGTAAAATGTAGTAAAAAAAATTAGACAGTGATGAGTTTTGAGTATGGATTACCTTTGTTTTTAAATAATTTAATTCTAAGTTTATATGACTTAATTTTTAATAATCTCTGTAGCTAACAACTGACTTGCAGAGTTCCTGAAGATTTAACAGTGGGCTCTAATGAACCAGTATGAACCAGCTCCAGCACAGCATGGGTTTTATTTTAATTTGCGGGGGGGAGTTTTAATTGTGTTTACATGCTGATGGGAAGGACCCCAAGTGGATAAGGAACGATGAACTATATATGAAAGAGAGGGGAGAGCTGATGATGGGTGGCTCCTGGTAGCTGGATGCAAATTGGATCCAGAGTAGACAGGGAAGTGGTGGCCATTTTGGCATGAGAGAGGAAGGCAAGGATGTCATGAGCATAAGGACATATGCAGGAGTGATGGCAGGAAAAAGAGAGAGTTCTTGATTGATGGCTCCATTTTCTCTGTGAAGCAGGAGTCAAGTATTGGAGGAGTCTGTGGGGTAAGAGCCTTGAGGAGAGAGGTGAAGATGGGAGACGCACGCTCTTGAGAGTGGGAGAAACAGCTGACAAGGGAAACACAAAAAATGCCCTGCACCATGAGGATCCAGTAGAGGTGGGAGGACTTCAATACACATGAGGCCAATCTACAAGACTGTGGGATTTTCTCCACCAGCAATCAGCCCCCAGAGGGCAGGCGTGGAGATGGCAAAGTCAGAGGATGGAGAAGTGACGGAACATGAGTTCCAGGCAGGGCAGGGAAAATGTGAGAACAGACACAGCAGATGGCAGGAGTAGACTTGGCATTAAGCAAATGGGCCACTGAACCGGGATCTTTGAGGTCTTTCTTAGTGGGGCAGCTGTGTTTCTCAGTTGTTCCCTGAGGGCGACCCTCACAAGCATTCACTCTGGATCTTCCATCTACGGCTCACCACACTGTTCACTGCTCTTTCGCGGGTTCTGGACCCAAGGCGGGGCCTCCACCCTGGGCTTGCTGCACCCCTACACTTGGGATTCTCCCAGCACACCTTTCCTGGGAAGCACACGGGGCCCACTTTTCCTCGTGAGCCTCCTTGAGGCATTAGTCATTGCATGGTCACAGCTCGCTGACCCAGGAAGATGGTCTCTCCTAGCTGGTGCCCCTGGCTGTGAGACGTCCAGCTCTGTGCTTGCACAGACTCAGGATTTGAGGAGAAGCTCAAGTACCTGAAAGGGGAGCAGGGGCGGATTCAATTAAGCCCCAGACGAATGATACGTGGCTAATAGGCAATGGAATAAGTGCCTTTTGGGACAGTATCAGAAGTTCAGATATCTGTTTTTTAAGCCGATGTGGCAGAGATCCAAAGAGCTGCAGAAGGAGCTGGGAGACAGTGGAAGATTATGTGGCTGTTAGTCTTCAGGCTTTCCATATAATGGCACATTCTGCCAAACGTGAATTTCTTGTTATTCCAGGTGGCTGATTGCCAAGCCACAAGCCCTCCCGTCAGCTCAATCTGTCAGCTTCCTGCTTGAGAAGGATATGCTAATGACATGCAAATGACCCCGCGGAGTGCGGCACTCTGCTATCATTTATCCAGTAACCACAGCTACTGCAATATATTGCTATAAAGTATTAGACCCCGCTATTTATATAATGATATAATACAGGTTTGTCTATTACACTGTTGTCTTAAACTATAATTATATAATCTTGCTCTAGTCCTGCAATACAGTAAGGTAATTATAATGCACCATACATCTCGTTCATTATCAATATAAGAGCAATTTGTACCCTTAGTGCTTCCTGGGGAACAAAGTGTCCTCGTGTCTGTCCCCATTCCCCCGACCTTCCTGTCGCCCTGAATTCTCATCATTGTCACTGTGTGGCACAGAAACTGACTTGACCAAAGGGGGTCTAGCTATGCTCCTTGGGAAGCAGTGGGCACCCCTTCCATGTACCCTCCACCCAAGAGCCTTCAGGTCTGTGTCCTGTCCATACAAGGACGGCTGACAGATCCCAGTGGACTAGGGGAGGCCTCAGGGCACCGTGTCCTGGACTGCTCCTCCATATCCTGGGGTTCGCAGGGTGGTCTTGCCCATTCTGTGCCCCAGCTGATTTCGCAGCGGAACAAAGGCCTAGCCAGCTGCCAGGGCGAACTGCTCCTGGGCCCAACAGGAGTGGAGTTTGTTCCCCTTCTTTGTGCATTCGGTCCTTGAACAAATCCCTGTATTTATCAACAAGCTTGCAAAATGAGTAATCAGCATCTTAGGAGATTAAAAATAGCTGACAAGAGCAAGACAGGATGACAGATCTAGCTCAGTTTACTCCTACATAGAAAATGTCTCATTTTCGTGTGTTTATAGTGGATCACAAACGAGTGGAACCTGGTGCTTCTGGAAAGCTTGGAGAGTGATGGGTGTGCAGTGGGTCCCACAGAAGGCTGTCGGCGTCAGGGCCGAACCAGGTTCAACAGCAGTATTAATATCTTCATAATCACACGGGGATTCCCCATTATCTTCAAATCAATATGACAATTAAACGTTGTTACTGAGCCATCTCTGAGCTCCACTTGGGGGAGTTAAAAGCCCACAGTGAAAATCCAGAGCCTGTCTCACTCTGAAACCATCTTTGCCGTAACATTTATCAAGTGTCCAATTAGCCATCGAGGGAAGAATACAAACTGAGGGGTTTGTGCGGCTCTACGGGCGAGAAGCTATCACACGGGAAGCTGATAATGGCGGCCAGGGTGGGGGGGCCAGGGTGCGGGAAGAACGTGGGAAAAGGGCTCCGGTGACCTTAGTCGTGACCCCCTGGGTTGGAATTTGGGGCCAGTTCAGCCTAACTTGTCACTCTCTGGGGCACTAGATTCTCCAAAAGCAGGACTGCCCTGCAGTTTCCCCCATCCTGCTGCTGACTCACAAAGCTATCTGAGCTCGTTCTGCAGTTTCTCTCCAAGGTGTCCATTCTCTGCATGATCCATTTCCCCGTCTCAAAGGAAAAGACTGTTTCCACCCAGAGAAGCGCCCGCCTCCAGCCTATTCCCCTCCTGCCTGCACATGATCCCTCCGCTAGGTGCGGCCAGCTTCAAAGGGCTGAGGTGAGGAAGCCAGCCTGGAGCTTCCAGCAGAGGGCAGGCTTTATACACATGACTTACATTCTCTTCTAGAGAATTCTAGAGGGTTGGCCAGGCCTGTGTGCAGCAACCCTTCTCTGGGTTACATGCAGATTTCCTTGGAGGTGTGGGAGGCAGGGAGGAAGGGAACTCCCCCGTGTGTCACCTCCACTTGGCAGGAACATGAAGGTACAGCCACTGGCGCGGTGCACCTTTGGACCATTGGTTCCAGCTTAGCCCTACATCCCAGCCAGTCTCTGGGCTGCTACTTCCGGTCCCAGTAAGTTCCCTAACTGCCTGGTCAGGGCATCCAAGCCCAACCTGTGTTTTTGCACCATTGGCTCTCATGCCTCCAGCTTGTCAGTCCCCCTGAATGGGACAAGAGTCTTGGTGGCTGGGCAGTTGTTACCCTTCTTGCTTCTACTCCACCATCAGGACTTCCCTGGTGGCTCAGTGGTTAAGAATCCACCTGCCAATGCAGGGGACCACGGGTTCGATCCCTGGCTTGAGAAGATCCCACATGCTGCGGAACAACTAAGCCCACGCACCACAACTACTGAGCCTGCGCTCTAGAGCCCGCGAGCCACAACTACTGAAGCCCCCGTGCCTAGAGCTTGTGCTCCACAGCAAAAGAAGCCACCGCAATGAGAAGCCCGCGCACCGCAACAAAGAGTAGCCCACGCTCACCTCAACTAGAGAAAGCCCGCGCACAGCAACGAAGACCCAACACAGCCATAAATAAACAAATAAATAAATAAAAGTCCAGTCTCCGGTGGGTCTTAATTGGATGGGGTTTGGGGAGGAGGAGTGATGTGCTTTTAGCTCTCGGGGGATGTCAGAGGATGCCCCTGTCGTGACTGTGACCTCCTTACCTCTCCACGTGGTCCACATTGCCTGCCACGCCAAGTCCCCCGAGGGTGTAAATCTTCCCATCATAGACAAGGCTATTGTGCCGACAGCGGGGGACCGTCATCCTGGAGACGAGGTTCCAGTTATCGAGCAGGGACATGTAGCACCAGACATCGGCCAGCGTCACCCCTGATTCCATCCCACCTGTGGGCAGTATGGGAGGTCCAGAGAGTGGGCAGGGAGTGAGGAAGGGTCCCAGGCTGGGCAGGCGCAGCCCCGGGGGCAGGAGGAGAAGGCTTCCCCTGCAAAGTAGACACTTGTGACCTTGGCCTTCCTTAACCCTGGTGTGGGGAGCGGCCCCCTGGGGAAGTCTGTGCCCAGTCCCCAGCCCAGCCCTGAGGGGCCTCACCTGAAAGGTAGATGTTGTCCCCGGCACTCACTACGCTGAAGAACTCGCGGTCATAGAAAGGCAGTGAGGCCAGGGGGTACCACTTGTTGTTCTGCGGGTTCCAGCAGGTGACAGCCACCAGCGAGCGCTGGGTCATCCCCACCATCTGACGGCCCCCAACCAAAACGATGACCTCGGCCACACCTGCAGGGACACGGATGGGCACCCTTGGGATAGCCTGACACTGTGTCAGCATCTGTGCCTGGTGCCTCCTTGGGAGACCACCCAGAGTTGGGCTGACGGCGTGGCGCCTGCCTTTGGGGACTCGGGGCATATGCCACCATACCTGCTGAGAGGCGGGGCCGCGTTCGGGGCGTCTGCATCTCCTGGCGGGCGTGTGGCAGCATGTGGTAGCGTTTGGCCTCGTTGACCAGGTCCCGACACGCTTCCGATGACTTGATCAGCTCCTCGTTGTCAACCACGTTGAGCAGGTAGCTGGGGTGGATGAAGGGGAGGCGGACCACGGCCAGGAGCTCCGCCGAGTACTGCGGGGTCAAGGGGGCATGGGGTCTTCTTAGAGCATAGGTGGCGCCACCTCTTGTGAGGTGTGTTAAGAAGGAAGAAGCGAGAGGTGTGGGGCTGGGCAAAAGGGGTAATTCGAGTGTGCGTTTGGCTTGGGAGTGTCGACACTGCTCACCCCGGCCTAGGCGGAGCTGACGGGCGCTCCCAGCAGCAGGAGGTGAGGAGGGAAGGAAGGGGGAGGCCTGGCGTGCTGGGGCTGGCCCTGGGGTGGGCCATCCATCAGTCTCTTGAGCACCTTCTCCCTGCCTCCACCCAGGTCGCGGGCCTCTGCTTCACACCAGGCTGCCGGGGACTGAAATGAGGATCCTGATCCTTGACGAGGTGGGGCAGGAGCTCAGGAAGGGGTGGGAGGGCCCAGGACAGCTGACGGTGATCATCGAGCTTGCGAGTCAGAACCGTCAGCACCTGTGCCTCCCCATCACCGGCAAGCCCCTTTCGTGGCATCCGCTGGACCCCCTCACCTGCATCAAAGGCTTATCGTGGACTGATGTGAATCTCCCTCTTGTCTGGCAAACTCTTTGCTCACCACTCTATTTTAGTTTCATCCAACAACTAATCGGTGACCACTCCTTGCCGCGCATTGAGTGTGCTATTGGGGGTGCAAAGACCAATAAGACCTGGTCCCTGACCTCCAGGTATACACAGTTCAAGGGTGGGGAAGGGATCCATCACATAAAAGAACTCTTCCCACAGCAAGAGTCTGGTTAGGGGTTGTGGGAGTGCAGGAGAGGAGGCTCCCCAGAGTGGGTGCCATCTGAGCCTGGTGTGGAAGGATTGCCAACTTTTCCAGGCCTAAGGCGGACTGGGGGTGGGGGAGGGGGAGGGATTCAAAGCACACACAGAGGCATTGGAGTGTGAAAGGGAGTGTTGCATTTGGGGGACTCTGTGGAGCTGGATGCAGGAAGCTTCTGCTGGGCGTTGGGCAGCAGACAGGGGGAAATGAGACTGGAGAGGTCAGCTAGGCACTGGCCTCCGCTGACCTCCTGCCTTGTCTGCCAAGCGCTGTGTAGTGTTTCCTGCAGAGTGGATGGGAGCACTCATGAGGGGTTTTACTTTAGTTATTTTTATTTTTAAAAGTTTTGTGAAAAATTTTTTGGGGAGCCGTGCCACGTGGCATGTGGGATCTTAGGTCCTGGACCGGGGATCGAACCCGTGCCCTCTGCCATGAAAGCGCCGAGTCTTAACTGCTGGACTGCCAGGGAAGTCCCTCATGAGGGGTTTTAAACAGAGAAATTACAGGACCAAACATGCTCCTAGGAAGACCACGAGGCTGCAGGGTGGGAATGAATTTGGAAGGAGGAGACTGAAGGCGGGGAAACCTCTCAGGAGACGACTGCAGTCATCCTGGTGAGATGAGGGGCCTTGAATGGGGAGAGAGAGAAGCTGGCTCTCGTAAGAGGAGGCACAAGTGGCAGTGGTGTGTGGCCAAGTGGAGGTGGAAGGTGTGGGAGGACTCTCAACTTCTGCCATGGGTAATGGGCAGAACTGGAATAAGGAACACAACAAGATGTGTAGGTCTGGGGGTTTATGAATTAGAGGGGCTTGGGGGACATGGGCTGGAGGTGTCCAGTAGACAATCAAAGGCAGAGGTCTGGGCTGGAGACAGATTTGGGCATTGTGGTGGACGGTGGTGGTCATTACTACAGCCACCCAACCTGACTTCCTTCCTCTGAAAATGAATCTTGCCCCGACCCCGCCTGGTCAGTCAGAGGATCGCCTTCTCCTGGGCCCAGTGGCTGGGGCAGGGGTGGAGAGCCATGTCTGCGTCCTGTATCCACCCAAGGCTGTGAATGCCCCCGCCTGCCCCATCCCTCCCTCCCTCATGCCTCTTCTTGTTCCACACGCAACAAAGTAGCCCCTGTCACGTGTCACTCAGCTGCCTCAGCTCGTTCTGGGCTCCCGCCTCCCTGACTCTGTCCTCCCATTTGCTGCTCTCTGGGGGGCCTCTGAGCTCTCCTGAGAGCCACCTGTGTGTCTGCACTAGTGGCCGGGGGCTCCTCACACGTTAGAACCAAGGTAATTCCGTTCTAAGCAAGGCCGTCGGCCGGAGATAATTCCGTTCTAAGCAAGGCCGTCGGCCGGAGATCCTTCCGGGCTGTGCTCGATTTCCTGTAACTCAGGGGCCCTCCTGCAGACCCTGCTCTCTTTTCCTTCCGCCCTAGGCTCCGGCTCTGATTTCTTCAGCTGTCCCCCCTGAGGGACTCGCCCTCCCTCCCATCAGGCGGGCGGTGGTTTCTGCTTGGTCCAGGTGCTCTCCACCCTCTCAACAGCCCGAGCACGGGTGGGGCTCCTGCTGCTGGGTCCGAGCTCACGGGAGCCCAGGGCACCCTGGCTCAGGCACACACTTCTCTCCCTGCAGGGCCCTGGTGCTGTGCACCTGGCCCTGCGGCCTCTCGGTTGGCTTGGGTCTCCTTCAGGTGTAATGCCAGCCCTAGAGAACCCTCTAGTGCCTGATTTCTCATCTCTCATCCCCCTTCACTGCTCTGCACCCACGGGAGCTGGTCCAGCCTCCCTACCCGGGCCTGCTGGCTCTCAGATGCTCCCACTGCTGGTCAGACCAGGCAGCCCTGCCTCCTCTAATTTCCTGGCCCCTTGCCCCAGACACCATCCCTGTACTGTGAGGGAGAAGGGACAAGCCGGGTGGGCGTGGGGCAGGCCATACCTGCGCACGGGACACGGGGTCTTTCTTGATCCACTTGATGACGGTCTCGTACACTAGCTCCTCGGCCTTGGTGTTGAGGCTGTCATTGGCGATGTAGGCGATGAAGTCATCCTTGGAGATGTTTAGGATCTCCTCCTGGGTCGCCACCTCGGGGAAGATCTGCAGCGCAAAGGCCTTGGCCATGTGGTAGAGCTCGCTGCACTGCATGGCCTCGGCCATGGCCAGCACCCCCAGGCAGTTGCTGGCCGTCAGCTGCTTCTCTGGGGGCAAGAGCACAGGACGGGACCACTGACTGCAGGGCCCTGGAAGGGGTCACCACCCGTCCCCATCGCCTGTCACTCTGGATCCCTCTCTGAGCTCATGTCTCTGTGACCCGCCTTCAGCATTCAGAGTCCCCACAAGCCCATTTCCTGTGTTCCTGGATCTTCAGATCCATTTTCTGGCTTTTTCTCTGCCCCATCTCATGCTGACTTCCCCGGGGCCTCCCTCTGCTGCTGCAGGTCCCGGCAGAAGGGCCGAGACTGAGGTATGGAGTGTCAGTGCTGGGCTCGGACCTTTTTCAGTGCCTGTGAGTGGAAGAGGCCTGGGCTTGGGGGGTCACACTGAGGCTTATGGTGTCTGCCATAATTGTGACAGGCACGTCTGGGGTCACAGCCTTCTACTTTAGAGTCATGGTAGCAGTAACACCCCTTATAAGCCCACCCACCACCTCCCATGGGTCTCGGCCTCACCCAACCTGACCTCTAGACCTGGGGTCAGTCTGGCCAGAGCTCCTGAGATCCGACTAATGGTTATTCTAGTCTAGACGTGTCTGGGTCCCAGGAGGCCCATCACTTTTGTGGGCCCAACTCAGGAGCTGTGGTTCCTGACTCTTCTAGATGGCTCATTCCCCCAAGGTCACGTCTCAGGCCCCTGGCCATCCCCACCTGGCCTGCTCCCATCCCCGCCTCTCTCACTCCACACTCAGGCCGGTTCTGGTGACTCCTGTCTCTGCCCCTCCCTCTCCCCGCTCTCACCAAACTGGGCAGCTCCAAACTGTAAAGTGAGTGTGTTCTCTGGGTTGGGTCTAATAGAAGCAAGTTTGTTCAGTGTTTAGAGAGCAGGGCTGTGAGGCCAGGGCACAGGCTCCCCACGAACAGACCATTCACACAGGCTTCTCGGTCCATTTGTCCTCACAAGGCTGCCCGGGGTCCCAGTGTGGCCTTTCCGGCCCTCAGAGGAGCAATGCAGAGAACATCTCTGTCCGCCGGTGAGCAGAGGCCTTTGTGCACAGTTACCCGAATTATCACCTTAAAACTGCTGTGGAATCCAGCTACGCCCTGAGGCGGTCTGGCTGGGCACGCACAGCCCTTCCCTCTCAATCCTTGCTGTTTTTGAACTGTTTGCACATCAGCACTGTTCCCTGCGGCTCACCGAGAAAGGACACGCAGACTTTGCAGAAGGTGTGGAACTGGAACTTGCTGGCTGCCTCTAGCAGGGTCTTGGCGTTGGCTGAGTCGATGACCAGGGAGCCCGTGTAGACAAACTCCAGCAGCAGCTCAAGGACGTCGGCCTGCAGGTTGGACAGGACGAGCTCCAGCTTCTCCCGGCCGCACTGGCTGCCGTCTTGCACCGACCTAGGCACAGAGACCAGGGTGTCCTTACCTGCCGCCCTGCGGCCACGGCGCCACCTCCTCACAGGGCTAGGTCTCCCTGCACACCTCGGTCACGCCCTTCATTTTAGGACTCAAGGGACACAGCAATGACACACCTGAACCTAGCGACCTTACACGGGATCTGAAAGAGAAGAGTCTGACCAGAGACGCCCAGAAGAACAGAAAACCCTGCTTATCACTACTCGGCATGTCCATGCAAAAAAAGATGCAAATCAAAAAGCATGAGCTGTGGATGGGGACGAGGACCAAGACTGGCCTCAAAGGGAAACAATACGGTTCAGCTCCACTGCTGGCCCCGGCGTCTCCGCCAAACAAAACGTGGCCGGCAGGTCCCAGGCCGCGGGGCCCGTCTGCCTCCAGTGGGAGAATCTCCAGCGTGACTGAGGCTCCCAAACGCCTGTGATCGCAGCCAGTCCCTTGATTGCCCTGAAGACTGAGGGCCCCAAGCCGTCCCGGAACCCTGACTCCAACCCCACCTCTTTCCAAAAACATATTGTTTCCTTTTAGGCATGGAAAGGAAGCCCTTCATGACATTGCTTGGAAACTGAGGACGAGACGAGATAGACGGACAGAATGGTTAGAGCCAGGAGGAGGGGAGGGAGAACAACCAAGGACTTCCGCCACAGACAGCCAGCAGCCATGACCTAGGACCTGGCCCGGGGCGGGGCCTCCTGCCACATGGAACACGGGGTCAGAGGTCAGAGTGGCCTGCGTGTAGAGTGTGCATCGGGCTTGTGAACTGGGGGGAGCAGGGGAGGGACACAGATATATAAATATGTTTATATCTGGTGTCTACAGAAATACAAAACCATTGCAAAGGCTCCTAAGGCCTGGCAGCCGCGCCCTAAAGCTGGACCTGGAAGGAAACAGATAAGATGAAGCAAAAATAACACCAATCGAGAAGTGACCAAGAGGAGAAACACCCAGAGAGTTAAGAGGGAGGCAGGGTTCTCAGAGGCGATCGGCTCAGCACGCGGTCTCGGCCGCTCTGACCTGTCCTGCTACCCGCACTGAGCCTGGTCCTGCCCGGGGGGCTGGGTTCAGCCACGTGCTGGGAAATGACCTCTGCGTTCCTGGCCCTGCCTCCCCACCCTGTCCTGAGGAGGCCAGGGGCCGAGACTCTTGTGACTGGTCCCTTGGGTGCACCTGTAGCTGGCAGTGGGGGTGTGCAGGTGTCTGGCGGGTGAACAGGTTGGCCCCAGAGAGAGGCCGACTCCCGTGTAAGCAGGGAGTTAGGGGACCTGGGTGCCCCAGCTCTGCCACTGACAGGCGGGCAGCCTTGGTATCTCTGGGCCTCAGGCTCCTTATCTGCAAAACAGAAGACTGAACTGGATGAGGTCCAAAGTCCCATAGAGTTCAAGTGACAGAGGCTGGAAGATACCTTCCCGGGAGACTCTGCTCTACACGACAGAACCTGAAATGCCACCGTTTGAGCAACATTCTCTCCGGTTAGGCACTGGCCTCCCACGGCCTTTACAATACAAATATGACCTGGCAGGGAACAGGTGAAGCAGTGCGCCTGCGTCCAGGTCCCTCTCCCAGGGGTGCCACTCTGCACCTCCACGTAGGATGGCTTATCTGACCAGGGCCCTGAAGGCTTCATTCTGCCATGAGCCCTGGGCAGGGCCAGAAAGCTGAGCGGAAAGGTACAGGCTAAACAGAGGGTCTGAGCAGAGCCCCTTCTCAAACCCATAGATGTACACAGTGTGTGTGAGTTTTAAAGTGTCTTAACACACCTAGTGTTCTCCTGTAAGGACGGAGGCCCATGCTCGGGTGACTTCGTTAAGTATAAAGATGGTTTATGATGTGATCACTTAAAACCACAGACATTTTCCACACCCCAGGCCTTCGGGGCCATCTGGTCAACCTCTTACTCCACTCTGCCTTCCTGCCGACCTGCCACTCTCTGGCCTCCACACCCTCACCCCCACGCCCTTCGTGCTCTGCAGAGGTCACGTTGGGCCACAGCCAGGGCAGGGCTGATGAGGCCAAAGGAGGGCTGCTCCCCTTCTCCCAAGGCTCGCAGCCACTGCTGCCTCCCCCTCTGGCCAGCCCTCCAGCCTCCCCACGCGTCCTCAGCACAAAATCAGTGAAGAGCTGAGGTGGGACTTTAGGATGTGCACACACACGTGCACACGCACGCACTGAAATGTGTGTGACACGTGACCCCGAGAACCAAGGACCAACCCTGTGAGGAGGGGTGTTGGGTAGATGGAAGGCCAGCGGAGCCCCCGGCCCTGAGTTATACGTCTGATGGGACCTGCGTGGCTGCACTTGTGGGGAGATGTTGTCTTGCCCAGAATCTGAGCCAGGGAGAGGGTCCTGGGGACAAGGTGATGCTCGCATGGCTAGGAGCCAAGGGGTTGCTTGGGGAGGCTCACGGGATGTCAACCATTGCAGGTTCTGTCCAGGGTTGAAGAGGACCGCTGTTCCTGTGATGCTCAGCTGAGGCTCTGCTCCTCCAGACCCCCCACTTCCCATGGGGGCAACCTGTGGAGAGGAGGGGGCCGCTGGGCAACCTGTGGGGAGTGGCTGGAGGCCCCTGGGGCCAGATGCCAGACACTGTGAGCTGACTGACTATTCCTCTCGGAATGAGGAACTCTTGGGGACGGGATGGAGACTTTGTCACATGACTGAGTTCAAGATCTGGAGGAAGAGAGGCCCCTGACAGTGAGGCCTCGTGCAGCTCCCCTGCACGGGCATGTTTATGGTCCACACAGGCATTCTTGTGTGGCTGGACAGCTGTGGGGGCAGAGGTAGGCCAGTGGCCACTCTCCAGCCCTGACCATCAGACTGTCTTGGGACGGGACCTCTGTGCTCCTTAGACCTCTTCCCTCTGAGCAAGGACCCCCTGGGAGGTATCGCCCTTGATGGGTGGCCCTGGTCACCAGTGGGGAGTTGTGTCCTCCCCAGATAACCATTCTGTCCCTCTCCTGAGCTGGCTCTGGGGGTCTGAGCATCCCATTTCTCTCAGCCCCATGGAGTATCTGGGGAGCTGCTGGGCAATCGGGGTCATGATATGACCTTGGAGAAGGGGGAGCAGGGCAGGATCGGGCAGCCTTAGCCTTATCAGGGTGGGGCTATGGACCCGACAATTGGGGGTCGGAGCATGGGAGTGAGGGTCAGGCTGGAGCTGCCCAGTCCACACAGGGCCTCCAGGTTCTATCAGAAAACTAAAACTTCCTGGGGTCACCTTCTCCCAAGATGGGGTGTGTCCCTAAGGTGTGGGACACAGCCTCTGCTTGGCAGGCCTAAGTCTGTGGATGTGCTGGGAATGCCTCAGCCCCAATATTAGGATGTTTGCGACCCCACCATTAACAATTCACTCACGTGGGATAAGAACTGCCTTCTCCAGAATTCAGGACAGAGTGCCTCATCTACCCCTCACACACCTCAGTGATCAGATGCTTTCATTTTGCAAGCTGGACCTGGAACTGTTGGGGCAGTGGTGGGTGGGGACAGTCACGGAGCAGGGATGAACGTGGATGGTACCCTGCTCTGCTCAGGAGGGTGACCTCACCCTCCTGACGTGATGCCCACCCTGCCCCACGGAGAGGCACTCAAGTGTGTCATCAGCTCCAGGGCACAAACACAAGCACACACCAGACTCATTGGCTCTGAGGACTTTCCTGGCAATAAGTCTGGCTCATGTCATTCTGCCAGCATTAGGGATGTGTGACTATCTGCTCTTCTAGTCACACTGCTCTATTCTCCCAGAAAAGGGGGCAGACTGCCACCCACAAATGCCCAGCGTCTCAGGGAAGGAGGGCAAATGCATATGGCTTGACTACTGCGTTAACGTCTGTTGGGCTCCCCTACAACCCGGGTCTGTGCCACTCAATTAGAGAGATCCTTTTAGCTTCCTCTGGAGAGGGAGCTGGAGCGGGAAGCCCAGAGTCTACACGTGGGGCTTGTGAAAATCAACCTGCACAAAATCAGTTTGTCCATCTGTTTTCATTTACTATGAAAAGAGGATATAGTTCAAACACATCGGTGGCTCCAACAGGCTTAGCGAGATGAGGGTTTCCGCTGGAAGGTAGAATGCCAGGTCTCTGTCCCATCTGGTGGGATGGGGGCAGTGCTCCTCTGGGGCTGGACATTTCCTCCCACACTCTCGGAAGGGAGGGCAGTGTCCCTGCTGTCTCTAAAGAACAGTCCTGTCCCCTCTGATAGGGCCTGCAGCCCACCCAGCCAGTGAGGGCAGCCAGTGCCCCTGGTGGCACCAAGCATCCCCCAGAGCTCCTTGGCTCCTGGGGGACAAGTGAAGGGACTTCTCCTCTATGATCCCAAAGAGAAAGTCCAGGGCAGACCTAGGTCCTGCTTGCTGGGGTTGAGAAGTGACTCTTGTGACTTGGGGGCTGCATCCCCAGGACCCCACTAGGTCTAGTCTGCTCAAACCTATCCTCCTTTCCTGAAACCTGGAAGGAGGCTCAGCCCACAGTCTTCTCCTCCACTCAGTCCTCCTGGGGTTCCCCCTCCAGCAGGGATGCAGGTGAGGCCTGGTTGTTACGCAGCACTAGCCTTCACATTATCCAAAGACAGAGCTGCAGCTCCTTTTCCTGCCGGGTTTTCACCTGGTTCATAGGGACTCAGATGGGGCAACAGATGGATGATGGGGCAGCCCAGTTGTCTCGGCCTGGGCTTTGCTTTGAGCTTCCCCATGGCCTCGTGCGCTCTTCTCCTGGCCTCTTCGAGCCCCTTCCAGCCCTCACTCCAGGGGACCCGGCCCCTCCTGGGTGTGAGGGAGAGGTCCTGCCACTTAGGTACCTGTCTCGGGGGGGATTGTGTCTTCTCTTGGGCAGATCCTGTGGCCAGTTTACAAGTGTTTCTAATAGATACACATGCGTGCACGAGTACACACACACACTCTGCGTCCCTTTTCCTTGCATATCTGTCTACACGGTCAACACTGAGATTTTATTTCCCTTCCTTACAAACTTTGTGCACAAACAAAAAGTGCAGTTTTGTTCTTCCTTGGGCTAGCAAATGGATGATGGTAAGAGCATGAGCTTTGGAGTCAGACCTCAGTTCAAATCCCAGATCTACTGTTTACCTAAAATTCTCCTGCCTCCATCCCTTTACCTGTAGAATGGGGGTACTAATGGCACCTGCCCCTCAGGGTCAGTGGGAGGGTTTGCAGGATGACATTAGACATCTCAGCAAGGCTCCCTGTGGGCTGGGTCTTGCCCTTGTCAGAGGAAGAAGACTAGAGTTTGAAACTAAATAAGGGAAGACAAAGGGCAAGAAGCTGTTGCAGCCTCGGCAAAAGTATGAGCACAGGTGAAGGAGGAACAGGTGGACACAGTGGAGGTCGGCCCGGAGCCTGGAGAATGGGGCTCTGGGCAGGAAGTCTGCACGGCCACGGGGCTTGGTGGGGTGGGGGGGCTGATGGGGGGCTGATGGGCCGAAGGGGAATCAGAGGCTGGTCCAGAGGGCACTCTGAGACCTGGCTCTCCCACTCAAGGTCCAAGTGTCACCTTTATGAATTGCAAGTCTGACCATGACACCCCAGGCTTAAAACAGAGCCCCATGACCCGGCTCCCCCCTCCCACGCCGCCTCTTTCCCTCCGTCTTCACCTCGCACTTGGCGTTGCAGGGACACCGGGTCACTCGCGCTGCCTTCACCCCCTGCTGTCCTGAGGCCCTGCCCTCACCTGCCTGGCCAATTCCCCTCTGGGTTCAAAACCCAAGCCAGATGCCACCTCTTCCCAGGGACTGTCCCCGAATGCTCCTCCCCCTGTGGAGTCAGGCACTCGGCCTGGGAGCTCCAAACCTCCACTGCCACCCTCATCCTGCTCTCCCAGCCACACTTCTTTACACCTTCTCCCCCCCACAGACCGTGGGCCCCTCGAGGGCAGAGACCCACCCCATCCAGTGATTCTCACAAGACCTGTACCTGGGAGGGGCTCCTGCTTGTTTGCTGGGCGAAGAGTAGGGAATGACTGGGCTCCCTATGTCTGGCCTGTGGCTCCAGGTGAGGGCATCCACACTGGGGCTGGGGCTGGTGCTGGGACAGGGTCCTCAATGGGGCCAAAGCGGTGAATGTATCACCCGCCCCAGGCTAGAGGTGGGAGGGAGTCCAGTCCGAGCCTCGAGGCCTGGGGGTTCCAGGATGGCAGAGGTTGGGCCCCCCACCTCTGCCAGTGCTCACCTAGGCCCTCACGAAGGTAAGGACCAGCGTGTCGTGTCCCACAGATCGTCCCCACACCCTCTGCCTGTGTTAGTGCAGCTGCCTGAGGGGGAAGACCCTGCCTGGGGCTCGGCGGGCAGGGCCCCGTCTCCCCTGCTGGGCCATTTGGGCCACTGCACGTTAAGTCTCCAGGGTCACAGGTTTGGAGGCTCCACAGTCTCGAGGAGACTGAAATGATGTGCAACATCAGCTGGTCCCCGATCACTAAGAATGTGAAATTCTTGAGGATTTTCCATGGCCGGAAGGGAAATCACCTTCCGGAAGAGAGTCTGCTTTCCTCCCCATGGAAGGAATCTGTTTGCAGCTATCGGCAGAGATGGTGACGTGTGCTCGTGGTTAGGACGAGAGGAGTCAAATTTAAATTGGCTGCAAATTAAGCTTGTGATTTTGAACTGAAGGGGCACCTTGGGGCTCTGCTGTGGCCACCTCTCCCGCTGAGTGACCCTCCTGTACGCTGAAGAAACAGCCCTGTCTCCGCAGACCTCAGACCTCTCTGGGCTCAGATCCATCCGTCTGGCTGCCTACCGGGTGTCTCTACTTGGGTATGTTCAGGCTGCTAAAACCCGACATGCCAGACGCTCAATGCATCACCTCCCCCTAGCTCTCCCCTGCCCTTGGTCCATGGACCTGCCTGCCTGTGACTTTGTCCTTCTCATGTCCCCGTGCTTGCACTGGGGAAGCCCTGCCCATCCCCTCACTGTCACCCTGGGACGTCAGAGCAGGACGGAAACCTGGACATCATTTGAACCAACCTCCTCTATTACAGATGAGAAAACCCGAGGCCTGAGGGAGAGGACGTGACTTGCCTGGGGTCATAGGATGAGTGGCAGAGTCAGATGCAGAACCCAGGTCTCCCAGCTCCCAAGAGGCTGCCCTCTCTCCTCCGGCGACTGCCTCTCAGCCCCTGCACCCATCTTTTCCCATTAGGGTTACTGAGGCACATCTTGCAGTTCTCCTGCCTGAAGGTGGGCATCCCCACTCCACTTACCCTGACGGCTTCCACACCCTCAGACTGAGCCCGGGGCCCTAGCCTGGAGGTCAGGGCCTGTCTGCCCATCCCAACCTAGCTCAACCTATCTCTGAGAAGGCCATCTCCCCATCCCCACTGCTCATGACTGTCTCTGTCCTTAAATTTTTATTCCAGGCAACTCATTCCTTGCCTGGAATATTCTAAAACATTCCAGAATATTCCTTGCATTCCAGAACATTCCCCACAACCCATCCTTTGCCTGGAATGTTCTTCCTCCTTTTTGGTCTGTCCAAGAAGCGTTCACTACTTTGGGTTCCCAGCTAGTGGTATCTCTTCTCTGTTGTGTGCAAGGTTTTGGTTTACATGTTAGGTCTCTGAAGACAGTCAAAGAGCTCCTGTGCTCCCTTGCCCACATCTTTCTAGCCCAGGGCTGGGCCATCGCTCAGTACCAACCTGTCCCTGCATCCTGCCACCTCTGTGCTCTCCAACTGATCTGGATCAGGGACCAAGGCCTAAGATGCCACATCTGCAATCCAGTGGCCAGTTGCTGGTCACCGTCGGTTGAGAACTTGCCAAGAGTGGCAGCACAAAGCCCTCCCTTGGCCTGAAGAGGCCACTGGCCGTGCCCCTTCACCCCAGAGCTCATGCCCCTGACCCCTGTGCTTGGACAGAGAGAACCCAAGCACTGGGGGTGGGAGACCCGAGCTGTCCATGAGACTGGAAGTCACAAAGAGCCTGCCCCTTCCTGTGTGGCTGGGGCCAGCGCGGCTCGGCGGGGCTCGCACGCCGGGCAGCTCAGCTCTAAGTGAAAGGACACAACAGATTGGAAAGGAGATGCCAGCCAGTGTGCCATCCTGAAACAAAACACAGTCACTCTGGGGTTAGTTGGCAAGTCCAAACACAGCATTGGGAAGCAAGCAGAGGTCCTGTCCTCCCACTCTGAGCACAGTCCCGGCTCAGCGTCTGCCCCGGAGAGGCTGCAAGGCAAAATGAGCAGCGGCATTAATCTGCTGATGGGTGAGAGAAACAGGAGCGTTACCCTGGGCCGGCCCCCTCGGCTGCTCTCCCTCACTAAGGCGCTAGAAGGTGGCCCCTAACGTCTTTGCAAGGGTATGAAGCAGACAAATTAAAAAATCAACATAATGGAAAAAAAAAAAAAAGATGCTCATGCACCATTAAGACTCATTCAGGTAGAGATAGCCAGGGCAGAGGGCAGAAGGGGAGGGGAGCGAAGGCTGAGAGAGACCGTGTTTAGGACACACCTGGTCTGTGCTCAGATAGCGCTGGTTTTAGGCTCCGAGTACAAGTATCAAGACATGCAGCGTGAATGAGGCTTTAGCTACAAGTCAATTCTCCCCGACTCTGGCTGGGGAAAAGCGACCCCTTGGGTGCCTCGTGCTCCTCGGTGGGGGATGGTCTGGTCGAAGTGCTTTCCTGGCGTTAAGTTCACTATCGACAGCAGTGACGATGGTGCTGGGGACACGTGCTGGCCCAGTGGGGGCAGCGTGCAAGTGGTCCCTTAAAGTGGAGTCTGCAGTCCTCCTAATCTCAGGGAGGGCTTGTGAGCCACTGAGAAAGCAGGATCCTCGGGGGGTGGGGCAGGGTGTTGTCGACTGCTGGCAGAGGCCCCTGGAGACCAGCAAAGCTGTATGGGCCGGGCCGGGGACAGTGGCTGCTCTGAGGCTGTGTGTGAGAGGGCACTGGGGTGGGGGGAGGAGGGGGCGGAGGAGAGATGGCTACTGGCTCTGTGACAGGGAGTCACGCTTCAGGAACCTGCAAGAGAGGGGAGGAGAAAAGCGACACAAAAGCGTCCTACAAAGGAACAGACCCGACCACAGCTGGAAGGAAGGCAAACCTTTGAATCAGGTCCTTGAAATACAAGCTGCAGGAAGCTAGAACATTTTGGTGGACTTCAAACTCTCTGCCTTCAACAACAATTTTCAGGTCTGTAAACGCTTTCGCTCTGCGCTGCTGGTTCAATTCCTTCAACATTTCTGCAGAACAGAGAAGACAGACAGGGCCAGGTTCCCATTAAGAGTTTTTTTTTTTTAATTAAAATTTTTTTTCAAGAAGTAGAGAAATAGGAGAATACTTGACACTGTTTCTTGGCAAGACTGGCTCAACACTGACAGTCAAAAGAGGTCACAAACATAATGCGTAAACAAGCAGCAACTGGGAGGGGCTACGTAACCAAAGGAATAACGACTTTCAAAAGCAAAAAAACAAATACAGAAAAACGAAACAAACGAACCCCCCCCCCCAAAAAAAAAAAACCAAACCCAGAAATTGAAAGTCTGGGAGAAAAGATTCCCATACTGACAACCGGAAACAGAGAGAATACATCATCACAAACAACTAAAAACTGTAATTTAACTATGCAACAAGTTCTCCAAATGCCAATGAGTGCTGATGTATTTGATACCAAGTAAAGCGTGGCGTTGTGATGTAAGATGGGCTGGATATGGTTCAAAGGAATAAAAACCACAAAACCTGCAAAAACAGCATCCCTTATGTTAGACACTCACAGCCATGGCTGGGGCGAGCTTCTTGGGGAGGGGCCCCTGAGAAAGGACGGGTGGAGTGGGGGCCTGACGAGCACTTCCCTTTCACACTTCCAGGACAGATGCAGGGATGGGGCGGGTAGGAGGGGAAGCAAGCAAGGGGCAGGGATAGTCTGCACCTCCTCCCACTTCCTGGGTCATCTCAGGAGCCCCACCCTTCACCTGGGTCTTCAGCACAGGGGAGTCTGGCTTGCAGCCCCAGGAAGTCCCAGGAAGTGGCCTCAGGGGACTTCCCACCCTGATACACACCTACCTTTGCCTGGTGGCTTGGCCACCTGGGGCCAGCACAGAGAGTGCCCCAGGTCCATGAGCTCCGAACCTGGGGATGTCAGAAGCTTCTCCCAGACCCACATCAAGGCTCAGAATGGGGAAGGAGGAGAGCCTGACAGCTGCTCTGCTCAGTTTATATAAACTCTTTCACTTGCAAAGTTAAGGCCTTCAGATGAGTAATGCTCCCAACAGCCTCGCCCTGCCGGCCTGTCCCCGCACCCCACGGGCCCATGGACAGAGCCTGCCCTTCGCAGTGCTGGTTGCCAGACATCAGAGGTCCAGATTCTTGGGCCAGAATGACCTAGACTGTTCAGCAGGTGAATGGGAGAGGGTGGTCTGCAGAACTGAGCCCCACCCTCTAAGTCCCCCACCAGCACCTCAAGCCCTCCGCGTGGGTGTTTGCTGCACCCTGGCTGGTGTTCCGGAATTACCCTCCAGTGTGCCCTGCTCCAGCCTGACCAGTCATCTCTGTCCTCTTGGGCCAGCATTGGGTGCCTGCCAAGATGCCCTGCTGAGCCCAGCTCCTCCCCTGACACTGTGACTGTGGACAAGCCCTGGTACTTCCTGAGCCTCTGTTTCTATGTGTGTAAAATGGGGATGGAGGCTCCCATTCTATTCCCAGAGCTGGGTGAAGATCAGATGTTCAGGCCTGGGGATGGCCAAGGGCTTGTGGGCTTTGAGGTCAGCCAGGCCCTTCTTTGAGAGGACATACTGGGCTTCAGCTCTGCTGAAGACCAGGGAAGATGGTGGGAAGGGTGGGCCCTGGAGCACACCCCACATGGGGGACTGAGGTGGTCGGGTAATGCTGAATCACTGTCCCCACCAACCCCACATCAGGCTGAGCTGGAGTCGCTGCAGGGCACATGCAGGGGTATGTGTCCTGCAGGGGCATTGGCTGGGGTCTCTAAAGGCTTCCCGTGGAGCCTTGGAGCAAGGGAAACCAGCAGGACCCAAAGCAACAGCCGAGGGCGTGGAGGGCACCTGTGGGGTAGATACGGGGGAAGAGACTCAAGGGCTGGGGGAGAGACAGAGATGTGATGGGTGGACAGGAGGGGTCAGATCCCAAGAGCCCTGTGAGGGGGCTCGAGCTTAATGCTATGGCACCAGGGAGTCAGCAGGGATTCTGTGCAGAGGGGTGACAAGGGTAGACTCCAGCAGCTATGGCAGAGGCAGAATGGGGGGCAGGAAAGCACCCTGTGGAGAGCTGGGCCTCAGAGCCAGGCCTGAGGGAGAACCTGAACTCTGCCTCCTATCAGTTGTGTGACCTTGGGAAAGTTACGCAGCATCCCCAAAGCCTCAGTTTCCCGCTCTGGTGGAGGTTAAAGGAGCTAGCCCGCGGTAAGCTGTGAGCCGTGGGCCCGGCACATAGTAAACACTCAACGGTGGTAATTTTCATGTTTTTGTTGATGGTGGTGATCACTCTGCAATCCAAGTGAGAAGTGACAAAGGCCTGCACTACAGCGGTGACAGAGGGACAGTGAAAGACAAGTATTTAGGCTGTGGATGCCACGGCCATCCATCCTGGAGGGACCATGGCGGGTGGGGGGGTGTGAGAACCATGTCTGGATTTCTGGGGGGGACATCGGGAAGGGAGGGGGTGATGAGTTGAGTTGTGGGCCTAGGGTTAGGGCCGTGGGATGCCCGGGGAGAGGTGGCAGTGGGGACGTGTAGCACATTGCCGGGGTGGATCCCACACAGGAAGGGCCTACAGGGCCAGGCTGGGTTAAGGCTGAACTGCTGCACTCACACATCAGCTCCAAAAAGAGCCACCAACTGAATTCATTCCCAAACCATGAGCCAGATGGATGATGTCATGTTTTTGAGTGAAATCCCTTGGGGGGGAAAAGAGTTCTTGGCTGGAATTCCTGATTCTTGTTCCAGCTTTGCCACTAATTGGCTGGGTGACCCTGGGCAACTTGCTCCAGCTTTTGGTGCTCAATTCCCTCAAGCACCCACGGGCACCTGCTCTGGTGGCCCCAGTTGTCACGCTGCACTGAGGGATGGATGCAGCCCCACATGCCTCCTGAGTTAACCGTGCTCAGGGGACCGGGAGAACACAGCGCTACACAGAACGCCACTCCTTCTGGGCCCAGAGCATTCTGATTGCTTTGGAAGATTTTATTTCAAACCAAGGTTCCAGCAACGATTACATCTGCAGCCCCAGACCCAGCCTCAACGCCTGCTGCCTTGGGAACCCCGGGCCGGATCTGAGAGGTGGTGCTTGGAGATCCAGGTCATCATAACCGTAGGCTCTTTCTACTCTCATTTTGTGGAAATCTGGATTTAATAGCTGGGCAAGATTACTCAGTTTCAGAAGAATTTTTCAGTTTATGAAAGGGCTCACCAGGGGATTCCTTTTCACAGCAGGGCCCCAAGTACATTCAAAGTATTGATCAGCTGGTACGTGCTTACTGTTGCCCCGAGTGCCCAGCTGGAGAGCTGGCATTTCGGAACATTACGACGGAGGATCCACGGGAGGAAACCAGTATTGGCTCCGGGCCCAAACTGCCCTCCTGCCCGCCCCATATTGGCAAGGACAACTCCTTAATGTCTGAGGGGCTTGGAGGCCTGGGGGTTCCTGGGGAAGCCTTTGGACAAGCCATGCCGGTGCCCAGGTTGGACAGTCTGCAGGCCTCAGGGCAGAGCCTGGCAGGGGCTGCGTCCTCAGAGTTGACTCCAGCCGCACGCATCCCAGTGCCCTGCAGAATTTGGTTGCCTTGGGCTTGTGAAGGAGAAGTCTTGACCTCAAGGTCCCTCCCTGTTGGCTGGCATCAGGGAATTGTTTTCTGGTCTTCCCTGCTTTGAGTGGGACCCCACACCCTTGCCTTGCCCACCCAAGTAGCTGCCCTGTGCCTTTTGCCTTGCCCCTCCTTGGGGAACTCCCCTGACTCAGACCATCTGGCAGAAAGCTCACACCCACCAGTTTACTAGGCTTCCCCCTGACCCTCCCCACCCAGTCCTGCCTCTTTTACCACCTAGAAATCTCTGCATCGATTCTCCACCAGCGCCGCCATCCCTCACCTGAGTCATTGCAGCAGCCTCTAAGGCCGTCTCCCTGTTTCTGGCCTGTTTCCCTCCAAGCTCTCTCCATACATCAGCCTGACCATCAACCTCTGCATTTTTTTTTAATATTTATTTATCTGGCTGCGCCTGGTCTTAGTTGTGGCATGTGGGATTTAGCTCCCTGACCAGGGATCGAACCCGGACCCCCTGCACTGGGAGCACAGAGTCTTAACCACTGGACCACCAGGGAAGTTCCCATCAGCCCCCGCTTAAATAAACTTTGCAAGGCTGGGTAGTGGGAACAAGGCCCTCTGTGATGCCTCCCCCAACAATGCCCAGCCCCTCCCCCTCCCCGGTGGGCCCTTCACTCCCCAATGAAGCCTCACTGCACCCCAGGCATGTCCCCCTCCATCCTTCACTCATCTCTCTGCCCCTCTGCCCAGATCTTTCTTCCTCCCTGCTTCTTCTGGCTAATTACCATTTTATCTTGCAACACCAGTTAAAGTATTATTTTGTCCCAGGCCTCTTTGCCTCTTTCCCCTATTCCTGCCAGATCCCCTTGCCCTCCGCCCACCTCGGCATCCTGTGCTTACTTATTTAGAGCATACTATGTAATTATTTATTTATATGGATGTCTCCTGCGCTAGATCGTGTTTTTTTTTTTTTTATTTTTATCTTCAACAATTAGCACAGGTCCTGGAGTATATGTGTATAGTTACGGTAAATTGCAAAAATCCTTTGCAGCCCCTCCCACCATCAAAGGGTGGAGTTATTTGCCCCACCCTTTGGATCTTGACTGGCCTTGTGACTTGTTTTGGACCCTAAAACATGGTTGAAAGGACACTGAGTCTGAGCCACAGCCTCAAGAAGCTTTACTTGCTTTTGCTCATTTTCTCGGGACCCCTGACACCACCACCATATAATCATGCCTGTTGGAGGATGAGAGACAACGTGGAGCAGAGGTGAGCCCTCACAGATGAGCTGCTTACACCAGCCAGACCCCCACCAATATCGGCTGAGCCTGACCCAGATCAGCTGAGCCCAACCCAAACTGCATCATCTAAATAAGTGGTTGTTGATTTAAGCCACTAAACCTTAGAACTGTTTGTTATGCTGCAAAAGCTAACTGCTATCAAAGGCATGAACAGGTGATGAACTCAAGTGCTCAGAGAACTTCCTCTGTGTCATTCTCTCCCTCGCTGGTGCAGTTTGAAGTTAATTCTTTTTGTTGTTGTTGTAAAATTACCATCCTAACCATTTTTAAGTTCCGTAGTGTTAAATACATTTACACTGCTGTGCAATCAATCTCTAGAACTCTTCGTCTTGCAAAATTGAAACTCCGTACCCATTAAAGAACAACTTCCCATTCCCCTCTTTCCCCACCACCTGGCAATGACCATTCTACTTTCTGTCTCTAAACTCGACTACCCTAGGCAACCCATATAAGTGGAATCACACAGTATTTGTCTTTTTGTGACTGCCTTATTTCACTTAGCATAATGTCCTCAGGGTTCATCCATGTTGTAGCATATGTGAAAATTTCCATCCTTTTAAAAGCTGAATACTATTCCATTGTATGTATTGATCACATTTTGCGTATCGATTCATTTGTCAGTGGGCACCTGGGTTGCTTCCCCCTTTGAGCTCTTGTGACGAGTGCTGCTATGAGGCTAATTCTTAACCCCACACGGACATCTCTAAACACCCTGTCCCAAACTCCATTATATGTGGTTAGGGTAAACCCGCTCTGTGGATCCAGCAGCAAGTGGCATCAGAGGGAAAGGAGACACTAGCAAGGGTCTGCCCGGGGCTGGATGCTTTGCTTAGAGGACAGTGAGGCCGCAAACAGAACCAACACTGGAGATGAAGTTGCAGCCCAACTTCTGCATATTTTTCACCAAACGACACAAGTTATTTGTCAGAGACTAATGGGCTCGTTCCAGCTGGACTAGAAGGGCTGTCTGAGGTGGTAATAAAGAGGAAGAGATGTCAAACATTAAAAGGCAACGAATTTCAGTGGCTTTGCAGCCGAGTCCATTAAATCAGAGCCCCGAGAAAGATTGTGCGGCCAAATAATTTTTTTCAGAGCTCAAGTAAGAACCCAGCTCGGTGATAAATGCACCTGACTCCACTGGTATTTATGACACCTATTTGATAAAGGACCTGAAAAAATTATAAACTCAGAGCAGTTGTGAAATATACTGAGAGAGCACAGCGAAGACTCTCATGCACACCCAGAGGATAATTCACTCGGGACCAGGAGCCTGACATGTGCCGACACTGTGGGGACAAATGATGGCTTTACCCAAACAGAGCCTCCTGCTGCTTCTGCCATAGCCGGTCAGGGAGCGGCTGGGCTGCCAAGCTGGATGCTGCCCTTCCTCCTTTTCCCTCTCCCACCCATCAGATATACACACCACCCCTTTCTCCGCTTCCAAAGAAGTACTGGGC
The DNA here is from genome assembly GCF_008692025.1 of Phocoena sinus. Lineage (NCBI taxonomy): Eukaryota > Metazoa > Chordata > Mammalia > Artiodactyla > Phocoenidae > Phocoena > Phocoena sinus. The sequence goes on along the minus strand of NC_045775.1, from coordinate 18,313,830 downwards.
TCAGAATCAGCCTGGAGAGCCAGCTGGGCTCCAGCTTCCTCGTAAGATGGAATAAAACCCCCCGTGGGCTGCACGACCAGCCTGAGTCGGAGGGATGGGCCTTCTACGGGGAAGTCACCCAGTCCCAGTCCCACCAATGTGCGGGCAAACCCTCCCAGGAAACGGGGTTCTCTAGAGCAGGGAAGCGTGAAAGACTCAGGCTTCCTGCCTGACTTAACATTTTAGTAAGGAGAACTTCTGGTTGTCCTGCTGTCCGAATGGAAATTTCTGCCATCTCTCTGAAAGGGAACAAAAGCCCTCAGAACAGTTGCCACCTCTCACCAGCCTGGCTTTTCCATGTCGTCCAATGCTGGGTGACAGACCTATTTCTCAAGCACCAAAGGTCCTTTCTCCTCCTACAGTTCCCGCCCCAGGGCTGCCTACCAGCGGGTGCTCACTGAGCATTTGCTCGGCAGAATGAAGTTTACATTTCAGTTGGGACATTCTTATGCCCTCCAAGATGATATAAAAATCATTAAAATTTTTCCCCTTCAGTTGTTTTGAAACCCACCTAACACTAACAGAAACATCCCCCTCTCTTCCTCTGTCTCTTAGAGTCAAGGACTGACCAGCTGCCAGCCTGGGCATGGGGGCAGCATGACCCAGAGCCCTAGATCAAGCCACAGAATCACCATGACTGCCTCATCTACAGGCCCACCCCGGCAAGGAATGCCTGATCCCTCATTCCTAAACTCCTACCCAGTGGCTCCCAGAGCCTGTTTGTAACCTCTGTTTATAGCTTCACTTCTATTCATGTCCCCACACACCCCTCAGCCCTTTCTCTAAGTTCATGCCTGCTGTATCCTGTTCCTTCACTTTGGTTGTTTCTCTCTGCCCCTTGGGCCAACTTTCCCCCAACACTTGTTTCTTAGGGTCTCATCGTCCCCTAAGCCTCAGCTTAAATTCCATCCTATAAGAATTCTTACCGAGTTCCTGGATCACAGACCTCTCCTGTGGTCCCACGAGACTTTGCTGGTGTCTCAATTGCAGTAGAGGTCCCTGGCTGCCTAATTTCAGAGGAATGTCTATCTGTCTGTCTCCTTTCTAGGCTGTGATCTCCTGGAGGGCTTGCTTCTCTGCCCCCCCCCCCCGCCCCCCTCCCCACTGGACACCAGACACCATGTTTTTCACAAAAATTCCTTTCTGATTGGAATTCAGGGTGTGTTACAGACCAGATGCAGACATGGTCTGGGTGGTAAGAATAACTTCCCCAAAACATGATCCAAAAGAACCATTTGAAATGTCACACTTGTGTGGAATCAGACGGAAAGAATGCAAAAATCAAGCCCCTTTTAACTTCAGGAGACACCAGTGTTAATAATAACGATGATGACCCCCCACTTCATATGGCATCTATGGCTGCTAAAGCATGGTTACATTGATTAGATCCTCCTTGGGGAGGGATTTATCTATTCTGTTCAGTGCCAATGGCTTTGAAGAGCCTAAAAAGCCCTCCTGGGAAAGAATGACCACCCCACCAGCTCTGCTGAGCATAGGTGCAGCCTGCAGCCCTCAAGGCAACTCTTCAGAACAGGGGGCTTCACACGCAGTGGTCAGAGAGAGGTGGTCTTCTCAACTTTCCAGGTTCCCAGCTGCCTGGATGGTAAGACCTGCCCACATGTAGGCCAATAACTGGCCACCTTCACTGACAGCTCTTGCCTTGTGACCTTGGGGTAGGAGGCAAAGGGAATGGTATTTTGTTTGGGGAGGGATGGGGGAGGCTGGGGGTGGAGTGTTAGGACCGCAGCACCAGCCTTGAGGAGCCTGGCCACAGAGTGGTCACTGCAGAAGTGGGGGCAGACCTTTGGCTGAGCAGGAAGGTCACTGAGCAAACCCTGAGGCTGTAGTTGGAGGGAAGTGCCTGGTTAGGTCAACACTGGCAGCTGTTCGTCCTTCCTGCCCCAGTAAAGAAGGTTCTGCCTGGCTCCTTTTCCTGCTCTGAGGGTGGAAGCTGAGGGGTTGACGGGAATACTCTGAGCAGGAGAGGGTGAAAATGTCATGGTGGGAAGCGGTCAGAGAGATCTCAGGAAAAGGCCAGGGCTTAGGACGCTTGGGTGAGAAATGAGGTCAAGACCGGTGTGCAGAGAGCTCTGCAAGGAGCTGGGACTCCAGGGTGACACGCTGGAGTGGGGAGGGCTGATGTGCAGTGAATTAAGCATCCAGGTGATTCAGGTCAGGATGCTGAAGGTGGGGCTCACAAGGGTCTGGTGGGAGGCCAAGGCAGATGAGCTGGGAGCAGCCCAGAGGTCAAGGATTTTGGAGGGAAGGTGGCCTCCTTCAGGGGCTAGAACTTGGTTAGAACACCCTCAGGGAGGCGGGTGCCCGCAGGGGCCTTGGTCCTCAGGATCAGGGGAGGATGAGACTGGGTCTGGCAGCAGGGACAGAGTTGAAATTGATGTCTGGGGTTGGGGTGGGGAGCACCCCCCTCCCTCTGTGTTCTCATAATGCTCTGTGCCTCTGTGAACTGTGTTCTGCCTAGAGTATATTTAGAGACACTGTTTTTTCTCCACCAGCGGGTAGATTCTTGGAAGCCGGGGCTGGTTCTTGGCTACAGGGACTAGAGTCAAGAGGCCAGGACAGATAGTTGGGGCCAAGTGAGAGAACAAAGTTCAGCACCTTGGAGAGCTCTAAGTGTCCAGGGGTCAGGGCAGAAAGCAGGGAGGGATTTAGAGAGGTTGGGGTGCCCTGGAGGAGGAGACTAAGTCCACAGCTGAATGAGGCTGAGGCGCGGACATCCCCTTTCAGAGGCAGACTCTGGGAACTTCAGATACCTTGTGTCTGTCCCACTCATTTATCCATCAAATGGGTGTTGTCTCCTGTGTGCTGGTCACTGGGTGGGGTCCCAGGGACACACATGAATGCACATGTTCAGAGACCTGGGGAGCTCACTGTTCAGCGGGGGACACACTAAGTAACTGTGATGCCGGGTGAGAAGTTTTAGTGGGGCGAACATCGGGCAGAGGAGGGGCAGAGGAGGGGGCTGGCTCTGCTCCATGGAGAGCAGGGAGGCTTCCACGGGGCTGGCGATGGTTAAGGGCACACTGGAAAGATAAGTAGGAGCTGAGCAGGTGGGCTGGAGGGGCAAGGTGTGAACCACACGTATGTACATGTGTGTTTGAGTGAGTAGTGTGTATAAGTATGTGGGCAGGAACGTATGGCGTGTGCAGCACGTGATGTGTGTATGAGCATGTATGCACGCATGCATGTATGTGTACAAGCATATGTGTGTGTGAATATGTGTGCTTGAGCATGCAGTGTGAGAGGCAAGCCCATATCAGGCTGTGAAAAAACAAACCCTCCCGAGGTCTTTATCCCACAGGAGACTGGGTGCCACGGGTGAATTTTATGAGAGGGAGCGAGAGAGTCAGTTTTGTCTCCTACACTCAGAAAGGCTGCTCAGAATCAACTGTGAGTGGTCTCACACCCCACACTGGGGCCCACATCCTCGCCCTGCACCCGCCCGCGTCGGCCCCCGCCTTTCGCACACCATCAGGCCTTCCCTTCTTCCCGATGGCCACTCTGCTCTTCCAACCCATTCTGATGCCCTCCTCTGAATTTCCCAGGTACACAGTCAACAAACTGAAGCACATTTGTCAGGTACCTTCAAGGTGCAGGGCACAGGGCTGCGAGCTGGGGTCGGGGGTGGGAGTTGCAGAGGAGCCGGGGCAGTAGATGAGCCAGACCATCCCCATCCTAGGGGAGAGTGAAGCTCAGCGGGGACACAAGGCGCCCGTGGTGAAGAGCCGGATAAGAGCTCCATGGCAGTCAGCGGGGGCGCTGAAGTCCCCCTGAGGAGGGAGAGATGGGTGGCCTGGGGATGACCAGGAAGAGCAGGGGGATGGCTAGCTATGTCACCGTGGAGAGCCAAAGGCACACGAGGAGAGGTATTATTCCTAATTTAGCTCACAGTCTAACACAGGTTTACTGAGGACCTACTATGTACCAGGCCCTGGACTAAGAAGATGAAAGCAGTTTCCATCCTCAAGGAGCTCACAGTCTGATGGGGGAGGTAGACGCTGCAGTGAACACAGGTGAGTTTGGTTGCTTGACGTTGGAACCCCCTTTCTACTGGGGAGAACCCCAAGATGCCTGGGGAACTGGGCCTTGTCCCTGTGGGAGTGGAGTGGAGGCGGCTCCCTGGCAGCTGGCATGTAACCAGGAGACCTGGGCTCAGCTGGTCTGATGCTCGTGCCCTGGACTTGGAGGTTCCAGGGAGGCGTGCACGGCAGGGCCAGCCGGCGATGGTGACCGTGGTGACTGGCGGAGTCAGTGGCTCAGTGGCACTTGAGTACTGGCGGGGGAGATGTTGCCAGTGCAGAGTCCCAAGCAGACAGGTCCTGCTGGGGACCGCTCTGTGCTGCCTCTGTTCCTGACCCATTTCCCAGCCCCACTGCTTAGCCTCAAATAAAGATCTGCCCGGCTGAACTCTGTCAGAGCTGTGGACTGTGGTTGGCGTCCCGGGACAGACATGCATGCACCCATGTTACACTGTGTCGTACGCGGCGTGATGAATGCCCCTTTAGCAGAGCTGCCGAGGGCGTGGGGGGAGCACAGCGTACAAGTGGGTGAGGGGAGGTCTGTCTGTGCAGAGGCCTGGAGCCCCATGACAGGCTGGATAAGCTGTGCTTAGAACCTATAGACTGTAGGCCTGGGAGGGAAATTTATTTATTTATTTATTTATTTATTTATTTATTTTTTTTGTGGTACGCGGGCCTCTCACTGTTGTGGCCTCTCCCATTGCGGAGCACAGGCTCCGGACGCGCAGGCTCAGCAGCCATGGCTCACGGGCCCAGCCTGTCCGCAGCATATGGGATCTTCCCGGACCGGGGCATGAACCCGTGTCCCCTGCATCGGCAGGCGGACTCTCAACCACCGCGCCACCAGGGAAGCCCCTGGGAGGGAAATTTAGAAAAGCTGTCCCAGTTCCCTGGGGCACAGAGGGGTGGGCTGGATGGGGGGCAAATGACTGGAGGTGGTGAGACCCTGCCCCTAGGGGTTGCTGCTATTGGGTAGGTGAGCGGTGAGGGTGAAGCCTGGTCTAGAGCCTGGAGGACGGTGGAGGGGGCTCTGGGGTCTAGGGGGAAGCAGAACCACAGGGCTTTGAGAGTCCATGTAGGGCTGGGACCGAGGGGAGGATTTCTGACCACTGTCGCTGACTTCGGAGCTCCAGGGTCCCCACCTCCGGGTGAGGCCTGGAGCGTGGCATTCGGAAACCAGGTGCCGCGTGCTGCTTCGCTTCCTTCTGCATTGGTGGATGAGCCCCTCAAACGGATGGTCTCCAGGCCTTGCCTCTGGGGCTGCGAGGACAGAGGCCCTCCTCTGAGGCAGAGCCATCAGCCCTTGTGCTGTCCTGGGCTCTGCTACTACCAGTTTACAGCTTTCTGTTTTACCTTTCATTACCTTAGGGGCAAGACGTCAGATTTCTGAGTACAGGTGAGAAGCTGTAGCTGGGACCCGCCAGAGAATTTGAATAAAGAGGTGTCAGTCCTGCATGTACCCCCAGAGAGGTATGAACTCAGAGCTCAACTAAGCAACCGGGGAGCTGACGGCGGCGGCTACCTCATCCTCCAGCACAGCCCAGCCTCCAGCAGAGAAGATGCGACTCCAGGTGCCCAGTCTACAAAATGCACCACCTGGTTTCTTCAACTGGGGCAAACGTGGAGAGGGCTGCCTACCCTCCATTCCTGGCCAGCAGGCAGCCCAGGGCAGCGGAGCCCACAGGGGGCCCTGCTTCCCTCCTTCACTGCCCTGGATTCCCAGAGGGGACTGGGCTCTTTACCTGGACTGGCCACCATGACGGCCCCATCGTCTTTCACCCAGAGGCCCTGCTGACCTGCCTTCCACCAGGCTCCTGGGAAGCCTGGGTGAGACAGCTGTCTTGTGTGGGTGAGCAAAGGGGCTGGGTGGGGGAGAGGCGAGCGAGGGGCCCCAGAGCTTCTGCACCCAACACTGCAGACCCCAGAGGAGGGCATGCTTTGGAAACAGAAGAGCAACAAGCCTAAATTGTCATGGGCTATATTCCGTGGAACCTTGCTGTGTTGGAAGCTTCCTGAAGGGAGTCCCTCAAAGGCTCCGGCCAGCTGGGCTTTGGGACAGTCAGCCCCCTGCCCGAGGAAGGGGCAGGACGGCACAGAGAGGGGGCGGGACGAGGTGCTGGGGAGGATGGGGGACCAGACAGGAGAGAGAGACAAGGAGCGGGGGGGGGGGGGGGGGGGACTCATGGCCCTCCCCGACGGTTCCAGCAAATCAATCAATCGTTTAAAAGGATTTGTGAGAATTAGTGAACCGGAGCTGGGAGTACAATCAGCTCGGTTACCCAGGTAAACAAGGAAGTGAAACGGAGACCCCAGGTGCCACCAGGGCCTGATGGCAGCTCAGAGCTCTGTGAATCACATCGCAGGAAAAGAGGATTCACAGGCCAAGAGGACTTGGGGTGAGGAGGCAGGGCAGGAGCGTGCGTGCGTGTGTTTGGGGGGATGGGGACCCCTCTCTACCGCACTTGTCCCTCTATATTCCTTTCGGAGGGGATGTCTCTCCGTGGCCGTCTGCCCCGGGTCTCCATCCGTGCTCACCCCTCCCGAGGGCCTGGGCAGGGTCAGGTCTGTGGCAACACGTCGCCTCCTGTCATTTCAGGGGAGGTGAAAGCCTAGGCGATATTTCAATTTTCCTATTGCCGATGGTCTTTAATCGCCACCATCATTCCAGGAAAATTAGAAAATTAGCATAAATGAAGAAAGTGGGGCTGTGCCCCCCAGGAGATCAGGGGCCAGCTGCAGGGCCAGAGGGCCAGGTCTGCCTTAGCGTGCCCAGGCCAGCCCCGGTGTCACACCTGAGAGACACCATGGCCACCGGGGAGGAGTCAGCCCCAGCCCTGCCTCCGGTGGGCCCACTCTTGGTGCCCCGTCTACCAGCCAGGTGTCCTGCACTCCTGCCTGTCACACTGGCCGTGGGGTCCTGGGTGCACGCAGCCCGTGGACGAGGCACCCCAGGCCTGGTCCCCGGAAAGGTCTCCGGGTGGGCTCTCTTGACACCCCCTTTGATCCCGCCTCCTGCCTGCAGCTCAGGCTTCTCCCCTGCCAGGCCCTCCCTCTTCGGTATGTGATCTTTGCCTGATGAATTCTGTCTCTGGTTAGACTGTGAGCTCTGGTGCCTTTCATTCCCCACATTCCCAGAGCCCGGTGCAGCCCGGTGCAGCCCGGTGCATTCCCAGAGCCCGGTGCAGGACTGGGTCCCAGGGTGGCTCACACATACTGGGCTCCCAGTGGCGACTTACGCAGCCAAGACCCTGATGCAGGAAGACAGTCCTGTCTGGGCACACGTGCAGGCTGTGCTTCTGGACCTTCTGGGTTGACTTCCCTGACACAGGACCTTTCACACTGTTCTCATGATTTCAGCTGAGCTCTTGGCTTTAACGATACCCCTCTCTGCCTGGTCACTTCCCCAGAGGTATTTAGCCTGACAGTCTATTTTTCTTGAGAAGCTGAACCTATTAGACTCTATAATAAAGCCAGAGTACTGTTTTCACAAACTCTCATTGGAAGTAATTACCCAAGAGAAGCCGTCCTGCGCAGACAGGGCCGGGCCTGTGTCTCAGCTGCAGTCCTGGGTTCTGGTGTACCTCTGCTCCGGGCGGGCTGGACACAGGGGGTGGGCACCCTGGGCACCTGCCACTGTGCTCAGAGGCTGACTGAAGGTGGGCATGAGGGGTGGCTCCACCCCCTGCATGGCACATAGGCTAAGAAGCCCAGCCTAGCCCAGTCTCCTGCATGGGCCGTGTCCAGCAGGAATCAACCTACAGGAATGGAGTGTCTCTGTGTGCAGGTGGGGAGGAAACCAAGGCGACCCTGCTGTCCCACTTTCTGCCCTTGAGAGCCTTCTTGGCACGAGGTGCAACTGTACACTCACTGGGGGGTTGATGGCAGTGACGGGTAGTGAAGGGCGTGGTATGGACTTGAAGGGGCAGCTCCCAGCTGCTGTTTGGACAGGCTGCTCCCTTCCCTTCATCGGGTCCTCTTCCTCTGCAGGACCCGTCTACCCATCCCGCGAGACCAGGTTCAGATGCCGCCTTCTGTCCCACCACACTGGGCTCACAACAGAGCCAAGGTTAGTTTTTCATCTCTCAAGCCCTTGGACTGTGGGTGCCCACAGATGGGACCCCCGTGGGGGGACTGGGAGGGGCGGGGAGGGTGTTTGCTGATGGAGTGAATGGCTTTGACCAAAAGGGAAAGAAAGCAGAGTCCTGCGGGATTCGAGGGTTTGAGACCTTGCAGCCTGGCCACGTGGAGGGCTCCTGACCAGCTGGGTCTGCAGTTCCCAGGGATGACACAGAACCTGATGGAGAATCCTCCTAGGCTCCAGCAGTAGCTTCCCGTTCGGGCCCAGGGCTGGGGAAGGTGATGCTGGTCCTGACCTGGGAGTTGTCTCTGCTACCTGTGGGCCTGGAGCTTCTACAGCTCTCCTGTGGGGGTCTGGGCTGGCTCCTTCTTGGGGTGAACTTTACCTTGGGTGGGTGGAGGTGATGGGGAATCCATGGGGTAGGAGGGTCTGGGGTAGGAGGGTCTTGGGTGGGTGGAGGTGATGGGGAATCCATGGGGTAGGAGGGTCTACAACCCCGGGCCCAGGGAGAAGCATCCAGGCCCTGGGGCAGGCTGGAAAGAAGGCTCTCCCCAGCACAGCTGACCTGGACTTGGGCGGGTCTGCAAATCAAGCTGTAGAGCTCCCCGAGGCCTTGGGAATGACTGCATGTGTCCTAGCAAAGGTGGATCCAGGGCTGGCTGGAGTGGGCTGGCTGCCCTCAGAAGCTGCTCCCTCAGCTCCCATCTTCTCCCCTCTACGTCCTGGAGGTTTTGAAACCAGCACTTCTCTCCTTCCTCAGGCTCTGCGGGCCAAGGTATGGCTGCGCCTGTCCGCCGTTAGGAGGATCTGTGTTGTCTACCCTGAGCATCTCTCTTAACGGGGTGCGTCTGCACAGACAGGAGCTTTCTGCTTCTCTGGCAGCTGCTGCGGAGGAGAACGTAATCGATTTTGATCCCTGCTCCGAAAAGCTCCCACTGCTAAGAAAAGCTCTCAAAAGCAGAGCCTGGATCTGACTAGCCTCTGTACCCCAGTGCCTGGCATAGCTTCTGGCTCCAAACAGGTTTCAGGTAAGGTCTGAATAAGTGATTGAGGGAATGAATGAATAGTTGCTGGATCAGACAAGGTGTCACGGAATAGGATGCACTGAGCTGGGTCTTGAATGGATAGGATTTGAGCCAACAAATCCTGAGTCCTTCCATGGAGGAAGTGTGGCCCCCAGAGTGCACGGCACAAGCAAAGGCACAGAAGCAGGAAAGCCCATGGAGGGACCACAGACTCTACGGAGTGTGGAGCAGTGGGCTGGTGGGCAGGCAGAGCGATGGCATCAAGCAGGGAGAGCGAGAAGCCGCAGAACCCTGGGAACAACCGCGCCGAGTACGGTAGGCATTTCCATATCTCCAGCATCTTTCTTCCCCTGGCAGCACCCACCAGGGAAAGAAAACCCTGCAATCCCCAGCACTTGGCTCTCTCCCAGCCTGGAGAGAGGGCGGAGGGAGGCGAGCAGGGCCACGCGGGCACGCTCTCGAGCGCACTCTCTCCCTTGCCAGCACCCACTCCCCAGGCATCTGAGCAGTGACGGACCATCTGCCTGGAAGTCGTCTAGAAGAAGAAAGGACCGTGCACGTCAGCCAGAACAGACCCAGGCCCACCCTGGAGCACTCGCTATTCCTAGGGGTGGATGGGAGGCCCAGGCGGTCCAGGGTGACTTGGGTGGCAGGGCCAGAAGGAGCGGGCAGGTCTCCAGGTGCTCTGGTTCTGCATGGTGACACTGCACAGAGATGGTGATGATGATGAAGGGCATGGCGACCTTTCACTGAGAGCCCGTGTGTGCTGAGATGGCCATTCACGCACGTCGCTGCTCTTAAGTTTCGAGTGTCTTTTACATATGAGGGAGGCGAGGTGAGGTGCCCGGTGTCTCCCGCTGGAAGCTGAGGCGGGTTTGATCTGACAGGAGCCTGCCCTGCCTAAGGCATCAGTTCTCAGCCTTGGCCTGTGCATCGAAGAACTCATCTGGAAGCTTCAAAAAACAAATACTGATGCCTGGGCCCCACAACCCACGGTGGGTTGGGGGTGATCTAGGCACCAGGATTTTTAAAAAGCTCCCCAGGAAATTTTAATGTGTAGCAAAGTTGAAAACTTCTGGTCTCCTGCCCCAGCACTGTTGTTTCTGCTTTTTTGTTCTCATTACTGAAATCTCCAGAGCTCAACGAAATTTAGTGAAAAAAATAAAATAAAAATAAGGAACGACAGTTCGAAGAGCCAGGAATTTATGCAAATGAATGCAAATAAACACACACACTTCCATATATATGTTTATGCAAATATTCTTGTGGTCCTTGCAAATCACTCACCCGCCTGCAAGCAGCTGTCTGTGATTTCTTGGTGAGAACCCCGGGCAGGGTGCTCCGGTTAGTGACAGGTTGTAACACGACCTCCCAGAACAGATATCTCTATTAGCAAACTCATCCTAGAAGTCCTCCACTCACAGAGCCCAGCTTTGTGCACCAAAACCCCGTCCCCAACTCGCTCAGCCCTCCGGGCCCACTGAAGGCCACAGACCAGGAGGGCTCAGGAGCAGTTGCCTGGTGGGGACCTCAAGGCCACCAGCGCCGTGGGCAGAGAGAGCGGGGGCCTGATAGCTGCTGGAAGACAGCTCTGATCGCCGAGGGCCGGGCCGGTCTAGGTGGGCTGGTCCGTGGCTGGGCACTCCACTCCGCCCTGTCAGTGGGTGCCCCATGTGTGCTGTCTGCCCAACTGGTCCTACAGCTCATTCGCATAAACCCGGTGGGAGACATTGGACTTCAGAAGACAACTTGCCCGGTCAAGATGAGAGACTGGCACCGTTCCCCCACATCCCCTCAACAAACGCTGACCGTGCCTCCAGCTCTGGTTTGCCACCCCTTCTCCCAGGCCTTGTCAAACAGTTATGGCCTCTGTAACTTCAGTCTCCCTTGTTTTGCTGCCTCAAGGATGAGCCAGTTCTGCCCCCTGCTGGCCTCTGGCTCTGTTCCCTGAGAAGGACTAAGAGGCACTGAAACCTCAGTGCCTCCTTCCTGCAGGCTCAGCACTCGTCAGGGTGTCCTGCCTAAGCTGGGCACACTCCGCCAGTGGCTGCCTGGGGTAGAGGGAGTTCCCCAAGGGGGGTGTGGGATGTGAGCCTGAAGATCCACCAGAGAACCAGGCCCCGGCGCTTTGGGTTCCCAGCTCAGCCTGCTATGCACAGCTCTGGAAAGGTCACATCCAATTTCTTATTTCTCTCGCTGCTGAATCCAGGGGGTGGAGGCCATGGCCATTTGGGAGGCTCTGGGGAGGCAGAATGTGAGCTCTGTGAGGGCAGAGCATTCTGTTTGTGATGCATGGTAGGCACTCACTACATTTTTGTTGGCTGAGGGCACAAATGAGCCTTTCCCCTACAGCACCCCTGCCTGACGATCTTCCCAGTCGTCCTTGTGACTTGTGCATGACTTGGGATGGGCGAGGTGTGGCCTGTCCCCAGGAGGGTGCTCACCTCTGGGAGGGCAGCTGTAGACAGTGCCCCTCATGGACCCAGTGCTCAGCCCGGGTCAGGAAAAGCCTCCCGAGCTGAAAGGCCAATTCACCTGAGCACAGTTCTCACTTTGGGTGGTGCTGGTGGTAGGGAGGTGGCAGAGGGGTGTCAATCCTTCCAGGCCGTGATGGAAAACCCAGTGACTGGTGTACCAGTGGGGTGCCAGAAGTCCATTCGGGTGTGATTCTGTCTAACGCAGAGCTCTTACGACGACCTCCCCAGCAAGGACAAAAGCCTCTGAGCCTCTGGTGACAACCTACCCACCAAGCTCTTATGTGCCCTGGGAGGTCAGTCCAGCAAAGAGAAGTCTGCCAGGCCATGTTGGGAGACAGAGCTCAGCCTTCCTGCTCATCCACCCTCCACTTGCTGCCCTCAGGGGCCACTCTTAGTTCTTGGTGGTCCAACTATCCAAGAGAAAAAAGAGCTTTCACACGCGGAAAAATCTCTGCTAGAGTACCAGCTGGCTTCAGCTCAGCTCCCAGCCTCCGCGGAGTTGCTGCCTGGGCACCTGAGAGACCCCCTATGCCGCCGCCGCCCCCATCGGAGAGCACTGTCTCCCTGCTGCCTGCTTCACTCCTGCTGGCTGGAACTGAGTTTGTAAAGGGAGATTTTATTCTTTAATTATTTCGGGCTAACCCTTCACCTCCTCAGCTTTTCTGGGCTGTTAGGGAGAGTCCCTGTGGTTCCAGTCACTCAGTGACTGTGTGATAAGGGACAAAGGAGATAAAGCCATCTCCTTTGGAGGAAATGGGGAGAGATTAGCTCCGGAGCCTCCGTGGCTGGTTGGCTGTGGGCCTGGCCAGTGAGACTGGGTCTGTTCCATGGCAGGCTGTTGTCTTGAGGGTCCAGCCTTCACCCATACTGACCCTAGGGCAGGCCATCCATGGCTTCCCTCCTCTCTGTTGAAAACTGGCTGGAATGGTCAGAGGTGAAGGGAGGACAAACAGCACAAATTTCTGTGGACAACCTGATCCACCAAGCTGACAGCCAACTAAACCAGGACTGTTAGGAAGCATCCGTTCCCTTCTCTTGGCTCTCTCAGTACAAATGTGCTGTGGGATCATCTCACTCAGGTCCCAGGGACCCAGTGTGGGTCATCCAGGGTCTAGAGTTAAGAGGGTAGAACCGGTCCAGAGCCCAGGACCTAGAGCAAACTGAGAATTTACATCTAGAGCCCAGAGCTTAAAATCTAGAACTTCAAGCCCCAGCCAGAGCCCAGTTTAACACAGAGGCTAGATTATCAATGTAAACACCTGAAATTCAGACAACTGGACCCACTTCTGAGAACCCTCCCAGCACCAGTGTGCTAGAAAGTTCTCTTCGCTGTCTCCAGCCCTCTGATTGGCACCTGACAGTGTGTGGAGAATTAATTATGGTCAGAGCTTTTCAACATGCAATAAAAAGCCTTTTAAACCATTCCGATGGGAGGTGATTAACTCTACCAAGTGGCATTATGGGTCTCCTATCTGTTGCTTTCATAAACATAGTTGTAGGTGGAATGTTTTATTATGGGCATAAAAATGTCCCACATTACAATGTATAAGCACATATTGATGTTATATTTCTTTACTGTGCTGCACGCCCCAATCCCCAACCACTCCGAAAAGAAACTACAGGTCTTAATAATTTATGCTCCAAGTTTTAACCAGGATTATCAATGGCAGCTTTTGAGCTTTCTCTTTTGGCAACACTATAGATCATAGTAAAAATGCACCGACAAGCGATGTGTCCGTTTGATTTTTTCCACCTGAATCAGCAGCCCAAACTCCAGACACAGCAGTTTAGGGCAAGCAGCACACTGAAGAATTTAAGTCTAAGCATTTAATCTGTCCTTTCCATAAATTTCTGCTGCTTGTGCTTTATAATGATTCTACCAGAGGAAGTTTATTTATATCGCAGATTTTCAGCATCAGCACATTGAGAGCACAACGGCGATCGCTCAGTCAATAGCTTACAGCCATGTATAATATCACTCCGGAAATCAAAAGCCCATTTGAAGAAAAGAAGCCTCCGATTAAAGTCACTTGAAGACATCAATAACTTGGAACTCGCTAAAGAGAAGTTATAAATATCCAGCCCGCGCATATGCAAATAGGCGTTTGCAGACGCGCGACCGCCCAGCGAGCCCGGGAACCTCCCGTGGTCCCTCCCTCCCCGGAGGCACGTGCGGGGGGGCGGGCCCGGCTACGTCACTGGGGGCGGGTCCTCCCCTCTCCGGGAGGCGGCGCGCCCAAGTCCGCGCGCGGGCACCTGTACCCCAGTCAGCGCGACCGGCTAGGTCTGGGTGTCGTGCTGGGCTTCACGGCCGGCGAGCAGTAGGAACCCAACCTTAAAACCCAAAGCTAGCGCCTTTCTGGGTTGTTTACCACGTGTCAGTTACTGGGTCTAGAGGCACTTTACATCTGCCGCCCTCAGCCATCTTACTGATTCCTTAAGTCATATATACCCAATGGCCACCCCGCCCCCATCGGCTTCATCTCGTCGAGGGGAGGGGAGGAAGCACCCGCGCTTTGAAAAGCCCCCAGCGTGCATGCTTCCTGCTACCCCGCTGAGATGCACGGATTACATTATCGCTTTTTATTCTCCCAGCAACTCTATGGCTGAAGGTCCCCATTTCACAGATGAGAAAAATAGGGTTCAGAGAGAGTCCCTGGCCACTGAGTGGCAGAAGCAAGATTTTAATCAAACTCTGCTTAATTCGCAGCCCCGCATTTATAATTTTAAGTTGCTATAGTTTGTTGTTTCCTGCTTGCCCTAGCTGCTTTCTCAGGGCAGGGCAGGGCCTGCCCAGGGGCCTAGAGAGATTTAGGGGTCATTTGGGAAGGTGAGGCTCAGGGTTCAAGGAGCACCATGAACCGTCGTGCTGTAGACAAAGGGGGGGAATGTGGATGATGGAGGCTGGATAGAGCTGGCTGGGGAGGCAAGCTGGAGGGCTGGCTGGTGGGCCTGCTGGGCAAGATCCTTGCTAGGGGCCCTGGGGTGGGATGGGAGGGGCCAAGGCAAAGCCCAGGCCTTGGATCTGGAGTCAGCTGGGGGCCTGGGCTCTGGACTTGAGGTGGTGAGGGGACCTCAGACCTTCAGGAAGGGAAGGAAGGCAGAATGGACCCATTGGGAGGGGCCGGGGCCCCAGGTGGTGCTGGTGAACTCAATGGCCACAGACCAGGAGCTGCACTACCCCCAGGTAACCCTAGAAATGGCCAAGGCCTACATGGCCAAAGCCCCTGAGAGCACAACCACCCCTCAGGAGAAACTCTGCTCGTTGCCCAGAAGCATGACGTGGTCCTGCACAAGGCAAGGCTCCCTCAGAGAGTGAGTTACCTATGGGCAGTGGGCCGTAATAAGATAATAAGGTTAAACCTTGCCAAAGTAGACAAGAGAAAAAGTGACAAAGGGCAGAACATTTGAATTAAGTTATATACAATCATAGAAGGTGACTGAAAAAGGACAACTTTCTTCAGGATGACTTCTGCCTTAAAAGACACCCTGACTCTGGAGCCACCTCGATGCCTTTACTCAAGCTGTCCCGTCCCCCCAGATTGCCACCCTGTGTCCACAGCACTGCGGTAAGGTTTATGCTTCAGTACTGTGAGCATAATCGATCACTTTCAGCTACACTCGTTCATTCCTTCACTCATTCTATTCACTCGTACATTCAACAAATATTTATTGAGCACCTACCATGTTCCAGGCACTGGGGATACAGCAATGAAGGAAACAGACCCAAAGCCCTGCCCCCACGGAGCACAGATCCTAGAGGATCTTTGCTGACCTCTCTGTCCCTCCTTCTCAAGGGCTGGTGTGGTTCAGCGGACTCTTGAGGGCTGGGCAGCGCAGCCAGGCGGACAGGCATCCTCACTCATGCATTTGGCTGCAGTTGGTCCCGGAGCTCCCAGCAAATGGCTTTTCTGAGCCTCAAGCTGCGCTGACTCATCTTCTCTCTGCCCTTCTTCCTAGCCTGCTGGGGAGGTTGTTTCTTTGGAGATCCTTCCAGGCCAAAGGTCAGTGTGTGTGTGGGGTCTCTACTCCCAGATGGGGAAGACCACATCCTTCCAGATAAATGACCTAGTCCTGGGATGGGGATTATACACCCATGTTCCCCTCTCCCCCTGCTCCAGTGCCAGGAGGACTCCAAGCCCAGCCACAACTAGAGCCTGGCAGGGTGGAGGACTGGCCCTCTGATGAACGCGGTCGGAGGCCTTGCACACGTGTGCAGGTGCGTCCGTACAGGTGAAGCCTTCTCAGGAGGGTCTCCTAGATGTATAGAACATTCAGAGCTTGGGCTTCTCTCCTTCCTATTGACTGACCAGGGCAGAGGCTGGCTGGATGCCCCTGATCAACCACCAACTCTCATTCCAGCCCTAGTACTACCTGCCCCCGGGGGAGGAGCTGGATTCCCAGGGGGCTGGAGCCTCAAGGGTTGAGGGCTGGGGGACAGTAACCCGAGATCCTCTCCCCTTTTTGGCTGCAGGAACCAGCTCTTGTTGGGACGGAATGCTCCACTTTCCTGGAATCCTCTGCCCTCCTGGGAACTCTTGGGCAGGCACATACAAACTGTTTTCTATAGTTACTCGGGAGGGCCCTCTGGTTTCTGTTTGGCAGCCACAGGGGTTCTGGGGATGGTTGCTGGGAAACCCTGCTGAGACCACACCTGCCTTTCCCCAAGGAGGATGAGCTGCCTCAGCTCGGGTGGAGGCCCCGGCATGAATCTGAAGAGACGGGGCCAGTGCCGGCTGAGGCAGCAGGCGGCAGGAGCTGGGGCTGACCAGAGCCACACCCGGGGTGGCTGGAGGGGGCAGTAGCCTCCAGTGACGGGGGAGGGAGCTTAGTGAGAAGTGAGGACCACCGAAGGGTTTTGACTAGGGCAGGGCCTGCTCAGACGGGCACTTTAGAGATGCTCTAACTGTAGAGTGGAGAGTAGCAGTGAGGGGGCAGGCCTGGGGCCAGGGGGAGAGGAGGAGGCCGCATGGCCACCCAGGGATCCCTGACGGACGGGTGACAGAGCAGAGCGGGGGAGGTAAACAGACCACACTGAGGCTGACGGGGTGGGCAGGAGGGCCTGGGTGTGGAGGGTCGGGTGGGCTGAGGTTGAAAGGCCCTGGTGAAGAACGGCCGACAGGCCCGAAGTCCTCCTGGAGGTTTGGGGCTCCCCAGCCCTGAGCACAGCTTGGGCCCACGTCTGGGCACCTCCTTGGGCCTGGCTGCACGGCAGCCTGCCTCAGCTACCGTTGGGTCTCCGTGTCCCTGAACCTCTGAGACTCTGCATCCAGCTCCTCATTTCTCACATGGGGAGGCAGAGATTCAGTGCGGGGGTGGGGGGAGGGTGGGGGAGGCTGGACTAGGCTGGAAGCCAGGCCCCTTCTGTGTTGTTCCAGAAAACACACACTTGCTGGGCATCCTCATGGCCAGATCCAGAATTAGGTGCCAAGGATATACCAGTGCATATGGGGCAAAGGGCAAGGCTCTGGGGCCAGACAGTCTGGGTTTCCATCCCAGCTCTGTCCCTGAGCAGTTGGGTAAACATGGGGAAGTTACTTCATGTTTCTGAGCCCAGCTTTCCTCATCTGTAAATAAGTCATAATAGCACCCACTTCAGAGGTTGCTGTAAGAGTTAAACGCGTCAACAGGAGTAATATGCCCAGAAGAGCACCTTCTAAGGGTGACGGGAGGTAATACCATCTATAAGTTCCTAACAGGCTGCTCACGTTGCACACGGCACACCTCCAGGGGGCGCCATTCACCTAGCATCATCATAGATGTCTTTAGTTATTGTGACCGTTTTCTGGTAGGTGGCAGGCAAGGGTATTGAGAAAAGGGTATCTTTAAAAAATTCACATAAAGTTGCTAAATCTAAAGTCACTCACAGTTGAGTGGGGAAGACAGACATGAAAATAGACCATCAAGATGCTCGCTGGTGAGCCGGGCGAGCGAAGTCTGCGCGTGCCGGGGTTAACTGAGGAGAGGATCTGATGGTCCTGAGCTCCTCTGTTTCTGGCTGAGGCTGGTGCCTCAGAGTTCTGACTTGAAGGCTCGGGTGTTGTAGGAACCCCAGCCTCATGGGAGGCCTGAGGCTGAGGACAGCCTTGCTCCCACGCCCTCCGAACGTCCTGTCCAGACTTTACTGCCACAGGTGAGGCCATGAGGCTATGGCTGCAGCTCTGAGAGGCCCAACTCCCTATCCTCGGCCTCAGATTGTAAATGTTCCTCTCCGCCCGTGTTCAGTTCTGCTGTGGGAAAGGCAGGCGAACACAAAATAAATAACCAGAAGACCTCTGCACACCAGGCTCCCCTGGCTCCGCGGTGATTCCTGACTAGCTCATAATTCACCTCCTACATCCCACAGCAAGGCTGGCCCACAGTTCCTGAGGTGGGCCTCCCACCTGGCCCACCTCCCCTGCTGTCAGCCCAGGCAAAACCAAGTCCCTAGCCTCTATCTGTAGAGAGAACATGTGGCCTGGGCTGAGGACACCCCCCGCCTCCACGTCTGCTGCCACCCCTCTAATCAGCCATCAGTGGAGGTCAGACCCTGTCACCCCCAGACTTAGCAACTTGTGCTGATGGGACATCTTCCCTGGTGACCAGGAGTGAGGGGTGATTTCTGAAAGGGAGGGGCCTTCCTCACAGACCCTCGAAGCTGAGGCTGGGGTTCGGCTCCGGTGGCACAGGCTGTTGAGCCCTGGAAGACAGAGACCCTTATCCCCGTGCTGGCCTTTGTCAGGGAGTGTGGGACCCTCGGTGGGAGTGAGCAGGGGAGGGGAGGGAGGAGGGGTGAGGGGAGGAGAGGCCAAGTGTGAAGGCCAGAGGAAGGGAGATCTGTGGGCCCTGGTTCCAATGGTGATGCCACCTCTACAAACCTCCCCAGGCTCCTCCTGGGCCTTTTACCTCAGAGGCCTGATGATCCCTGAGGGCTTTTTTCTGGCAGCTGAGAGGCCAGGGAAAAAAAATGCATCTTCAGCCTCTTGGCTTCTGCACCTGCCAGAGCCTGGAAGCCTCCAGAAGCAGGACACCCAGGTGACCAAGCAGCTCAGGTGAGCTGATCCGGCCAGTGTGGAGCCCGTCCCCTCCTCAGTGCTCCAGGGGAGCCTGGGCTCTGGGGAAAAGGAGCTGCAGCCAGGCCTGCAGCGGTGTCCTTGAGACCCCACAGAGTCCCCCGCTCGCCCCCAGAGAGGGCCAGTGCATTTTTCCGGCTCTGCTGAGCTCCTTCAAAGATATCAGCACATGGTTAATCTTCCTTCTGTTCAGAAATGCAGGGTAATTTGCTCGAGTGGGGATTTCTGCATATTTATACTAATGTCTGTGTTTAAAGCTTATGAGACAGAGAATTGCTGAGAGATGTCCATTAGCAATATATACAGACTGCAATTATTTCTTTATGGTGTGTGGTTTGACTGCAGAATATTTTATTTCAATGGAAGTAGCAGGCTTTGCCTACTGTGTTTTATGTGCCCAAAGAAATCAGTAAGAACAAAAAAGAAAAGAAAAGAGGCAAGAATAAAAGGAGTGTGACCTTTCAGGATTCTGGGAGCCTTGAATATGCTATTCCAGGAACCGCCTTCGTCCTTGGAATCTAAATGCGCGCACCCAAGTGCGGGGAATTCAGTGCATTTAAGAACGTGCGTGAGCACCTTCCCCAGGATGGAGGCGGAAGCTCGCAATTCATTCACCCTGGATGAGCTGACGGGGGGGCGGGGGTGCCCTGTCAGAGACAAGCAGGAAGGGAACAAAGGGTGTCCTCAGAGGACCCCACTTCTGACCTCCAGCTCCTTTCCCCCATGTCCACCCCATGGACAGAAGCTAAGAAGGAAAGCAGGTTTTGATTTGAAACAAAATAAGCCTCAAGCTGGAGGTTCACAGACCAAGGCTTTCTGGAATCTGCTTGGAATCTGGTAGAAACCAACTCTTTCCTGGGGTGGGGAGGAGGGAGGAAGAAGGAGCAGGACTGTTTCAGAACCAATGAGCTGAAATTTCCAGCATGTAGACCAGGAGAGAAGAGCCTTGTTGGGGAGTTTCAGTTAGTGGGGGCCCAGCCTGGGAGAGTGTGGCCGGGAGGCCGGGGAACCCCTCCTCTGCAGCCCCACCTGGTGCTCACCTAGCTCCACCGCAGCGCCCACCCGGCCTCTCCTGTGACTTTTCCACGTGGGTGCCCAAGAGCTTAAGGCAGACAAACGCCCAGCAGGCCTCACAGACAGATCGGAACCCCATGCGCCCTGTAAGAACGCCTCAATTACCAGCCACTGGGAGGGAATCATTGAGCCTAAGGTGGTCCCCAAGATGCAGAAACGGATGCTGTCCTAAAGGGCTTTTTGAATAAGAAAGGCTGGACAAGCCGGGGTGGATGGATGCAGACGGATGACTTCTGGTTTTGCGCAGCAGCAAACCGGTGTTGACTTTTTCTTGCCTCCTCCTGGGGCCCCAGGGCCTCTCGGCCCTTCCCCTTCTGCCCCCACACCTCTCTGTCCTCCCAGCCGGCCCTCCGCACAGCCGGAGCATCTGGGCAGCCCCAGCGGGGTCGCTGCCCGCCTCCTTCCCGTGGCGCCCTCCATCTCCTGGCCTCCACAAAGCCAGCTTTCATCTGCCGCCTCGACTTACCCTCGGAGGGGAGGCACCATTCTTTCCTGGCCTCAAAATAGTTCCCTGAAGTCAGTGTTGACTTCTCACTGCCTTCTTGCATAGAAATCTTTTCCAAGAGGCGCCGGGGTCCAGGAGAGGGACAGATGGTCCCTTTCTTTTTATAACACAGCCAGTCTTTTGAAGTGAAGAGCTATAAACACAAGTTTTGCCTTCAGCAGATGTTCTGTGGGCACAACAAGTATCACTTTGTGCTCTTCAGCAACTGTGAGCGGTGCTAGCTGGGGAGGAGACTGAAATTGGGCAGAGCATCGGTATGTATCCAGGGGCCCAGGGGCCATGGCGTGACGGGCCCCGTTCGGTCTGAGCCAGAACTTGTCTTTCTGCTCAGCCACTTACAGGTCTGTACTTCCTGGGAATGGTGTCTGCTCACCTTCCCTGAGCCCAAGGACCACCCAGCCCAAGACCCACCTGTGCAGTGGCTGTTTCTGAAGGGGTGGCCCTCTACCTGTGCTCTGTGCAGCTCTCCACACGAATCCTAAGGCTGGGTCTAAAGGGTCTAAAAGCTGTGGGCCAGGGCGGCTGCTCTTCAAGAGATCCACGGTTCAGTTTGATCACTTTCTCCCTTGAGCTATTTACCATACGTTGTCCAGTCCCGGTGGCTCTATTGGGGTGATTCAGGCAAGAATGGTCGGTCAGACATATCTGTTGAGCTCCCAAGGAGGTGAAGGCTGTGCTAGATGTCGGTGGGAAGCCAATTCCCGGAGCTCTGCCCTGTTGGCTCCTCGTCCACTGGTGACCGACATATGAGGCGTCAGTGACTACTTCTAAATGGGTGTGCTGCTATTTGGTGGACTTCAAAATTTCGTTCATTTCAACAGGGCATAAGCTCAATTAACAGACCTCAATTGACTTCAAGGATGTATCATCTTTGCACGGAACTGGCTCTTTCGTAGGATGACGGGCTCCATTAACTTTATTGCGCTGGTAATACTTTGTATAACGTGTGGGAGATGTAGCGACAGGAAGGGATCTGCTTGACTCTCAAGCTCCAGCGGCTTCTGTGGTGGCCAGTAAATGCCCTGTCTTCGGCTTCCTGAAAGGGCCCGATGTGCCCCGTAATTAACTTTGGGAATTAGGTCCAGCCATCCAGTCACCCATCCATCCACACGACACTTTTGGGGATGAGGAAAGAACCCAAGAATCATCAATTTATATTGAGAAATACCAGACGCATGACTCTCGGGGACATAAGACAGCCAGTGTGGGACTTGCCCATCCTTAGCCCAAACATGCCTAGTGACAATATAGGCTGCAACCGGAGGCTTCAAACTGTGGTGCGGTGGAAAGGGGTGGGCATCAGAGGCACGCAGTTTTGATATGACTCCCTTCCCGTTCTACCACTTATACTTGGGCCTTGATTATAATACCCCAGGCCTTGATTTTCCACCTATGAATCTGCCTCACAGGACAGCTGCAAGGATTACATAAATGACAGAGTGAATAGATGATGAAAATGAAACATCCACTCCCCACTCTGTGCCCTTCTGGAAGGCTGCATCTACCAGCGTTGCCCCCAGCCCCCCTGGAATGGCTGAGACCACAGCAGCATGGCCAGCCTTACAGCCCGGGTTGGTGTCATTACTGCAAACACCCAGGGGGAGGCCACAAGTCTACTCATCCCCTGCCTTCCGGGACGAATGACATTAAGTTAGGAATTCTGGAGTCACTGCCCACACCAAAAAAACCTTGCCTCATAATAACTGTTTGGTTAGTCTAAGAAGGTAATGATGTCTCCATATAGAAGAAAGACTGAAAATATAGGAATTATTTTTGGATCAATGAGAATTTCTGAAAGCTGCCTGTTCAAATGGGCCAGATGGTCCAAGAGCCTTCAGAATCACCACATGGCGGTTCCTCAACTTAGAGACCTGTGAGGTCCTTGGCAACAGGTTCTGGGGTTTGAGCAAGTGTCAGGCATCCTGGGCATGTGAACTGGGCCACTGTGTTCGTCCTCGAAGGTGCTCTGGCCCCTAATGGACAAGCGTGGCTGACCGCTAAAGGCGTTCATGCTTCTAGGAAGGAGCTGGGCTCTTTAAATGGGTCTCAACTTACTGAAATAACCACAGTGTATCAGCAGTTTTGAAAGCCCCCAAGTTCAAAAACAAAAAGCAAAACCACCTAATATTTGTAGAGACCTGGAGGGTGGGACTCTGCTCAGGGGAGCACTAAGCAGGCATTTCCAGGACAAGCCCCCAGCCACGGGGGTGATGGGGTGAGGGCCCGGAGCCCGAGTTACAGAGTTTCCCCCTGTCATCCTTCCCTCTCCTTGCCGGACAACGTCTCCTCCCCGTCACTCCCAGGGCCAACATGGACCTTGCCCCTGTGGTGCCATTATGACGTGGCCCCCCTTTAATTGTGTGGGTGTCTTGTTCCTTCTCTTCCTCCCATTCAGGCCTGGTGGAGCTGCCGGTGAGCACAGCATTCCTGTGGCCCGTGCCGCTTTGATCACAGTGGTCTGGCAGTGTGTGTCCCCTGGGCAGGGCCTGGAGAGGCATGGTGATCAGGCCAAGTACAGCCAAGGCAGACACTGGGCCTGTCTCTATGTGGTGTTCAGTCTGCAGGGAGAGAGAAGCTTCTAGGAAGAAGAACTCCTGCAGAGGATCCTAGGGGATGGGGGAGGTTTCACAGGGAATTTGCTAGAGGAAGTTTCTTGCGATATCTCAGTGACACCTCTGAACCTCAGTTTCCCCACTTGTAACCTGAGGGGGGCCAGTCTCTAAATGAGCTTTAAGGTAATGGCCTACTCTGAAATTCACTATCGTGGTGGAGGAGGGAGGGGACGGGTGGAAGGGAGGGTATGGTGTTGTTGGGAGAGCACAGCTGGGAGGTGGGGCTGCGGTGGGCCGGGCTGAGATACATTTAACACCTAGGCACCAAAGGAAGTAAGTTTGAAAACTCGGTGGAAAGGTTAACTTGCTGCTATGGCCAAGACTGGGGGCAAAAGGGTGCAGGAATGAAGGGGGTTCAGAGGAATGACCAACAATCCCGAGCCTGATGAGAAAGAGGAGGCCCCAAAGGACCAGTGGAGTGGACAGTAGGACTTTTGTGAGATTTTTTTCTGTTCTCTTAATTTGAAAGTGGGAGTGTGTGTGTGCCTGTGTGTGTATGAGTGTGTGTTTTATACAAATAAGTCATGATCATTACAGAAATGTTAGACTATCTGCAGTGTGATGCTCAGGACCAAGGGGGTGACTGTCCCGTGTCGCCGGGTGTCCCTTTAAGAGGCCCTTTGACAAGCTGGAGCGTGACCAGGGAGGACACCAGCATGGTAAAGTACCGAAGGACCCATAGGATGGACTGTTGAGGGCACTGGAGATATTTGTAGAAAAGGAAATTCTGCCAGCATCACAAATCTGAAGGGCTGTCATGTAGGACAGGGGCCAGCTTTGCTCTGAGGGCCCCAGAGGGCAGGACCATGGAAGTTACAGGAAGACAGCTCTCGATCATTTAACAGGATAAACCATCTAGCTGTGGGTGGCCGCTGCTTAGTCCCCAGTGGTGGAGGGCGGATTCCTGCTTCCACTAGATGGCTCTGAGGTCCCTCCCGGCATGAAGGTTCTATGGAATTAAAACGTTAACCCCAAATGTGGACGATTCTAATAATGGAAAATAGAGACAGTGCTCACTTAACAGGGAATAGGTGAGCAGCTTGAAGTTAAACTGGTAAAAATGATGATAGTAAGTTTATGAAAAGGTTCAGATAACTATAAACCATTGAAAATATCCATAGTTACATTGTAACTATCTAGTAACTGTGCTGTGGTAAGGGGCTACCATTTCCATTTGCCAACAAGACTGACGCATAGCATTCTGTTACAGAATGAATTGTGTCCCCCAAGCCCAAATTGCTATGTTGAAAGCCTCATCCTCAATGTGACTGTATTTAGAGATAGGGCCTTTAAGGAGGTAATTAAGGTTAAATGAGGGCATAGGGATGGGACTCATCCATTACGACCTTATAAGAAGAGATTCCAGGAGCCCACGCACACAGGAAAGGCCACATGTGTACACAGTGACAAGACGGCCATCTACAAGCCAAGGAGAGAGGCCTCACCAGAAACTAACCTGCTGGCGCCCTGATCTTGGACTTTCAGCTTTCAGAACTGTGAGAAAATTAATTTCTGTTGTTTAAGCCACCCAGTCTGCAGGATTCTGTTACGGCAGCCTGAGCTGAGTAATATATAGCCCATGAAATTGGTCCTGCAGAAGGTGGTAAAAAACTAATATGTATTTGCCTGGGATGTGTGTAGACCTGGGTCTGAGACACTGAGCCAAAGCAACATTGAGAGGTCTCCTGGGAGAAGGGACGAAGAGGCATTGAGAGGCCAGTGGGCAAAACCAGATAGTTCACGGCGCTGTGCTTGGTCATCCAAAAGGCTGCAGGGAGACCTAGTAAGTGAAGAACGTTTTCTTTGTGCTGCACCGGAAACGCTTGGGCTTCCCTCTAAGATGTATATTTTTAAAGAGAGGTACACTAAGAAAACAGGCAATGACAACAATTTCAGTAGATGGCAACCTTTTGGCCATTGTTTTTGTCAAGCAATTTACACAATGCTGTGTGTTCCTTACCTACCGTGCTTGTATTATTTTTACCTTTTACAGTTTTAGAATAGTAAGTGTGCTCCTGGATGGAATGCACTTTCAACCGAATGGTCTGAGTCAGGTTTGTGCCACTGTGTCATGGTTTGGTGTACTGTTACCTCCCCATCACTGAGGAACGGGAGCAGATGCGTCACACCTGCCCAGCTCTCCTCCTCTTGAAACTCATCCCCAACCTCGAAAACTGAAAAGCCCTAGGGGTCAGCCCAACGGGACATGACTTTCCTAGCAAGAAGGCACATGCTGGCTCTTTGAATAGTGATCAGGCAACAGGAAACTCGCCATTGATGTCTGTTACGATAGGAGAGAGAAAGGTTTACCAAGACTTCCTGGACCCTGGGTGTGCACCGATTCCCCAGTTGGGGGTTAATGGCCCCCAAGCGCTTCCTTCCCAGATGAAAGCCCCTGAAGACCAAGGGGTCTTCACCTTGTAAGACCAGAATGGCCTTGGGGACTGAGGAAATGGACTCTCGCCCAAGATCCCAGGTCCTTATAGCGCCATCACTGATGGGGGTGTGGGGGGCTAAAGAGAAGAGCCAGGCAGCCCGAGGAAAGCCCAGGCTGTCTCGACTTTATGTGTCAAGGGTTCAGAAAATGGACTTCACAGGCATAAATCAGTATAAACCACAAGCTGAATCTGTCTCCGATCAGGACGAGCCCTGAGAACCATTTGAGTAGAAGCGTGTGAGTGTAACTCTGTGGTAGAGAAGTCACAAGTCTGAGTCCCTGGCACGTATCTCAAACATCCTTCCTAAGATCTGGCATTTGCAGTACTACCTGCCTTCTGCTTGTCTCCTCTGCATCATTCTAACTGCCTCTAGAGGCCCAGTCCACACTGGCCTCTCTTTTCCAGCCCCTTAGCTCTTTTTACTGCCCTCACCCCTAACGGCCCCCTCAAGTGGAGTTCGGGCTCCTCCAGGGAGACCTCCATCCCTCCCAGCGCTCGGCGTGGTGTCTGGAACACTGTGGGCATCACCACAGGGCCTCAGCTTCAGTAGGAGCTGAGACCTGTACGGGGCATGCAGCTGGCACACTGCCTCACATCTTTTTTTTTTTGCGGTACGCGGGCCTCTCACTGTTGTGGCCTCTCCCGTTGCGGAGCACAGGCTCCGGACGCACAGGCTCAGCGGCCATGGCTCACGGGCCCAGCCGCTCCGCAGCATGTGGGGTCTTCCTGGACCGGGGCACGAACCCGCGTCCCCTGCATCGGCAGGCGGACTCTCAACCACTGTGCCACCAGGGAAGCCCTGCCTCACATCTTTTGCCCGGGAGAAGCCAAGTGTGTACTCTGCACGCAGTAGGTGCCTAATACTACACATCACTTGCTCAATAAATGCCTGGTGGTGCAGCACGGAGGGCGGTAACATGGCTCAAGCCTGTCAGTGGCTTCTGACTGTCAGTGGTCTAGAACCTAGTGGTCATTCCTGCTGGTGTCTGCTTGGGCCACCACTCCTGAGAGAAGACAAGGCTTGGGACCAGGGCAGCTGGCTTCCTACTGTGGGTCAGCACCATTTCCTGAAACCTCTGGCAAGGAAGTGCTCCCTCCCTTTGCTCCCATTTGAAGAGCCCCCTCATTGCAGTCGGCATCTGGACTCCTCTGGCCCTGCCTGTCAGATAGTTGGGGCCGGAGTGGGATTTCTGAACCGGAAGTTGCTCAGCGGAGCTTTGGGGCTGAAAGCCCATGTGCCACTCCCAGCTCAGTGAGGAGAGGGCCCAGGGAGCCTCGCTCTGCCTGTGCCCTGCTGAGCAGTGGGGTCTGGAGAGGGACATACACAGGCTGGGGCTCACGGGCCACTTCCTGCTCCAGGCATGACACGATCTCTGGGTGGTCTAGCGGCTTTGCTGCATCTTTCCGCTTGCCTGGTTCATTCATTGTCAAATGATCTGTTAACAAAACTGTTAAGCCCTGGACAACGCTCCAATTAATGATTAACAAACCCCTCGAGGACAGAGCCCTGTAAAGGGAAGGAGGGCCTTCCAAGGCAGGCTGGGGGCAGGTACCATCCACGCGAGGAGGGAAGACCTCGTGTAGACGGACTTTCAAATTCCATAGGCTCTGAGACACCTATTTCCTGGGGGAGAGTGTGTGTTGGCTTGGGGGCAGGAAAGGGGAAAGTTAGGGTGATGGTGGGACTGGGGGTTTGGTTCCAGATCTGTGTTGAGTGTTATGTCAGCTAGATCTGGGAGATTATTTTGAACAATGCTGCTTTAAAAATAACAGAGATCCCGAGCCAAAGGGGCTTCAGACAGTATCCCCCCCCCCCCAAAACCCCAGGATCCAGGATTCTTTAGAATTTACAGTAATGGTAGTGATAACAACAGCTAACATTATTGTGAGCACGCTATGTGTCAGGCTCTGTGTTAAGACTTTACATACATTATTAAATCCTTACAGCACATCTAAGAAGATGGCGCTATTATTATCTCTATGTTACAGATAACTTAGAGGCTTAGCGATACCAGGTTTCTAGCCAAGTTCATTGGGTTAGTGGGTAGTGGAGTTTCAATTCTACCCAAGCATTCTGGTGCAGAACCCGGGCTCCTGGCCACTTTCCATGCTTCCAGCCATATGCTCCTAACCCCCTCTTAACCTGCAGCCTTGGTTGGTTGGTCTGCACGAGTGACATGATTCTATTTGTCCCATCTATTGATATGGCCATGGAGGAGGACCCCTGCAATATCCTTGGCACCCCAATATCAAACTGAATGTCAAAGGATGCTGAGAGCCCCTGTGGGTAGTTAAGAGGAGCCCTCCCAAGACAAATAGCTCCTGGAATTAGGGGGAAGTTCCCAGCAATGGGCTGGTTCCTTCTGGTTGTGACTGTGATGGTGGAGGATTGTAAAATGATGTGACGAGAGAAGGCAATTTTCTTTTGTACAAAGTGGACCTCCGGGAACTAGGTACTTCGAACATTGTGATGTTAGCACAACATCCTAAGACTCTGGAAGGCAAAGTGGTTTTGGGCTTTTTCACATTACCCTGGGCCCCTAAAGGGCCATGGACACTGAAAGATGGTTCTGGTACCAGGAATGAAAATAATCATAGCAAATACCTTTATAGCAATTACAAAGTACTAAGGGCTTTATGTCAAATAACTCGCTTAATCCTCACGACAGTAAGAAGCAGATTCTATTGTTATCCCCTCGACATAGATGAGGAAACTGAAGCAGAGTTTTAGATCCCATGTGCTCCAGGGGTAGGTATTTTGGTGGAGGTGCTTGGCTACAGGAGGAACTTTGAAATAGATGGACTTCTGTTCCCAGAAGTGTGGGACAAGTACGGGGGGGAGTGACCATGAAGCTGCAGAATGAAGTCTCCCACTGACTTTCCTATATGCCCGGACCCTCAAGTACTAACCTGCTTTCACCACACAAAGGGAGGAGGTGGCTGGAGAGAAGTCAGGGAACCTCGCTGGATAATTCCCAGCCCAGTGCTCTATGCCTTCATTCCCGAACTCTTCTTGAGCATCCTTTAGTGCCAGGCACTGGCTTGGATACTGGGGGTGGAATGGGATGGAGTCTGTGCCTGCCCGCGACCCAGGGGCTCGCAGTCTAGTTGGGAGAATGGGCCAGGCAAACTGTACTGCAGACGCTCGGCCAGAGCACAGCTGGACAGGAGAGAACCCAGGCCGTGGAGTGGCTACAGGGCAGCCTGCAAGCAGAAGGGTGAGAGCCGAAGTGGGGGAGGGCAGGCAGGAGCCGGATCCTGAAGCACCATGTCAAGGGCTGGGTTCTGTCCTGAGAGCAGTGGGGCTGTTGGAGTCATTCACCAGGGAGTGACAGGACCAAACCTGTGTTTTGGAAAGACCACTCTGGCTGCAGCATGGACTCTGGATGGGAGGGGTTGTACTGTGGGTCTGGTGATGCAGGCCTGGAGTGATGGCGGCCTGAAAGGAGGCGTGGGGTGGGGGTGGAAAGGAGAGGACCGTCCAGAGGAGGCAGAAGCAAAGGCGTTTCCAGACTCCCTGCATACGGGCACGAGGACAACCACAGGCTTTGACTCCGGACTCCTGCCTGGATTCATGGTGTCATTTCTGAGACAGAGACACAGGGAGAGCAGCTCTGTGGCAAGATGATTTCGGTTTGGACATTTTGTGTCTCTGGGCTAACCACGTGTGGGCAAACAGCGTTATCATGCATCCCCAGCTTCTTCTAGAATGTTTATTGAGGGAGCAGTGTGCCCTGGCACGTCAGAGGCTGGCGCAGGGAGAGGTGAGATCTGTGCTGGGTGCCGGGGCTGGGGGGAGCAGTCCTGCATCCCCCAGCCAGGAAGGTGACTCATCCCACTCCCTTTTAGGGACGGGGACATGGCATTCCCATTAAGCAGCTTGACCAGTGGCTGCCAGCCCTGTGAACAAACTTGGGCTTCTTCCATCTCCTCTGCACTGGGGAGAGGCCCCTGCTTTCTGCCCCTTCACCAGCTTCTCTCTCTGCTGAACTCCCCGGACCTGGGGCTTGTGTCGGCAGGAGTAACTGTTTTGATGTCAAGTGGGTATAGTGTCATGTACGGTCAAGCCCACGATCTCATTCAGTCCTCCTCGATGCCTGATGATGGTGGTACTGTCATCACATTTTCAAGATGATGAAAGGAAGGCTCAGAGAGGTCAGAAGACTTGCCCCAGTCACACAGCTGTTCACTCTGTCTCAAAGTATCTTTACCAGATCTTGTCTTTGCCACTTGTGGAGGCCAGGGCAGCTGCTGTCCAAGCAGAAGGTGGCATGAGGACAGACAGAGTTCCACAGGGTGGAGGTCCAGGGGCAAGGGTGGGATACGAGGAAATGCAAAACCCACTGGGAGGGGCTACACACACCCCACCGCATGACTCCCCAGCCCTGAGAATCCTCGTGGTCCCTCACCCTGGGCCTGTGAAATCTAAAGTCAGAAGAGACAAGCCTCTTCACTTCTGGTCAACTTGGACTTTGCTTTTCGGTCCAGAAGCAAGAGGGAGCAGGTGCATCCTGGCTTCTCTTTCCCTGACATGCAGGTGAAAATAGACTTTCTGCAGCTCACCACTAGGCCTAGTGTCTGGGGCTTTAGAGGGTCTCTGGCCACCCTCCTGGCCACCAAAAATCCTTTGTGGAAGAAGATAGGGGCTAGAAAGAATGACGTCAACAGCCTGCACCTCTGCTGTGACACACAGCTGGGCTCATGTGGTACCAGTGCAGTGACACTGGACTTCGACGGCTCACGAGGTCTGATGCTGGCCACCAACTCCGCCCATGGATTAGCCCAGGGGTTCCGACGCAACAAGACCAACGGCTCAGGTATTTTATAACAGGATTCAAGTGGAACTAAATCTTTGTTCCCCTCTTATCACTTTGTACACATAAAATCTATTTTAATCAGCTTTCAATATATAATCTAAAAAGAAATCCTACAGATTCCTCCCACCCCCAAACTGTTCTTGGAGAAAGAAAGGTTTATCTTGTAAGTTTCTTAAGAAAAATCCGTGTGTGCTCATTGCATTGAAATAACACTCATTACAGTGAGCTGCATGCAAGCCCGGCTTCTCTAGTCAAAGGTGAGAGACAATTGCTTGACCTATTGCAAATCAAAAAGCATTTCCACACCACCTTTATTTTTCAACTGGTTAAGTTTTAAATGAAAGCCCTGGCGCCCTTTCTTGG
Organism: Phocoena sinus; assembly: GCF_008692025.1. Classification (NCBI taxonomy): domain Eukaryota; kingdom Metazoa; phylum Chordata; class Mammalia; order Artiodactyla; family Phocoenidae; genus Phocoena; species Phocoena sinus. Next base: position 18,283,313 of record NC_045775.1, on the reverse strand, counting down.
TAAGGCAGACTAACAGAGCCCCAACTGAAATTTCAGCTCAGTCGATGGGAAGATAATTACAAGAAACAAAATGTGAAGTTTAAAATCAGGGCACTAATGAAGTCTAAAAATACCAGTGGCCCCATCCTTCTGGCTGGCTAGACCTTTTCTTCATGGAGGGGATCTCTTCATAATTACTCAGCCCCGCGAGAGGCCAGGTTGTCATGTCAAACAATAGTACGAAAAATCACGGGACTTTAATGAGCTAGATCTCAAGGAGTTCTATGGTGGATCTTATTATAATGCTGGGCAAGCTTTCAAACAGAGAACAGGAGAAAAGGAAAGTTCTTTTTCTTTTTTTTTTTCTTAAGTAGATTTCTGACTAGTGTTGATGCTGTCACGCGGGGCCTCCAGGTTCCCCCTCCGAGCCAGCTGCCTGTCATTTCGGAGTGTGAAATCAATTGGGCTTCGGAGATGTAAAATCCCTAGGGGCAAAATTAAAAGTGACCCAAATCCAAACCCTCGTGGTCTTGTCAGGAAGATGAGTCTCACATAGCAAGTTTCAAAGGTTTGGTTTCAAAATTCAGGTTTCTTATTTAAAAAAATATGCAGTTGTTTGACATTAGATCTGACAGACAAATTATAGCTTTAGCAATAAAGGCTTTTAAGATTAGAAATGAAAGGAGAAATTACCTAAAAAAAAAAAAAAAAAGACAAAACCCACCCAGGCTTGAGTTGGGAGGCATTTGTGTGTGCATGCTTCATTGTCTTTCTTCACCGCAAATATAAGGGGATAAATCAGCTGATGAGGGCCATAAGTAGAGAAGCAAGTTCAATGTAATTTCTGGAGAAACAACCAGCTCACCGGAAACCTATGAAAATCGGCATGATGGGTGGGTCACTGGGTCACCGGCTGGAACTGGGGGAATCTAGCTAGGTCACCGGAAGGCGGGGCTGTGAACACTTTCTAGGCCCATACCATCCCTGGCCCTCATCTGGTGCTGAATATACACCATAGGGGCTGGAAGAACACACCCCACCAGGGGCCCCCTCTTTACTCCCCTCCTGTGTGTGGGCTCAGGCCCGCGATAGAGGATGGTTCACGCCGTCTGATGATGTTACAGGTGTGGCTCTGTAAGGGCCTGCAGGCCCAGCGCCAACAGGGGAGCGGCAGGGACCTGCCTCTACCACCGATATCTTCTTGATCTTAGGGACTCAGATGCTTAACAGGGATCAGATGTGCCGATGCCTGGCAGCTTCCAGGAGGTGGATCCCAGCTCCGTGCTAAGCCCTAAACCAGGGAGCAGCCCCGGCTGGGCCAGTTACCTTTTTACACAGAACAACTCCTTTTCCTAGGTGCATGCCTGACATTGACAAGTAAGCAAGACCTTTGCTCAGTCCTAGGAGGCCCCCTGGGATGCGGCAGTGGGACGGGGTGGGGAGAGGGAAGCCCACCCAGTGCCTCAGGCTTTGGCACAGCTTTAGGAGCAGCCGGGACACCCAGTGCCCAGTGTCAGAGTTGGTGGCATGTAAACTGGGAGTGAGTTTTTGTTTAAAGGGGGAGGGAGCTTAACCAAAACAATTCAAACAAACAAACAAAAAATCAATTTAGTCAATTTTTTTTTTAAAAAAGATCTTAAAGCAAGAGTTTACCAAAATGTAGATGTAATTTCCTATAATTTTGTCATTTAAAACTAGTGTTGATTTCCCAAACAAAGGCAGTCAAGGGCACAATCAGATTGGGAATTAAACCCATCAGAGATCTAGACATGGCTTTGGTGGTGTTGGGACGCTTGACAAGGCCTGGAAGTTGCTGGAAGGGATAAAGATAGAGAGCAGGCTGGACAAGCATGGCTGGTTGGAGTCCTTGCTCTGCTAAGACTCTGCTTTGCAGGTGTCCCCACCCCCAACTCTGCCATCTCAAGTGGTTGTAAGTAGGGAGGCTGAGAAGTCATGCCCGAGATCCACACCTCCTAGACCATCTACTCCCCTTTCAAAGGAGGCCTGGATGCCCAGCAGGGCAGACTACCTGTTAAGTATCCTCTTGCCCGCACCCAGATCCAGGGCTCGCTGGCCCCCCTCTCCATTCAGCGGGAGGAGAGGCCCGGCTGACTGGACCTGGAGGGGATAGACAAGCCTGGGGCAGATAAGCCCCACCAGCCTCAGCCTCCCACTCCCTCAGCCTCAGCCTCCCACTCCCTTTCTCATCCCAGCTGGCCAGATCCCTTAGACAGTCGTCAGGAGTGAGGCTGGTTTGCTGGAGCCCTTTGCACTGACCCTCCGGCCGGCGCCCAACCTAAAACCACATCCTGGTGTCTTCCTTCCCCTGGCTCTGTTCTCAAGGATCTGCCTTGGAGCTCCCCTGAATGAAAACTGCCCTGGGCTCGGGGAAGGGGGGTTAAACGAAGGCCAAGGCCGGAGGTGCTCTTTCTTGGGGCCTCACAGAACCAACATTCAGCTGGCTCAGGATGGTCTGGGCGTGGCTCCTGGGCCTTACCTCATGCCCCTGAGCTGCTCTCACCCCACGGCATGGCAGTAGATGTTTTCCGGGGTGGGGGCGGGGAACACAGACAGCTCATGTTCTGACTGTCCTCGTGAGTGGAAATGGAGAAGGCCCCCAAAGAGACTGTTCTAAGGGAGCCTTAAGAGGGGCAGAGGATGCCTGCTCCTTTTGCACGTGGCCTGGCCTTGGGTCGGAGGGGAGAATGGCCCGGGGCTCGGGCTGAAGGCAGAAGGCCCTGGACTTGGCAGGCTCTCCCCTCCCCTCCGCTTCCTACGCATTCACGTTTCCCCGCCTTCCTTGTCCTGCCCTCCACCTTCCCCTCTGCCTCCTTGGGCTGAGGCCAGGCTGCCTTTGGCAGGGAGCCTGGATTGAAACCAGTGAGAGACTGCTGGGGAGCACGGAAGCCAGGAACCAGACTCCCGTCCGCGCCGTGGTAGTGACCGTACAGGGAAGCACAGATGAGGGCACGCAGGAGCGTGTGGGCAGCAGGACTTACCTTTGGGGTGCCCGGGATCGGTGAACTCATACTTCCCCACGCCGATGGTCCGTAGCATCTGCAGCCCGTGGGCCGAGTCTGACGTGGGGGGCCCATTGGTGGTAGGGGCACCGCTGGGGAGAGTGGCAGATGGCTGGGCCGGCGGCGGTGGAGGCAGCAGGGGCCCTGCCATGTGGCCATTGCCCACAGTGGTGGGTCCTGGGCGGGCCACCTGCCCGACGCCGGGCAGCGTGGAAACAGCCAGGGGCTGCGGGCTGGCGTACAGGGCCTGGGCGGGCATGTTGACCACCACGCTGCTCAGCGGCTGAGAGGGCGGCTGTGGGAGTGAGTAGTGGCCTGGCATCAGCGGGAGCTGGGGCCCCACGTGGGGAGGCAGTGAAGGGGTCACCCCAATGACCGGCGCCTGGACGTTCACAGCCGGGCTGAAGGTGGGAGGCTGGGCCACTCCGTAGGAGTGTGCGATCAGGGCAGACTGGCTCCCGGCGGCCACTGTGGTCACCCACGGCCCTGTGCCTGCAAGGGAGATGGAAGAAATGTCACCCACCGGTTACATCTTCACTCAACAAACACCGACTGCCCCCGGCCCTGGGCCGAGTGCCGGCGTCACAGAGGTGAACAAGAGGCCTGTGTCCGGGAGCTCATGGACTAAGAATCCGTGGTTACAGTGGCACGAAATAAGTGCTTTAGGAGTAGATCACCATGGCTTTGGGGTCTCAGAGTGGGGACCATAACCTGCCAGGGAGAGGCTGAGAAGCGGCAAAGTAGAGAGGAGAAAGTAGAGACCTTCCAAGAGACCTGGATTCACATCTTAGCTCTGCCACTTACTACCTAAGAGCCCTAGGCAGGTCGCTTATCATCTTTGAGACTCATTCTTTCTTTCTGTCAAATGGAACTAGCAACACCCACCTCATAGGTCTCCCGGGAAGAACTGAATGATGAAGATGTATTTGACAAAAACTCCCCAAATTAGCAGAATGTCTGGCATGCGTTACATGTTCCATAGATGTGGGTGTTTTTCCTTCCTTTCTGGAGAATCACTGTCTGAGAAAGGTGGGGAGAAATCTGGATTGTGAAGATAGTAGGTGTTTGCTGGGCAAAAGGAGAGGGCCAGAGCCTGGAGCCCTGCAAAGGTTCTGTGGCGCAGGAAGGGAGAGCCAGGGGTGGGGGCAGTGGGGGCGGCTGGCGGGAGCTGCTCTCACGGCCTTGCTGGGGGGCCAGGGTTTGTCCTAAGCAACTTCTGCATGGCTAGCCCTGGGGGAAACAAGAGAAGTCCATTTTGGCTGAACAAAGGGGTCAGTCACACCTCCTGAGACCCCAGTTTAAGATGCAAAGCCAGCTGTGCCCAGACCAGGCAGAGCAGGGCCCTCTGAGCTCAGCTGACGTGGAGGTGACCCAGGTGGGCTTGTGAGTGAAGCTGGAAGATGCTGTGACTGGGAAGGTCAATCTGGGTCACCTCTGATGAATAAGTCTGGGTCTAGGACTCTGTCTTCTGAAGGCCACCTTGGTTGTCATGATGCCTGGAGTGGTGGCATAGTCCGAGGAAGGAGAGTGGGAACCAAGGGGTACTCAGGGCCACCAGCTCCAGAGGCTAGAAGGTGGGGCTTGGAGCTCTCTCACAGAAGTACAATTTCGAGGCAGGGCAGGAGCCAGGATGGTGGGGTGACTCCCTAACCACCCATGGGTACTGTCTCTGAGGAGTTGTCCAAAGGGGGAGCCACTTGGCATGATGGTGGAGAGCCAGGCTTGGCTTGGCATATTAGTCCCGGGTCTGCCCTCACTAGCTGAGTGACCTTAGAGCAAAGCCTTCCCCGAGTAGTTTCCTCATCTGCAGTGGGACAATAATGCCAACTTCGTAGTGTTGCTGTGAGCAGTGAGATGACACACAGAACAAGGCACATAATAGATGTGCAACAAATAGTTTTGATTTCGATTATGAGAGAGGCTGGAGCAAACTAGAGGCCTACAAATGTCAGTGAAGCAGTGCCAGCAAAATTATAGAACTGGCTGCTAAGGGGGATTGTCCCCAAGCCTGAAGAACAGGAGGTGGCATCAGTGTGAGCTAGCCTGGTGTCTTAAGCACAAGGCATGCCATCTGAAGCCCAGTCCTCTGCAGGATTGGCCAGGGAGCCTGGAAAAATGCATTAGAACTTCAGAGTACAGCTGGCGAGCTCTCAGATAACTCTGAGGTGAACATATAGAGAGCTAGGGCCACAGAGGTGATTGCTTCGTGAGCCAGGGAATGGCCCAGAGGATAAAGGAGACATAAAGGGAGGTCTCTAGTGATATGCTCACCATTTTTTATCAATGATTTGGATGACAATATGGAAGACACATGACCAAGTCTGCAGGAGACATCATATTGGAAAGGTTGGGTAAAGGTCAGTAATAAAAGCAGGCATCTAAAAGATGCTGAGTCATACAGGAAGATATTGACAAGGTCTTGCCCTTGGGTCCCCACACCCAGCTGCTTAAGCCAGATTGTGAGGAGATGGACAGGGGTCAGAGTAGCCACCTTGACCGTCTTGGGGTCTTACTGTTGAGACAGCATGCGACGTGGCTACCAGCAGAGCAGAAGTGATGTGAGGCTGCAATGATCAAGGTAGAGGGGCTGAATGAAGGAGGTGCTACAGACCACTCGTGGGTTCTTTGTTTTGGGTTCTGGGCACTGAAGGATGCAGAAAGAGGAACAATTCCCAAGAAGGTAAAGGGACTGGAAGCCATGGGCTTGAGGGTATGGCTGAAGTCTTGGGGTGTTTGTCCTGCAGAAGACTTGGAGAGGGGATGAGCAGGGGTCTTCAGATATCTGTAGGGCTATGGTGTGGATGGCCAAGCCCACGTGTTCTATGTATCCCAATGGGAGGTCTGGGATCCAAGGGAGATAGCAGGCAAGGTTTTTGTTATGGTCAGAGCCGTGTAAGAAGGCCTCCGGTGCCGTAGAAGGTGGTAAACCCCCAGTCCCCGGGGCGGGGGAGCTTCTCAGTTCTCATGTAACTGTTGGCAAGGCAAGACCTCACTGGAATGGGTGATTTTGGAAATGTATGAATCAGAGCACTGAGGTTTAGGAATGACTAACTATTCAAAATAACTCGAAGCAGATTCAGAGTCACTCCTATAATGTCACTCTCACTCCCTTGTCCTTCCCAATATTTTCTTGAGAAAGGGGTAGAGACACAGCTACTGCCCAGGGAATTACACACAGTCACGCCCCAGTGCCCCACCCCCGTCCCCCTGCCCCCAGTGCAACCTGAGTTCTGGGCTGCTGCAGACCGTGGGTCAGGACCTGCTGAGGAGCTGGGGCACCCAGGAGGTCTCAGATACTTCTCGCCCTCCCCTCCAGCTCCCAGTGTAGGTGGCTCTGTCTGCCCTGGACTACACACCTGGATTGTCGCTCTCCCTCATCTGTTTGGAGGGCGGTTCATCGGTGTCCCAAGGCGTGGACTGATTGATGGGCGTCTGGCCCCACCGGATGCTGGTCGTGAGTCCCTGGGACTGATTGTCTGCTTTGGAGATGCCGGGGGCCTGGGGAGAAGCAGAGCAGGAGGGTGAGCACAGCCTGGCAACGGTCCTGCCCTGGCGCCCATCCCCCGCAGTACTCCTGCTGCCTGAGCCACGGGACCAGAGGCAGAGACCTGGCCCTACACCCAGTACCACGGGAGAATCGCAGGGCGTTTTGGTGCAGTAGCAGCAGCCGTGGCCTTGGCTAGACTCCCGCCTCCAGGGACGCCCAACCTAACCCAGTGCCTCCTCCACCACCCACTCTACCTGAGCCATCAAAACGGAACGAGCGCTCTGTGCTACGAGAAATGACATCACCCCAGTCCTTGGGTCATTAATAAGCTGCCACAATATGCGCGGGCATGTGCTGAGCACCAACTGTGTACTCAGCCCAGGCCCAGTACCACCATGTGCCCAGCCCTTTGACATGCGGGACGACGGCTCTCCAAAGCATTACCGTCGGGCCCCATCCTGCTTCCACACCAGCCTCCGAGGCCCCAGACTTCCCACTCCACAGAGGAGACGTGGGAGGGGGTGGACTGGGGCCCCTGGGAGGACAGCGCAGGTCCTGCTGCAGGGCTGGAAGGCAGGGACATATGTCTTGGTCATATGTCTTCACTGGGACCTTCGGCTCCGCCCTGCAGGAAGCAGGCAGGCTCTCTGCTCCAGGATCTCACTTGCTAGTTTAGATACTCAATGAGAAAACAAACCTCAGGGCGAAAACAAACATTAGGACAGCACTGGTCTCCCTGAGCTACCATCTTACCATGGAATATTATGTAGGCAATAAAAATCATGTTTACTGGGCTTCCCTGGTGGCACAGTGGTTAAGAATCTGCCTGCCAATGCAGGCGACATGGGTTCGAGCCCTGGTCTGGGAAGATCCCACATGCCTCAGAGCAACTAAGCCCGTGTGCCACAACTACTGAGCCTGTGCGCCTAGAGCCCATGAGCCACAACTACTGGAGCCTGTGCGCCTAGAGCCCATGAGCCACAACTACTGAGCCTGTGCGCCTAGAGCCCATGAGCCACAACTACTGGAGCCTGTGCGCCTAGAGCCCATGAGCCACAACTACTGAGCCTGTGCGCCTAGAGCCCATGAGCCACAACTACTGAGCCTGTGCGCCTAGAGCCCATGAGCCACAACTACTGAGCCTGTGCGCCTAGAGCCCATGTGCCACAACTACTGAGCCTGTGCTCCTAGAGCCCATGAGCCACAACTACTGAGCCTGTGCGCCTAGAGCCCATGAGCCACAACTACTGAGCCTGTGCGCCTAGAGCCCATGAGCCACAACTACTGAGCCTGTGCTCCTAGAGCCCATGAGCCACAACTACTGGAGCCTGTGCGCCTAGAGCCCGTGAGCCACAACTACTGAGCCTGTGCGCCTAGAGCCCATGAGCCACAACTACTGAGCCTGTGCGCCTAGAGCCCATGAGCCACAACTACTGGAGCCTGTGCGCCTGGAGCCCATGAGCCACAACTACTGAGCCTGTGCGCCTAGATCCCATGTGCCACAACTACTGAGCCTGTGTGCCTAGAGCCCATGAGCCACAACTACTGAGCCTGTGCGCCTAGAGCCCATGAGCCACAACTACTGAGCCTGTGTGCCTAGAGCCCGTGCTCTGCAACAAGGGAAGCCACTGCAATGAGAAGCCCGCGCAACGCAAAGAAGAGCAACCCCCACTCACCGCAACTAGAGAAAAACCTGCGCGCAGCAACAAAGACCCAATGCAGCCAAAAGTAAAATAAATAAATAAATAAAAAAAGTCTTTGGAGATTAAGACTTGTTTAAAGAAAAAAATCATGTTTACTAAGAATTCCTAATGAGGTGACAAAATGCTTACGCTATAATGTTAAATGAGAAAAGCGGGACATAAAATGACACGCATATAAACTTATCATGTAAAATGATATGTGCAGAAAGGAAAAATCCCAAAATATTAGCAGGAATGTCATTCTTGGGTGAAGGGATTAAGGGAAACTTTTATTCTTTTTGTCTATACTTCTCTGTATTTGCCAAATTTTCTGCTGTGGCCATTACCATTATTTATAACATTATAATATTTATAATCAAAAAAAAAATCCCCAAAACACATTGGAGGGCCTGGTACTGGGATAACTGGGATGTGAGTCTCAAGAGAGATGGTTCCAGGAGCAGTGACCACAGCTTGCAGGAGTGTAGCCAGAACCCAGCCAGGTTTGGGGACAGTCATAGAAGGGCAAAGGAGCCTCCAGGGTCATCTGCAGGCCTCTCTCAGGTGAGGCCACTGTGCTTTTGCCTCCTATTGGAAGCTAAGTCAGTGACCCAGCTTGTTGGGGGCAGCGCCCCTTTCTGGGCATCTCTGAGCAGCGGGACTCTCCTTACCAGGCAGGCTGAAGAGTACTGGCAGGTGGGAAGGGGTTTGGACTTACTGGGGCTTTGATGCCTTACGCAGATGACAAACAGTGCCTGCATCAGGGCCTGCTGGGAGAAGTGGGAGCGCATCCTATTAGCACCATAAGCTGTGCTGAGCTAATTGCATTAGGCTGTACTTTATCTCCGGCCTGCATTTCAGATGCTTCACTTCTGTGAACAGCGCAGGAAACAAAGGAAAAGAGTGAATCTCCTGAGGAAAGAACAATTCTGTGGACAAGCTTCCTTATCAGAGGCCTCTGCCCCACTTCTGTCTGTGGGACAGATGAGACAGGGTAGGCGGGGAGGTTGGGGATCTAGCCACACTCACCAATAGTCTTAGGGAACTTAGGAAAGAGAAGCGTGGCTTGTACAGCCTTCTCTAAACAGACAACTTTCCAGGGTGCCCTGCCTGCAGCCCCCTCTGTATTCCCAGGCTCTTGGGGAGCTGGTGGGTCAGAGGTGCAGAGGTTGCTTTTCCCACAATAAGAGGCATCCGGGGGGAAAGAAGCCAGTGTGATGTCCCATTTGGGGCCCTGTTTTGGGGTGAAGTTTGAATGGGGAGACCCCGGTCTCCTTACCCCTTCTGCCAGTAGGGGGTGCTGCAGCCCCCTCTCTGTGGCCTGGAATTCCCGGAGGCCTCCCAGGCCAGAGGCAGGTTTGGTTTTCCGGGTCCTCCTGCAGTTGCCCTTTGTCCTGGCTGAATCAGCACCCAGGCCTGGTAACCTGACAGGGTGGGGAAGGGCTCCGGGAACTTGGAGGCCCTGGGCCTGGTCCTTAGAGCAGCCGCTGCCGCCAGAAGGGGTGGTCGGGGTCTCCTGCTTGAGAGCAGGTAATCAGACTCTAAAACTTCAGGCGTTCGGGGTTTTGCCCTAAAATTGGGGGAGTTTCTGAACTTGAAAAACTGCACACTTTTCCTCAGGCCCTTGATTCTAAAACACTCCTGCCAGCTCGCTCTCTTGCGCCTTTGCTGGTCAGGGGGTTTGCTCTTCAGTAAACTGGGCCCCTGCTCTGTGGCCGGCCCTGCCCAAACTGGGCCCCCTGGGCTGGGGACGGGCAGTCACTGAGACTCAGCCCTGCCCTCGAGGGGCTGCTCCCAGCTATGAGTCACACTCCAGAAGGAAGCTGGGGGTGCAGGGGGTCCAGGGGGTACTGGGGCGGGCCCAGGGCTCCGGGGTGAGCCTACAACAGGCAACAGGCCTGCTGTCGGCCTGTGTCTTTCATGACTATGACAAGCGAGTTCTTATGTACAAGAAAGAGGTTCTGCTGTGAGAAGGAAAGCAGCCTTTTTTGTTGTTTTTTCTTTAGGAAAGATAAATAAGGACACTCATTCTATTTGGTACTAGCAACTCCTGAAGCTATGAGCAACTTGCGGTTCAGGACTTTTTATTCATTTTATTGAAAAAAAGAAATGAACATTCCTTCCTTCACTCCCTCCAGAAAAAACATGGACACGGGTTGTGCGCTTCGCCAAGGCGCCTGGATGCCCAGGTGGTGAGGAATGTTGCAGCTGCTGATGTGAGTCAGCTCGGCCTGACCAGAGCCCTGTCCTCCTGCAGACGGGTTCCAGGCCCAAGGTAAACTCGAGGTTCCCAGGTTCCGGAGGCTTCTAGGGGACCGTGTGTGGGTTTGCGCCTCCAGCTTCGAACTTGGCTCCTACTAAGACTTTCCGCCTTGGTCCAGCGTCCCCAGAGGTCCACAATTCCACCAAAGGCTCTCCAGGCCACCCCCCTTTCAGGGGGCTGCCAACTCAAGAATGTACAGACACCAACCAGGAGGACAGCCTGGGCCGGTGGGGAGGAGGGCGGGGCTGAGGGAGCCTCCCCTCGCCCCTCCCACTGCCATCACAGAGGATATCACCTAAGCCACGAAGACATCTGGCCTTTCCCCAGTGTTCCTGGCCTTGCTTCTGCTCCAGTGACATGATGGCACTCAGCACAGAGAGGCAGCCGAAGAGAGCCCTCTTCCTGCCCGGCGCCTCCGAGTGGCCCTATCTGCCCATCATTGGCCCAAGCAGGCTTCTCTCTGCTTCCCTTTAATGAGATGCTAATGGGATGCATCATTAACGCAGCAGCTTTTAAACCCCAAGCTCTTGTAAATTTTCAAAGGTCACATTTTTATGGTGGCTGACAGCATCCTGCTTCTTTCAACGACTGAGGAACACTAAGGACCCCGATCCTTTATGGATGAAGCTCTCTGCGAGGGGCGCCATGGGCTGAAGCGCCTGCGGGTCGCGGGGCTGGGAAGCTCCACCTGCGACAAGCCCCCCGAGGCCCCTGGGTTGTGCTCTGTCAGCGTGGGGAGAGCCAGTTACACGTCGCCTACAGAGCGGCACTGGGGACCCTGCTCCACTTAGGGGTTGACGTGCGGGGCCGCAGGTGGTGCTCGGTGCGAAGATGCCTGTGTACCCGTGGAGCTGTGACAGCCCGGAAGGGCTGATTTTGCTAATTTGTCCATCCAAAGGGAGCCCTTTTTTCTACTTTGCACAAGGGTGCCATATAGGCCAGCAGCATCCCAGGTGGTCAGGGAAATTTGAAAGATGATGGGATGGGACTCCCCGGGGCCTTGCCATGCCTCGCTTGTTCTCACCCCTCGCCCTGCACACATCAGGATCACAGCCTCGGAACACTGCCTTTCAGGGCTGGTACTGACCTGTACTGGTGGATGGGCTCCATGATGGCAGGGACCCGCGTGGCAGGACCTGACCCAGCTCCTGCCGGCCTGGTGTAGGTGCCCAGGGAAGGCAAGGTCTCTGAGTTACAGTGTTGGCCAACAGTAGGAGTGTTCATCACTGTTGGTTCACGAGTGCATGAATGCATGGCCTACACTTCAGGAGAGGGAATGATGGGAGTAAGAGAACAGAGATGTGGAATCGCGTAGTGCCCCTGGGAAGCCTGATACAGTGTGTTCCTCTCACTGGGGAGATGACGTTTCCAGACCGTGGAGGCCTCGTGTGCCGGGACCCCCAACATCATTGCCCTGAATGCTGCTGGAGGCTGCCTGGAGGCCTAATGCCCCAATCCGCTGACCCCTCGCCCAGTGCCTGAGCATAGTCGGAGATGTGGGATGACTGAGGTTGACTCCTGCCTCGATGGGGCTGGTGGAAAAACCAGAACTCAGCTTCTTCCACTGTTCACCCAAGGACGTCAGAAAAGAGTGACTCAATGGAGCCTGGAAGTTAGGGAGAGCTGACGTTGGACCACAAAAGCTGGGCAGGGTTCAACAAGGCAGATGATCCTGGCCAAGGTCGCCACCAAAGGACCCCACAGCAGCTGGTGCATTTGCAGCCTAGATACAGTGGACAGAGCCAGGCTCCAGGGTTCACTTCCGGGGCTCACGTGGGCCTCTCTCGGGGGAATGACAGTGCCAGCGTCCGAGTCCTCCTCCTGCCCATGAACCTGCCTCCACAGATTGGAACCTGCAAGTCTTGACACTCTTGTCACTCATGTGGTGTGACAGTGTTAGCGGGGACTGCCATCTGCTGAGCATTCCTGAGTACAGCTGCCCTATCCCTCACAGCAGTGAGCCCCTTCTCCCAAGGGAGCCCAGAGTCCCCCCCCCCACCAGCCCTCACCTCGCTTTAATCGATCAGACAATACTCCCATGCTCACTCTGGGCCAGAAGTACCACTGGACACCAAGGCACACCCCAGCCAGGTGGGGGGTTGGGAAATGGCCTGTGATGAAAAGAGAAGCAGCAGCGAGGACAGTAGTGGGAAGCCTGGAGCTGACTACACTCTGAGCTTCAGCTGCAGCCTCATTTTATGTCACCGCTTCCCGTGATCCCCACCTAATTTGGGAAAGACAAGCTTTGGTGAGATATCCCCACAACCCCCCTGGCTCTGGACTCTGAGAGCCCCTTCTGCCGAGGGACTGCTGGTGTGGCCTGAGCCCTGCAGTGGACCTTTGGCAATGTTTTTCCTGATGGCCTGGCACCTTTTTTTTTTTTTTTTTTTTTTTGCTGTATGTGGGCCTCTCACTGCTGTGGCCTCTCCCGCTGCGGAGCACAGGCTCCGGACGCGCAGGCTCAGCGGACATGGCTCACGGGCCCAGCCGCTCCGCGGCATGTGGGATCCTCCCAGACCGGGGCACAAACCCGTGTCCCCTGCATCGGCAGGCGGACTCTCAACCACTGCGCCACCAGGGAAGCCCTGCCTGGCACCTTGTGAACACCCCCATCTTGCCCCTATCTCGAGGCGGAAGCCAGAACACGTGCTCTGCCAGCTTCCCTTGCGGCTGGAGCACAGGCATGTGCTCACCTGCTCAGACACACAAGGGTGAGGTTTTGGTCTGGGGGTTGGGCAGTGTGGGGAAGCCAGCAGAGCTCCGAGTCCACGCTCCGCAGAGGCTGGTAGCAGAGGCACACGGATTTGGGAGCACAAGGATGATGCTGGTTCTGGTGTCCTGGGCCCAGCATCAGTGGTGAATGCTCTCATTTCCTTTTTCTTCTGACTCTGAAGTATTCTCAGGGCTCCTCTTGCAGGTTCCCACAGGGCTCCTAGCAGACATGAATGCCCAGGCATCTCTGACCACCAAACCCTGCGTTGCCCTGGGAATCAGCTCCTGGAGGCTGTCGGCTCCAGGACTGAGCATAACTGGGCAGCCTGCTCCCTGAAAAGAGTGGATGTTTCACCTCCTTTTCAGCATCCCTCTTCCTGCAAGGCACTTAGGGGCTTCATGGTGCTCAGGTCCAACTGTGGGGACTGACAGAGGCCAGCTTTTGGTAAACTTATTCAGACTGGGGTGTTGGGAACCTCCCAGGGGCCCTCACACTGCAAAGGTGAAAGGCCAGGAAAGCAATTCTTACTTAAAGGAACGGTGTTGTAATGGTGGAAATTCAGGCTGGGGGTAAGGGAGAGAGATTTTGGTGTCTGAGTTTTTTAGATTACAGCTCCGGGGTTTATACCCAGATGTCTGGCTTTCTAGGACTTACAGGTTATCCATGAGAGAGTGGCTTCCAAGATCACACCGGTAGAGCATTGACCCCCTCTATGGCAGAGGCCCTCTGACTTGTGTGAATGCACATAAGAAGATTCCGGGGGGCAGGGTATTAAGAATTCAGGCTTCAGGACCCCACCTTCAGAGCTTCTGATTCAGTAGGTCTGGGGGGACCCCAAAATGTGGCTCCTTGACAGGCCTACCAGGTGATGCAGTCTATGGACTTCACTCTGGTGGGGGTAAGGACAGTCTTGACATTCAAGTTCTCAGACCCCTGTGCCCCAGTGTGGGGAACCTAGGAGCTGAGGCTGCTGGGCAGGTCCCGATTGGGACAGACTTTTTTGTCCTGCTCATGTGGCTCATGGGAGCCAGACAGGTGACACCGTCTTCATGGAATCCTGTTCCCAGCGTAGGTTCTAGGGGTCAGTAAAACGTGTTGACAGACACCAAAGCTGTAAGTCTGTGACCTCTGGGAAGAGCAAATGACATTTATGGGTCTCTCAGTTCTCATTTCATGATTGCTACTGAACGACAAACAAGAAAATAATTGCAGTTAAATCCCCACTTGGGGCCGGAGGAGGCTCTCCTGAGCCCCTTCTGCCCTCATTAAACAGGCTGCCCTCTCTGGCCCCCTGAACCCAGGCCGCGCCTCCGGCACCCCCTTCGGAGCAGCGCCATAATGCGCTCTGGAGCCCAATGAAATTTCTAATAATACTAACCAATGATGTGTTAAATTGAGACACTTCTGGCTTGCATTCTGGAAACTGCACGATGGTTTAAAGGACCAGTGCTTACCTTTCTCTTTCAATTTGCTGCTAAATTACTGCTTTCGGAGCAACTTACAGAAAAGTAATTCTTTATTTAAATTTTAATTTCAAACTTGTCATTTTAAATATATATTCAGATTCCAATCATATTATGGAATATGATGATGTCTCTGGAGGGCAAGTGTTCCTGCCAGGAGCTGGGTAGGGGCAGAGGATGTGATAGGAGGAGGGGTAAGGGAGCAGAGAAAGCAGGTCTCCACCCCAGGGGGCAGTGTGGCGAGGGCCAACATGTGCTGGGGTGGGAGACAGCACTGCAGAGGCCAGTGGTCAGCCTCTAACCTGGCCCTGTGATTCCAGGCAAGTACTTTAAGTTGAAACCACCAAGCACTTCCTGTGCCTCTTTCTCTTACTGAATCACCACGAGGACCCAACAAACCCCAGCCGTAAATGGATTCAGGCACAGATGAGGCGGGGCTGCCCAGCTTGCCCCCATCCTAATGGCTCACGTTTATTGAGCGCCCTCTACAAGCCAGGCATGGGCAGGATGGGATTTCTTTCCCTGAGGAAATCTGTGTTCTCACCTTCGTTTTACAGGCGAGAGTAAGAAGGCCCAGAGAACTTCAATGACAGCTAGAGCCTGCCAGGCTTGGGGTGCTAACCGAGGCCTGTTCTATCCTAAGACCCTCAGAAATGCTCTGTGATGGCTGGAATGTCCCCAGGCACCCCTGTCGTGGTTGGCAACTCCATAAATGGGCGTAGTCCTATCAAGCCCGTGCCCACACTACCCTTTTGGGGTTACACTTAGGATCCCTGGTCACAGGAGTACCAGCCACGGCCTCTCCTTCTCCCACCGTGTCCAGCCCAAGTGGGCCTCCTGCTCTGACCCCGACAGCACGCTGGGGTTGGGGAGCCAGATCCACTGGTCCTTCCATCACCTCTCCCACTCCCTTAGACCCCCAGACTCTAACCCACCACTGACATGTTCCACCAACCCCTGCCAGTGAGGTCTTGGCCCTCCCTCTCCAATGGGGCCAGTTCTTCAGTCTCAGACCAGGACCACAGACTGACATCTCCACCCTTCTCCAAAGCCAGCGATGCACTCCCACCCTTCACGTCCCCTCTCCCTCCCTCTGATCAGCCGCCCCTCCCCCTTGGCTTTCCATCACAGGCACTGAAAAATCCTTGTTCAACCACTTTACCTGCCATTCCAGCATCCATCTACCTTCCCTGTCCCCCCTCCACCTTTTGAGGTCACCCCCTCCATGGGATTCAGAACGCCTGGTACCCACTCCTGTTACCCCTCAGCTTTCACTGTTTAACTCTTCCCACCCCTGCTCTTCAGTGAAACCACCCCCTTTAAATGGACAGTCATCTCCTATTGCCAAACCCAGTAGCATTTCCCCAGGCTCTCATCCCTGACACCAGCTTCCTCCTCCTTCCTGCTTGAAACTCTTCCCTTCAGTTTCTGTACCAATGCTTTTTCTGGTTGTTGTGTTTTTCACTGGCCTCTTCTCTTGCTGGTTCTCCAGCATGGATATGCTCCAGGGCTCACGCTAGTGTCGCTCTGGCTCTGGCCCCTTCTCTCAGGTCCATCTGGGCCCTATCTTCTTTAAAAATTATTTTTCTGATATGAAACATCTGAGTGGTAGCCATCATCTCTGGTAAAGCCTAGCTTCCTATAGTATTCTGGAAGTATGTTTGCTATTCCCTGTTCCAACATCAAAGTCTATACCTTGGAAACATTTTTGTGGAAAGATCAGCTCAGATGGCCTCCCTTGCAAATGTAAGGCAACTGCGGCTGGGGCTGGTTTTTGCACCGCACTCCCTCGCATGCCCTGTCCAGGCCCCCAGCCCCTTCCCCCAGACCCCCTCCCAGTGGATGGGCCTCACGGACAAAAGAAATGATAAATCTGGTGGAACCTTACAACTCAAAGCTTTCAACTTTCCTCTAACGACGTTGAACGGAAAACTTCTTAGTCCCATTTCCAAGTAACTTTTCATCCATTACAAAACCCCACAAAATTTTCAAAGGGGCTTTGAAATAAGATCTCCTAGAAAAAAAAAAGCCCATCACAGACGAAAGTCTTTGAAAAGAAAGAGGCCTTCCCTGTGCTTCAGCTCCCCTCTGATATCAGTTTCCCTTTCATTCTGCTGAAAGGTTCAGGGCAGGCCTGGCCCTCAGCAGACGCCTGTGATGTGAGGGAGCCAGTGGCCCAGACGGATGGGTGGGCACGGGGAGGAGAGTGAGGGGCACCTGTTCGCAGCGCTGGGCCAGGCCTTTCATCGCCCCCTTCAATTGGCCCTCACGGCCCCCCTGACAGCTGTGTTCCTTGGAACCTGTCCGGTCTACTCAGAGGCCCAGCCGCCCTGCTTGTTCCCGCTCAGCTCCACACCGGTGACAGCGCAGCTCCCTCCAGAGCACAGCGACCCATCTTCATTCTTGTCGCCAGAGTGGGCGGGAAGGTAGGTGAGGCAGGGGCGGCCCTGCTCTGATCTGTGATGGACGTTTCCCAGATGCTGGCCCTGCAGGCGATGACTCTGGGGCCACCCCTCGACCTCCCAGCCTCAGAGCCTGTGACCCGCTCGTCCTCTCCGGGGGTTGGCTCCAGACTCACAGACGCACATCACACAGCAGCCACGTCAGGAGCCTCTGTTATCTTCAGATCTGAAATCCTCAGTGAGTCTGGCGAGGAAAAGTCCTCTGCACAGGGCAGCTGAGCTGAGAGCGGGTGCGGGGATACGCGCAGGTCTGTTGCTGACCCGGCCTGGCCCTCAGATGCCTGTACTCTGAGCGCCCGACATTAATTTGGGACCAGGCCTTCCTGGAGTTGGCTCTGAACCACCCGAGGCAGGGGAAGCAGCGGGCTCTCAAGAACGGCTTGGCCAGGGGCTAGCCTGGCCCCTCCGCACCCCAAGGCCCTCCCGGCCCCTCCCCAGAGAGCATTCTAGGACAAACTGTGCTCTCCTTGTATGGAGGACCCACTGGAGCCAGAAAGGACCCCAAGAATGAGCAGTAGCCGACTGTCTGCGATTCCCCTGGGGTCCTTTCTTCAACAAACACCTGACACTCCTATTCAAATCCGCCGTCCACCTTTTGAGTCATGGGTCTGGATGGAGCTCTCCTTGTTTGTCGTTACAGACAGAGGCTCGCCGGTGAGAGGGAACAGTCCCGACTTCTGAGCGCTCTGCCTTGTGACTCTCTGGGCAGAAGTCGACTGAGAGCTCGACTCTCATGCCTGGTAAGGCGGTCCTGCACAGCCATCTTCGGCGACCTCGTTAGCAGCCTAATCAGAGGGAGGATTGTGGCAGGGCCACCCGGAGGCCAGGCAGGACGAAGAAGCAAACAACAGAGCACAAATGTGGCCACAAGGCGGCTCCTCAGACGGGGTGGCACAGCTGAAGGAGCTGTTTTACGGCCAGTCAGTGCCCGAGTGTGTGTCTCAGCACTGGAGCCTAGATTCTGAGGCAGCATAGGGCTGGGAGCCCGAGGGGGTGGACCAGCTCTGCAGTGGAATCTTCCAGAACGCTTGAAGAGGCACTCAGTTGACATCTTCCCGCCGTCTGGTGCTTTCTCTTTGCTGTCTCCTGCCCAGGCTCTCTGTGAGAGCAGTGTGCGGCCAGGCAGTGTCCTGAGGGAGGGGTGTGCCCTCTGGCCGTGGTCTGGCTCAGCTATGGTAGTTCAGGACTGAGGCCGTTCAAGTGATTTTTTTTTTTTTTAAAAGGGAAATGGCTTCATTCAGCTCTCCCCCATCTTTTCAGTCTTCAGAAAGCTTTGCTGGGGCAGACAGATTCTATCTAAGCTCATTGGAGGTCCAGGTGCGAAAGGGAAAGCGGTGAAATCCTTAAGAGGTGGTGGAAGGGCGGGAGAGAGAGGGAAGCAGCCCCTCTTGGCGTAGACAGACAGATAGGCTTCTCCAGGGGGGTGACACGGGAGGAGGAGTGGGCTTCCGGGTGACCAGAGCAGGGTGACGCTCTGGCCCTGCCCTGCAAGAGGATGCGGCAGGCACTGTACCAACCCCTGGGGCCACTGGGTTGGACCCACCATGGAGACGGCCTGAGAGGCTTTCTACCTGTGGCTGCTCACTGTGGATCCTGGGTCACAGAGAGGGTCCCAGACAAACCCCATGCACTGGCACCCCTTCCCCAGCAGACTACCTGGGCCAATGCTCCCTTCCTTCCACCTCCTTGCAGGGCTGCCTGGATACCACAACTCCATCCATTTGGTGCTGGGGCCCATTGACTCAGATGCATCATTCATTCACTCATTCATTCACCCACACTTACTGAGAAGCTATCGTGTGGTTGAGACAACGATAGCCTCTGGCTTAGGGGAGTGCACAGGCTATAGGAGAAATCATAATTATAACAGCTAATATCTGTCAAACCTTTAGATGTGCCAGTTTACAACACTCAAGTCCCAAGAGTTCTCTGAGTCCCAGAAGAGTGTGTCCACCTCCATTCTTCACTGTATTAGCTTGGGTCGCCGTAACGAAATACCATAGATTGGGTGACATAACAACAGAAATTCTCACAGTTCTGGAGGCTGGAAGTCCGAGATCAGGGTGCCAGCATGACAAGGTTCTGCTGAGGGCTCTGTTCCTGGCTTGTAGTCGGCCACCTTCTTGCTCTGTCCTCACACGGCAGAGAGAAATTTCTAGTCTCTTCCTGTTCTTATAAGGACAATAGTCTCATTATGGGGGCCCCCATCCTCATGATTTCATCTAAACCAGATAATCTCCCAAAGGCCCCATCTTTAAAGACCACCTCAGTGGGGGTTAGGAACTCAACCCTATGAATTTGGGGAGAACACAGTTCAGTCCCTTGTACCCACATAGCATGCATGCCATGGATGCTGAGAAAATGCTTGCCTAGTTGAGTTGAGCTCTATCTGCCTGTTGCTTCTCTGCCCCACTCTGTCCACCAGACTCCAGGGGTGCTTAATGGAGGGTCACCCACAGGCCTGACCAGCGTGCGCTTGGTCCTCCCGCCAGCCTGAGCTCTAATTTTCCGGTGGTTTGATTTTTCCTCTCACAACATAATCTCCCTGATCTCTAGTCCTTCCCGAATGCTGTTGAAAGCCTTGTTGTATTTATCTCCGGAGAATCTGCCATGCCCCTATGCAATTTTCCATTGTCATGGTTCATTTTAATTTCCTCTAAGGCTGTTGGCCACTCTCGTGTTCAGAAATAGCTTGTTCCACTTAATAAAAGTGCTTAACTACGCAGACATGAGAAGATTCCTTTGCTCGCCCCTAAACATCACAGTAAGTGGAGTGAGATGCATGCCCTGCCTCGTGCAGTGAGGCATGCCAGGTGGCTTCCCAGGAAGAAGGAGCTCGGAATCAAAGGTACAAGGGCAGAAGCAGGATCCGAAAACTTCTGGTGGAAACCCAGCCAGCCTGGGTGGCCACCCACGGAATCGTCCAGCTGACAGCACAGGGTTTCCTGAAGTGCCTCCCATCTCCATAATGATCAGAGCTCTGGCCCCGCAGGTGGGAGCTGGCACCCACCTCAAACTTGCCTTGTGACCTTGCACAAGTCAATTTATGTCTCCGAGCCCCTACCTCTTCATCTAGAAAACTGGCCTGGTAATCCTCCTTCCAAAGACGATTTCAGTGAGGAGTAGAAATCTCCCACTTCCAGGGCTTATCACAGAACCTGGGGCAAAGCAGGGGGCTCAACAATAGCAGCTATTATTGCTATTGGGGGAACCCAAGAATGCAAGAAGGATGCCGTGCTCAAGGCATCTGTCTTCCATATCCATTTTCTCTGGGTTGCTGGAGCCAGAGAAACCCCCCAGGCTATGAATTATCAAGAAAGGACAAAGGAGAGGAAAGCAGGCTGGATTGTGAGTCACAGGCCACATCTACCGAAGCCTAGCCATTTGGCCATAAGACCAAAGCCAGGGTATTACAAGGTCTGGTGGCAGCTGGTCTGACTTGCAGGTCAACGTCTCAGAGCTGGGCTGGGCTTGTAGACCCAGATAGCCAGGGGCAGGATCCCAGGGCATCTTTCTTTGGCTTAAATAACAGCAATGAGGAACCAAGAGTCTAGGGTGACTGGTGGATGAGAACAGGAAGGGAGAGGCACAGGCACTGACTTAAAATCCCCAATAGAACGGCAGCTGGACGTTCACGTGGGTGCACAAGTGTGCACACACACGCACTTGCCTACCTACACACACGCCTTCCACATTCCCCCACAGACACCCTCCCCACCCCCCAAGCCCCAGCCTGCTTGGGCAGCCGGGAGACTCCAGCCCCCCACAGGGCAGGTGATGCTGGCAGACACCCCCGGCCTGCCCCACGGAATCTTTTTTCTCCCGCCGGCTCTGAAGCACAGAGTCCCCCATGGCCACTTGGAGCTTCCCTCCCAGACACTTTTTCCTAAATCAGTTTCCAATCTGACTCATTTCAGTTTTAAAACAAGAAAACATCAACAAACACGAGGAAGGGAAACAGATGGTAACAATTACAGGAGGGAGAAAACAGCCCGTTCCCTCTACGAGGGGCAGGCAAACAGATTGGTCTCAGTGCATCATCCCCAGGCCACAGCTGGGTAAACCTGGGCGCAGGGCTCCAGGGCCCATCCCCACTGCAGGGCACAGGCCAGCACTGGAGGGGCCGCAAAGGCCTCCAGGCACCACAGAGCAGGCCCACTGGAACCTGGCAATGGCCAGTTCTCCAGGGAGGGAGGGATAGACGTTCCAGCACATTCCAGGCAGCCTCACTACCTCTGACGCCCTGTCTGAGGCCTGAGGTCTGTGTGGGATTGCTTTCTCCCCTGTACACTGGGCCCACTGGGACAGCAGAAGTCTGTCTTACCTTCCAGACTGCGAGCTCCTCAGGGAAGCCTGGGGTTTCTCATGGTTGGGGGTAGTTAGAGCTGGGTGGCCTCGTTCAAATGCAAGTCCTGCCACTTACAAGTGCGGTGAGCTGGGGGCAAGCTAATGGACCTCTCCATGCCCTCCTTTCCTCACCCCTAAAACTGAGGTAAGTCTAAACCTACAGCATAGGATTATGAATTAATAAGTGCAAAGGACTTAGACCCATGCCTAGCACACAAGGGCGCTGTGTGTGGGTGCTGTCTTGTTGGTATCACCCATGCGGACAGCCGGCTTCTTGTCTGGCACTCAGATAGCATCGGACAGGCCTGCAGGGCAGAGGGATGAGGGGGCGGGCCTGAAGCTGGGTCCTGAAAGGTGGGGGCTTTCCAGGCAGGGGAAGCCAACACTGCAGTTAGGGCCGAGAGGATCAGCCCACATTGGAGTGCGGTTTGCAAGGGTCTGGGAGCAGATGGCTAGGTCCAGGGTCCTGAGCTGGAGTTTGCCATCCTCCCTCTTCTGGGACCACCATTTGTCCACCCTTTATGGTTCGGGTAGGACGAGGACTCTGCCCTCCAGTAGATCAGACTGGCAGAGAGACAGGCAAGGAAATGGGTCCAACCTGGAGATCAAGTGCTGTGGCAGAGGGGGGCACCTACCCCAGCCGTGTGTGTCCAGGAAAGCTGCCTGGAGGAGGGGGTGAGTCCTGAGCCAGAGGAGGAGGGGCGTGTTGGGGGTGAAAGCAGGGGGTGATGTGCTGTTCTGGGCACAGGGAACACGATGCCTTTGGGGTCAGAACATGAGGTCGTCCAGAGTGGGGAGTTTGGATCCCTGTTCTTTCATTTCCGAAGTCCCCCAGGCAAGGATGGAATGTTTCTGAGCCTCAGTTTCTCCACCTGCACAAGGAGAATGATAGAGTCCCCTCCTTCCCAGGCCTGAGGAAGGGTCTGTGTAAGGATGTACAGCGGAAGTGCCCGGTTGACTCCTGGCACAGTGAGGTGCTCACCGCAAGGGGCCGCTGTTTTGGCCTTCTTTGCACACACAAGCTTGCACGCGGCATAAACACTTCTGAGCGCAGCAGTAATTGCACTCCTCACACGCGGCTGTGGACTGAATGTGTGTGTCCCCCCAGAGTTCAGATCCTAACCCCCACGTGATAGCATTAGGAGGTGGGCCTTTGGGAGGAGATTAGGTCATGAAGGTGGAGCCCTCATGAGAGGGACCGGTGCCCTTAGAAGACGATGAGAGAGCCTGCTTCTTCCCCGTGCTCTCCGCTGTGTGAGGACACATGGGGCAGTCGGACCCCTGAAGAGGGTCCTCGCCAGAACCTGATGGTGTTGGCATCCTGATCTCAGTCTTCCAGCCTCCAGAACTGCGAGAAATAAATGTCTGTTGTTTATAAGCCACCCAGGTTATGGTATTTCGTGACGGCAGCCTGAGCTAAGACACACGTGAACCGCCCACAGTTCACACACAAGGGTACAGAGAGACAGCAGCTGGCACGCACTGATGCCCCGTATCTCCCCCTTTGTCCTGACACGTGTTCCCACCTCCCCCAGCCTGCTGGACTCTGCTGAGCCTCTAGCCCTTGGGGATGTACGGTGGCCGCCCCTATGCCAGGGCCCTGGATACCAAGAGCTGCATTTAACCATCACAGAGTGACATCATTCTGGGCTCATTTTGAGTGTTAAGCAGAGGGAGGCTGCAGAAGTTTCAGGACGAAGGGGAGGAGGGTAGGACGGGTCACTCACAAATGTGCATCAGGCAGCTTGTCTGGGGAGCAGTCCCCAAGTGTACGGGGGCAACTTCCTGCTGCACACTGTTTGTGGCGGCGCCTTCTGTTTTAAGGTGTATGAATGCTCCCCTTGTTGTCCTGGGGGCTCAGCATTTTCACATTCTTTCCAGGCTGCCCATTTCCCAGCCTGGAGGAGTCGTTCCCGTCAGCACCGGGGCCCAGCACGCTCCTCTCCTCCCAGATGCTCCAGACATGCACGGCCTTTCCCAAGCTTCCCCAGGAGGGCAGCAGCCTGGGAGTCGGGGTGGCCTGGGGTCTGGGTAACCTGGCCTAGACCCTTCTCCGCTCTGGGTCTCCCTGGGGAAATGGGCAGTTGGAAAAGGGCAGCATCTGAGCCTGGAGGCCTCTTCCATTCTCCATTCTCTCCCCTGGGCCACCTCACTCAGGTGGGCTGAGGGGGCGCCTGGGGCTCTGGGTTGCAGAGCCAGTGCCTCAGCTGCTGCTGCTCTTGTTGGGAGAGGCCTAAGACCACCGACCCGGCTGCTTGGCAGGACCAGCTTCCTTCACAGGCAACCGCTCGCTCTTCCCCGCCAGGGGACTGGGACTTGGAGCGCTCTGGTCCCTCCTCCAAGGCTGTCCCCATAGTGGACAGGCTGAGCACCACATAAGACAGCATCCCAGTAGCCCCTCGAATGCGGGTGCCACGATCAGGGCAAGGTTTGCCCGTGGGGTGGTTCTCATGCATGGCATATATCGGCCTCTAGGTCCATCTCGGGGGGCTTGGCCTTCTCTCTTTAACTGCTGGTGTTTCTTGGGGTTCTTTAACGTTCTTCTCATTATCACCTGGTTGCCAAATCTTTGCCACCTTTAAGTTCTAGACCCCACATATTCAAATGCCTCCTGCACACCTCCACTGGGTGTTCCACCTGTACCTCCAACGCAGCACGTCCCCTTGGATTCCCATCTCTGCTTCCCCAGCCCAGACCTGCTGTCTCTGCTGTGGGCTCGGTCCCAGAGCTGGTTCCCCCACGCGCTGTGGTCAAGGCGGGAACAGGGACTCAGCTTTCACAGCCCTGTCCCTGTCCCTGCACTCTCCACCCGCCAGCAGCTTTGCCAAAGCTCGCCTCAATATTTCTGTAGCAGCCCTGTCCCCCTGACCCCCGCTTCCGCCTTCCACCTGGCCTTCCTGTCACTGTGGGGTCTGCCCTACCCTGATCCTTGTGTTGCGGGTATTTTTCTAAAATGTAAATATGACCACATCACCCCTCCCTCTAAAACCCCGGAGTCTTGAAGTCTAAGGGGTCATGTCCAAACTCCCCGATGTAGTTCCCAAAGCCCCCCTGGTGTCCTGGGTGCCATCTCTCACCACTCCTACCCTGGCACTTTGCTGCTTCCTGTCTTCATGCCTTGGCTCAAACCCTCCCCTCTGTGTGTCCAGTGGGCTCCCCTTCATCGAGGCTCACTCCATCTCACCCTCGAAGACTCCGCTTGGGCATCCTCTCCTTGGAGAAGCCTCCCCTGAACAGCCTCCTTCCCCAGCCAGGCCATATGCATCACCTGGGGTCTTCTAACACGCTCTCTACCCCTCCCCCTCACGGGGATGGAGTCCCCATGTGCTCCTGGATTGTAATTCCTATTTGCTCATCTGTTCCCCAATAGACCATGAATTCTTGGAAGTCAAGACTCTGCCTTATCGCCAGGATAGGGTCCAGCACATAGTAGGTCCTCAGTAAAGATGTGAGGTGTGAATGAAGGCTTAATAAGGAAGCTTCTCCATGATGTTTGAGAGGGTGGGGTGGGGATGGTCTGCATTTAATGCAGTTGCTGGCTTCACCAAGGCCCCAGAAATGCCTCCATCTGTCTCTTCCTGGTATGATTCCAGGGCAGAGTGAGTTTCGAGTCCTTCCTAATCAAGCTGTCAATAGGGAGTCCTGACACCAGGCATTGATTTTTCGCCAAAGGGGAGGCAGCTTCCCCTCTGCATTCTGTGTCCCGGCAGTCAGTTCATATTTGTAGATCGTAATCTCTTCCGTCAACGCAGACCATGGCCCACTCCTGGGCCCCAGGGACCAAGTTTTCTAAAATCAGTGTTAGGGCTCCTGTCCCTGGGATGCTTGGATTTCAAGAGGAGCCACAGCCAAGGCCTGCAGGAGTGGACCCATTTCCCAGATCCATTTCTCCCATGCCCCAGTCACGTCGAGGCCCCAGACCCCCCTTAGTGCACCCACTACCCTCAAATATCCCACTGGCCCAGGCCGGGGCCGGGCACTTACACTGCAGGAGGGCACTTACACTCAGCTCAGCCCTGGAGATGCCCCTAGGTGTGACATATTAGACTCAGAGCCTCACCTGTGGTGAGGACAATCACAGACCCATTATTTTAAAGCATGCCATTCACATTTTCCTTTCCCTTCTAGCCGGGCGTGAGCAGAGGGGCAGTCACTGAGTCTAGGGGGCCAAGGACCAGGGGTTCTGGTTGGAACTGGCCTCCTGCAATAGAGAGGCCAAGGAGCTGCAGCTGCTGCAGGTGTGTCTGAACAGCCTCAGGTCTGGTCCAGGGCCAGTGGGGTAGCAGGCAAGAGGTCGGAGCAGAGACCTGCGAGCACATGGGGTGTGGCCGAGCTACTGCATGTATGTGGCTGTGCAGTGCCCTTCTCTGCCCACTAAGCCATGTGCCTAGGGCAAAGGGTCGCGTCCGCCTGGAAGGGTGTCTGGGATGGTTGATTTTATGTGTCAGCTTGGTTGGGCCATGGTGCCCAGATATGTGGTCATACATTATTCTGGCTGTTCCTGTGAGGGTGTTTTTAGATGAGATTAACATTTATCATTTTTTCATAGCGTGTCAAGGAAGTAATTAACATGGTATAGTTCATGAGGTAGCAAGTAAATTCTTAACACAGTTGGCCCAGGGTTTCATTTGTTAAGTCTATGTCCTGACCTTATGGCTATGAAATTCCAAGTTTGTGCTTGAATAGATGACTAAAAGAATAAGAATGAAATGACCAACAGTCTGTACCATTTAAACTTTTATTCATAAAGCAGAAAACTAAACTAACACCCCCTCCAAAAAAAGAAATCATTTAAATCAGCAGACTTTGAGTAAGCAGATTGTCCCTCTCTAAAGTAGATGGGCCTCTTCCAATCAGCTGAAGGAACAAAAGACTGCCCTCCCTGAACAAAAGGGAATTCTGCCAGCAGACAGCCTTTGGACTTGAACTGCAACATCGACTTCTCCCTGGGTCTCCAGCCTGATGGCCCTCCCTGCAGATTTTGGACTTTCAGCCTCTATAATCTCATGAGCCAGTTCCTTAACATAAATATTCACTATATATATACACAGCCTATTGGTTTCTCTAGAGAACTCTGACTAGTAAAGCACCTTTATCGAAATTACACAAAGGCACCACAAGGACTAGTGGGCACTGTGCAAGGGAGATCTGCCATTTGTACAGGGCATTCACTGCAGCTCCAGTGAAGGCCTGGCCATGCCCTGGCCTGAAGTGTCCTCCTGGTGGGAGGGGCCCCTGTGATGTTCTTATAGGGAAGAATCACTGCTGCATCCCAGGCTGTGACTTTCCAAGGCAGGCAGCCCCGCAGGCCCCCCTAAGCTTTCAAAAAATGCAAACCTGGCCATGCCACCCCTGCTTCAAAATCCTCAGGGCCCTTCCACTGTCCTCAGGTCAGAGTTTGAGCCAGCCATACAGCTGACGAGTCCTTCCAGGACCAGGCCCCAGTCTGGTCTCCCACCTCATGCCTCACCACGCTCCTCACACACTCTTGCATCCTCTCTCGTGGTCCCCAGTCTTTCTCTTTCTTGTCTCTCTGGCTTTGCATTTACAGTCCTCCCTGGAGTTCTCTGCCACCACCTCTTTGCTCACCCAAGTGGAACTTAAACTTCAGCACAGGCGTTACCTCCTCCAGGAAGCCTTCCCTGACCACTCTGTGTGCCAGACTGTCTCTTCCTCCAATGAGCTGTGATGGGGCTCAGGACAGTTGACCTTGGGATTCATCAGAGTATTGCCTGCTTCCTCCTCCAGGCTGTGAGTTCCTTGAGGGCCTGGGCTGGGACATAGCTGGCATAATAAATGTTTGTTGAATGAATGAATGAGGGTACAAATGAAATAGTTACTTCATAGGGCTGCTCTTGGATTTTTCCCAGTTAGCACGTTTCAGTGGATCACTCAGACTTACTTTTTGCACCATTTTCATGGACGGGATGATGTTATTTGCTGAGACTCCAAATCTTGTGGGTCTTAATGTAACTAGTGAGAAATGCTGATAATCTAAATAGGAAAATGATAACAAAATTTCATTGAGCACTAACTTTATTAAGTACAGAACCAAATTCTTTACTTCAAAATCTAATCTACTCCTCATAACCAGGTTCACAGGTGAGCCTCAGAGAGGTTACTTAACTTGCTCAAAGTTACACAGCTAACAAAGTAGAGTTGAGACGTGAAGCTGGGTCTGATTAGAAAACCTGTGTGCTTAACTGTTGAGCTATAAAGCCCAGCAGTATTTTCATTCTTGGTAATAGTGCCTGGGTGGGCAGTAGAATCTGGACCAACTGGGGCCCCCACCCCATATGGACCCCATAAACGAACACCCAGACCATAACTGACCATTGGGTGTGGGTGCCAGTGATACCCAGTCTCTCAGGCAGGACTCTTAGTTCCTCTCAGTTTCCAGTCCAGGGTCTGAGCCCTGTGGCCTCTCCCTGCCCCTCCCACCAGCCCCAGGGCCCTGTCACCCGGGCAAAAACAGAGGCTGTGCAGGTAGAAAAGAGTCAGGACCTCTCTGTGGCCGAGGGCCACCTGGGGAGATGTAATTAGAGAGAGGACAGCTGCCTGAGGGTGCTAGAGGGTTTTCTGTTTTCCTACCAAAGCAGTTCTGAGGAGGTGGGAGGGACTCTTCCATGGACCTGGGTCTCAATCACAGTAAAAGAGTGTCAACAGCATGTGGATAATGTTAGCTTTTATTTCCCAGAGTTTAGCAGGACCATACCCACCCCTGGGAGGCCAGGCCGGCTGGGAGTGGGGGACGTGGAGCTGGGCTTGGGTATCAGGCCAAATCTGCTTGAGTCCTTTGCTCTTCCAAGGGGCATTCTGGGTGGGAGGAGCCGGGAGGTGCCAGGTGAGACAGGCAGGTGAGGCCATTTCCCTCCCCCTCGTGTTGCTTTCTCCTCATTTCCATTCATGGCCTCTGATAGTCTCAGGAGAGAGGTGTGGCCAGAGAGCTTTTTGGGGCCACTGGCCACATGCTGAACACTTTGGGGATTCAATGACCCTTTTCTCATAGTGGACACAACTGATATGGTCAGGTTATGAATTCAGGAAAGATTGTAATATTTCAGTCCCTGCTTTATTAATGCCATGTGTATTAGTCAATCAACGTTGTCCAGAGAAACAGAGCCAATAGGAGATTGATTAATTAATAGGGAATTGGCTCATGGGGTTTTGGAGGCCTAGAAGTCCCGGGATCTGCAGTTGGCAAGCTGGAGACCCAGGGGAACCAATGCTATAAGTTCTGGTCCAAAAGCTGGCAGGCTCGAGGCCTAAGAAGAGCTGATGTTTCAGTTTGAGTCTGGAGGCGGGAAGAAAACCTATGTCCCAGCTCAAGTGGTCAGTCAGGAGGAGTTCCCTCTTATTTGTGGGAAGGTCAGCCTTTCTGTTCTATTCAGACATTCAACTGATTAGATGAGGCCCACTCACATTAGGAAGGGTCATCTGCTTTACTCACCCCACTGATTCAAATGTTAATCTTACCCAGAAATAGCCTCACAGACACAGCTAGAATAACATTTGGCTAAATATCTTGCCCCCCAATCCCTCCCTGGCCAAGTCAAGCTGACACATAAAATTTACCCTCTACTACAACTTCCACAGTGATATCACTTCTTGTTGCAATTTTTATATGAATCTGTTCTCTGGGTTGGGAAAGTCCAGGCAGCAAAAAAAGCCAAAACAATAAGAATGCGGAGCAGGGCTTGAGAATTCCTTCCATGATTACGGAACTTTTCCTCCGGCTCTCCCTTCCCAATAAATACTGCCCATTCCCAGGAGAGGCAGGGTCTGTCTGCCTCTTCTCCATCCCCCTGCAAATAAAAGGAATAATGCCACTTCCCAGCCACATCTACTCCCACATCTCAGCATATGCCCCACCTTGCTTGCTTCCAAACTGTTCAAACTATAATGGGCAGTGTATTTTGTGCTTCCAACACCCTTGGTACATCTCCCTGCCCAGCCTTCCCAAGCCGCTGCTTTATGCATTACCCACGACATCAAAAATGTTCCACTGGTGGTTTCAAGATTCCTAAAAAATAGATTCAAAACATCTTTAATACTCTCTGAAGAAGCAATACGTCACAGAAAAAGCTGTAACCTTTAGTACTGCAGATATTCTCCAGACTGAAGGCTGATGAGGAAGGTAACTGCTGCCTATTCTTCTTCTGCATGGCTGCTGCTAGAGGCGCATTGTAGCCCGTTCCCCCACCATTTGAGCTCCCAAGAAAGGAAGCTGCTGAATATCCAAGTGTTTGCCTAATGCCCTTTTATGTAACCTGAAAAAGAGTCACAGGACTTGAAGGTGATATTTTCCGAGAAACAGCCTTCCCCTATTAAGACAACATGCCTGAAAACAAGACTACTGACCCAACGCAAAAACAAGTCCTGCATGGAATGCATTTTCCCTCCTTTTTTTTCCCATTACAGAGCCACGAGCCTGGAGCTGCGGCCGAGCCTTGCCAAGGCCAACTGGACCGGGGGAAAGCTAAATGAATTGATACATATGCGAGCTTCACGATGACCAAATTCCAGCAAGGAACTCCCTTACCCCGAGAGCACGAGGGGCAGGCGTGGGGTGGACGTGAGGCCCACGGAGGCCTCCCTGCCGGGTAACTCCCGAGAGGGCCTGTGGCAGGTGCCACCGCCGTGCCTGAGAGGGATGCAGCCGGGAAACCAGATACTTGGATTTGCCAGCTTGTTTACTTTCGTTTCTTTCTGAAGGTTAATGTTATGGGCAATCAAAGCGAGCGGAGGGGAGGAGACGGGAGGCAGAAACACGGAAACCCTTCAGACCGGTGAAAGGTTTCGTTTACCTTTGGTAAATAAAAGTGTGCTCCTATTTTCACAAGGATATTTCTGTTTCACCAGCTTAGGATTCAAACTGGGCTGGGCAAACATACTGTGGTATGGTCACAGCCCTAACCCAGAGAGGAAGCTCTGAAATGCGAAGCAGAAACCAAAGGTAGGGATCCCCCTGCGGTGCTCTCTTAGCTTTGGGAGTCGCAACAGCTTCCGGCCACGGAAGCTCTGGTGTGGCCTCTGGCCATCTGCCTTGGTCTGAGTGGGGCTCCACCGTGAGGGACAGTGAAGACAGGGCCAGAGCCGCCCATACTTGGTGCCAACCCCAGACCCAGCTCTCACGCGCGCTGTGTCCTGGACAGGTCGCCAGGCTTCTCCAAACCTGTTTCCTGATCTGTAAAAAGGGGATGGTATCAACCTTTCAATTCATGGGGTGGGTGAGAATGATAGATGGCCAAACCCACAGCCCGGGGCCTGGCATGGATTCAGCCCCTCCAAAATGATAGCTTTTATTATTCTCATTATTCCAGAAAATGTCTTTGTGAATTGTTTGCTTGGTGATTGAAACTACGTCTCTTTTTAATAAAATCTTGATTTAAAAAAGGCCCGGAGGCACCTCTATTTTCTTTATTTAGCGGAACAGGGAGTGTGGGGAGGACAAAGTTCAGATACTTGGCAAATCTCTCACTCTGGCGTTCATTGCCACGTCTTGTTTCTCCTATCATCTTTCCTTCTTTCTCCCAATTTAAGAAAGACTAGTTTAGGTAAGATGAGAGTGGCGAGGCTCCACCAAACCCTATAGCCTTCCTGACACAGAATTAAAGAAGATGATGAAGCCAGGCTGGGTGTGAGTTTTCTGCAGGGCTCAGTAGAGGAAGACAAGCTGGGTCAGAAAAGAAAGGCTCCACAGGGCTGCCTGGGGAGGAGGGTCAGTTGGGGAGCCTGGTGGGACTGTAGGGTGGGAGGTGTAACCCCCGGATGTGCTACCAGTGGGGAGGTGTGGACAGGAGCACAGAGGTCCACTCTCCCTACTGGGACCCACAAGCCCATCGAGGTCATTCTCATGAGCCCTGAGGGGACTGACCTTGGGATCCCTCATGAGGAAGAATCAAGGTCACCAGTCCTGGCAGACCAGAGGCCACAGTGAAGCGGTTCCCAAATAGAGCAGAGGAGGGTCCTGCGGTACCCGGAGCAAGGGCGGGAATGTTTGCTGACAGGGGACAGAAATGACCTTGTGCTGAACGAGGGGGATGGTGATGTCACTCTGCTGAAGGCCAGTGCAGCTGAACCAGACTGACTTGGCCACTTCATTTAAACACAAAACCCTCAGTGCCAGCTGCGTCCATGCAGTGACCCCAAAAGCATGTAATCATCCGTCTGTAAATGAGAGCGTGCCGGTGCCCGTGGGTGTGAAGCCACCAAGACAGGAATAATGGGTTTTCTCCCAGGAGGAGCCAGAGCCGGGGTGGAGGCCACGCAAGGTGCAGCCTCAGCAACATTCCTTCCCGCCACGCCTGCTGCAGTTGTACAGATGAACTCAGGCTGCCCGGGCACTCAGCCCACACCCGCCTGCCGATAGATGAAGCTTGGTCCCACAGAGCCTGGGACCTCCTCCCTGGAACGACGCCCCTTCCAGCAAGGTAGCCCTCAGAGCAGAACGCAGTAGACAGAGGCCCCTGGGCACGTGGGCTCCCGGCCTTGGGGCACGAGTGTGACCTTCCCTGAAAGCTCCCAGTGGCTCTGAAATCAAAGGCAGGGGTGGGGAAAGGGGTAGGTATCAGGATGCTGAAAACATACCAGCTGCAAGCATGAAGCATCACGAAAAATACTTGGACTTTTCTGCTAATTTTATTAAGGCATAAAGGGATTTCAAACCATGCTCAACTTTTGTGCAAAGCCCAAGGATGTGGGAAGAGCCAGGACTGACGCTCTGGTGGCCACCTGGACCCGCAGTGGTTTCCAAAGCACCGGAGAACCCTCTCAGCAGTTGTAACTCTGCTCTGGGTTGTGGTGAAGGGACCATGCCCTGGGGGTCAGAAGACCCAGGCAGCTTCCCCCAGGGACCTCGACTGATTATGTTTTCGGAGGCTTGGTCTTTCCAACTATAAAATGGGATGATAATACCAGCCTCATTCAGTCATTCATTCGCCAAATATTTATTCAACTCCTGCCACAGGCCAGCATTGTTCTAGGTACCTGGGAGACGTAAATGGAAAACAAACAAAACTTGACAAGGACCCCATTCCCACCCTCATGGGTCTAGAGACAAAAATAAAGCAAGACGATTAAATACACAATAGTTCACCAGGGAGTGGTGAGTGTTCTTAAGAAAGATGAAGCAGGGTAGAGCTTCAGAGTAAAGAATGCTGTGTTGCGTGAGCTCAGTTCTGCTCCATCCAGGTCCACACCCACTTCTCTGCCTTGCTGTGTGTTGGGGAGGAGGGCCTCTGAGGAGTGCATCCCTGGGCTGCCTTGCCCTCTGGCTCCCAGGTGGGTTTGGCCGCTGGAAGTATCCGCAGGAGATGGGAGGGCAGGGGAGGTCAGGGTATTTACTCTGGCTCGCTCCTCTGGGCTGAGGTTGGTGGTGGCTGCATTCTTCTACTAAAGGCTGCGGCTCTGGGCATGGCCCCCTCCTGCAGCTATGCTCCCCTCTGTGTCCTGATACCACACTCTCCTTCCTAGCCTCTTCAGGCCTAAGGACGGTACCAGCTTCCTGCTGTGCTCACACCGGGGATGCTTCACCGTCCCTAACCTGAAGCATAGCTCTGTAAGTAGCCCGTCATTAAGCAGACTCCAACTGCCCTCTTGGAGTGTGCCATCTGTTTCTTGTCCAGAGCCTGCCAGCACAGGTGTGACTTCAGATAGACTGGTCGCGGGAGGCCTTCCTGATGAAAGGCCTTTTGGGCTGAGCACTGGGCCTTCATCTGCAGACACCTGGACTCGGGGCAGTGTTCAAGTGGGTGCACCTCAGCGTGTGAGAAGGTCAGGAAAGAACCCAGGGAGGCTGAGGCACAATGAGTGAGACTGAGGGGTGGGAGATGAGAGCGGAGGAGCAGGCAGGGGTCAAAGCTTATAATCGAGGGGAGGAGTCTGGGTGTTTCTTCCGAGTGAGGTAGGGAACCATTGGAAGCTTTTGAGCAGGGTAATGACATGATCAGATTTATGTTTTAAAAGAATCTCCCTGAGCCCTCCTACACTGTTGATAGAAATGTAAATGGGTGCAGCCACTATGGAGAACAGTATGGAGGTTCCTCAAAAAACTAAAAACAGAGTTGTCATATGATCCAGCAATCCCACTCCTGGCCATATATCCGGAAAAATCTATAATTCAAAAAGATACATGCACCCCTATGTTCATAGCAGCACTATTTACAATAGCCAAGACATGGAAGCAACCTAAGTGTCCATCAATAGATGAATGGATAAAGAAGACGTGGTACATACATACAGTGGAATACTACTCAGCCACAAAAAAGAATGAAATACACTACCATGTGTAAAATAGATAGCTAGTGGGAACCTACAGTATAGCACAGGGAGCTCAACTCGGTGCTCTGTGATGACCTAGATGGGTGGGATGGGAGTGGGCGGGTGGGAAGGAGGTAAAAGAAGGAGGAGATATATGTATACATAGAGCTGATTCGCTTTGTTGTACAGCAGAAACTAACACAACGTTGTAAAGCAATTATACTTCAAAAAAAAAAAAAAGAATGAAATAATACCATTTACATGGATGGACCTAAAGATTACCATACTAAGTGAAGTAAGTCAGAAAGAGGAACGACGAATACCATATGATATCACTTATATGTGGAATCCAGAATATGACACAAATGAACTTATCTACAAAACAGAAACAGACTCACAGACACAGAGAACAGACTTGCGGTTGCCAAGGGGGACAGGGTGGAGGAGGGATGGATTGGGAGTTTGGGATTAGTAGATGCAAACCATGATATATAGAATGGATAAACAACAAGGTCCTATTGTATAGTACAGGGCACTATATTCAATATCCTGTAATAAACCATAATGGAAAAGAATTTAAGAAAAGAATCTCCCTGGCTGTTACGTGCAGAACTGACTGTGGGTGGTAAGAGTGGAATCAGGAGGACCACTTAGGAGGCAGCACCGGTAGCCCAGCTAGAAAGAAGGTGGACGAGGTGGTGCAGGGAAGGAGTGGGATGTAGTTGGATTTGGGATCACTACTGAAAGTAGAACCAAACAGATTTCCTGGGCTGCGGGGCTTGACCAGGACTCTGTGGTTTCTGACTTGAGTGACAGGGATGGAGGGTTCTTGTGGTGCACAGACTGGGGAGTGTCAGTGATCACATTGTGAACTGTAGAAGCCTTGCCAGTGCTCAGGGGCTAGAACCTCATCCAACCTCAGACCCCTGAGCAGTGCTCTTCTCTTCTTCCTTGGGGCAAAGACTCGCCTTGGGAGATGGGAACAAAGGCCACCAGAGAGCCTCAGCCTGATTAGAAAGATGAGACTCACATGCAGCAAGAGCAGAGGTCAGTAGGAGACCTTGAGTGACACGTGAGAAACTGAACAGGGTGGACCACACGTCCCTGAGGGCTGGAGCCTGCAGAGGAGGCCCAGTGGGGAGGGGAAATCTGAACTGGGCCTGGGAGGCTGGATGGGGAAGGAAGAGAGAGCTTCTCCTCTGCCTTCCCTGGACTGGAGGCTGGGGTTGGACACTGGTCCCCTTGGCATGACCAGGATGATGGGAAGATTTGCAGAGGAGGATGGTGGGGTTCTTGAGTCTGCCCTGGAAAGGGCTACAGGACTGCCATTGGCAGCAATGGGAAGTGCCTGAGGGAAGTGCTGAGGGTCCTCGCTTGTCCTCTGGGCCCAGAGATACGGACAGGGTGGGAGGAAGAGCGGGGACCCCTGGAGGTGGCTGCCCTGGAAGCTGGGTCACCAGCAGAGCCTGGTTCCAATTCAATCAGAGGGTCAAGTGAGCATCTGTGAAAAGATTGAGTTTACAAAGGAGCAAAATCTCATAAGAGTTTTCCCACCTGTCAAATGGTATAATAACACCTACCCACGCCCCCCACCCCCCGGCCCTCTCGCGAAGGCTTGCTAGGATGAGATAAAGCAGCGGTCCCAAACTTTTTGGCACCAGGGACTGGTTTTGTGGAAGACTATTTTTCCACGGATGGTGCGGGGTTGGGGGGATGTTTCAGGCGGTAATGCGAGTGACGGGGAGCGATGGGGTGCGGCCAGTGAAGCTTCTGTCGCTTGCCCACTGCTCACCTCCTGCTGTGTGGCCCAGTTCCTAACAGGCCTCCGTGGCCTGGGGGTTGGGGACCCCTGAGATAAAGTTCCTGAGAAGGCCCGGCGCATTGCAGATCCCCAGTGCATGTTCCATAGACACTGGGTTTAGTGCCTTCCCTGAAAAGATGGCTGACAAGACACAGAGGAAGGCTGAGCTGTGAAAGGGGGTCAAGACTCAGAGGCGAAGGGAGACTGGAGGGGCTAAGCAGACACGGACAGGAAGAAGTAACTTGAGGCCTTGAACAGAATTTTGGAAGACATTGGCTCCATGGTGTTGATGGAGCCAGCTGGTCTGGCTCTGTAAGGAGCAGCAGCCCCTGATTCCCGTCAATCCACGGCCGGCCCCGCGCTCCCCCCGTGGGGACAGTACAGCCCACGTCTTCTCCCCGCTCCCAGCTCCCTCTGCTCCTGCCCTGCGGGGCCGGGCTGCTTCCCGACCAGACAGCTGCTTCTTCCCTCCGGCGTCTGAGTCACGCTCTTATGTCCTTCTGGTCTCTGTTCAAACGCCACTTCAGTGAGGTCTTTCCTGACCCCCTTATTTAAAATGGCATATGCACAACACTGCATACTTATTCTTCTCCACGGTGCTTATACATGTTGTTTGCGGTTCAAAAGAGTGTGTATTCCCTAGTTTTTGTGCACGCTATTCTATACCTGTCCATTAAGACATGCTTACTAATTGCATCCTCAAATTTTCTATACCCTCACTTTTGTTTTGTTTAGAGAATGTGTTTAGAGAATGTATTAAAAAATCTCCCACTGTGGTTGTGGATTCTTCTACTTTTTTCCTTGTAGCTCTATCAATTTTTGCCTCATACATTTTGAGGCTATATTCTTTTTTTTTTTTTTTTTTTTTTCAGTACGCGGGCCTCTCACCGCTGTGGCCTCTCCCGTTGTGGAGCACAGACTCCGGATGTGCAGGCTCAGTGGCCATGGCTCATGGGCCCAGCCACTCCGCGGCATGTGGGATCCTCCCGGACCGGGACACGAACCCGTGTCCCCCGCATCGGCAGGCGGACTCCCAACAACTGCGCCACCAGGGAAGCCCAAGGCTATATTCTTATGTGCATGCAATTATTGTATCTTCCTGGTGAACAGAGGTTTGTTTTTTTAAAAAAATATAATTATGAGATGTCCTTTAACTCTATTCTTAACTCTGAATGTACTGCTTTTTGTCTAAAAGTCTACTTAGTTTGATATTGATGTAGCTACACTTGCTTTTCACATGGAATCTTTTCTTCCCGTCTTTTTACTTTTAATCTTTCTATATCTTTTACCCTTGAATGTGTTTTTTATAAACAGCATAGAGTCAATTTTCAAAAATCAGTTTGAACATCTTTCTCTTTTAGTTGAAACATATATATTTGATGAATTTACTGATGTATTTAGGTATAAATTTATCACTTTATGAAATGCTTTCTATTGGTCTCACTTGTTCTACATTCCCTTCTTTTTTTCCTTTGCTTTCTTTCAGATTAAATATTTTGCATTGTTTCATTGTAATATCCGTAGACGTTACTACCTGTATCCTTCACTTATTGACGTCTAAAGTTAATTGATATTTATACTCTTTTCCTTGTCAATTCAAGGGCCTTAAAATA
Source organism: Phocoena sinus (assembly GCF_008692025.1). Lineage (NCBI taxonomy): Eukaryota > Metazoa > Chordata > Mammalia > Artiodactyla > Phocoenidae > Phocoena > Phocoena sinus. Next base: position 18,246,222 of record NC_045775.1, on the reverse strand, counting down.
ATTTAACTCTATTTACCATCCCCTCTCCCTTCCCTATGCCATTTTTGCATCTATTTATTTCTCTCTGTGTGTTAAGCTCCATATGAGAGCATTTTTATTGTTTTATAAGCTAATATCCATTTAGACATACATTTTTTATTGCTTTTCATTCCTTCCTGAAACGCCAACCTTTCATCTTGAATTAATTTCCTTCTGCCTGAAGAATATACTTCAGTATTTAGTGTGGGTTTTCTGGTGTTGAATTATCTCAGCTTTGGTTTGTCTGCACATTAAAAAAAATCTCACTTTTGTTCTTGAAGGGCATTGTCACTGGGTATAAAATTCTAAGCTGACAGTTTCTTTCAGCACTTAAAGGATATTTCCATTGTCTTCTGACTTCCAAAATTATGTGTTTAATTATTGGACCTTTGAAAGTAATCTTTTCCCCCTGCTTTTTGGATTTGTCTTTGTCATTAGTTTTCAGCAGTTTCACTATGAATGCCTCAGTGTGAACTTTTTATTTATCCTGCTTGGAGTCTGTAGTGCTTCTTGAATCTGTGACTTGATGTCTTTTGAAAGTTTAGGAATGTTCTCTGCCATTATCTCTTGAAATACTGCTTCTGACCCATTTTCTCTGAACTTTCTTTGGAATTCCAATCATACATATCTTAGACATTTTCACTGAAACTTCAATGTCCTTACCTTATTACTTTTTTGGGGGTATTTTTTTTCTCTTGTCTTTCTCTACTTAATGCTGGTTATCTTTTCTGACCAATCTTTCAGTTCATATTCCTCCCTTTGGTTACATCTGTTAAACTCATTATTGAGTTCTTAATTTTGGGTATTACGCATTTATGTACATTTGGTTCTTTTAAAAAATACAGTTTCTCATTCTCTGCTGAAAACTCCAATTTTGTCTTTTAACACCTTGATCATGATAAGGTATAATTATTTTAAAGTTTGTGTCTGTTTCTGTAAACTCTAACATAACTGGAGCCCCTGTGAGTCTCAGTTTCTATTTTTTGTTGTTTCTACCGATGTTTGTTCATATAGTCTTCTTCTTCTTTTTTTTTTTTTGCGGTACACGGGCCTCTCACTGTTGTGGCCTCTCCCGTTGCGGAGCACAGGCTCCGGATGCACAGGCTCAGCGGCCATGGCTCACGGACCTAGCCGCTCCGCAGCATGTGGGATCTTCCCGGACCGGGGCACGAACCCGTGTCCCCTGCATCGGCAGGCAGACTCTCAACCACTGTGCCACCAGGGAAGCCCCATATTGTCTTCTTGTGTCTCCTTGTCCAGGGGATGAGGGCTCTCCACTGCTTCTGGCACTAAGTGAGCCCCAAGGGACTGTCTGATGTATTTGTCACACCAACATTCATCCGCTTACCCCATCCTCCCTACCTGAGTAACATACCTCCCGTTGCCAAGTCACTGAATATAGTAGTAGGGACCATGGGCTCTGAAATCAAACCGGAGTTCAAGTCCAGACAGGGGTCTGGTTCACAGTTGCCACTCAGATTAGAGGTGTGCACAAGCTTGGGCCAATTATTTAACTTCTTTGTGTTTCAGTTCCTTCACCTATAAAATGGTGATAATAAACTCTGCTTCATGAGTTTTGTTTAAAGCTTATATCAAATAAACATGTAAAGCACTTACTATAGGGGCTGATGAATAGTAAGAACTAATTAAATACTTATCATTGTGATTTTTATCACCTGTCCCCACTGTCATTACCGATATCCAGGCCACCATCATCATGAACTTCTGCATCTGGTGGTCCTGCTTCCTGTCTCGTCACCCCACAGTGCAGCCAGCGTGGACATTCTGAAGCGCACACCTGATCACTGTTCCGATAAACCCTTCAGTGGCTCCCCACTGCCCTCAGGATATGGTCCAAACTGACCTCTCCAACTCAGGTCTGATTGCCACCCCTGTCCAAAATTCAGTCCTCTGAGTTACCAAGCACCTTTTTTTGGTCACTGGGGCTCTCCAGGGAGTTCTCTCTTCTCCAGGGGCCAACTTTCCCCTGGATATCTCCAACTCATTCCATAGGTCTCAGTTTAGACAAAATACCCACAGGGAAAGCTCCCCCATAGTGCAAAGTACCTACAACTGCCATTGCCAGCCATACCACCCTTAACTGTAATAGACACACACCTGTCTGTAGCCACCCCAGACCACAAGAGTGGGGGCTATTCTAGTTACCACTGCATTCCCAGCATCTAGCACTCTGCCTGGCATACACTTAATACATATTTGTCAGATGAATGAGTGACTAACTGATCACCACCAGGGGAACAGGTTAACAGAATCACAGACAAAATAGAACCCTGTGACCAACCTCAACTCCCAGTTGAAGAATCTTCTGAAACCAGCTCTCATACAAACCTCCTTGTAATTATTCTATTCCTGTTCCTAGTGCAAGGCTTGCTAAAAGCCCATAAATATATTGTTTCCTAATTGCTTATCTGCACCTTAATCACATAGTAGTTTTATTATTATTATCATTATCGTTATTATTAATGGTGACAAATAAAACAGAGCATAAAAGTACTTCCAGAAAAAAACAATGGTGTGATTTAGAATTTCTAATTAATATGAGTTGGGGTTTGTATTGAGTGCTCTGTGTGAGAATGGATAATCCTCAGTACCTCCCCCAACGGGTTTGGTATCTCAATGCTCCATATTGTAATTTACAGGCTGAGGGGCCCATGCCACTTAGAAAACCATCAGTTCTCCAGTTATCTTGTTCCTATCAGCATCACTTTCTCAAATGAATGCATTTCAATTAAAGGGAGAATTTACCAGAGGACATGTGAGGTGTGTATTTTGTGAATTATAGCACTAACTTTGAATAAACACAAAACAACAAACATATTCTGAGCTCCTATGATATCCCAGGGATTGAAGATAAGACAAAGAGAAAGAAAGCTGGGCTCTACCTCCGAGGAGACTGCAGTCTTGTTGGGGAAGAAGGATGTTTACAGAACCAAAATGTTCAATGTGATTCAGGGCAGTAGGGGAGCGACCATCACAGGGTGTATGGGAGTTCCTGGTACAGACAATAAACTATAGATATGTTCAGGAGAAAACGAAATAAAAGACTAAAACTTCACTAAAGCAGATACTGCCATTTTCACATTTACAGACACAGTTTTACTCCCTTCTGTATGTGGTAACACCTTCCAAATTATTTCTGGGCATCGCCTTTTTGTCTCTCATCATACCAGGAGCAGAAATAGATACTACTATCTGTGGACACCAAAAGGTGACATTTTTGGCCAGTTACTGATAAGCTCTAGGCTGGAGCCTCACTGTCCCTCCCTCCCCATCCTGGGTCAGTTCAAGTGTCCTGAGAAAGAGGGGTGTGTGAGAATCTAAATTGACTAAATGATAAACTGGAGAATGGCAGTTCACATTACGACAGAGCCTTGCTCATCGAAGAAACAAAGTTAAGAGAGAAGTACCAAGTCTCTATATCTTCGGATATAATTCTGTTTCCAATATTCAATGAAGAACAACATTCCCATTAGGTCCAAGACTAAAAAACCAAAGTGCATTGCTGGTAGTCTTCCACCTCCTTTTCCGCATTCCTCCGGTGTTTCACAATCATTTTGCCATCCGACCCCATCCCTCTAGGCATCCCCAGTGTGCGGCAGGGGGAAGAGATTCTTCTCTGGGGTCAGAGGACTCCCTTTCAAGTCCCCCACTGATCTCTGTCTCCTGTGTGCTCTGGGCAATCGGCCAGCCTGCTCTGAGTCACCATCTCCTGCCTGCAGGACGTGATGGACCACCCTAACTACTCCTTGGGCAGCTGAGGTCCCAGGACAGCATCTGCCATTTAGTGGGGGCTCAGCAAGTCTCTAGCTTCCTCCTTCCCTCCCTGACGTGTCCACAAGCGCCCACTCCCTGGGTGCCCAGACCCTCCATGGGAGACTCTCCTCTTCCCCTCTCCTCTTACTTCCGTTTAGCTTTGGGAGAAAAACTCTGATAAAACCTACTCACTCCAAGCAGTGAATGATTCGTTCCCGCAGCAGGTTAAAACGGCTAATTGAATTTCATAAGAAGAGGAATTTCATAAAGTGAACCTTTCTTTGTTAAATTGGTCGGGTTGAACCCAGAATTTTGGGTAGATCCCTTTAGGACCTGTCAGGCATTGCCTAACACAGTGCATTAGATCTAGCAGCTGGACGGAATCAAAAATCAGCTAATGACAGAGCAAGTGACAGGATGGGCAGCCCCACAAGGGGATCCTAAACAGATGAGGTCACAGGGACCCCTGCACCTTGCAGCAGGGCCTGCCGGGGTTGGGGCGGGGGGAAAGGCAGCCTCGCCTTCCTGAGCACCCACTGTGCACAAGGCCCGGTTTTGAAGCTGAAGCGTGGTTTCTGCCTACACCACCTTCCTGAGTGTCTAAAGAATGTTCTGAAATCCGCCCGGACCCTCCCCTCACCATGCACGCACTCACACATACACTCAAAGTTTGACCCTGATCCTGACCCCTGTATACTGTAACTTGTCTTTCAAGGAGTTTTCCCTGAAGTTCCTGAAGATTTGGTAGAATTTCACAGTGCTGAAGAAGAAGGAGGGTTTTGGATAACTTTCCTGCTTTTATTAGAATCCCTCTTTCTTTCAGGCTCAGAGGCGAGGATATGTGTCAATTTGCATGGGTACTTTAATCAGTAAGGATTTACATGTTCTGAAACATGACCAAAACAGAGGGAAGATGCAGGGTGGGGGCTTCCTCCATGCCCCTTGCAGGCAGTGGCTTCTCGGGAGCCAGGGACCATGTTCTGTGCAGGGCCTGCTTGGACCCCACGGGGCCTCTCCAGCAGGGACACAGTGCTGCATGGGAGTCACCCAGCAAGAAACAGGTCACGCTGCCCTCCAACGGGTTGAGGACTTACTCCAGGGTCTTACAGAGTAAGGAGGTCAGGTCAGGCTGGATCAGGCCGCACTCCAGCACGTAGGGCAGAACCCTCAGCTGACCGTCCATAGGACCTTCCTGTTTTACCATCAGAGAGGCCTGGCCCTGGGTTCTGCAAATGGCCGAGAGGACAACTGCTTCCGGGCCTTGGCTGCAGCCGTGGGTGAGGGCAGGGAGCTGGGTTCAGGATGGGACCTGTGTCCACAGCCAGCCAAGGAGCAGAGAAGAAGTGTGGGAGGGTGGAATGCGGCAGCTTCAAGGAAGGGATCCTCTCTAATTTCAGAGGGTGGCGTGGAATCCACGCGGGTTTTAAAGTCCTTCTTGCTGTTCTTATGCTTGTTCTTGCTCCTCTCTCTCGCTCTCTCTGATGAAATCAAATGACCCAAAGTGACGTGGTCTCTCCATTTTGCAGATGAGGACCCAGTGCTCCAGGGGCCTGAGTCCTCAGGGCACGTTCAGCGTCAGAACCAGAAGGAAAAGCTCTCAGTGACCACCTCCAGGGCTCCAGCTGCTGCCTGGAAAGGATACTGTTTCCCAGGAAATCTGCCACTCTCATCACTGTCAATTCTTTCCTCTGGTGACACCCACGTCGCAGCGGGACCACTTGTCAGCAGGCCTTGTAACCAGTGGCCACTGCCTCAGTTACAGAGGGGGAAATGCTCTTCCAGCCGTCCAGTGGTCCTAAGTCCAGATGCCTCATGCTGGGTAGCAACAGGGGTCCGCTGGACCTATCCCACCCCTGGGCACTGAGGACCTGGCCTGCAATAGGTCTGTCCACCAGACACCCAAACCTGAGCCCGCAGAACTGACCTCCTGGCACTATGGCCACCTCACCACAAATCCAGGCACATCCTCTGGGTAGAGCCTCCTCGGAGGACATGGGTACAGTGTTGAACGACCAGGGGGCCCCCCTGGTCATGGAACTCAGACCCTTTCCTGCCCTGAGCTCCATGATGAGCTGAGTGCAGACTCCTTTACCTTCTGACCCTGAATGCAGCTGCATCAGAGCCTCTGATAATGAGCCCACAGGCTTCCACAACTGGGCGCTGCTCCCCAGGGTGGATGGCGTGGGGACTCAAATGTCCATACGCTTTCCTGGACCCCAGCACCAGAGAGAGGACATGGTCGCACCTCCTCCAATAACCTCTTTCAGAAAACCAACCAGGGGACACTCTTCTTCCATATACCCCAGGGCCTTTTTTTTTTTTTTCTGCTGTGCCACACAGCATGAGGGATCTTCGTTCCCCGACCAGGGATCAAACCTGTGCTCCCTGTAGTGGAAGCTCGGAGCCCTAACCACTGGACCTCCAGAAAATTCCCCCCAGGGTCTTTGACAAGGCCTGGTCCTTGGAGCCCACCTGTAAAATGAGTGGCTGGGTGGGAGACCTTGAGGCTCCTTCAGCTCTGGAATCCCAGATTTTTAACCTGAGACATAGAGTTCAGGGCCAGCTCGAGGTCTCCAGAGACTCCAAAAGCCCAGGACCAGGCTGGGGGCACACACCCTTGTCCTGACCCCCTCCACCCAGCCACAATTCCCGGCCAGGGAAAATCCTTGATTGCTGGTTGGAGTGGGGGTTCAGCCAACTGTGAGGGGTGAACAGGGGCTTGTGGGGCTGCCTTTTCTGGCCCAAATCACCCTGAGGTGTGTACAGCAGACCTGCAGGTACCAAACTCCCATGGGCTGAGCATTCCCCACTGTTCTAGGTCCTGAGAATTCCACCCAATTTTATCTCTGACCTCAGACCTGCTTTCCTAAAACCTCACTTTCTCTCTGGGGGCAGGGATCACTGTCCTGACTTATGACCTCACCCCAGATTGCCCACTACCAAGCGGGGCACAGAGGGCCACTCACTCCACAGTCAGTGTCTCATTTGCCAATTGGCAAGAGTTGTGATGTTGTTTCCTGAGAAATCAGGGGGTCAGTGAGCTGCAGAATCGCTGGTTAATCCAAGCTGGCCTGGGATGGCAGACCCTCCCGTGTCCTGATGTCTCTGAGCCAATGGGGTGCCGTCCCCAGGGCCCAGGTTCACGTAGCACCCGAGATCCAGCCTCACACCCCTCTAGGAATCAGACCCTCTGGAGAGAGGACCTGCGTTTACACCAGCATTTTCTCTTAGAACAGTTGCCTGGCGCTGTCCCTTGGCTGGGAGGGACAGTCACTTGCTTATATGCCATGGCCACGGCTTTCCTGACCTCCTATTGGCTTCCCAAAGGTGCTCCACTGACCTCACCCAGGACCCTGGGCAGGTGGGGTGGACATATGGACTCAGGGTCAGCCTTGGGACTGACCAGGACAGAATGTCTCCAGGAGGCCTCTGCGTGGCTGCTGTAGCCAGCACTGTTACTAAGAAAAGCCCAAGGAGAGAGGGTAACACAACACGCCGGCCTGGGACAGACCTGAGGTGGGAGGAGGGGCAGATGACTCAGGGGACGCTCCGGAAGGCACAGGGATGGCGTCATGTCTAACCGACCGGCATGCTATCCCTTTGCTTGTGAGGGTGAGGAGGCCCTGCGCTCTGGTTGTCTCCAAATCCTGCAGAAACCAGGCATTCTCCAGAGGGTCCCTAGAGAGTAGACATCTTGTGCTTGTCAAAGGTGCTGAGGACCAGCGACACACCCGGGACCCCTTGCTGCTGTCCCCTGCCCCTGGGTGAGTGGGTTTCTCCAGGGCTGTGATTATCATGGCCACTGGACTCTGCTCTGTCCCCCCTGCCTCAGCCTGGCCATTTTTCCTCCTCTGAACCGAGAGCCCCACGGGCTTCCTTCTCTGGGTAACATTGAAGCAGCAGCTCTTAACTGAGCCCCACGTGTGCCCGATGCCGGGGAGGCTAGGTTGTGTATCTGGCGTAGCCCATGAGAAGTTGGGACATAAACAAATGACACGCTAGGATATAGGGTAGAAATCCCTGAAGACAACATAAAAAAGTCATCAGGCAAGACCAGTTTGGGCAGTGCTGAGAACCTAAATGGCTGAGAAACCTAAAGGCTCTGATGCAGCTGCATTCAGGGTCAGAAGGTAAAGGAGTCTGGGCTAGCCTGAGAACCTAAAAGGCGAAAATGCACTATGTAGTCGGGAGGCTGTTATGGACTGAATGTTTGTGTCCCCCCCTTAATTCATATGTTGAAATCCTAACCCCCAATGTGATGGTATTAGGAGGTGGGGAGTTTGGGAGATAATTAGGTCATGAGGGGAAACCCTCATGAATGGGGTTAATGCCCTCATAAAAGAGACCCCAGAGAGCCCTCTTCCTGCCATGTGAAGATACAATAAGAAGTTGGAGTCTGTAAGCTGGAAGACAGCCCTCGTCAGAACCCGACCAAGCTGGCGTCCTGATCTTGGACTTTCAGTTCCCAGAACTATGAGAAATAAACTTCTCTTGTTTATAAGCCACCCAGGCTATGGTGGATTTGTTATAGCAACTAGAACTGAGTAAGACAGAGGTGCACTCTTGTTTTTCACTGGGCATCTCAGAGCTAAGAGTACATCCTCTCCCACTCCGGTGGTTTTGCCTAAAGGAATTTGCTCTTACTCCAGGACTGTAGAAGCTGGAAGGAAATCACAATGAAAAAGGGAACTGATAGCTCTCACAGAGCCTGGCTCCGTCCTGAATTCCCACCCTGAGGACTGAGGTGGTCCCTAAAGGGTCTGCCCTTATCTGAGGGCATCATTCACAAGCACAGCATGGTTTAATAAGATCCCAGACCTGCCAGTGCTTTCCTGTGGCAAACCACTGAGATCGGAGTCCTGAAAATATATGCCTGTTCCAGTGTGGAATTCTGCTTCCTTACAGCCACAGAAATTACTTCACCTCATTTAACTGCCATTAGCAAATTATTAATCTAAATTCACACACCTAGAGTGAAATCACTGAACTCAAACATTTTACTCTCAAGGACGCTTTCCTCCCAACCAAAGCCCATTTAAAACGTATGCGAATTTTAGCAGCCCAGCAAATCTTGCTTCCCCTCTGGCTGAGCCTCTCCATAGCTCTTGCAGGCATTTATAAGCCCTTCTCCCCTTTTTAATGCTGCTTTTTGTCTAGTTTTCAAGCATGTGAATATTTATGGGTTGGTACAGTACAGTGGAGTGGTCAGGAGCCTGGACCTGTGGGTCAGACAGATCCAGATTTAAATTCCAAACAGTTTGAACATTAGTTAACTGCAGATTAACTTCCCTAAGCCTCAGTTTTATTATCTGTAAAATGGGAATAATGGTACTTATGTCACAGGGTTGTTTGAGACGTCAGTGAGATGATGCAGAGTGTTCAGTGCAGCGTCAGATACACTGCAGGCAAGCAGTGATGGTGGCTATCATTGTGGCTGTTGTTACTCTTAGCTAAACACAGGTGGACAGCGCCAAAGGTGGCCTCTACTGTTCTCTGACTCAGGGACAAGAACTTGATCAGTGGCCCAGAGCAGACTCTGGCAGGGAGGGTTCTGTGTGAGCCAGGTCTTTTCCCATCTCCCAGCCTGACGGATCCCACTTCTTCCTTGAGCTCCATTCTTTCTGACTGGAATCTCCCATCCAGAGAACATTCCATTTAAGAAGGTCTCATCCAGGAGTCAGTGGAGGCAATGTAATCAAAGGGGCAAAACTGTAACAGCTGAGCCAGTGGAGGAAAAATGCTCCCTACACAGGAAGGCCCGGGAGCCCTGTCAGGTAAGCGTGGATGTCCGCTTGGGATCCTGGGACAAAGATACTCATTAGACAGGAGATCGGAGCCACAAACACCCAGTGCCCAGGTTGGAAGACCAAGGACTTTCCGCCTCGGTAGCTGAGTCTTTAAGCTTCTAAGCCTTTCACTCCTTCTCCACTCCATGTTTTAACAATCATGCTATTTAATATGGGCCAGTCTGAATAACTTTATTCTTCCCTTAGATCTATGCCTATAAAAGGATGCTGTGTTGTCCAGACTGCCCATAATTCATTATGCTGAATTCCCTTCCATCTGGAGACACATACAGTTGTTGAAAAGCTGTCACTATAACCTATTGTCACTGCAACCTTTTATGAACCAGCCTATATTTTTATGTCAAAAATTTATCTTAATGGCCTCACAGCTCTTACCTCCAATTATTTCGGTGTCACCAACCTCCAGCCTGGGCTGTGTTCCCGCTAATATGTGGGAACTAATTTCCTCTTTGCTCCTACCCTGGTCCCACACTGGAAACCCTGTGGATAATGTGGCTTATCCCTTCAAGTGGCATATATATATATGTTCACTGCAGAATGTGAGGGAGGGCCAGGACCTTTGGGGGACACCTTAAGGAAGGCAGTGGAAGGCTGTGGCTGAACCCAGAGGAGCTCTATGTAACCAACATGTGGAAGGAAGCACAGAGGAAGGACCTGGCACCGGTGGCACCTTGCAAAGAGGCTGGGCTCATTTTTCTCCTTTGTTTTAAAATTACAAACAGTAATACACACATTCTCTGTTCACACAACAGAAAACGCTAGAGGAAAAAAAAATCATGGGTACTATTAAGGGTGAGTACCAGTAGCCTCATTTAGAATGCTTCTTGTTCTTACTTTTCCAAAAGACATATGTGTATATGTACATGCATACATGTGTAGATATATGAATATTTCTATATGTAAATAAAAAATATATTTTCTATATTAAATGTATATAAGATATTATATATGTTATATATATTAAAATATTTACAGCTATTTCACTACTGTAGGAGTCAATGATGATTGAAAAGGTAGCTAAAGAAACCAACATTTCCTTCCCTGTCTTCTAATGATTACTGATGGGAAAAGCCCTGGCTTCCTCATTCGGAGAGCTCCTTGACATTTTCTACATCTACCTGTGGCATATTCAGGGGTACTGTCCCCACTTAATAGGTGAGGAAACAGGGACCAAGACACACTAAGAGACTTAGGTGAGGCGGGGGGCACACCTGGGCCTCGAACCCAGGGCTTGAAGCTCAGCCAACGTCCTCACCACCAGCTTCAGACGATTCTGCACAATGCTCCTTTCTCTTCATTCCTGTCTGACATCGAGAAACTGAAACGTTCTCTCCTTCTCTTGCCCCTGCCTGCCCCAGTGTAGCTGCTTAAGTCATAAACGCTTCTTCAGTAGGAAAGAATGCTGGGATAGGAATGTGGGGCTTCCTGTGATCCTTCCCCAGGCAAGCTGGCCTGAGCGCTGGCAGCTCCTAAAGGGCTGCAGTCCAGGCCCGGCTTTCCCATGCCCACCCCTCTCCCCCAGCCTTCTCAGTCTGAAGAAGGTCACCCGTGGGATCTGCAGGGCACAAGCCCTGCAGTTCTGTACTCTCAAGCCTAATTTCAATATGGCCATTTTGAGCTATCAGGCTCCCCATGGCACTACTAGAAGGAGGACAGCCCAGGGACCCAGCATGATGAAGACTGCCATCACGGGCAAAGCGCACTGCAGCCCAGGCCTCTGCCAAAGCCTTCCCCTGGGCCGCCGTGGGGTTGCAGGCAGGCACTCTGGGAATTTTCTCTGTTGCAGACCCTGCTGTGCTTGTGAGTTTTTGATCTGCCCTTGGAGAGGGGTGATCAGTTCTTTCCGTGACCGTGTAGTGATAGTTCCCACGCACCATCCGTGGTTGCAGGGGGAGCTGGCATCAGGGAACGTGGGTGCAATCAGGACCGGGCTGTGTGTGCCCGTGCGCAGCCCACGTGCGAGTGTGCACGTGTGTACGCAAACAGTACCACGAACGCCGCCAGAATTTTCGTTTTTGCTTGAGGCAAACACAGGGATGTTAAACTCTTACACACTGTCTTGAAGTCAGGTGAGCCTGAGTTCAAAATCTTGGAAGTTTACTTACTTTGCAAATAACCTTGGCAAAGGAGATTCCCACACCTCAGTGTCTTCATCTTAAAGTGGGGATGATAATACCTGCCTTACAGGATACGATGCAAAATATGTGCAAGGCACTTACTATGCCTGGTAGGCAGTAAAATTAAATAAATGCCAACCACCAACACCACCAAACTCCCATGCACTCAGCCTGGTTATTATTGTCCTTGTGATGTGAGGCCATGTCCCCCACACCCTGCAGAGCTGCCCAGCTGCCTTTCTGACGCCTCCAAGTCCTGTAGTGTTCCCCAGGTTGCAAAGGAGCCTTACTTCTGGCACCAGGCCCAGAGGAAGACGGGGCCCATCCCTTGACACCCAGGGGAGGAGAAACCCTCCCAGTACGAGGGCCCAGGGCTCTGGGGCAGGGTGGGGAAAGGACCTGGAGGATGCATCTCCATGGAAGCCCCCGTCTCTTTTCTTTAGGCGAACCTGCAAGGGCTCCCCGTGTCCTGTCCTGGATTGGTGACATGTCAGGGCCAGAGAAGGCCTTACAGATGCTGGTTTTAGAGATGGATGACGGGGCTTACAGCAAGTCTGCAGCACAGCCTGGAGGAGGTCCAGGGCTTTGAATCTCAATTCTAGGACTGTTTCCCTCCTCCAGATCAAGCCCAACTCTCGTCCAGGCATTTGTGGCCCTGCTCCTTCGCCCTTTCCCTTATGCAGCCTCTGCCGGGTAGTGTCTGCTCCTGCCAGGCTGGTTTCTTCTGAGCCATCCTGCTGCCCCTTGGCCTGTCCGTCCCAGTGTCTGCCACCCAAACCCATCGGGCCCAGCCTTCTTCAGGACGGCCGCCATGTCTGCTGCAGCCAGGAGCCTAATGACAAGTGGCCCTTATCTTGTTCCCTGACGCCTCTTTGCCTAGCTCTCCCTGTGCAGCCAGAATGAGGGCAAGCGCTGAGCTGAGCAGACCAAGCAGCACCCCCCTGAGGCCGCGTGACCGCAGGCAGTCTCCTCAGTCCCCATGCTTCAATCTCCTCCTCTATAAAACAGGGGAAATGCTAAACAAACGCCTAATTGCACACTTTCAAAAAGGAAGATTCCCCCCAAATGTCTTTTTTTAAAAAATTTTTTACATCTTTATTGGAATATAATTGCTTTACAATGGTGTGTTAGTTTCTGCTTTATAACAAAGTGAATCAGTTATACATATACATATGTTCCATATCTCTTCCCTCCTGCGTCTCCCTCCCTCCCACCCTCCCTATCCCACCCCTCCAGGCGGTCACAAAGCATGGAGCTGATCTCCTTGTGCTATGCGGCTGCTCCCCACTAGCTATCTACCTTACGTTTGGTAGTGTATATAGGTCCATGCCACTCTCTCGCTTTGCCCCCAAATGTCTTTTTAATGTGCGAGCCTGGATTTCAGGGGAAGCCCATCTAACAAAAACGGACTCCACACCCTCGCCCCGGTATAATGCAACAAGCAATCCGGCTTTGAAAGCTATTTTATTTCCCTTTTCAGGGGAGAGAGGCTTCGCCACTAGCTCTATTTGATTCTAAATGCAGCCCTGAGACTTTCTGAGTCCCCAGGCACCTCTCTGGCTGGTACCAATCCAGAAGTACCACTTACGTTAGTGCCATGAGTAAGAGGGAAGAAAATCTGAAAAATGGGTAAAGTTTGCACCGGGCATTTCCTCTTTATTTACGTCCTCCTGGGTCTGAGACGGAGGAAAGAATTTCACCATTCTAGGTAAGAGATGGCTTTGTCCTGGCATCGAAGTCTTCCTATGTCCCTCATTTATAGGGAGATGCTCACAGGGGAGGGATTAAAGATGAGCTAAAGAGGTATATTCCTGCTCCGGCAGGGGACGTCCCCCAGCACGCTGACTCCCATCTTCTGTTATGGAGAAGTATGGCTCATTGTGAGCTCTATTTTCTGCTTAAATTTAAGCCACGTTGTGTGCAAGGACAGTGTGGCATGGCCCCTGATTAATCACGCCGCACGTACCAGTGACTCTGTTCCGGGCTGACATGAATGCAGTTACTAAGTGGGCTCCCTCCTCTCCCCGGGGACATAGCCACCAGGGCACGAAGACCTCTGCCTGGAGACTGAGTCTCGCAGGGGCTGCTTTGTAGCTGGAGCCTGGATGAGAACTCAAGAAACCCCCTGCAGAATGAAGCTGGCGTCATTTAAATTTAATCTGTTTTTAACCTGCTAATAACCCTAAGGGATGGGGATGCGGCTGGCTGGCTGGGTCAGAGCAGAGGGCACTGACCGCCCAGGGAGGGCACCAGGGTGGGAGGCAGCTGCCCCTGCCCTGCTCTGGCTGTTGGGCGAGGGCCTCTTATTGCATGTAGCACAGCTCAAACCACCAAAGGGCCCAGCTTCTCCATGGCAACCCCAAACAACCTATTCATTCCAGAGGCTACGCTGGCAGCAAAAGTGGACCTGGTGCCATGGAATGGTGTCCTTTTGACAGGTAATGTGAAAATCGTTCCTGATTGACCATCGGCTGCCTTCTGGGAAGGCTTCCGAGAATGAAGCCAGCCGAGGGACAGCCAGAGATGGCCTTGGAGAGGCAAGGGAGAGTGATTTACACACAAGGCATCATGGGTTATGGATGGGAGATGCTTCCCGCATTGGGGAACTCATAATTTACTGACGTGGCCGCCTCCCTGAAAGAGAGAGGGTCTAGGTGGAAAGAAAAGGTGGCGGGGATGGGAGAGACGCTGGGGAGGGGTTTCCACAAGATTCAGTGACTCCAGGGTATCCAGAGGGATAATCCTGGCTGTGTGTTGGGGACACGGCCTCTAGGCAAGGCTGGGGGCCTCTGCCCCCTAGACAATCAGGACGCTTATCCCGCTCCACTAGGACTCACACATTCACTCCCGCGGCCCGGCCAGCGGCCACTGTCCCCCATCCTGCCTGCTTCCTCCTTCTCTGCGTTCCTGCTCCCACCGTGCTGGCCGCAGCCTCCGTCCACCTCTGCCCGGGCCTGGGTCCTGATGCCTGTCCTCGTAGGAGGGAGGGAGAGGGGCTCAGCCTTGGGTCAGACACGTGTGGATCTGAACCTGTGGCCTGGACTTGAGTGGCCGCGGGTAAGTTAGCTAATGTGCGGGCACCTCAGTTTCTTCATCTGTATAGTAGACACATAACGCTGGCTTGGGAAGGGTTTTATGGGGCCCAAATGGGTAAAACATGTAAAGGCAAGTGATACCGCCTGAGAGAAGGGGCTCACTTCCCCTCCCCCCATTCCTCCCTCTCCACGCCCCACTGCTCTCTTCCGTCCCGGACCGGTGGCAGCGGGTCCCTCTTTCTGGGCACCTGCACAAGATGACCAAACTTGGGAAAAGTGATCATCAAAGGAGACGCTGCCGAGAAAGTCCATCAGGGTGTTCCGAATGTTCTGTCTCTGTTGTGGTAAACGATGACTTTAATTTACAAAGCAGACGAATACTAAATCTTCATGAAATTAAAAACTATATTATTTATGTGAGCGGAAACTGTTCTGTAGCTAGCAGCGATCCGGCTTGGTAGGAGGAACACTAAAATAATTAAAACCACTCGTGCTTCAGTAATAAATAATGATAATAAATAAATGTCCTGACCTTAAGCGAAAATATAAAATTAAAACCCATTTGGTATGTAAATTCACTCAGGACGCTAGCGAGTCTCTCAGCCTAAGACGGTGTGGGATGGAAGAAGCGTTCACTACATGAATTTTGAAAGGAAAATCAAAGAACAACAGAGTTGTGTGTGTATCGACTCATTATTCTCCTTTAATTCCATCTAATGCTGTGTGGAGCCTTGAGGCTGGGACATTAATTTCCTGCTTTTTCTGTTCCACCAATTCCTCATGGAGACCAGGAGAAAGAATTTCAATCCTCAAGGCTGAACTCAGGGGAGGCCAGAAAATTGCAAGAGGGGTGGAAAACTGAATCTCAGAAAGGCAATTTTTAACGTGTTTACAGAAAGGCGATGAAAAGGGTCAGCACAGAATGGCACCGGGGCTGCCTGGGGGTGCATGCCCGAGTGTTTGGGGCACACATCTTCCGGGGGGGAATGAAACGCCCCTGCTCCTGGGCCCAGGTGGGAACCATTCCAAGGCCTGGAGGAGCTGGGCAGGAAGACTGTGGACGGCCTCTGACTTAGGAAAATGCCGATCAGTGCCAGATTGTGCACTTACCCCCCTTGACAGCCCAGCGCCTGGCTTTACCATGAAACTGCTGCTCCATCCATGAAGCCTGCGGCTCCCTGGGCTCCCAGATAAGGCCAGCCCAGGAAGCTGCAGGGCAACGTGCCGGGCAGAAACTTTCAACCACTGCTGTATAACAAACGTAGAGACACCCTTTGCATTTTTGTCCTGCCTCCAAGGCCTGTCACACCCAGCCTCTCATTTTAGGCTCCTAACTACCCAGCGAGGGAGACAGCGCAGGGATGGTTATTCAGAGTGACAGGCAGGGCAGGTGAGGCATAAAAGCTCGCAGGAAGTGGCAGCAGGGAAAGGGGCAGAACCCTGCTCCAGGCTGGTGTTCTTGTGTAGCTGGGGACCTCTCAGCGGGGAGGGAGGAGATGAAAAGGAAGGTTCACTGGACCTGCCTAGTAAACAGGACTCTGGTCCTGACTCCACGCCCCCTGAGGGGTCACTGCTGCCCCAAAGGGGTCACTGCTGCCCCAAAGGGGTGGAGAGGCCATCCCATGGGAAAGAGGGACCCGCACACCCTGCTATCCAAGGGGACCAAGAATCACCAGCACCCTGCGGCGATGGGGCCTCAGAGAGAGTGAAAGCCCCGTGGAACTATTCAAAGCAGACAGCCCTGTTCACTCTTCTGATATGACACACTGTTCCTGGTGGAAAAGAAGGGGAAAATCCAACCCAAGTCCTTCAGTGTCTGAATGGCTCCAAACCATCCAGGCTTTGTAAACAAAACACTGGGATAAATGACAGATTTTCTCTACTTTTTTTTTCTTTTTTTTTATTTTGCGGTACATGGGCCTCTTACTGTTGTGGCCTCTCCCGTTGCGGAGCACAGGCTCCGGACGCGGAGGCTCAGCGGCCATGGCTCACAGGCCCAGCCACTCCGCGGCATGTGGGATCTTCCCGGACTGGGGCACGAACCCGTGTCCCCTGCATTGGCAGGCGGACTCTCAACCACTGCGCCACCACGGAAGCCCTTTCTCTACTTTTGAATTTCATTAGAAATCACCAAACTGTCAACAAGCCACCAGACCAGGTACCCTGATAACTGAGAGGTTCTCCATCCCTGCCAAGTACACCTGGGGGCCTGGGGGAGACCCTCCCTCCCACGGGACGTGTGTGGCCCACTCCAATTCAACCAGGGCATTCAAGATCCCCTCCAGATCCTGCTTGCTAACTTCTTTGTGACTCCATGATGGACACAAAGACAAAGAAAGCCACAGCACTTGAGCAGAGAAGGTCCCTGAGAGAAGCAGTGGGGTAGTGGGGAAAATAGCCTTTTAAAAAAACTTACAAAAACCAAATGGTGAAAATTTCCTTAAAAAAAGCTTCCTGGTCAGGTATAAAGTCCTGGACCAGCGTGCCAGCAGGGCAGGGCCACTGGCTTACTTGCAGAAGGTCAGGGAGGCTCCCACACAAAGCCCTTTGGGGGCCAGAAGATGGTCCCTTTCTCCCAAAAGATTCCTGCAGAATCTTGTGTTCTTGGCTGTCCCTGAGAAACAGCAAGGTCACCTCGAGCTCTCTGTTCTTCCTTCTTTTCTGGGCAGATAAGCTACATCCCTGGCATGTCCACTCTGGAAAGGGGATTGATTATTCCTGCTAACATGTCTATTTTAGCAAAGCAAAGGCTGACCTTAGGGCACACCGGGCTGCAGCCAGCCTGGCAGGGCCCGGAACGGATCTCCGTGCTCCTTAAGAGGGGGGCTTGTCGCCACGTGGAACCTGAGCCGCTTCCTGGGGGGCTTACCTACCAGCCCCTGCCCTGCTCCCCCAGGTCAGAACGTGCCTGTGCCCCTGCCCTATAGCACCAATGACAGCTCCCGGGGGCTGAGCTCAGAGACACTGGGCTCAGCTTCCAGGACTTCTGGGACTTTGGGTCAAAGTGACCTGGAGCTTCGGGTGGGCAGCCTGGGGCTCGGTGTGGGAATCAATTCCCTGGGACTAAAGGACCCCACCTCTCCATTCCTGCTCCCCTCTGTCCCTAGAGCTGCCATCATGCAGCCTAATGCCCCGGGCTCCTAACACCCTCCCGAGCTCCTGGCCGTGTCTCTTTGCGAAGCTATGGCTGCCACACGCCAGGTGGGATCACTGTCCCTGACGAGGATGGGACCCTCTCCCCAGGGGCCACTCTAACGCCTCTCCTTCCGCAGCAGTGAGCGAGCACCGGCTGCCTCAAGAGGTGCTCAAGAAAGGCCCACTCACCAGCCCAACGGTTCCTGCACACCTGCAGTGCGCCCAGCCCTGTGGGCCCAGGACAGCTCTGAGGCTAGAGTGGCCAGGTGCTGAAAGAGGAAGTTGGGGGACAGTGAAGGGTCCTCATTTCTCCATTTGACCCTTACCAAGGACCTCTCAGGAGACAGAGAGGAGGGGAAGGTCAGTCCCACTTTCAGGGGTGGCAGAGGTTGGCCAGGAAGACTCAGGGGAGGAACGATAGGGCCAGGTTTTGGGAGATGAGGGAACGCTTCCCAGGTGGGAGAGGTGATGGGGGCGCTTCAGGAAGAGGAAGGCGTGAGGGCAAAGGCTGGGATGAACCTGCACTGAGAACCCGCCGCTCCGCTCGCAGGTGGCCACCCAGCAGGTGGGGTGGAGGGTGCAGATCGGCAGATGGGGCTGGAGCCCAACGAGGAGGCGGTTTTACCCCGGGAGAGGGTGAGGGTGAGGGGACATGCTGGGGGGGCAGGGGTGGGATGCTGGGAGGCCATTTGGAGGCCTGTGACCCAGGGGAGTCTGGGTTAGGGGCTTGGCTGGCACCATGGCCTTGGGGATGGAGAGGAGGGGACGGATGACAGGGATAGTTTAACACGGAGGTTGATGGTGATTAGTCATGGGCTGTCGGGAGAAGGGTGAGGAAGGAGTCAGGGATGATACTGGGCTGGACGTGGGGGTCTGAGTCCGGAAGCCCAGCCGGGGGCTGAGAGCTGGAGGGCTGCAGGAAGTGAGGCTGAGGTGTTCACGGGTACCCAAGGCTTGGTCCAGAAAGCAGCTGGCTGTATGGACGGCGACCCCAGAGAGAGGGCTGGCCTGGAGGTGGGAGGGCATGTGAGACCTTCGGAGCTGTGTCCTGGCTCTGCCCTAGTCCTTTCAGTCCACTCCCTCACGGGGTGGCCAGAGGGGTCTGGTCCAAATGCCCCGCGAGTGGCGGTCTCTCACACGTTCCCTGCACAGGTCAGGTGCACCTCCACTTTTTCATCCCTCTGCCTGGAACGTTCTTGCCCCACCCTCCCGCTGTGGCTCCTCACCCACCTTCTTCAGGTCTTCGCTCAAAGGTCACCTAAACAGGATTTTCAAACGGCAGCACACCTCCCTCTCCACCCTGGCACTCTCTGACTTACTTCTCTGTTTTATTTCTCTGGAGCACTTTTCACCATCTGACATTTACTTATTCCTTTGACGATCTGTCTCCATCCATTAGCATGTAAGCTCCACGAAGGCGGGGATGTTTGTTTTGATGAGGCACACAATAGGTGCTAAATAAATATTTGTTTATTAGTGAGTGAATGAATAAGTTAGTCTCCACTGGTTGGCCTCACTCCCAACACCACTGAATCAAGGATGCCTTGATTTGCCGCTAACTCAGGGTTGTACCCTCCTAGCCTAGCTCTGGGTCTGGGAATTGAAGGCATCAGGTCCTAGGAGGGCTACTTGGGACCCTCTTTCTAGGCAGCCTGGACCTCGGATGCTGCCCTGCAGTGTAGGGATGGAAAGTGACCTCCCTGTGGGTGGTGATCTTAGCACGCTCTTGGCCACCCCTTGGGCCTCACATAAGTCTGGAGAGGAACGCTGAGCTTGGGCAGGATGCCTGGAGTTGGATGGAATTTATTGCTCCAAAGGCTCCCTGAGTTTTAAGATCTTGAACATCAACCCACATATTTTGGCGGTGGCAGATGCAAAAAATAAAACCCGAAACCTACAGGAAACAATCTGGGGAGAGCTGGAGGGGGAGCGTGAAATGGACAAAACATATGGGCCAAAGCCTGAACAGAGAAGGCAGCAGGGCCAGCCCAGCCTAGGGCCTTCGAGAAAATGTAGAACGCTGCAGAAAACTCCGGAAGGTGATCTTCCTTCAAGGCTGCATCCTTCTCTGGTACCAAGGAAGGTAAATTATAAGAGGAATCAAACAGAAAAGGTGATGAGAGGCAGGAGGGGCCTGGGGGCCAGGAGGCCCAGCCATACAGTTAGCTCTGCCATAGATGATGTGCCACCTTGGTCAAGTCCCTTCCCTCCCCAGGCCTCTATTTTTGTTTGTAAAGTGAGAGGTTGGAACACTGGGCCTTCTGGCTCTGCTAGCTGCTCCATTTCTTGGTATTCTAGCAGCCTCCTTCAAAACAGCCAGCTGGGCTATTCCACACTGCCAGCTGTGTTCCCTTGCAAGTTCTCACAATATGGCAGGACCCAGAATGGAAGTCCACAGTTGTTCAGTGCACAGCTTGTGCAGCTGTACATGGCAGCCTCATCTGTCCTGAACTGCCGACACTAGCACCCATTTTAAAGTTCATCAAGCCCCAGTATCTGGGAAGGCTCCTCTGAGGACTTCTCTGGGAAATGAGAGTACTGGATTTGGCTTCTGGGCTGTGTAGCATCCAGATGGCTGCTGGGCTGGCCTGCTTTCCTCAAGTCAAATTTTCCTCTGAAGCAAAAAAGAAAAGCTTGTTTCCCTGTAGGTCTCAAATGTGCCTTCTGTCTGCTGACCCTCGAGCTGTGTCCAGGCAGGGCTTTAGGAGTCCTTCACTGGAGTCCTGCACCAAGGCCGCTCAGAACTGGGCTCCCGCTTCAAGCGAACTGGGTCGCCGCTGCCGCGTTCCCCATCTCTGTCTGCAGCAGTGCAGAGCGGAGCCGAGCTGAGGGCGGTGGGTGGGTGGGATTTCAGAGTAACCCTGCAAGGCCCACAGCTCCAGGGCCACCCCACTGGCGCGGGGCCTCACCTCTGCCACGCCACGCCCGGGCCGCCCTGTTAATAGACCAGCTGCAAGCGCGCTGCCTCCTTCCGAGTTTCCATCTCACTTGTACTAGGTCTGGCTGTCCCAGTGGAGACGGCTTCCTTGCAAAGCAAACAGCAGAATCAATATTGCCTTCACTAAGGGAGGTGTAGGGTCTTCAGATGGCAGGTCAGGCCCTCTCTCCATTCCTGCGGCTTGGGTCCAAAGAGAGGAGCACACAGGCCGCCCACCAGGCCCTTTTCTGCCTCAATTCAGCGATTTGATTACATTAAATTAACAGACATTTATGGAGCACCTTCAACGTGTCAAACCCACTGGGTGTGAGGGCGTTAAGGATGAATGAGAGGGCCCTGGGCCGGGAGGAGCATGCATGTCGCAGGAGACAGACCCCTGCACGGAGGGTTAGGGTGGGTGCGTAAGTGAGGAGGACAGTTTGAGGCCGGGAGGACCAGCGTCTGAACTTATCCATCCTGGGGCACAGTGTCCTGACCCCAAGCTGGGCTCCACTGTGGGCAGGGTCCAAGTCGGACGCATCCCCGAGGTGCCCAGTGTGGAGCCCCACTGAGGACTGGGCTCTGGCTGGCACCTAGAGGGCCCTCAGCAGACATCTCTGCTGACTGGTCGCCAGGCGTCAGGCTGCCCCACACCGGCAGGCACCGAGCATGGTGACTGGTCTCACAAACAGTGTGCGCCTGCCATGGATGCAGCGGGGAGCCTCTTGGACGGAGGCCTGTCAGGAATTTGGGAGTCAGAGTGTTCCTGCATATCAGGGGCGTGGAGACACTCGGCATACATGGTATCATTTTGTTCACAAGTGGGAGTCTGTGTGACCACTAGCAAAGGACAGAGGCCGTTGCTCCATCTCTCCGAAAAACAGCTCCATGACGACAGCTTCTATCACCAGAGAACCCCAGCAGGACTGGTCACGAATATCACCCAGAGGTACCACTGTCACTGTGTGCAGGAAGAAACCACCTAGACGGGGAACCGGACCCGCCTATGGCAGGAGCATGTGTCTCCAGGGCCCAGGTGGAGAGGCAGGTGTGGGTCGGGAGCACCCTGTGGCACTCCGGCCTGGCGGCTGGCGGGACGCGGGTGGTTGAAGCTGATGAGCGGTGCTGAGACCCCGTGACTCTGCCTCCTTGGTCTGCTCCCCGGCGGGCGGGTGTGCTTTCCCACCCGGCGAAGGCAGAGGCCCGGGCCTCTTGTGGCCTCTTACCAACTCAGCCTCCCTCCCAAGACCCACTTGGCATCCCGCTCTGTGCCAGGCTAGGAGGAGGGGAGGCCAGAAGGAGGGGCAGGCCCGGCCACTGGGTCCCCACAGAGGGGACAGGACAAGCCGGAAGTGCGTGCTGGAGACTAGGACATCCAGCACCACCTGAGGTCTCTGGGGAGAGTGGCCGGAGGAGGAGGGGGGCCCAGGTGGGGTTGGAGGACGGGGGAGGGCTGGGATGAGGGGCTTTGCAGAAACAAACCACCACAGAAGGACAGGCTGGAAGACACCAGAAGAATGTTACAACGGCGCCAGCACATGGGCTGTTCCTTCTCTAGCCCCTAAATTTTCGGTCAAGAAAAATGAAACCGCTCTCCCTGCCCTCGTGTCTGGATTCAGGGTGGTGCCAGAACGAGAAAGACCACTCGGATTTCAGACTCGGGACACGGAACCGCTTAGCCGGCATGTTTCAGGATAATAAAGGCGACGAGTGGAGAAGTGGCGCTTCCTTCCCCCAAAGCTCCGATTCAACGCTGGAATATGGGTGACACGTACGTGGAGGAGGACATGGCGCAGTCAGAATTCTGCCAGCAAACATTCTAAAATATTCATGAAACACAGGACCAGGCCTGACTGTTAACACTGCAACTGGTTCCCTCCGATGGAGTGACAAATGGGCGCCGAGCACTGTCATCTGTTCCTCTGATCTTTCCAGGTCCCACCAGAGAGCGGAGGGGGGCTCGGCGGTGGCCCAGGGAGGCTGCGGAGGAGGGGGCCGGAGCCGTGCTCTCCCGGTGGCTTACTTTTCCATGTAAGAGGGCGAGAGAACAGCGCATTTCTTTGGACTATGAGGCAAAATAATAGATTCTCCAAGTCTTACTCCATCAAAAGTGATTAGTGGGGGGCCCTGGGGATTCCACTACACCACACTAACCTCCTTTGTGAAAGGAGCATTGTTATATACACAAATCTCAACGCATGGCACAGGCAAAAAGCAAAATGTCTAAAAAAAGTAATTGGTCTTCGAAAGAAAATAAGGAAAAAAAGAACAAAATGAACTCCTGGCTTCCTTGGTTAAGAGCTTCTTCAGAGCTTCTAGACATGCTGAGCAGGAACCACAGTGCAAAACTGCTGCAATTTAACAGGGCATCTAATTAAAAGGAGTGACACGAAGGGCCTTTTCTTCCTACTCTGGGTTTTGCTTCTTTCTGTGCAGGGTTCAAAAGTCTGACAAGTGGAGGACAAAGAGTTATGTCCCCAAACAATAAAAAGCAGCATATCGGCTACCGAATTACTGGTTTTTATATCCTTCTGTCCGACAAATGTTGCCGAGGCTTGCTATGTGCTAGCTGCTATGCCAGACGCCGAGGTCACAGAGAGCAGCTAGACGCTGACAGCGCCCGAGGGGGCAGGAGAGAGTTTAGACCACTGAAATGCGCTCCGGGGTGTGCTAAGGCAGTGCAGCAGGCGGCCTCCGGGAGGGGAGGGGCACCCAAGCACAAGGCCCTCCTTCCCCCCACCGTGTCGGCAGGTGGACATTCTGTGAGGCCATCCTATTACCTTACCCTTACTTAAAAAAAGTAGTGCGTTCAGGGAGCCGGGGGATGGGGAGTGCCTGCCGAATGGGCCTGGGTTTCCTTCTGGGGTGATGCAAATGTTCTGGAGCTGGATAATTATGATGGTTGCAAAACCCCATGACTGTACTGAATGCTGCTGAATTGTGTGCGCTTGAAAATGGTGAATTTTATGTTGGCGTATATTTTAGCACAATTTTTGAGAAGTAATGTTTTCTGAGGTCAAATTCAATTTAAGCTCTGTTTATAACTTCAAGGGTGACTGGGCAATCCGTGAGATGGAGCAGGGCGGGGTGTGGGCACCCCTAGACAACTTGCATCCTGCACAGTCCTGGCTCCCGGCTGGGCTTTAACATCCGAGACGGGAGGACCCATCAGGCCACATCACAGCCGCCCTCCGAAAGGCCACCGAGAAACTGCTCCCAACAGCATATTCTCCAGAGCTTTGCCAGGTCTAACTGTAATCTCTCTCCTGTGGAGACAGATTGTCAGACTTTTGAACCCTGCACAGAAAGAAGCAAAACCCAGAGTAGGAAGAAAAGGCCCTTCATGTCACTCCTTTTAATTAGATGCCCTGTTAAACTGCGGCAGTTTTGCACTGTGGTTCCTGCTCAGCGTGTCTAGAAGCTCTGAAGAAGCTCTTAACCAAGGAAGCCAAGTAAAGTGTGCCTCAACCTCCTGAGAAGAGTCGGTCAGTGCGTAAAATTCCCCTTCTGGGAGGGTGGCTGGTGGCTTGGGCACAGCCTCTCTCCTGTCACCCCTCGCTGCCTCCCGACTCCGCCCTCCTGTCTCCAGTTAGGAGTGGTCCCCTCCTCTCAGTGAGGGCGTTCACCGAGCCATAGGTCTGGGGAAGCCACCAGGGGTGTGGGTGGTGCTGGGGAGGGGGGGAAGAGAGGGAGGACGTGGAAATGGAGCTTCCTCAGGTTGGACAGAGACCCCAAACCAGATCCTTCCCTTGGATTTGAACTAACCACCCAGCATTAAACTTGTCACCTGAGTCTCCCCTCTTCTTGTGACTGTGCAAATATCTATTTCACCTTCGTGCAGCCGGCAGTCTATCTGTTAACATGCTGGCCAGACCGGAGCCTGGTGGCATGCAACTGACCCAGAAATAGGTATAATCCTCTCTTCTAAATGTGCTTAATACCACTGATAATCCTGTCACATAAGTCTCCCGGTTAGCAGTGAGCTGCAGCCATTGCCAGAGTCCAAGAATCTTTCAGTAACGGATTCCACCTCCTGGAATCTATCTCCTTTATTATACTGATTTCAGCTGCCATGTTGCTGAGAGCTTGGGAGAAACGTCCTGATCTTTTTTTTTTTTTTTTTTTTTTTTGCGGTACGCGGGCCTCTCACTGCCGTGGCCTCTCCCGCTGCGGAGCACAGGCTCCGGACGCGCAGGCTCAGCGGCCATGGCTCACGGGCCCAGCCGCTCTGCGGCATGTGGGATCCTCCCGGACCGGGGCACGAACCCGTGTCCCCTGCATCGGCAGGCGGACTCTCAACCACTGCGCCACCAGGGAAGCCCGAAACGTCCTGATCTTTAACAGCCCCGTTTTTCGGAGCAGTCTCTGGCAGACGAGGCAAACAGAGCCCATCCATTCATTTGTTTGGCCTTCCTGAGGAACCCTGTCCTCCCTCTGCACATCTGTGCCCACTGACGGCCATTTCCTACAGTGGGGTCTGGCACCACCGTCTGCATCTTCCACTTAATCTCTTTGTTTGAGGCCAAGTATAACTTTCCACACCAAGTGGTATCACCCTTGACTCCCTCTGTCCCCACGGTCATCCCCCAGCCTCTGTGCCTCCAGCACTGCCCGTCTGGAATTGCAGTGTCACCACAGGCTTGGAGGGACGTGATTAGCCGAAATGGTTCAGATGTTCCTCCAAAGAAATTAAACCTGAGTCCGTTAAATCACTTCCCAGACACAAGATACCAGTGTGAACACCCCTGGGCAGAGCCAATGCTTCCCAAACGTAGGTTCTCTACTCCCAGAGTTCCTGCCACCCTAACTTCCAGAGAGCAAAGCTCTGCTTCCGATCCCCGAGGGGCTGAAGAATAAATATCCTTGGAGCAGCAGTGACGCCTGCCCCACTACGGGCTTTAGGCTGCCAGCAACAGCTTGGTTGCAATCTCATTTTATACCCAGATTCACGGGAACAGCTGGAGAAAAGACACAGAACATGCCCGCTAGGCTGATGATCTGGGGATCTCTTGCCTTCTGAAACAGGCCCATAAGCCACAGCTTGCATTTGGGTCTAAGCAGGTAAATGGGTTTGGAGAGGTCTTCTGCCCAAGGAGGTCCCACCTTGGATTACTTGGATTATAGCACTTTCCTGTAGTTGTGTAAAATGATCTGCCAGAAATAACACGGTCCAAGTGCCACCTTTGAAGATGAGGAGTGGCTGAGACCACGGCTCCGGCAAATTCTTCTCCTTTCAATTACAATGAGATAAGGAGGAGCAGAGATGGCAGCAAAGAGAATTTTCTTCTGAACTAAAGTTGGTAACAAGAGGGGAGCGGTTAGCACTTGGAGCTTTTATTTGACTGGTGTAGTTTTTTGATTTAAAGAATTTCCTTGATGGCTCCTTGAGCTTGATCTTCCAGAGGAATAACCAGCAGAGCCTGTCCATTCCCATTTTCTTGCTCCAGCTAAACAAGAGACCCGACGCAGGCTCACATTACATGGAGGCCACAGTGAAAGTCTCGCCCCGCGCTCACACATCCGTACCTATTTTGTAGACGCCAACACACGTCAATGTGCCCCGTTGCCTGCAGATTCCGAGGGGACACTGCCGTAGGTTGTGAAGGGGAGGAGGGCCCGAGCGGCTCACTTTAATTGCCCTTTGAAAGTTTTCCAAATTGGAGCCCATATGTTACAGGCAGCAGGCGGGTGGTAAGTAGAAAGCTTATCGAAACATTTTTTGACATTGAGGAAAAAGGTGTGATGGTGTTTCATTTCAACTTGGCGGAGAGGAGGTCAGTAGGCCATCCTGCTCCGGGATTAAACTCTGAGCATCAAGGGCAGACTACGCAAAGAACCCAGCCCCCACTCAGGTGGGCTTTCTTTAAGGAGATCTGGGGAAGAGGGACTTGCATGCAGTGTAGTAGTTTCCTAGGGCGGCCGCAACAAATTACCACAAGCTGAGTGGTTTAAATGACAGAAATGCATTCTTTCTCGGTTCTGGAGGCCGGAAGTCTAAAAGCACGGTTTTGGCAGGCCGCTCTCTTTCTGAAGACTCTAAGGGAGAATGCTTTTTCATCTCTTCCAGCTTCTGCTGGCCACGGGCATTCCTTGGTTTGTGGCAGCATCACTCCAATCTCCGCCTGTCTTCACACGGCCATCCCCTCCGAGTGTCAAAGCTCCCTTTCCTTTCTCTCGAAATGATACTCATTGCTAAATTTAGAGCCCACCCTGATCCAGGATGATCTTGTCTTGAGAACTTTACCTTAACTACATCTATAAAGACTCTGTTTCCAAATAAGCCCACATTCGGAGGTTCTGGGTGGACGTACAATTTGGGGGGCTACTATTCAACCCACTTCACAGACAGGGCCCTGAAATTAAAGTCCTGTCTTTCTAACTCTGCTTTCTCATTGATTCAAATGTTGTACAGATGAGATGGGTCTTTTTCGGAGGAGGCCTGTTCTTAACATATAGCTCAAATCCCTACCTGGCGGGGCTGGGAAATCTCGGCAGGTTCACAAGTGAGCATAGCACAGGTTTGGGGCACCAAGCCCAGGTCCCCCAGCTGTGTTCTCAGATCACAAGACAGATGGCTGACTGGCATCCCGAGAAGCTCCCTGTGGGGCAGGGCCAGCTCAGGCAGCGGTGAAAGCCACTGCCAGTCCCCAGGAAGCCCCCCAAGTCACCACCCTGAGATGGAGGCACCATCGGGCCTTCTCGCCCTCCATTCTCCACCACCACTCCTGGCTCAGGGCTGGTGCTTAGAAATGTTAAATAACAGCAATAATAACAACACATCTGAGTGTGACGCTTTAACAGCCAACGTGTCACTTTCCTATTTTATTCCTGAGATTTTAAAAACCGCGCCCTTCCTGTGCAAAACATCAGGGTGCGTTTATATTAAAAAATGAAACTAATTAAAATGTTTGAAAACCGTAAACCACACCACCATAAAACAGCAGCAGCCCTATTCTTCCAGTCAAAAAAGAGTTTTCTTCCTCGTTTTGTGGCCCGCCCCGGTGAGCAGATTGCAGGAGATGGGAGCCTGGAGGCGGTGGTGCTACTTCTGAGTGAGGCCTCTGGTTCCCTGACTCTGGCTGGGCATCTGAGGGAAGCGAGGCTGGGGCAGCGGCCTGAGGGCTGGACTCGGACAGGAGGGGCTGCGGGACAAGCTACCCTTTAGGTCATCAGAACTCAACCCGCTTAATGAGTGCGCTTGTGTCTTGGGAGGGTTTTTCAAAGGCGAACACCAGTGCTTAAACGCACGGTGATGCTGTCGGCCCCTCAGCGCTGAGCTAGGCAGGGGTGGCTGCAGGGGGACGCTGATGGGCTGTCACTGCCTGTGACTGGTGTGTCCTTCACCACAAATGGGATGCCCCGATGGGAGGGACACTGCCTTCACAAAAGTCCATACCAAATGGCTGGGCCACAGAACCATCTCAGTAAACAAAGTGGGCACATTTGCTGAATGACTGCAGGAGGGAGAATTCCAGCAATGTCCTGCATGTGGGAAGGCAGACAGGCCGGATGCTGGGGGCCAGGAGAGGACCAAGCACATACACTAAAAGGCCAGAGTTTCACTCAAGCTGCCCCACGAGGCAAGAGGTGTCTGGCTCCCTCTGAAGAACATGGGAGAAACCAGCAAGATGTCAGGGTTTAAATGCTCACACTTTGTATTTTCTCAGATGAGAGTCCATTTCTCTAAAAAAATTAGCCCCCAGGAATTTCTCTGTAAAACTAAACTCGTCTTTTACACACTGTCACTACCACCTCCAGCATTTACTGAGCACTTCCTGTTTGCTCAGTGATGGGCAAGGGTTTTTTTACCTGTAATTTCCCAAATTCATACACAACTCCTGTAAGGTAGTACTGTTGTTGTCCCCATTTTACAGATGAGGAAAATGAGGCTATAGATTGGTTAAGCAACTTACCCATGATATGAGCCCAAGGCTGCCTATCTTTAAGTTTAAGGCTTGTGTTCTTTCCAATTTGTGCTTTTCCTCACTTGGTCCCACAGGCCCACATGCATGCCCTGGCCGAGCTCACCTGCATCAGAGTTGGGGCTTGTAGATGATGCTGGGTTGAAATGTGGGACACCAGGCAGGTGGAGGTACAGACGTGAGAGACGAGGCTTGGTGAGGTGAGTGGAGGTAGGGTCACCAAGGGCCTTAAGCCACTTTATCTTCAGGGCCAGTTTGGGGTAACTACACTCTTATTTGTTTATTTATTTATGCTGTGCCTCGTGGCTCGCGGGATCTTAGTTCCCCGAACAGGGCCCGGCACGGGCAGTGAAAGCACCGGGTCCTAACCACTGGACTGCCAGGGAATTCCTGGTAATTGCACTTTTTTTTTTTTTTTTGCAGTACGCGGGCCTCTCACTGTTGTGGCCTCTCCCGTTGTGGAGCACAGGCTCCGGATGCACAGGCTCAGCGGCCATGGCTCACGGGCCCAGCCGCCCCGCGGCATGTGTGATCCTCCCGGACCGGGGCACGAACCCGTGTCCCCTGCATCGGCAGGTGGACTCTCAACCACTGCACCACCAGGGAAGACCTAATTGCACTTTTAAAAGCAGAGGTGTGACAAGATCAGATGTGCAGTGGTGGCGCGAATGGATGAGAGGGAGTGGGCGGACTGGAGGCAGGTACATGGGCAGGGAGGCTGTCTCTGTTCCCCAGGTGAGATTTGATGTGGCCTGGACTATGGCAGTGGAAGTGGAAACTGAGGGAAATGAGTGGACTTGAGAAACATCTGAAGGTGGGCCTGATAGGCAGTGATTGATGGGGATGGTGAGGAGAGGTGATGGGATGCAGATGGCGGGGGAGAGACACGGTGGCTTACACAGCTGTGTAGGTGGTGGACCTGGCCCTGAGCCAGGAGTTCCAGAGGTAGGAACCAGTTTGAGGCTGAGGAGGTGGGGTTTAATTCTGGGCATTTTATATTTAAGCCTCCTGGCAGATATCTAAGGGCAGACATCCAGGGAAAAGGATTGGGAGTCAGAGGCATGAGCTTTGAAGTAAGAAAGGTCTGAGTTCAAATCCCATTTCTAGCACTTATGAGCAAGTTGCCCAGGCTCTGAAACTCTGTCTCCTTGTGTGTAAAATGGGGATAACGGTGGGCCCACGTGGAGTTGTTGTAAGAACGGAGGCAAAACATGTTAAGCTCTTGGCATGGTGCCTGGACCTCCATAAATGGTTTAAAAAACAAAAGAACAATCACCACCACAACAAAAACACAACTGTCACCACAACCACCCACAAACCGAAAGTGGGTTGAAGCCCAGGACCATTCAGGGCACAGGGTTCTGGATTTGAGATCATCAAATGCAGGAGATGAGTTTTCATTTCATGGAAGCACAGTAATTGCTTTGTAAAATGCCCTGCTTTGGGACCCCTTGAATCAGTGAGGAGCTAGTGTATTTCAAAACGCATTGATTTATTTGTAGCTGTTGACTACAATCATGGAGATGCCACATGAAGAACTAGAGGCAGTCATGGCACTCCTCTGAAATGAGAATATATGACCGTGGAAAGGTGGAATACGATTTTCAAAAGTGCACAACTATCTTTTCTGTAAAACGAGCGAATTTCCACGACTACACCTTCTTCGAACAATTCAACTTAATAATTCAACACATATTTACTGAGCACATAGCAGGCCAGTGTGAGGTGCTAGCAATGCAAAACCTAAGAAGACAGGATCTTTCGTCTCAAGGACCCACATTCTAGAGGGAGAGAAACAGAGAAGGGAGGCCACACAATGAAGACCATGGTCATAATAACAGATCATGCCTACAGGGTGTGTAATAGACACCAGACACTTGCATTACTAATTCATCTAATCTCCTCCACAACCCAATGAAGTAGATTGTATTATTATCCCTTTTAATAGAAGGGGAAACCAGGCTCTGAGAGGGTAAGTAACTTGCTAAAAATCACACAGCTAGAAAGCAGAAGAGTCGGGATTCGAACTCAGGCAGTGTGAAACTGGAGTCTGGGCTCCTTATCCCATCACTATGCTGGCACAGAGGTGTGTCAAGTACTTCTATATCTGGTGCGCTTATACATCGGATGTCCCGACTAGGAATGATTAATGTGGTTGGCTAACCAACTGACCATTTCACGCTCCATGTGAAAAACCATCTGGCCCTGACTGCCTCTTTCATTTGCACATCCACCTCCTTTCTCTAGTCGCCCCCAGGCACTCCATCCAACAGACGTCAAACTTGAAATCCTGAAACAACACCACTAATGATAAAGGGGAGTCACTCATTTACCAGTGACCAGCTGCTTCAGAACTGCCCACAAACGTAGCAGTGGTCACAGGAGAATTTCTTCAGCCCCCAGAGTCCCTATATGGGGCAGGGTCAGCTATGGAGGGGCTTCTGAACAAAGCCAGAGACACGGGATGAATGTCCACCAGCTCTGCCCAGCTCTGCACTTGGGGCAAGTGCTCGGGGCTTCCTCCCCTACTCTCCTTTCAGATTTTTCTTGGGGGCAGCCACTCCACTGCTCCAAGCCAAGTTCTTGGTTTTGATAGCAAATGATCGAACTTGGCATTAGCCAGGAAGCCCCATTTATCTCTCAGAGGGCCATGTGGAGACACCAGGGGTGGTACAGCCAGCAGGTGATGGATCTTTCGGGATGGCAGAGCAGGACTGAGAGGCCCATGGGAGATGGGTGCTGCTGGCCAGGGCTTACTCCACCAGGGCTGAAGTGGCTGATGCTCGACTGGCTGCCTGACCCTGGATGTATGGGTGTTCAGATCTCTGCCACTAAGACAGCTAGAGGCGGGCACGAGATCGGGTAGGAAGGCTGCTGCTGACTCAGTGGTGCCACCAGAGCCCACCTGGGCCCCGGCTGCCAAGCCAGAGTTCCAGGGACTGGAGGAAAGGGACAGAGAATATCTAGACTCTGGAAGATTTTGCTAGAAAAACCCAGTGTCTAGTGTTGGATGTGACAGTTACGGATTTCTGCTGGGAGGAAGAGTCTTTTCAGAAGTGTAATTCTCCTTTCGTGGTGCCTTCGGACCAGCCACACGCAGACTTTCCCCATAGCTGTGTGAGCTGTCAGATTAAGGCGGCCCCATCAGCCTGTGGAGGGAACGGCTGGGATCTCAAAGATGGATCAACCCAAATTCTGAGCACCAGTTTCTTCCTCAATTTTTTACAAGGAACACGATGTGGTGGAATGGAATCTAATTCATACGCCTCATTAATGCCTTCATAACACAACATTCACAGTATTCCCTTCTAATCTCAGCAGATAACAAGGTGCTACTATCGAATTCCTGTTAACATGAATTATGGGTACAATATATTTTGCCCAATATCCTCTCCTCAGCCTAATATTGTGAGCGAACAAAAAATCACACCCTCAGCATGTTCCTGACTCATGAGGCGATGGCAGTGGGGTGTCTGTCTGCTCGTGGCTGCAGTGGAGGTGCCCATGCAGAGCAGTTGGTGGGCCAGGCCCCAGCACTTGGCCGGGTGCTCGAGGCTCCCCCACTCCTCTGCTCCCTTTCCAGGATCGCACTCACCATTGGAACCGGGCTGTTCCCGCCCCACGACAGGCCTGGTCTCCACATCACGGCAGCATCACGGGGAGGCAGGAAGCTGGACGGCAGTGGGCTTGCAGCGTAAGCCTGAACGCTGCCCACCTTGCTGAGTTATATAATGAGGATGATCACGGCGCCCGCCTTGTACAATCGCTGTGGGATGCAGTGGGTTAACGTGGGCGAACACACTTAGAACCCTGGCTGGCCCACAGAGAGCGCTCTATAAACATTAGCGACTCCAAGGACACGTCTAGGGCCCTGGCTGGCCAGCAGTCCTGCGTTGCTTCCTAGGATGGCTTCTGAGTGTACGAGGGAAGGTGCACGCTTGTGCCAGGGAGGTCCGTGTGTCTGGCGTGGAGAGCACCCTCGCTGCTGGCGAGATTTATAACCGCTGCTGAACACAGCACAGCTGAGTCTTCACCTGCAGCCCCGGCTCTTCGGGTGCTGGAGAAAATGACCACAAATACACGCTCCATGGCTCCAGCATCCCCCAGGACCTTCCTTCTCCAGGGCCTGGCCTTTCTGCTGTGCTTGGCAGTCACCTGCTGCAGCTGGGGGGCCGGCATCTTCCCAAGGCTGCCGTGTGAGGCAGGACAGGGCTCCTCCATGACACCAGCCCCGCCGTCACCCAGGCTGCCCTCCTGCCCTTTCCTCAGGGGTTCTTCCCTACATTTTAATCAAGCCCATGTCGGTCTGTTTTAAGTGCCATCATTTTTTTTTTTTTTTTTTTTTTTGCAGTACGTGGGCCTCTCACTGTTGTGGCCTCTCCCATTGTGCAGCACAGGCTCCGGACGCTCAGGCTCAGCGGCCATGGCTCACGGGCCCAGCCGCTCCGCGGCATGTGGGATCTTCCCGGACCGGGGCACGAACCCGTGTCCCCTGCATCGGCAGGCGGACTCTCAACCACTACGCCACCAGGGAAGCCCTTAAGTGCCATCATTTGATTGGTCTCCATTCTAGCCACCATGATTGGCACTCCCATTTCTCTTAATAAAGGAAGTTCCATGATGAGCCAGCTCTGCCTGGATTTCCACAGATACTTCCTCTCTCTCTTTTGACCGCGGAGCATTTATTTATTTTTATTTTTTTTCACTGTGGTCCAATATATATGACATAAAATTGGCCATTTTTGCCATTTTTAAGTATACAATTCAGTGGCATTCATGACATTCAAAATGCTGTGCAACCGTCACCACTAATCCAATACTTTTTCGTGACCCCAGACAGAAACTGTACCCATTAACCAATAACTCTCCATCCTCCACTCAGCCCCTGGTAACTTCCAATCTACTTTCTGTCTCTGTGAATTAGAGCATTTATGTTTATAAAGCACTTTTGCTTTGCTATTTCATGTGGACCTCACAACAGTCCAGTGAAGTGGACCCTGTTGTGTCCAGATTATAGATAAGGAAGCTGAGTCTTGGAGAGCTTAAGAGTCCGGCCTTGAAGGCCATCTCCTGACCCCAGCCTGGGGCTTTTCCCCCCATTCCCGGGAGAAATGCCTCCCAGAAAGAGGACGGTAACAAACAGTGACCTCCTCCTGCTTCTTTCTGTTCCCCAAAGCAGTGCTGAGCTTACAGGGGAGACAGCCACAAGTCATGGCTGCTTCAATCCTGCCTGATATTAAGGGTCAGCCCATGATTCTGTGGCATCTCCAGTGCTTAGCCTAGGTTTAAATCCAGGGGAACGCCTGAGGCACCCACAAGACAGAGCGCCCCCTTGAGTGTAGGTATTACTCCAAGCCCATCCAGCAATACCTGAGGGCAGCTGTGATGATCTAGACTGGCCTTCTGGGATGGAACAAGCCAAAGCAGTCTGAACGTAGCCACAAATGTGGACACCAGCCATGCATTGTGTTGTGGACCAAAACAAGAAACCCTGAGAAAGAGAGAAAGTTGTGGCCTTGTGGCTCAGTGGTCCCCAAGATCCTGTATCTGAGCAGTGTCTACACCTCCCACATGGCCTGGCTGTTAAGGGAAGGAGGTCAGGCCGTCACATCTGGGAGGTGTGGGGCAAGACGATGGAATCCTACACTCGCTTTGGGCCTGATATCTGCAGTTGTTTCAAACGCCGATGAGCTCAGCTGCTTCAGTGGGGAGCCCGTACTATCTCTTTAGAAGATGCCGCTAACACCTGGGGAAGATGTTCAGCCAGTTGCTCGTTCAACAGATTTCACTGAGGACTGTCTGGGTGGGGCCTGTCCGAGCTAGATGCCTGGACTCTGGAGCTGGACTGCCCAGGGGTGAGTCCCAGCCCTGCTGAGTGATTGTGGGTAAGTCACCTGGTCTTTTTCATTCTAAGCGGTGGTTGTCATAACGACCTCAGAGGGCTGTGATGAGGATTTAAAAAGTTAATGTTGAGCAGTGTCTGGAACTAAGTAATGACTACACAAGTGCCTTAAATGAAATAAACAAATGCAAAGGGTGCAGAGAATTACAGGCCAATGGGAGAAAAATCCCAAGGAGGTACTAATAGTTGAGAGATGGTGTTGTGATCCCGTGACTCCAGATGCTTTGGGAGAGATGGGAAGAGGTGCAGGACCTAGGGCAAAGGCCTCGATGTGGAAAATCTGTACTGCCAGTGTGGCTTTGTTAGCTGTACACAGGTCCCGAGAGTGAGCCCATGAGGGCTTCAGTCTGGCTCACATGCAGGCCCCAACTTCATCCTCATCATAGGCACCCACAGAAATTACTCTTTTTTGAAGACTCATCGACCACATAGATAGGCGTAGGTAAAGATGACGTCAAAGGCATTCATCCTCCCTACCCCAACAGTAGGTGCTAAATAAATGAATAAATATTCATATGCATAAATCTATTCATTCTGTCCTCAAACACTTATTGAGAAACTTTATATGCTTGGTATCACATATGCCTTATTCCTATGGACTTCACAGCCTAGAAGGAGACATATTAATAAATGGATAAGTACCATATGTTATAGTTATTTACAGGGACATAAAGAAATGTGTCATGGAGAGAAAGAAATAATAGCATTTTTTTTCACCACAGAGGTGTTAACATTTAGGGTGTCGGTTGTAGGATGAGCAGGAATATTTCTGGGCGGGCAAGAGAGGGAATGAAAATTCTGGTAAGAGGCAGTGGCAAGTGCAGAGGCCCTGGGGTATGAGAGCACCTCTCATGTTTGGGGATTGTGGCTGAAGTGGGTGATGGGGGTGAAGCTCTCAAATGACCCATGGCTCAGGCACTCCAGTGTGTTGGTGGATTTCCCTTGGACAGAAACCTGGTCCCGTGAAGTGTGAGGGTCATAAGCTACGCCAATGGGGTCGGCATTCAGGGAAGCAATAGAGAGCAGAATCCTTGTACACAGCAGTGAGCTGAAATAAACGAATAATAGGTAGACGGCACTCACAAAGGCTGCTGCAGCCATTTTTAGCAAGTCAGTGTGCCGGGTGAGGTCCGGGAGATGGAAGAAGGCATCCAGCTTGGGAGCTGTGTGTGCAGTGGAGGCAGTTTTAAAAATCATTTTTTTTATACAACCAGTAAATGCATTATCTCAGGTAACAGAAGCCCAGAGGAAGGTAGGGATGCAGCATAGGGCTCTAGTTCCATATTTCTGGAATTCTCTTGTTTTTTCTATTCCTTGTGTGTTGGCTTCATCCTGAGGCTTGTAGCAGTTCAAGGCATCAAGTCCAGACACGACAGTGTCCAGAGGAAGAAGGATTTCTTCTTTCTTGTGACGCTTCCTTAGAAGCAAGAAAACCTTTCCCAAAGCCCCCAGATAGGATTGTCCTCATGTTGCACTGGCCAGAATTGGGGACCCTTCCTAAACCAATGATGGGGAAGGGGAAGGGGATTACCATGTCTGGTTTTTTTTTTTTTTTTTTAACATCTTTATTGGAGTATAGTTGCTTTACAATGGTGTGTTAGTTTCTGCTTTATAACAAAGTGAGTCAGCTATACATATGCATACATATATCCCCATATCTCCTCCCTCTTGCGTCTCTCTCCCACCCTCCCTATCCCACCCCTCTAGGTGGTCACAAAGCACCCAGCTGATCTCCCTGTGCTATGCGGCTGCTTCCCACTAGCTAGCTATTTTACATTTGGTAGTTATATATGTCCATGCCACTCTCTCACTTCGTCCCAGCTTACCCTTCCCCCTCCCTGTGTCCTCAAGTCCATTCTCTACGTCTCCACGCCTGGTTTTGAATCATCATAATCCCAGTGGGTACTAGGGTTCACTTCCCCTAAGCATGGGAGGTGATGGACACCTGAACAGAACTGAGGCTGGGTAGACAGCCAGCAACGCCCAGGACAGACCTCGAAGGTTGTTTTGTCAAGCCTGGAGTGGTTCTCCAGCTTCTGCATGCCCCCAGTGAGGGCTGCCTGACTCACTTGCAGGCTTGGCCATTCTACCTCCCTACTCCTACCTCCTATCCCCTAGCCTGATGGCTTTACGGCCACTTCTCACCTGGTGAAGGAATTCTTTAAGGAGTAGGTCAAGAGTCTGGATCATATTCAATGCCAGAGTCTGGGGCTGAGTTGAGCAGGGCAAGAAGCACTATACTTGCTGGCAGCCCAGGGAGGGGCCATGGGGAAACCCTTGTGGCCTTCCGGGAGCAAGAGAGGACAGCAAGCTTGACTGAGCTGTCTGGGCCTCCGGAGCAGGTCTGGCAAGAAAAGGCTCATGTGGTGACAGAAGAGTGTTTTTCTTAAGGGACCATGGCAGGCATCAGCCAGCAGCTTAAGTCAAGAGAGGGACGTGCTGAATACTGGCCTTCTGTGATCGGAGTGGGCACCTTGCTTCTTTCCCAGCTCCCAGGACTCCTGTCATGGTGCCAGAGGGTCCAAAGTATTCACCCGTCTTCTCCATGAAGCATCAGGAGAGGGGAGACTGGGAAGGCAGGACCCCTACCCTGATCAAAAGGAAAGGCATGTGGAAGGTGTCTCTGAATGCATACTGATGCTCTGCTGAGTTCTCATGGCTACTTATTTGCCGGAGGAAAATGAGGTCTCCTGCCTACGGGTTCTAAAGATGCAGATTCCCGATGCAAATGAATACACCTGGACCAGTGGACACGGCAGCAGAGCTGCACAGAGAGTTCTCCTAAGCCTTCATTTTAGGGCAGCGAATGCAGTGTTGAAACATTGATAATCTGCTACTTTCCAACAGTGTAGCTCTGCAGGGACTCCACCATGACTCTTCTCAGTGGCAATGATGTTTTGGGAGGACAAAAGCCAGTGTGGCTGCCTGTGTCATGACAGTGAATAAAACAGGGATAGGGTCTGTCTGGGTTTGGAGGAAATTCTCACTGAAACGAAACTAAATCTGTAGATGCTGATGGCGAACAAATGATACCGAGGGGCGAGGGGCATTCAACTCTCCTTTTTATGTTTGTTTCCCTGAGTTATTTTTAGTATTACAGACAGTTTCCAGTTAAAAATGGGTTGGGTTCTGAAAGTTCATTTGTAATTTGGCTGTTTAGGTTTTGGAACATACTTTCCCTATAAAAAAACAATGTTATAAATGGTGATGAGATTCCCAGGCTAGTTCTCCAAAGCCTATTTAACCCATAATGTAGCTGAAATACTGTCCTTCTGCAATGAAAAAAAAATTGTTTGATTGCAACATGAGTAATTAAATGAAACAGGGAAAATCATTAAAACTGAATAAGAAGTAGATTTATGTTCATCTTGAATGATGCTGTTTGCAGAAAACCTAATTTAATTTAAGAAGAGGCCTTTCCAAGGGCTTTTGGGGGAATGGCACGGGATTTATCCTCTTAAGGAGAAAGAGCCAGGACTCTGTCTGATCTGCAGCTACTGAATATGTGCATCCTATAACTGGCTCCCTTTCTTGATTTCAGGCTCATCAGGAAGTCTTCTGGTCTAAATTTCTTTTCTTGTGTGGACTCTTACAGGGAGAGAGTCACTGCGCAAAGTCCATGAAAGTGGTCTCCTTGGGGTGGATTTTTGATTCTGAATCAGTAGGTTAGCATCTGTCCTTGTGAATGTCCCGGGAACAGCAGTGTCCCAGTCCCACCAACTCTGGGGCAGTGACGGGATCAAGCGTTGGAACCTTTGGGACTAAGGTCCAAGTCCTGGCTAGTACCCTATAAGGTTCCCTGGGGGCCAGCTGCACTGCCTTCTCCCTGGCAACACAATCCACGCCAGGTGTCTCCTTTCAGACCTCCCTAGGCAGCTCTGGGTGTGGATGGCATGTGTGTCACCCAGGTGTGTGTAAGTCACAACTGTCCCCTGTTGATTCTGTCTACCAGGCCATGTAGATTGACTGACTGATTGATCCTGTTCCTTCTGTTTGCGGCATGCGAGCCTTGGCCGGAAGCTAGAGTGTGAATAACTGTGTTTAAACGAGTGTGCTGGCAACACTGGGGGGCATATGGCAAAAATGACCACATGTGC
Source organism: Phocoena sinus (assembly GCF_008692025.1). NCBI lineage: Eukaryota > Metazoa > Chordata > Mammalia > Artiodactyla > Phocoenidae > Phocoena > Phocoena sinus. The sequence continues at coordinate 18,207,498 of NC_045775.1, read as the reverse complement.
TTCCCATCCTTGCATGTCTGCCCCTTCGCAACGTGGTGTGGCACCTTCTAGCCAGAGGCAGGGTTTTTTGTTTTGCCCACTCCTTGAATCTGGCTTGGGCATGTGACTGCTTTGGCCAATAGGATTTTAGCAACTGTGCCTCAAGCAGAGGCTAGAAAGGCACTTGTGCACCAAGCCTTGCCCGCTTGCTGCTCCCGGCGGCCTGAGACCCTCACGCGAACACGCCTGCGACAGCTGTGTGGAGGATGACAGGCCACACAAAGAACGGAGACATCTTGGCTGACAGTCCACTAAGCTGCAACTGTGTGAGTGAGGCCATCCTAGATCATCCACCAGCCACTAGGCACCGTTCAGCTGACCACAGACAAAGGAGACAGCCCAGCAGGGATCAGCCCAGCCCAGAACTGGCAACCAGCCCACAGAACTGGGATGTTTGTTATGGGATGTTTGGGGTGCTTGTTATGCAGCAAAAGCTAACTTATATACCCTACTGGCTCCAGTCAAGCACATCTTTTCACAACCTTCCTTTGGAATTCACAGCTACCTTTCATCCAGACTATGGCTCATCCCTTACAAACATGGGAATTTATATAATCTTCTCCCCTCTTTTTGCCCCCTTAATCAGAAATCTAACAATTCAAGCCACTCAGGTTTACCCTCCCCAAACTGTAGGCTTTGACATGGATGCTTGGTCAATCATGACATTTTTCAATTTTGCATACACTTGGTGACCAACGGATAGGCTTTAAGTCAATGAAGATGCAACCCAAACTGTGGCTGCCACTTAAAGTGCAGGTCAAACCCGTTAGCTGGGGCTTCCCTGGTGGCGCAGTGGTTGAGAGTCCGCCTGCCAATGCAGGGAACACGGGTTCGTGCCCCGGTCCGGGAGGATCCCACATGCCGCGGAGCGGCTGGGCCCGTGAGCCATGGCCGCTGAGCCTGCGCGTCTGGAGCCTGTGCTCCGCAACTGGAGAGGCTGCAACAGTGAGAGGCCCGCGTACCGCAAAAAAATAAAAAAAAGCCCATTCGCTGGGTACGAACATGCACAAGTTGTCTTATGATGCATTATCAGTGCCTGATAATGTATCACAAGGGAGACCACAAGTTCTCATTCATGGGGCAAGAAAGAGCCTTCTAGAGAGAAGCACGCACAGTCTGGAAATGCGCTACAAAAGGGGCTTGAGTGATTTTCCCAACTGAGCCCACTCAGTAGCCTTTGGTTTTCAACGTGAATACAAGAGGAAAGAGAGGTCTGCTTCTCACTTTGTGCAAAAGCCGCCTTTATCCATTCTTGGACCCCCCGGAATCACAGGAGAGGGGGGGACCCCGCTGCATGGGGTCTTGTGGTCGTTCACATGATTCTTCATAGAAACCCCAGATCATCTCCCCCAAGAGGAACAATTCTCCAAAGAATTTAGGATGCACGAGGAAGACGTTGTCTCCAGGGTCATTGCTATGATGACAGACATTCCCCTTGAAAGGCCCAAATGCCCATAAATGTCAAAAATCTGGGTGTTTGGTGCTCTGAGGATGGAGCCTGCAGATTCCATGGCCCCTTTCGGTTTTCCCTGGGCCTGTGACACGGGCTAAGTTTCTCTCTTCCCGGCCCAGATTTATTTTCAAGGGCTTAGCTTCGGGGAACGATGGGAATGTTTCAGCTCGCATCAGGCAATGATTGCTCCTGACCACAAGGAGAAAAAGCCCCCAATACATTTCACAGACATCAGCGAGGATTCTGCAAAGTCCATTCTTTCGAGAACAAAATTGCATTTTGTGAAGCCATCCCTTTTCTGTTTCATCTGTCAAGCAGGTTTGCTGAGAATAATTTAAATTTCATGCAGCAGCAATTGCAGGGCAGCGGTGCTTCCTTTCCATCCCATAAACAGGCCTGGCTGCCGAGTCTCATTTCTGCTTCTCAGCAGCACCCTCCCCATGGAGCCATGACTGCCTGGAGCCCAGAGTGCCGGGGTCAGGGGTGGGGGTGGGAATATCCAATGAGCTTCCCTTTAGCCTACTGGCTCCACCCAACAGGCGGACTGGTCTCCCCCAAATGTATGGATATTTGGTCGCACCCAGTCTCTGATTTACCTTTTTAAAATTAACTTTTATTGAGTGTTTAACAAGTGAGGTACTGTTCTATGCTTTTCTACACATATTAATTTAACCAATCCTTACAACATTTCCATGAGAAACATACTATTATCATTCCCATCTTATAGACAAAGAAACTGAGGCTTAGAGACTTACTCAGCTCCTACATGGCAGAGGTAAGATTCAAACCCAGCTCTGTTTGACTCAAGGGCTTGAAGCTCTCACCAGCTGTGCCATGTTGAATTGACATAATCTTTGGCCTAAATTTTTCTGCGTAAAACACAAGATGTATATATATATATACCCATTTTCTTGCCAAAATTCAGTGTTTGCTGCCAGCTAGGTGGACGAGAGGATGGGAAAAGTTACTATAACAATGCTGCAGTATTGGTTACCATGCTGAATGCACTATACCAGGCAGCCTGGGGTGGGGAAAGGAGCCAGTCCAGCCTGGTTCTTTCTCACTCCCTGGGTGACCTCTGCAAGTCTTTCTTTCTCCAGGTCTCACCCTTCTTTTTTTAAATATTAGGTTCTGTTTTTTTTCTTTTTTAAAAATAATAAATAAATAAATAAATTACATTTTTGGCTGCGTTGGGTCTTTGTTGTTGCGCTGGCTTTCTCTAGTTGCGGCGAGTGGGGGCTACTCTTCCTTGCGGTGCGCGGGCTTCTCATTGTGGTGGCTTCTCTCGTTGCGGAGCACGGGCTCTAGGCACGTGGGCTTCAGTAGTTGTGGCACGTGGGCTCAGTAGTTGTGGCTCGCGGGCTCTAGAGCGCAGGCTCAGTAGTTGTGGCACATGGGCTTAGTTGCCCCACAGCACGTGGGAATCTTCCCGGACCAGGGCTCAAACCCGTGTCCCCTGCCTTGGCAGGCAGATTCTTAACCACTGCACCACCAGGGAAGTCCCAAGTTTCACTCTTCTGATCTACAGAATAGAGGGGCTGTGTGGCACGGTTATTCTACTCCTCTTGGGCTCTGGGAATTTGTGTCCTAGAGGATCAAGAGCTGATCTAGGCCCCAGGGAAGCAGTTTATTGGTCTGAGCAATGACAGAGTGTGTGGGGTGTGTGTGTGTGTGTGTGTGGGGTGTGTGTGTGTGTGTGTGTGTGTGTGTGTGTGTGTATGTGTGTGGGTGCATCTGGCCAGGCCCTCCTCATGCCTCAGTGGCCCAGGAGTCTGTGCTCATCCAATTGGCCTTTTGGCCTTTCATCTAAAACATGCAAGAAATCCTCAGGGCCCGGAAAAAGGAAGAAGCCAAAAGATCAACTCAGGCCTGAAGGCAGCAGTGACAGAAAGACTTGTCATCACTTGCGTAACTAGCTGCTGGGAGCATAGCCAGCCCCCCGCCCTGGAGACGCCCGCAGCCCCCAGAGCATGTGACACTCAGCGTGCTCCACGCCCAGCCCACTGGGGATGCTAAGGCCTGACAGTGTTGACACTTGTTACCTTGTTGCGGACCTTTCCCTGCGTCCTCAGGGGTGGCTCGGGCTCACACGGGGCACTAGACTCTTCAGTGAGGAAGCCAGGCCAGTACATTCAAGCAGCCTTTACTAGACGCGGGGCAGCAGGAACACACAAAAGGAAGAGGAACACACAGCCCTCTCCTGGCTTCCATGCAGCTCGCTGTCTCCCCCAGTCTTCCACCAGAGGGGGGCCTTGACCCTGTGTAGATACTGGGCTTTCTTGGAGGAAAGGGCCCAAGGCTGACAAAGGCTTTAACACACCTCCCCTCCGTCATCCATCACCAGGTGGTGCTGACTCAGTTTCAGTTTGAGGCCCGCTAGATGCCCTGTTCCCTCCAGCCCATCTTGCTGTCTTGTCACCTTGGTCATGTCACGAGGTCAGCTTGAGCCCTACCACTCACAAACCCAATTCCTCTCCCCGCCTGCTTGGGGCCTAGCTCCTGTTTCTTATCTGAAGACTTACCTTTCCCTCTTGGTGAGGCCAGCAATGATCACCTTTCCTTACAGGGGCATGGCCTTGTCCCATAGGCCTCCTCTGGGTGACTGTGACAATGGTGACGACGATAGCACCTCTATAGGACTGTTTGCCGGGCTTGGCTCTGTTCTGAGCACTTTACACGAGTTTTAACTCACACAATCCTCACAACAGCTCCGACGGCAGGTACTACCACCTACTCCCGTGTTACAGAAGTGAGGCCCAGAGAGGTTCGGTAAGTCATCCAGGGTCACTCAGCAAGCACGGGATAGAATAGAATTCAAATCTAGGCCGTCTGGCTCCAAAGTCTGTCTTTATCCACTCCATGAAGCTGTCTCTGTCCACAACCTCAATGGGAGAGACATTCTCAAGTCATTTGTCCAGGCCACAGATTCATTATATTCTGGGCCGTGAGCTCCCTGAGGGCAAGAGCCTGCCCTTGGCTGCTCAAAAGACGCAACTTGTTGACCAGGGAAACCGCAGATACCTCTGTTTGGCCTGCCTGTCGCTTGATGCGGTCCTCGTGTAGGGTTAGACAAATAGGCTGGGGACAGGCGTCTGAGGGGTCGGCAGCTAGGCCAGAAGGGAAGAAAGGCACCAGGGCCCAAGTTCAACCACAGCGCCCTGGATGGAAGACACTGCTGCCTGCTGTCCTCCCTGCCTCCACACACCCAACTCTCCTGAGCACCCCGAAGAATCCAAGGCGCAATCAGGCACCTCTGCTTGACGGGACAAGCCCCTGCAGGTGTGAAACTGGGCTGGAGGTGGCTTTGGGGGCAGGTGTGCTGAGGAGCTGGCTGTCCTCACAGGCATGAACTTTCAGCCCCTGTCCCCTCCCAGCCGCTCAGCTCAGTCCTTGCCCAGCTGTTGTTTTCTGTCTGACGCTGGGTTCCTTTCCTCCCATGTGCTGTGGTTTGGAGCCCAGCCAGTTAGAGCTGCTTGGGAGCAAAGCAGGAGCTGCGCGGGCAGGGCGGGCCCTCGCCGAGAGGCCTCGCCACTTCCCTCGCCTGGCGGGGCCCAAAGCCCTGAGGCACAGCCTGACACCGTCCCTAAAAAGGCCTGCATCCTTGAGAGGGCAGAAACCATCAAGTGGGCTCCCAGGTCCATCTCCTCTCTCTCCACCTGGAGCCCCCAGCAGTCAGCTCCAGAGGCTGCCATCCTCCAGATGGCCAACAGCTGGCCTAGCTGAGCGGCTGCCGGATGTGGCCGGCGGAGCAGCCGGCTGGGTCCGCCGGGCAGAGGTCAACGCCTCAGAGAAGTGCTGGGGGCTGGCGCCTGGGAAGGAGCGTGTTTGGCTGGTCTTGGGGTATCATGCCCAAATCACCCTCCATCTCCTCTCCCCTTCCCTCCCCACCTCAGTGGGGCGGCGTATTCATAACAGGAAAATAAAATCAATAAGGCACTGCAGGAGATGTCAGTGCGCTCCGAGCTGGCCTCCAATAGCTCCATTGTCTCGGGCCTCCGCCAGCAGCACTCGCAGTTATTAATGGGGAGCGGGGCTGAAAGGGAGTTTTGAAAATCACCGAGACAAAGGCGCGGCACACCTGGAGCACGACTTTCCAATACCACGGCCGCCTCACAATGGCTGGGGCCGGGGCTCCCCGACCTTTAACTTCTCCCGCAACTTTTATGAAAGCAGAAAAGAAAAGACTAGACACACACACACACACACACACACGCGCGTGTGCACACTGGCCCTGAGATGCTGAGAACCCCCCTAGGAGGCGGCTCTGAATGGCTGGCAGAGGCAAAGTGGCCTGCAGAGCCCCTGCTGGCCCAGAAGACAGGACGGCAATGAAAGGGCTTCCTGCCACCGGCCTGGGTCCCCCTGTCCCTTCAGGGGCTCTGAGCGGTGCGAGGGGGCCCAGCTCGTCCGGAATCTAAGCAGGAGCCTTGGTGACATTTTCATTTTGATATCGCGGTTGGTAAAACAAACTGCTTTCTGCTGTCGATCCCCGGGCTTAGCTGCCTCCAGAAGAGGGGGAATGACCTGGAACTAACACCCCTGAGGCCTGGGTCCCCGAGGAGGGCCCACCTCGGACCTGCTCCGGAGACTCGGTGTGCCTCCACATACTCAACTGCGAGGCGGGTGACAAAAGTACTGATGTCATGGGGCTGCCTGAGGCTTGGAGGAGACAGTGATGTGAGTGTTCTCAGTACTAATACTGGTTAATAAGTAGCAGATTTATGACCATTTAGGACTGACTGCTGCTCAGGATCTTCTTCCAAACCCAAGTAACCGGTGCCCCAGGGGCCTTGCCTGGTTTGCAGGCGCCTAGTTAGGAAACCCGTACTGCCAACCGGGAGTGTCATGGTCATTTCACTGGCTAAGTACCCTTCATCAACATGGCAGAGGACAACGCGGGGCCTCAGCCACCTGCTTGTCTTCCCATGTTAGTCACAGAGAGAGGCTTCATGGAAAATAAAACCACGCGCACGTTAACTTAAATAGGTGCCCGGCGCAGCTCCAGGGCTGCCCACGCTCTGGAGAAGGCGGCGTCTAGGGGACGGGCTGCGGGGGAAGCAGGCCCCTCTGCCCGGCTGCTGCTCACAGCGGTGCCAGGCAGGTCTTACCTTGGTGGTGACGGCAGAGGCAGAGCTGGCCACGAGGCTGGGGATGGCCTCGCTGCTGCCGGTGGTGCAGGGAGCGGGGGCCGTGGCGGGTGTGGGCAGCCGGGAGGGCACCCCGGGTAGCGGCAGGAGGCCGGGCCGGGCGCTGAGGCTGCTGGCTGTGCCGCCGCCTGCCCCGGTGGTGGCACTGCAGATGCTGGTGGTCCCATGCGTCCCGTTGGCACTCCACTCGCGGCGGTCCCAGCCCACCCGGTAATCTCTTTCGAAGCGGCTGTGGTGCCGGGACATCTCGGTGGGCCGCGGCTGCTCCTCACGTGGAAACAGAGGCCGGACCTGCTGGCACAGAGTGGAGAGGAGGGAGATTTAGACCAACGGCAGCCCTGCCAGGACCCGAGGAGGACAGCACTGGCTTTCAGCATCCATTAAGCGCCTTCTCTATGCTCAAAGAAAGGGCTCTCAAACGTTAGCTCATTTCATATTCACAGCAAGCCCACAAAGCATGGATCATTAGCCCCATCACAGACGAGGAATAAATGACTTGTCCGGCATCACGTGGCAAAAGTATAGTCAATGCGCTTTGAACCCAGTCACAGTTTAAAGTGATCCTTCCTGGTCGGGAGCACCACGTTGCCCTGCGTGATGCAGACGTGCGCCTTCTAATTATGACCCGGGATTTTATACCTCCATCCCCACTGTGAAAACAAGATCCCGGGGACCCCCCAGGCTGCGTTTTCCTCAACCCTGTGATGGGGTGAGAGCAGCCACGCCTGTAGACTCACTCTGTGGTGAACAAGGCCCTTGACATAGATCTCATTTGATCCTTGGAGTGGCCTGTGACGTGGCAGGGTCGTCCCCACTTTATGGACCAGGGAGTTCATTCAGAATAAGTGATTCCCTCGAGGTCAGAAAACTAGAAGGTGAGAAAGTGGCCGGGATCTCCAGCCTCCAGACCGCGGCTCAGTATACGACTCAAGTCTGAGAAGGTGTTAAGCCTCCGGGACTTGAGAGTTTTCTTTCATAACCTACAAATCCCTTGCTGGCACCAGAGCCCCCCGTGCTCCCTGGCCTCTGTCAACCAGACGATCTCCCACACAACTTTCCTGAACATCCGAACATAAGGCCCTCAGTGTTGTCATGGAGACCTAGACACACCAGATACTCCGAGGGCCTCCTGCATCGTCGGGGATCATATTTTGTTCAGCACGACAGTGACTTGCCTGGCTCCCTGCCAGCCACCCTCAGTCAGGAAGGATGTAAAGATACAGGACATGCTGTCTCAGTCAGAGAGGCCTCAGCAAGGCAGAAGCAGAGGCAGATGGGAGAACATAGGCAGTGCCGGGGCACCGATGAGGATGAGTGTGGGGCCTGCCTGCACATCACATCCCCAGCCCTGCCCCGGCTCAGGCACAAGGGATGTGGTCATCTGTGACTCTTTTCCATTCTCCACCCACTTCCTGTCTGGGGTGTGAGCTCCTGGAGGTCAGGGACAGCTCCTGGATCACTTTCCTATCGCACCAGTCCAGCTCAGCCTGGGGACTCCGGAATTGTTGGCTAGTAAACTGACCAGTTTATTTTTAAAACTTCTGTTAAGCCTGATCCTAGTCTGGTCTTGGCACATCCAGAACTAGTGGCCAACTTCTAGCGCCACAGAGCCAGAGCCAGGCTCAGCCCAACCTGGGTTGTGGCTGGTGGGGCCCTGGCAGCCACTGTCCCTTCCCTCGGCACTGTCCCCTCTTGCTGGGCACGTGACCCCGAGGCCTGGGCTCAGCCTGCAGGCCTACCTGACGCAGAGCTGACCGTAACCTCTTAAGTTGGATGGTGGGTTCACTGTTTATTTCATCACTATGCTTCACGGCTTACACAATGCCACAAAAATTGTTTTTTCATCTATTCAATATTAATATCATAAAAATAAAAATAAATATCCCTTTGATCACCCTCACAAACTTTTCCGAGCCAGGTTCTCGGGAGAGATGTCTACACTTGGCTCTGGTCACCTTCCCTCCTCCAGGTCACACTGCAACCTGCTCCCATGTGGCTCTCGCTCTGGCCACTCCTTGGGGGGTTGTTCTCATCGAGGTCAAGAAGGACCTGCTCGTTCCATTCAATGGGACATTGATGGCCGTGTCTTCCTTGAACCCCCCCCTCCACTTGGCGTGGTTGATGTCCTTCTGGAAAGCTCCTCTCTGTGGTTTCTGTGACGTCGTGCTCTGTCACTTTTTCTCCTTCCTCTGCTACTCCTTCTCCGTCTGCATTGCAGGCTCCTCTTTCTCAGCGCTTCCTGGAGGGCCCCTGCTTCCTCCCCTTTGCTCACCCTACACGCTCTCCCTGGATGACCTCATTCAGCTCTCACCTCTTTACTGACGACTCCCAAGGCCACGTTTCCAGCTCCCTCCCTTTCCTTGAACCATGCCCACTATCCTACTCCCTGAAGGTACCTAAACCTTGTAGTCCTTAAATAAACTCATCGTTCTTTGCCCAAACACGCATTCTCAGGAATTCCCTCTCTCTGAGAAAGCCGCATGTCCCCATGTCCATCCCATATTTCACAGTGGGGTCTTTGCGTCTGTTGCTCTAGTTGTTTTTCAGATCTGCCCCCCTCCATCTGCACATCCATCCCAAATCGTGTCTCCCACATGGATTATCCCAATCGGTCCTCTGCCCCAAGCTTCACCCTTCTTGTCCATCCTCCACCAACTGCCCTTATGGCTTTTTTTTTTTTTTAACATCTTTATTGGAGTATAATTGCTTTACAATGGTGTGTTAGTTTCTGCTTTATAACAAAGTGAATTAGTTATACATATACATATGTCCCCATATCTCTTGTGTCTCCCTCCCCATCCCACCCCTCTAGGTGGTCACAAAGCACCGAGCTGATCTCCCTGTGCTATGCGGCTGCTTCCCACTAGCTATCTATTTTACGTTTGGTAGTGTATATATGTCCATGCCACTCTCTCACTTTGTCCCAGCTTACCCTTGCCCTTATGGCTTTTTAAAGCACAGGTCTGGTCACCATCCTCTCCTCTCCTGCTTTAAACCCTATCCTTCAGAATACAATCCAGACTCCTCAGGGTGGCCCAGAGGACACTTGAGCATCTGGGATGGCTCAGTTTTCTAGCATCACTGTTCACTCTTCCCACCCCAGAGACGATGCCCGGCCATTCCAAAGGCTGTACAGTTTCTGAGGGCGTCGCACCCTGTCTCACCTCGGGGACAAGTCCCCCCGGCTCCTCTGCCAGAACTGGCTTCCCCCTCCCCCTGGCTAAGTTCTGTGTGTCAGTTATGACCCAACTCAGGCACTGACTCTCCTCAGAGGTTGCATTGACCTTCACCCCCACCCCAGGTCAGGTGAGAGGCGCTCCTCTGTCCCCCTGAATGTCTGTACCCACCATCATCCCAGCATCCATGGATGGCTGTTGTACGTTTACTACCTTGAGAGTAAACTCCAGGCTTATTGTCTCTGTAATCTTAGCACCTAGCAGACTCTGGCATAGAAGGGTGTTCACGTAATGTTTGCTGAATGAACAAACACATGTTTATTCCTTCTTAATTGCTCAATGTTTCAGGAAGGGAGAAATACATTTGTGTAAAGGGAGGACCTCAGACACAAACACCTTGAGTCTTCCAGCTGGAAATTCTGTGTAGGCACTGGAGTTAGCTAATGTCCTACCTTTCTAGGAAATCAGAACTGAAGTCTCTAAAGACAGCTCTGAAAGGAGAATCTACGTGTCCAGGGTCAGCTGGACCGCAGAGCTTAGACTCTGGTCTCCTGAGATTCAGCTGCCTAGGCAGGGCTCTGGTTAATTACCAGGCCCCCCAGGGGCGACTGCTTCCCTAGGTTGGATCCTAAGTGGGGCCGAGATGACGCTCAGAGTTCAAAGCACTGTGTCCTCTTTCTGCTCACCCAGAAGACCCGTCCAGCCTCCCTTGTAGTTAGGTTGGGATCATGCTTCTGAATTCAGGCAGACAGAATAAGTGGGGAGGGGCCCTTTATAAACATCCTGTGTGAGCCTGTGGTTCTCTCTGCTTGCCGTGGCGACCTCAGAGGCCACATCTCCCGGCTGGTGCAGCGATCTGACGGGAGAGGGTTGTTCCCTCAGCGCGGGACTTGGCATGATTGGGACATAAATCTTCATCGTGTTAAGGCACTGAGATTGGCAGTTTGTTACCTAAAAGCCTAGTGTAGCCTGGCTGATACACGAAATCAGCCCCTACATTCCTACAAAACAACACAGCCTCACATATTGTCAAGGAACCATCTGCTTCCAGCTGGTGGGGATGGAGATGAGGAGGGCTGGCATTCAGGTGGCCCCTGAGACGTGCCCAGAGGTGGCAGAGTGTGCTTGGCTCCAAGGACACCACTGATGGGCGGTCATACCTCGCCGCTCGCTGCCTTGGGCTGGGCCACCCGCTGGACCACGCTGTGGTTCCCTCTTCCTCACAGCCCCGGTGCGTGGCAGGAAAGCTGGCCCAGCAGCTGCACCTCCGGGGGTCCCCACCCCGCTGCTCATCCCTTCAAGTCTCCTGAAAACGCCCTAGAGGAGATGGAAACTCAGGCAGCTGGAGGCCACACAATCTGGTCTCAGCCTCACGAAGTGTATCCAAAAAAAGGGTCAACTATTTGCATGGCAGGTTTGGGTTCAACTTCATTCCTCAGTTTAACCCCCTTTTCAAACGGAACGAAGGAGAGTGCTGCCCGGTGTACCCTGGTGAGACGGCAGAGTGCCAGCACCAGAGGTGGCCATGTCGGTACTTCCTGCTGGGCTGTGGCCCCTGTGCCCACACGTGCATCCCGGGCGGTGGCGGGAGAGGCGTCACTGGGGCGGGAGGAGGCCCCCGGCGCACGAGGCATCTCAGACGAGACGGGTCAAGCAATTACAGACAGAACATGTAGAAATGCTTCCTTGTCACGGCGCGCACCTGGTAGGCCACCTATGAACTGGCCGAGCCTGGCTCGGGGGCCGGCACCAAGAGAGGAGGGAGTCTGGCCGCAGCCATTCCCGAGCGTGTGGGGCTGTTTACCAGGAACCAGGGCTCGCACCTGGGTGGGGTTAGTGTGTGACCAGCACCTTTTCAATCCATGCACATGTGTGAAGAAAGAGCTCTAGGGTCTAGAAAATTCTATATTCGTGGGTGGAGGCAGGTCAGGCCGAGGTCCAGGGTACAGATGTTTCGGGGCAGGTCCGGGGTTAAATCTGAAAAGTAGCCCAGAGGTGGGAGTTTTGTGTGTGAGACTTGGCTCTCGCCTCTGGGATCCTGAGCAGCAAAACTGTTTCTCCACCACGAGAGCTGTCCTCTGCACCGTCCCAGGGATGCTGGGCTGACAGAGAGGAGGGGACACCCCTGGGGCGGGGAGAGCCCCATTTTTCCGTGCCTGAAGCCACACGCCTCCCAGTTCCTAAAAGGCACGCACCTCCACCATCTTACTTGGTGGCCCCCTGTGCAGACACCTGGGTTTCCACTTTTCAGAGCCCGACCCAGATCCAGAGAGGCTGAGCCTGGGCCCAGTGCTCCACTCGGGAAGCCAGTCCCAGTCCCCGGTTCCCAGTCCCTTCCCTCTGTACACACCTCTCTTCCCCCCGGGGAGAGGGGAGGGAGCAGAGGCCCTGCCTACAGAATCACAGCAAATGTGAAGAATGGGGTGAACGTCACTCTGAGATGCTCCTGATGGGCCAAAGTGCTGCTGTGAATGCACAACCAATGTTCCCGCACCACCCGTCCCCCACCCCCCGCCCTGCCCCCGTCTCCCTGTTCAAAGCCTCAACACACACGGGCACGCCCTGAGCCTAAGGACAGAGTCCCCCCAGCACCCCAGAAACGCAGCAGGGCCACACTGACCAGCTCCAGGGAGAATGGCGACCGTCAAGCCCAACTACCTCAAAGCCGAGATGATCCCTTGGAAGCGTTAACAGAGGCCACCCTGGTGTGCCCGGTAGCATCTCTGTGCCCCATGAGGAAGGCCTACTTTGTCCAGGGCTCCTCTCCAGGAGAGAGTGGAGGGTCTGTTCTTGCCACCTCCAACCCTGCAGGATGAGGTGCCAGCTCCCGTGATGGCTCACCTGCTCACCAGAAAGGGTGCGTGCTCTCCTGGGAGGGGCCTTGGCCTGGGACCTCCACACACAAGCTCCACCCTTGGGCTTCCCTTCCATCCGGAGTGAATGGAAGTTGGAAGTCGGCTTCCCTGCCTGCTGGGCACTGGGGACAATTCCTCAATGTGGCAAGCACCACTAGAGCACCAGGTGTGTAGGGACACAGGAGGGACCACCCGGTCCCCAGGCTCTTTCGATTCCCTTGGAGGAGTCGGCCGGGTTGCTAACTGGGAGGAAAACCAAATGACAAAACTGCCCCAGCCCCTGACTTCCAGCTCTTATCCCGAACCTCCGCCCACTGCCTGTCCCTGGAACCCTTATCTCCCTGCCTCTCTCCTTCTCCGTGCTCCTGATGCCCAGATAGAAAGCATGTCTGGGGCCTCCACTCTGCACCCATCCTCCCTTGTCTTAGTTTCGCTGCAGCTGCTTGAAAAGGAGTAATTCCACCTGTCTGGAATTTGATCCAAAGTTTTAGGTGTTGTTCATTTTATTTTTACATTTTCTATGCTGTGGTTAGGTTACCTCTATAATGATAGAAAAGTTAATGTCTCCACTTTGGAGTTGTATAAGAAATAGTCTGGAACTATGGAGCCTACCCTGTGTGTCCTTCCCCGCGGGGAAATATGGGCTCCACCCCAGTCGGTGCCTAGTTTAAGGTCCAGTTCAGACTTTGGAAAACATGTATAGAGTTGAACCCTTCCATGCTCAATGCTCCTGTCCGACCCCGAGAGCTGGGCAGGCCCCTGGTGTTCGGCACCTCTCTGGCCCTGTGCACAGGCTGGCCATCGAGCTGTTGCATTCCGAGGCCTCTCTGCAAAGGGGCCCACACTCCTTGCTCTGTTCGGGGAAGCCATACCTAACTATCTGCCTGAGTCCAAGTGCTGGGCCTGGCCCCTCTGCTCTGCCAGCTCAGCCCTCAGTGACCACTCCAGGACTCAACCCGGGGCCCCTGGGCAGTGGAAAGAGAGCCGGGTAGAGAGTCAAGAGGGTTAAGTTTGACCCCCAGCACCACCCCTTACTAGCCCCAGGAACTCGGGGGCTGCAGGTTATTCATCTGGAAAGCAGGGATGGACAGCTCTACCCGCCCCCAGGGCCTCTGTGAGGACCAAACTGTAAATCCTGTGAGCCCTCTGCACACGGGGAAAAGCCCTAGCACTGGGTAACGAGCAGATCTGAGTTACAGGGCAGAAAAGGATAGGCCTGCGACTCCAAGGCCAAAGCAACCTGGCAAGTTTCTGGGATGAGGACAAAGGAGGCTGTGAACTACGAAGCTGTGTGAGTCTGTGTCTCACAGACTCCCTGAGACCCCCTGTGCTGGGGGAACAGCCAGGACCTTGCAGGGTGCTCTGTCACCCGGGGCCACTGGGAGACAACACACTGGGCGGGAAGGAAGGTCATCCTCAGCTGAACATCTGTGACCTAGGGGCTCTCCTACTGCAAACCCTACAGCCTGCCTTGATGGATGGGCTTCTGCCTGAGGCTCAGGGGTGCCATGATGGATGCCAAGTCCAGGGCCTGAGGATGGCCTGAAGGAGGGCAACTAGCAGACACCAGGCTCAGCCCTGCTGCCGGGGCTGTATCTCTGTAATTCAGTCTCATGTACACTTGCTGGATACCAGGTCAGCATCCTGCCCCACAGACTTGCCTCAACATGAATAATGCATGAATAAATAATTAAGTACTGTGACTGTCACAGTCCTTTCCTTTGTATTGTCCATGTGGGGCTGGGGCCCAGGGGCCATTGTCCAGGAGCCCACGACACTCCTGAGGCCCCGTGCTCGAGGACCGGCATGCTGTGCAGCCTTGGACTCGCTGCAGGACGCGCTCCGCGCCCCCCACTATTGACATGCCCCGTGTGCACACGCTGTACCGGGGACCACAGGTGACCAATGACCCTTCCCTCCTTCCTATCGGTAAGGCACGCGGAGGAGTGGGCGCTGGCTGTAAGGACCTGAAGGCGTGATTAATCCACAGGCCAGTGGGGAGCCCGCACTGCCTCCGGACAGGAGGCTGAGGGATGAGCCATGGCCCGTCCGGCCCCGTAGGAAAACGTGTGATTGCCTCATCTGGGGGAGACACACTGCCCAGTTGGCTGCAACAGTTGGTGCCCAGCTCTCTTATTTTCGTTTCCCTCTCTGCATCTTTTAGCCTTTCTTCTGGAGCAAAATAAGCAACAGCAGCCAGAACACCGTCTTGGCAAATGCAATACAAAAGAATTCTACAGGAGCTTCTGGAGAAGCCGGCTTGGCCCTGACTTGGCACAGATGTCAGCAGGAGCTGGCGGCACCCCTCGGAAATGCCTCCTGGCTTCCTGGGGCTGCCTCAGCTCCCACCGACCCCCGTCCCCACCGAGACCCCACTGACTTAGATGACTTGATTCTGGCTGAGGCTCGGGGGTGGGCCTGCCCCAGCCCCTCCTGTAGAAGGCATCCTCTGACCAGCCCTTTCTTCTCTGAGCTCCAGAGGCAGGCCAACGACCCAGCGATGGGCTGGCATGTTCCACCGCCCCAGTGAGTGCCACTCCTCAAGGGTGTGCTCCCTAAAGGCAGGACCCCCCTCTGTTTTCTCCATGGAGCTGATCCGGCACAGGCTGGGCACCCGGGCACGGGACACAGGAAATGCTCCCAGATCAAAGTGGCAAGCCCTTTCCAGCTCGGAACACACTCTGAGGCAAGAGAGGCGCCCAGGGTGAAAAAAGCAAGGAGGCCACCCTCTCAGGTCTGGCCCTGAAAGCGCGGGCTCCTTACAGATTTCCTCATCCGTCTCATCCAGTCCAGTTCCCGCTCCTGGGGGGAGGTATTCCTCAGCGGGGAGCAGGTGTTCAGCACCTCCAAGTGGATATAAAATGTTTGGGTAGTGGGGGCCACGTGTAGGTGCCAGACTGGACCCAGGGCCCTGTTCCAAATCCTTTGGACCAGCTCAGAAGCCAAGGAAGCTCTGGAACAGTCACAGGCTGACACCAGCCTCTTCCTGTTCTCAGCCAGAAGAGTGACCTAGGTGTGGTTTTATTGTTAGCTCCTTTCCTTAAATACCGAGGCCCCAGTGAACTGAACACAGCCACTGCTGTCATATTTCACCCCTGCTCTGAAAGGGCCTTTCCCTTCCACCTGTTTTGGGCATCCAGGAGGGACTACCGTCCTCCTGTGAATACCACCCGCCCCCGCCCCCCGCCCAGCTGTCACTGGTCACTCACTCAGCAGGGTAAGTGTGAAGCCTTCCCAGTCCAGGTGTCAGGCTGTGGTGGCTCATCCCAGCCCCGCTGCTTAGCTGCCGGCAGGTTCCAACAAGACCTGCTGCAGCTCCAAGATCTGGACCCAACCAAGCAGCTTCTACCAGGCCCTCCAGGCTGGGGGGAGAAGGGAGTCAGGGATGCGATAGCTCAGATTAGAAACCAGGGCAGTGACACCTGACCTCCGCTTCCCTTCCCCAGGTGGCATCAATCTCTGTTACAGAGGTCTTGAGGGTGTCATCTTTACCTTCAGAGGAAGACAGGGAACCTGCTTTCTCCACCACCAGCTAAACCTGCGTGTATTTCCTAGGTCTGGGCTCATCCAAAGTTTTGGGGGAGACACAGCCCAGCAGACCCCAGACCAGTGAATGGACTGGCTCAGGGGAGGGCAGGGAGGGAGCCCCTCCATTAAAGGTCCAGTGGTGGTCATGGCGACAACAGCGTGACCTTGTAGGGCCACAGTGCTTAACCTTCGCAAGCGTCTTCAAAAGCACCACATCATTTCCTTCTCACAACATCCCAATGGTGTAGGCAGGGAGGTGTTGACACTGGCTTTTGTAAGTGGGGGAGACGAAGAGGAGAGGAGGAAGACCAGGGCCTGGATAGTGGCCTCAGCACCCCCTGACCCAGTGCAGTCTGTGGATCTGCAGCATTGGCACCACCTGGGGGCTTGTTAGACTGCAGAATCCCAGGCCCAGCCTCAGCACTGCTGAGCTGAAATCTGCGGTTTTCACAAGATCCTCCGGGAGGCCCTGAATGCAGGTAGAGCCTGAGACACACCAGCCTAAGATCCGCCCATTAGCAGGACCAGAGTTGGCCCTAGGACCCCGGCACACAGTGCTCGCCACTGCACTGTGGTCCTTGGAAGGCCCCGGGGGGCAGAGGTATTTTGGAGAAAATCCACATTCCATAATTACAGGGCTTAATACATGACCTAAAAAGACAAATGTCTCAAAATGCTTTTCTGATGATAGGTTTCCAGAAAAACGCCACCAATTCCTTTTCTGGGCCCCATTTCTAACGCAGAAAGCAATCTCCCTGCCTCGGAAAGGTGGTATCCAGTGCCCGTGTTAGAGGAACAATATTAAAAGAGCAAGCCTCCCACTTCTGTCCCTTCCCGTGTGCACCTTTACTTTGAGACATTCTGGCTGTGGGTTTTGATGCAGTAATTTTTTTTTTTCAGAAAGGCACACATGATTCAGAGCCTTTTCTCATGGGACAGATTGACTAGGCATTTGTGCTATTGCTACTGGTGTAAATCATTATAATGGTGATAATGAAAAATAAAAAAGATATTGGAAATGACAGTTGGCCGCATAATACCAGCATAAACTGAGGGAAGAAGGGAGATGTGTATAAATTAGGGGCTCGTAAACACCGGGATCGATGAGGCAGCTATGGCGGGCGGGTATGGTTTGACGGCACAGAGGACAACTACCCAGAGTTATCATGACGAGGAACCATCTTTGCTCCTTCTGACTCCCTGTTCTTGGTGGCTTCACAGAGTATGGAAACACTAGAGTCTGGAGCCTGCTTTCCCCCGGTCCTGCAAACACGCGATTGCAGAATTGGGAGCTAGACTTTGCAGTTACTTCCCTTCTCTAAGCAGGCCTCCCGCTCTCTCGCAGGCTGCCTCTGGCACGCCTGATTATTCCGAATCTTGCAGAATTGACTAATTCAACAAGATGTCTCTTCACAGCAAATGGTGTTCATCAGTGACCCAAGCTGATGGATGAATCCTACTCGGTGCCTGGAGCCAGACCTAGCAGCAAGAGTTGCGAAGAAGAAAGACTAATACTCGCTCTCTATTTGGCTGCCAAAAATGCTCTTGCAATTTGCTCTCTTCTAGACAAGGGTCTATTCAAAAGTCTATTTGGAAACATTAGGGAACGGCCGTCACATGGCTGGCAGATCATACTGCCTGTGACAGGATATTATCATCCTTGGGAGAGACTTGGCTGCTTTTTTATTTCACTGAGTAAGTAGTGTCTGGGCTGATGGCGGCAGAATTGCCCCAAGGGCTGGGGACATTAAAATCCCTGTCCAGAGCGAATGCAGAACCGACAGCCACTTCAGCAGCAAGATTTGTGGCACCTTCACTGGCGCTGGCGTGAGCACGCTGCCCTCTCTTCTCCATCTCTGGGGGATCCTGCTTACCCAGAACTCCTTCCTGGGAAATTAAGAGGTAGCCTGCTTCCTCTTCCGGGGCTCCACTTGCACGAGTCAGGACTCTGCCCCCTTTTCCCTCCCAAGCAGCCTCTTAGGCATGCTCTTGATTAATACATGTTCTGCCCTTTCCTTGTCAAGTCGTATCAAATTTACTGACCCCCTCTTGCCTTCATTATGCCTGGCTCTGTGCAAGATCCTGAAAGCAGGCAGGGATGGGGCAAGGTTCTGGCTTCCGTGGAAAGTGGCACTGTCAAGAGGAAAGCACACAGTAAGGATACAGAAGAGCCTGAGCACCCGTGGGCTCAGGGGAGGGAGTGGTTGGTCTGGGCTGGAGCCCAGGGAAGCTCAGCTTCCTGGGGCTTCATTCATTTCAGAGAACAGACTGTATTTGAGCTAGGACAGTGTGAGGGTGAGCATGTGGGAGAGGAAATAAATGCCAAGGATGGAAGTCTCAGCTTTGCCCGCCATGCATCCGGCCCACTGAGCTCATCCCAGACGTGGGCTATAACACCCTCTCCCCAAGAGAGAGAGGTCCCTAAAAAGCCTTTGCTTCGGCTTTGGGAGCTGAGGGCCCACACAGCTCACTGGGGCTTCCTCCATGATCAACAGGGGAGGGGAGGAGTGTTTTGGGCCACTTCGGAGAGAATTTTGTCCCCTGCTTCGGCCACTCTCCGCTCACCTCTCTCTCAAGGGCCTGGCTTATCTCAGACCTCAGGGCCTCCTCTACCTTCGTTTTGGGAGCTGCTGCCCTATCTCGTTGTATTTACTTCAGCTTTTCACTGTCTTTATTCTATGTCTGTATTTTTAATTAAATTAAATTAAAAGCAAACAAACAAAAAACCCCAAACAGCTACCCAGACCAGAGGGCAGCCTGTTTCGAGGTCATGTGTTTTATCACCACCCAAGCATGCAAACGAGGCAGCCTCTGTTGACAAGTTCACATCTCCAGTGCAGAGCTGGCTGTTTGAACAGCTTGTGTGCAGTAATTGAGACTTAGATTTTTGTTGCTTTTCTGTTTATTTTTAGATTAACCAAGCAGGGACACTTGGCTTCTAGGCTGCCACTTCCACCCTGTCGGGCACCCTGGGACTGCTGGCCCCATGCCCACCAGCAGCAAGGACCACCATGTTCCCTCTGCGTTCCCCCTGCCCTGGGTTTGTTCTGCTTCTGATTCTGTGTTTGACCTTCACCGTGACCCTCAGGGCTCAAGGCGGGGAAGCTGATGAATGCAGGCTGACCGCTGGCTGTTCCCTAACCCCCAAGTCCCCGAAGACCGTATGCCCACAGTGCTGGACTCTCACAGCCTCTCTGTGGTCAGAAACCCCCTTGGACAACAGTGTTACCCGAGGCACAGAGCGTTAGGGCAGAGATGGAACTGGGATCCAGACCTGCCATTCCCAGGGCAAGGGGTTTCCAACGAAGGAAAGGCTGCAGGGCTCAGAGAAGATTCTCCCAGGGTTAGTTTTCTATTTGGGCCACTTAAAAATTTTACGTTTGCATTCACCTGGATAAGTGAGTTAGGCTACGATGATAAACAGCCAATCTCAGTGGCTTAACTGCAACTGTGTGCTTTTCACTCATGCTACCCGTTCACCACTGGTCACCTGGGGTCATCCTTCTTCAGGACCCAGGCTGAGAGAGCGCCCCTCACCTGGGCTCTGCTGGCCACGGTGGCAGCGGAAAAGAGGGTTTGGGGAATCACACACACTGGCTCTTAAAGCTGTCCCTTGAAAGGGACATGCGTCCTTCCTGCTCTCATGTCATTGGCCAAAGCAAGCCACGTGGCCATGTCTAACTTCAAGCAGGTGGAGGAGTGCAACCCCACCATCTGCCCAGAAGAAGAAACAGTTATGG
The DNA here is from genome assembly GCF_008692025.1 of Phocoena sinus. Classification (NCBI taxonomy): domain Eukaryota; kingdom Metazoa; phylum Chordata; class Mammalia; order Artiodactyla; family Phocoenidae; genus Phocoena; species Phocoena sinus. The sequence goes on along the minus strand of NC_045775.1, from coordinate 18,187,560 downwards.
GGAAAAGACAGAGGTGAAAGGATGTGTGTGTGTGTGTGTGTGTGTGTGTGTGTGTGTGTGTGTGTGTGTGTATAGAGTGCCCATCCTGGGCTAAGTTCTCCTCCTCTGAACCCTACAGCATCCCTGAATCCCTCTATCTCACCAGGAGCCACATTCGCTTGACATGCTACGGTTTTCTTTTCTTTTTTTTGCGGTACGCGGGCCTCTCACTGCTGTGGCCTCTCCCGCTGCGGAGCACAGGCTCCGGACGCGCAGGCTCAACGGCCATGGCTCACGAGCCCAGCCGCTCCGCGGCATGTGGGATCCTCCCGGACCGGGACACGAACCCGTGTCCCCTGCATCGGCAGGCAGACTCTCAACCCCTGCGCCACCAGGGAAGCCCGACACGCTACGATTTTTGTCTTCTCATCCCACAAGGCTGGCAGCTCCCTGAGCACAGAGCCTGTGTCCTCCTCTCACTGTCCCAGTGCCCCCCACCCCAGGCTGGGCATAACGGAGGGGCTCACTGATGTTTACTGGGCTGAACTGTCCCCAGGGCTGCAGCATAAGCAAAAAGGACAAGACATGTACAAGGGTCCTGAGACTACTTTCTTCTCCCAGTGGTGTATCTCCACCTCTGCATGGCTTGAGGCCTTATTCTGTGCCACCTCTTCCCAGAAGCCTTCCTGGACCATTCAGCCAGCAGGGATAGCTGCTCCAGGTCTCCCCCCAGCCCACCCCTGCACTCAGCACTGCTCTTTTTATTACAGATCCTGTGGAATGATAATCGTGTAACGGGCTTATTAAACAGGTTGAACTCAGTGGGATATCAATCAGTAGCAAACAGATTTCTTTTTCTCCTACTACTTCCCTTCAAGTCTACCCTGTTGGACCCAAACTGCTTTTTTTTTGGGTCACTTTTGGGTGCTACTTCTATTGTTATTACTGTTGCTGCTGCTACTTCTACTACTGAGAGCTGCTGCTTCCTGAGCATTTACTGTGTGCCTGGCATTGTACTGAGGGCTGTCCACGCATCAGCCTTTTTAGTCCTCAGAACAAACCGATGAGGGGGGTGCTTAGAATGTTTAACTGAAGCACGGAGGGGTTCAAGTAGCCTATGTGGTCACACACCTACTCATTGGCAAGTTCAACTCTAAAAACAATCTCGCTTCTCCTTAGCTAAGTCCAATCTTTTATCAGAACTTTGATCTCATAGCCAGTTCAAAGTTTTTCCCCTCGGCCCAGCTCCCGATGACCCAGGCTCAGCATCCTGTAATGGCGGTGGGGTGGGTGGGATGTGACACTCTCCGGGTGCTGCCTCTTTGTCACTCACTAACAGCTGCTTCTGGCTTCCCCAGAGTGCCCAGGAGGGAGGCTGAGAGGACAGAGGCAACGTGTGACCAGAGCACCGCAAGCCTGCAGAGATGGCCTCTGGGTGGCGGAGACCCAGTGGGCACTGCTGTGAGTTCTTTCGCTGGAGCTGTCCGGATGGGCTGGCTGTGTTCAGTGTGCTCCCTGAAGGGCTCCGACAGCTCACCCCCTGCTGGGTGGGCTCTCCCAAGACAGCTCAAATCTGACTCCCTTGTGCATTGTCTACTCTGGAAACATGACCGGGACGTTACCTTGACCGGCCACCTCTGGTCTTGCAGAGTCAGGCACAGTGCTGGTGTCTGGTTACATCCTCCCAAATGCTCCAGTCTCAGGGCAGCACCAGGTCCCGCGGAGGAAAGGCTTGGGTTGATGGCTGGTGGGGGTGGGGGGTACGTCCCCAGGAGGGGAGGGAAAAGCCTCAGCACCCTTCCCTAGGATAACGCTCTTCTCAGGAAGTATATTTCCTGTAGTCATCACAAGCTTTTTTTAAATTTTGGGGCTGGGGGAGGTTGTGGGTATCCTGGGGCTACCTAGCTCCCCTTTTAACGTGGGGTTCCTGAGCACATTTCACGCTCAACCTTGTACCTCATCTGAGACTCCAGGACAACAGGAATGGTCACATCAAACATCCTGCAGTAGCTGATTCAGTCCTCCTCCAGCTCAGTTCTGGTCTCCACAAGGAAGCCTTCCTGACGACGCCAGGTTACTCTGCTGCTCTACCCTTTGGTCCCGCTCTCTGCCAGCCCTTGTTCTGCAGGGTCCCATGTGCCTGGTCACATACTAAGCTCTGAAAACACTCAGCATCGGGCACTCCCCATCGGCTGCCCGGGTGGAAACCCTACTTACACCCATCCTACTTTACCCCCAGTCACATTTGTGTAGACCCCAGCTCTACGGGGGCTCAGTCCCAGGGTCTACTGAGGGCAAAGGAGTGGGCATCCCGAGGACAAATGGGGATGACGGGGTCCGGGCCACTGAACGGGTGCTGCAGAGCTCAGCTGTCTGAGGGCCAGATCTCAGCTGCAGAGGCCCCTGGAGAGGGAGTGAGATGACCGTCTGTTCCTGGCTCTGCCCAGCCCAGTCTGCAGGCACAAGCGGTCCATTAACAGAGGGCTGGCCTGTAGCGGCACCAGAGCAGGGCTGATACCCCACTGTCTGGGGTTCAACAAAGAATGCTGCAGAGGTCTGGGCTTGGATGGGGAGGAAGTTGGGGGGGGTCCCTGCCTGAGGCTGGGGGGACTCTGGTGTCAGATACCAGCCTGGCACCACCAGGATGGACTTCTGCGGCCAGAATAAAAGGAGCTCAGTATAGCTCAAGCCAGAGAAAAGGCCTGACCTGGCACGCACTCCCTGGCTGCCCAGAAAATGACCTGTCCCCAGGAGCAGCGCGCTCACCCCACAGCCTTCAGGGCTGCCCACCCACGGGAAGTACCTGGTGACTCTCACCGTGAAGCAGAGACACAGGTGCCAACACCCCCTGTGCCTGCATGGGCATCACTTTCTACACCCCTGAGCCTTTGCTGGCCTCAGCCTCCTGATCAGGGGACCCCCCTGTTGTGCTGACCCTTCCTCACCCAGCTGCAAGGAGACACCGGGGAGGAGAGGCAAGGAGCATTTATCGAACACCTGCAGCATGCCTTCACTCTTCAAGCCACGTAAGTGAGTCCTGGCCCTGCGTCTGTTTTACAGAGGGGGAACCAACTCCGAGATTAGGTGGCTTGTTCGGGGCCACAAACGGAGGAAGTGGTGGTGCCACGAGGAGATCTCTTGTATTTGTGCTCTTTCCACATCCCCTCTGGGCCTCACTTCTGGACTCAAGCTCCCTGCCAGCCTGGCCCTGCAGATCCTTTGCCTCCAACTCACAATGCTTCTTATATGTCCAACCGCCTTGATTGATGGCTTTGAGTTACCTCCTGACCCCACCACTTCTCCCCATCTCCATCCTGGCCACCCTGGTCTGAGCCGCCGTCGTCTCTCACCTGGGTTTCTGCCAGAGCCTCTCAGCTCAGCTGCCTCCTTCATCTCCTACCCTCACTCAGTGTATTCTCCACACAGCAGCTTGAGTGATCCTGATGAAACCTGAGTCAGACCATCTTTCTCTTCTGCTCAAGTCCCTGCAACGGCCTGCATCTCACCCTGAGAAAAAGCCAAACCCTTACAAGGTCTGTGAAGCCTGCGGCCCACTTCCCTCTCTTACTTTATCTCCCCCACCCCAACTACCGACAGCTCTGCTCTAGCACACTGGCCTCCTTGCTGCTCTTCCAGCACCTTAGGTCCCTCCTACCCCAGGATCTTTGCACATGCTACTCCTCCTCCACCTGCCCCACTCTTCTCCAGTTAGCCCCAGGGCTAGGACTCTGCTTTCCTTTAGGTCTCTTCTTAAATGTTACCTTCTCAGTGAGACTTTCTCTAACCAGCTTATTTTAAAATGCCAAGTTCTTTTCCTGTTTCATTTTTCGGTAGCTCTTATTGCCTTCTTTTAGACTACATAATTTACTTAGATTTCTCTGTCTCCTTCACACTGGAATGTAAGTTCTATAAAGGCAGTGCTTACAGATATTGATTCATTTAATCCACATAACAATCAGCTATTACGTTGGCCATCTCCCTTTTCCAGATGAGGAAGCAGGGGCACAGACAGGCCAAGCACCTTGCCCAAGGTCACCCAGCTAGGAAGTGGCAGAGCCAGGATTCAAACCCAGGCAGTGTGGCTCTCAGCCACCATGCCCTCCGACCACCAGTTCTATTCACTGCTGGATCATGGCTCAGACTGCCTGGCCCCTTGCAGGCACTCAGTAAAGAATGAATGAATGAGTGAATAAATGAGTGAATGCTGCAATTCCATGTCAGCGTGGCTCCCATAGGCAGAGAAATCCCGGATGGGGGACTTCCATTGTCCCCTCCCGGCCGCCCACACCTGTTGGTGGGCTACGTCAGTCAAGGTCAGTGAAGAAATGAATCTGCCCTGATCTTAAAGTGGGAACCACTTCTGCCCGTGGCCGCCGGGAAGGGACAGGTCAGGCTGGTTGGACAAATCCTCTTCCTTGGAACTGTGGTCAAGACCCATATATCCCACTCCTCTCCCCTGTCCAGTGCCCTCCACAGGGTTCTGGAGAGCTCGCTGGGGTCACATCATGAGTGTGGGGTAGGTAGACTGGATGGGCTCCTGGCCCCAAGCATCTTCTCATAACGCACCGACTCCAGGAGCACTGAGAGGGAACAGCCAGTGCGCCCTCGGGGGCGGCACATCCAAGAAGCAATTCCTTCGAGGAAAATTAGGCGGCCATTTATTAAAACACATCTGCTCCTTTAGGCAGTGGAAATGCCAAATAGCTTTGAAGCTCCAGCCGTCCCCGAAACCCATGAAGCAGGCTTCTACACTATCCGACTTCTAATCTGCCTGCTCTTCCCTAACTGGAAGGTCTAATGAAATGCTACACTGTGAGGAAACAAGGAAATAAGTAGCTTCAGAGGTGAGGGACATGCACTTAATTCCTTGCCTTGGGCTGCCATTTGCATAAACCTCAAGGGAATAACTGGTAGGGGAAAGAGAAGAAAAATAACAGTATCTCCACATCTCCGGGGCCAGGCCCTGTGCTGGGAGAGCCACAGCATCTTACATTTAACCCTCACGGGCAGCCCGGGGAGGAACGTCTTATTGTTGTCTCTCTGGCAGAGGCCACTGGTACTCCCCATGTCTGTGTCCCCCTCTTCCTTGGGTTCCACAGTGGGACAACACACCCCAGTCCCGCATGATTCTAGCTGGGGCCGTGGGAGTGATTCGGGTCCCCCACAGCCCTACGTGGCTGTGAGCAGGGCTGCCTTCTTCTCCCTCTCGTCCCCTGTCCTTGGCAGGGCAGGACGAGGACCATGTGTCAGAGACACACCGTGGAAGGAGCCTTGGTTCCTGTCGGGGTCACGGAGCAGAGCTCCTTCCTGGAGGCCCACTCCCACGGTGGCCAAGAGAGAGAAAGAAGCTTCTGGATTACGGCACTACGATTTTGGGGTTGTTTGTTTCGGCAATCAGCCTGCCCCAGTGCAATCTTAACTTTACAGGTGAGGAAACAGAGGCTCAGAGAGTTGAAAGTGACTTTCCCGAGGTCCCTAAGAGCCTGGACCCAGCCAAGCAGGAGCTGTAAACTAGGAGTGTTAAATAGATCTGGTTCCTCCCCCAGGTGTGAGAGGCCCAGGCAGCTACTCTGAGCCCATCTTCCAAGTTCAACTCCCAGTTTCGACGCTGAATCCCTGAGGATCCAGGCAGGAGACTGTCCCTGTGGGATGGTCCCTACCCTGCCTCATCCTGGGGAGAGAAGGCAGGAAGGAAAGAGGCTGTACCCTGGCTTCCTGAGGACTCTCTTCTTCCAAATGCCTGGGCAGCCCTGTGCACGGCACATGCTTTGTAGGAAAGGTCAACTCCAGAAAGCAAGACTCAGCAAATCTTGCAATAGCCAAACCCTGAGAGCGGGCCGCCCCATCAGAGCACAAGTGCCTCATGGAAACAGAAGGAGATCAGGTTGGCAGAGGCGGCGGTGTGTGTCGGGGGGCACCTCCCCTGCAGACCTGGGCCCTGTCGTCTGCAGGAGCGTCTCTGGGTGTGCACGCCTCCAGGCGGGTGACTCTATTGAGGCTGAAATACGTCCTCTAGAAGCCTAGCGAATTTTTGTTCCTTAATGAACACGTGCACAGAAAAAGATGCGATTGAAGGATGGAAAAAGAACGAACAAACCAGGGAAGAAATATGACTGTTGACTTCAGAGAGGCTATTTTAAACCAGAGGTTAAAGGGATGGAAATTAAAACAGAGCAAAACAAAACACTGCTCGGCCCTGGTTGCCTGACTGAGCCGTTTAGACTTCTTAGTGCTGCTGCCCAAGGCCACCAGCATGGCGACGTTGTTGACAACACACGGCCCACACCCCAGCCACTCCCAGCAGTGCTAATTACTTCCCAGGATTAATTCTTCAGTTTACTAGACAGTGCCTGCAGCCGTGCCAGAAACAAGAGCTTCTGGATGGAAGACACACCTACTGTTTCCCGGGAGCTGGACTTTGGGCCAAAACCCACACATCCTTTTGCACAAGAGGAAGGCACCCGCTCTGCTGCTGTCTGCTGGGAGCATCAATTATGTGGATTTTTTTGGCTTGGACTTTCTTAAAAAAACATGTATAGGAAAAACTCTTTTTCCCAGGTAGGGGAAAACTCAGTTCTTCTCTACTGTGGGTCTTTATCCTGTGGGTCTCCTGTTCTTTTACATAGAACACTTATTTCTGACACTTCCGGTCACCAAATGTGTGGGGATTTCCCCCCCACCTAACAAGCAAGTCTCCAACAGCAGCCAGGTGTCTTACAATTCAACTCACTTCTGACACTATCTACCTGGAGACAGCCTCAGTTCCCACAGGTCAAGGGCTCCATCCTATAAGACTGACCTCCCAACCCCAGTTCGGATGCCAGTTGCAAGTCCAGGTTGTCACCTGTGCTTCTGACTGACCAACAGTGGATGGAGTTTCCCATGACTTCCTCCCCGGGTTTGATTAATTTTTTAGAGCAGCCCACAGAACTCAGGGAAACACTCACTTATACTTACCACTTTATTAAAGGATATGATAAAGGCTATAGATGAACAGCCAGATGAAGAGACACACAGGATGAGGTCTGCGAGGGTCTGGAGGGCAGGAGCTTCTATCCCCATGGAGATGGGGTGCATCCTCCTCCCGGTGTGGGTGTGTTCGCCCACCTGGAAGCTCCCCAAACCCTGAATTATTGGGATTTTATGGAAGCTTCATCATGTAAGCATGGCCAATTATTAAGTCCATCTTCAGCTTCTCTCCCTTCTCAAGAGAATGAAGGGTGGGGCTAAAAATTCCAAGCTTCTAATCATGGCTCGGTCTTTCCAGTGACCAGCCTTCATCCAGGGGCCATCTGGGAGCCCACCCAGACTTGCCCCTCTAGAACAAAAGACACTCCTATCACCCAGGAAATTACACGGGTTTCAGGAGCCCTGTGTCAGGAACAGAGGCCAACGACCAGTATTAGAACAAGAGATGCTCCAAGTGTTCTTATCTCTTGGGAAATTACAAGGGTTTCAGGAGCCCTGTGTCAGAAATTGGGGACAGAGACCAATATATATTTTATATTATCTCACACATGTTTTCAATTGTGAAGGGCTTGCATAAGGATGGTGAATGCATAGTGTCTTCGACCAGAAATCCTGGGAGAGTTGCTGCCTCAGACACCGGAATAATACTGCATGACTGGCCAGCTCCTGTCTTACTGTCCCTCTAAAACAAAAGATGCACAGAGCCGCTGCCAGGCATGTAGCCCACTAGCCAGCCCTGGTCGGTACTCAGTACTCTGCCAGGGGCTGTGAGGGGTGCAGAGATGCTCTCAAGAAGCCCCCGTCTGGCAGGGCTGGACCAATCCTCAAGGGGATCCTAGACCAGCAGCCAGGAAGTGGTGCTTCCGCTGGGCATGAGTGTGAGCCCCTTGAGCTCTGGGACCTGGTTCTCTCCTCTTGCCTTCTCCACAGTGTTAGCTAAGCATGTGTGTATCCATCCTTCCATCCATTCATTCATCCCTGCATTCACCCACCCATCCACCCCTTGATTTATTTATCTATCCATTAATGTATCAACTCTTTGTTGAGCATCTGTTTAGATGCTTCTCCAGGCATCAGGAAGATGACTTAAACGGAGACCATGAGAAAGGTTCTGAGCAGAATTGAGTAGTGAAATCTGTTGTTGTCTGATATCCAGTCCTTGTCTTCATGTGGTAATAAAAGATTTTCCATGTGGAGTCCATTAAATATGGCTTGGGTGTTCTGACCCACCACTGGGGTCAGTGCGTGACCAGGCCAGGCAAATCAGTGTATTCTATCCTCCTGGCCATAATTGCTAATTCAGGGTCCATGGCCCATACAGACCCAGATATTTTAGATCTGTTATGTGAACTCAGAAATCAAGGTCTCTCTTCTCTTGGGATCATGAACAGTGTGGACATTGTGAGCTGGAACAGCTCCTGGCCATCTTCCCTGGGCGTGGGGAGGAAGAAATGCGCACAGAAGAGAATGAAGCCAGCCACACAGAGAAGCAGAGATTAGAGCCTGAAAAGAGTTCTGAGATTACATGAACTCCTGGGTGTAGCTGTGACGGGAGCTGTTGCTGAAATTTTCAGTTACAAGAGCTGACACATTCCCTTTTTCGTTTAAATTAGTTGGAGTTGTGTGCCTGTCTGCTGCGGTCAAAGGAGTTCTAATGTGTTCTTATACATTCTCAGAAGGACTAGGCACTGTGCTGCTTAAGACGAGGTTTGGGCTGTAAGGAAACTTCTTTGTGACTCTTTGGGAGGATTCAGAGAGAAGGAGAGGGAAAGAAAGATGCTAAAAATGAAAGAACAGTGTGGACCGGCACTGTCCAACAGAATTTTCTGCAACGATGGAAATATTCTACAATCTGTGTTATCCAATATGGTAGCCACTAGCCACATGTGGCTACTGAGTACTCAAAAAGTGGCTAATATGATTGAGGAGCTGAGTTTTAAATTTTATTTAACTTTAATTTAAATAGTGCATCTGGCTAGTGGCTACTGTATTGAATAGTGCGGGTGTGGACAGAGGCCTCTGAGGAGAAAGCGTGAGGAAGAGGAAGCACCTCCGAAGGACTGGGGGCAGATACGAGGGGGACAGATTGGAGGTGGAAAACTGGAAACAGGGATACACATGGCCCAGGGCGGGGATAGATGAGGGTCTGAGCTGCCGCAGAGGAGGGAGGAGCCAGAAGTGAGAAGTTACAAAAGGGGAAGACGCCAAAGCCAACTCCCAGGACTGGGTGATGGTGAGACCGTTCACTGAAATGAGGAATGCAGAAGAGGATAGAGGTTTGCCAGGGAAGTGAGGATTTGGGTTTGGGGCGTGTGGACTCTAAGGTGGGAGGACATCAGGCTGAAGGTCGTTTAATCCGAAGTTGGAGGCTGGAGACACAAGCTTTTGGAGTCATTAGGGCTTAGGGAGTAATTGGTCAGATTGTAGAAAGATTAAACATATAGCAAGGTTAGAATTGTGCAGAATACGCCCATTAAGAGGTCAGGAAAAGAGAGAGAAAGGAAAAGAGATCTGGGACGTAACCAGAAGGAGGCAGAATAAGGGTGGTGTAGCACCATCCACATTCACCAGGATTATTAGTGAAAAGCCTTATTTTTCTTACATGCAGACATATTTTTGAGCTAAATGAAATCGAGTCCTTTAAATCCTGAATAAGAACAAAATATTTTAGCCATTGTAAAGACAGAATATTCTGAAATACACGGCATACTTCCCAATGTGCTGAACAGAATTGAACGTAACAGGGACACTGGGCTGTTAAACCGTATCATGCTTAGTTAGAACTGAAGGACCCTCGTAGGACCCAGTGTCCCCACACTGACTGGTCCAGACTGTGGTGTTTCCTAACTGTTCACGTCGAATTCCAGAGTTTTGCAGCTGCTTCATCTCCGATTAGCTTCTAGCAAACATTTCTTGCTTCTGTTATCTTTCCAACCCCTCTTCCTTACTCTTGCCAGATTGGGAATTTGCAACATTTGCTTTGAATTTTGAATGTAGGTTATCAATCTTATAGTCAATTTGTGTTTTTTCTAAGAATAGCTCTGAATTAAACCTCAATGGGTGGATGATGAAAAAAAAGAATAAGATTTGGGTACACAAACTTGGTGATCTCTACTTGTTCTGTTAGCCTTTCAGAGCTGCTTTCTGGCCTTTTCTCAATCTAGGCCCTGGGTAGGAGGTTTCCAGATAAGAGAATTGGTGGAAAAAGCAGAGGCCCTGACAAACTCCACTCAGAGCCTCTTATTCTGATGGAGGTCCATGGCACACACTGTCGCATCATCCATAAATGTGGAGGGCAGACACTACACAGGAGAGTTAGTCAAGCTGCAGCCCAGGCAACTCACAAAGTGATATATCTCGCAAAGTGTCCCTGTCCATGACCAGAGACCATTTTTCACGCCTTACTCACACAAAGCCACAGGCACACACCTCCCAGTGTCTGGAATGTACTTTTTAGGCGTGATTCCAGCTTCCTACAGGCCAGAGAGCACCAGGGATCTGGGAGCAAGGAGCTGACAAAGGGTGACACACAACCTACTTGTTGGGGGTCTAGGCCAAAAGCTTTTAGACCTTGTGGTAAAAAATAATAAATCAGAACAGGAATGGAGCCAAGCAGGTATGATGGAGAATTAGGAATTCCAGCTTTGCACCCAAACCATTGGCCTCCCTGCCAGTGAAGCTGGCCGCAAGCATCTTTGTTCCCCCCAGTGTGGCCCTAGGGCCAGCAGTGCCCGCATCACCTGAGGACGTGTTAGAAATGCAGAATCCTCACCCCAGCCTACTGAATCAGAATTTGCATTTTAACAAATCCTCAGGAGTGCTGGGTGCACACTGAGTGCTGCCTTCCCCAGCTCAGAATACGTTCAGGTGACCAAAGAACTGTATTAGGCATCAGGAGAAACCCAGGTCCCAGCCTTAGTTCTGCCACTTATTGGCGGTGTGAATTTGCATAAGCCCTTTCTCCTTGCTGGCCTCTGTTTTCCCAAATGCTAACTGGGGTCCAGCCCAATGGGCTCAGCCTTGCACCTGTTTTCTAACCGGCAAGGTGAGGTCTGTAGGTACCCGTGGGGCCAACAGAGCCACTTTGCTTTACAGACAAGAGCAGCCTTCTTCCTCATGGATAATTCTCATGGGATTTCAGAAGTGTTTCTCACCGTCATGAAGCCTATGGCATAAATCCTGACGTCCTCTGGACACATTGCAAAGCTTCCAGCAGCCCCAAATACTAAACCAAAGTAGCACCATTAGAATTCCGCCCTGGGGACGTCCCTGGTGGTTCAGTGGTTAAGACTCTGCACTTCCAATGCAGGGGGCACGGGTTTGAAACCTGGTCGGGGAACTAAAATCCCACGTGCCAAGAAAAAAAAAAAAAAAAGAATTCGGCCCTTCCACCCTGATCAGGAGTGTATGAAGGTGTTGGGCTGGCCAGAGGTCTTCCTCTCCAGCTCCCCTTCAACATGCAGCTTCCTGGAGGTAGCCAAGCCCTAAATGCCTAGAATCCCAGCAAAAAGGTGATGGACCATCCCTTCCCAAATACCCAGATGGGGCGTCCTGCTTCCCTTAGTCCCTGTAGTTCTGCTCTAAATTCTGCCAACAAATGAATCCTGGTATATTTTATAGTTAAAACAACTCTGCGTTCCAAGCACTAATGCAGCTGACATAATACTGGTCATGAGTGCTTAAACAGACGCCTCCTCTTGATCTGCTATAGGTATGTGTGTGTGTGTGTGTGCATGCGTGCACGTGTGTGTGTTCAGTTGTGTTACACCTAAAGTATCATGGAGTCCATGTTTCTGCCCACTGCAGGAATCTATAGCTCAAAGCCAACTGAGAAGTTACTCTTTCTTCCTAAAGGACTTGAAATGCCCTTCTCTTCACAGAGGCATGATGGAGGGGACAACGAGGGGAAAGCAGACCCCTCCCCCCAAATCCACAGAGTGTCCAGTGAGGCTGCAGGCTGCCCATGGGTCCAGGTGCCCATGGACGGCACCCACAGGGAACTCGGAACAAATGCAGAAGCAGATTACATGAAGGTGATCACTGGAGGGGGCTGGTGAGAAGTGGGAACAACACACACTCATCCAGGCTCTGCAGAGAACAGGAACTTAACAGACAAAAAGGGGTGCCAGGTAGGTTCAGAACAGTCCTTTCCACCATCCCTGGTGTGTGTGTGTGTGTGTGTGTGTGTGTGTGTTTGTGTGTGTGTGTGTGTGGAGTGTTTTGGTTTCCACTAAATCATCAGGCAGGAGGAGAGACTTGAAGTTTGTGTCAATGTCGCTGTCCTTGTTTACCACGTGTGGTATGTATTTATTCATATCCATCCAAGGGTAGACAGTATATGGTTTCTTTCCACCGAATGGTCTCAGGCATTTTTGATGGATCCTCCTTTGTTCCCTTCAAGGCCTGAACACAACATACTCTTATGGAGAGAGATCAGGACTCAACATTCCGGGTTTGTTTGGCAAACAAAAAGGTCAGCAGCCCTTGCCGAATGCTGCTGTGCCCAGACGGTCTCTCCTCTATGCGCACTGAGTTTGAGGTGGTGATGGGTGCAGCGTTATGACATTCAAGGGACAAATCCAATCTGCTCCCCCAGGCAGAGGTGGGACAGTCAGCCTCCTTAAGTCCTCAGCCATGTGGCTGTTTGAGGGCCCGGCTCCCTGCTGTGACAAGTGCTGAGTGTCACTCTGCATTACAGGCCAAGAACGAACCCACCCTGACAGCCAGGCTCCTTGCACAGAGTGTGCTCTAATTTCTGCAGCTTGGGGTCCCCGGGTCTTGAGGACCGGGTCACCCCAATTATAATGCTTGGAGTTTCCGGAGTGATGGAGGAAAATTCACCCCTCAGCTGTCAGGTTGAGGCCAAGCATTGCTTGAGACAGTCAACAAGAGGAAATCAAGTTAATCCAGTGGTGTGAGTGTGTCTGTCTCGACAAAAAGGACCCCAGCATTCAGGAAGGACGTTTGTTACTCTGAAAGGGCGTGCACTTGGATTTTAAGAAAGGGGTAGGCATCAGATGGCCTCTGTTTTCTTCTGCTTTGTAGAAACCCAATCCCTAGCCAAGCATCGCCTCTGGAATATGAGATGTCAAAATTTATGGCGGTCAGAAGGCAGGCGTAGGCCTTGGATTGTTGCTGTTCTTTTTCTTGAAAGATTTTTTTTTTTTATTGTACCGGATATAAAATTGACCATTTTTTAAAACATTTTACTTTTATTTATTTATTTATTTATTTAGGCTGCGCTGGGTCTTAGTTGTGGCACGTGGGGTCTTTTAGTTGCAGCATGCAGACTTCTTAGTTGCGACATGCATGCAGGATCCAGTTCCCCGACCAGGGATGGAACCCGGGTCCCCTGCATTGGGAGCGCGGAGTCTTACTCACTGCACCACCAGGGAAGTCCCTAAAATTGACCATTTTAAGCATATACCTCAATGGCATGAAGTACATTCACAGTGTTGTATAGCCATCACCACTGTCCATCTCTAGAACTTCCTCACCTAGTCCAGCTAAAACTCTGTACCCATTAAACTCTTAACTCCCCATTCTCCCCTCTCTCCAGCCTCTAATAACTTCCTGTCTCTATGAATTTAGCTACTCTAGGTCCTTCTTATAAGTGGAATCCTGCAGTATTTGTCCTCTGGGGTCTGGTTTCTTTCATTTAGCATAATGCCTTCAAGGTTCATCTATGTTGCAGCAAATACCCATGGATGTAGTAGTTCCTTCCCTTTAAGGGCTGAATACTATTCCTCTGTGTGTATACATCACATTTTGTTTATCCATTCATCCATCCATGGACACTTAGGTTGCTTCCACCTTTTGGCTATTGTGAACAACACAGCTACAAAACATGGGTGTGAAATATCCGTTGGAGGGGCCTTCAGGGTTTACAATAATGTTAACTCCTCTCCCATCTGATGAGAGGTGGACTCTAGCTCAGGGTTGAGCGAGGCTGCAAAGCTGAGAGCTAGCGCTTGGCTGTTCTTTAGCGGCAGGCTGGGGTGAGGTCCAGGGGGGAGGGTGGGGAGGTACCCCTGCACCGAGGCTGAGCTCAGGACTGAAAGGATTACAATCCCACAGACGCAGAGGCTGCTCTGTCCCTCTGTTCCTTTCCTCCCAGAGCAATCCTGGGACATCCTAGCTTTAGCCACACGTCTCAATGCCACCTCATCCACAATGGGAGGGGAAAACACAAAGACCAGAACAGGGCCCTCCACCTGGCCTGTCTGGCTGGGTTGCATTTTTTAAAAAAACGAACTAATTTGATGGAGATAACATTTCCATAAAGTAACTGCTCAGATATTAAGTGTACAGTTTGAGAAGCTCTGACAAATGTATGCATCGTCACAATCACCAGCCCAATCAAGATACAGACTGTTCCATCAGCCCAGAAAGTTCCTTTGTGCCCAACTGCAAGTTAGCAGCTTCTTTTAGAGCCAAATTGCTGCAGCATCAAAAGGGGTTAGGGGACTTAGAAGAAGCCTGTGTGTGTGGGGGGGTTCTAGGCTGTGAAACCTCGGATGTCGCTGGCAAGGGATTTTTTGAACCATTGGAGCCCAAAGCAGACTGTGGGACCTCAGTTTCACTTAACAATTCAAAACCCATTCACTCTACAAGCATGTCCTGAGCGCACCCGCTCTTTGCCCTGCCTGGGTTGAGTGCGACCATGGCAGGCCAGGGGTAGGAATGGCCCCAACGTGCAGGAGGGGAGACACTGAGCAGAATGGAAAGAATGACATCTGGGTGGGAATACACGTTTGCATCTTGGGATGCCACAAAGGCATCCAGCATTCTGGCTGAGGCCAACGAGGAAGGCTTTTTGGAATCAGGGGCACGCAGGCCAGCCTTTTCAAGGACGCATGGCTTTTGAACAGAAGGCAAGAAAGAGAAGAAGATTCCAGCCTGGGAAGACATTGCGTGTCAACAAGGGCACTGACACACAAGAACTGTCATTTACGATGTAATTTATTATTATGTACTAAGCATGGGGCTCAGTGTTTCACATTCATGATTTTGCTTAACAAAAATTAAAGAATAATGATGAAGAGTACCTTAGGAGGAAAGTTCTATCAGGTGCCATGTGGCTGAGTGACTGCCCAGGTTCACAAAGCATTGCACCTGGATTCAACCCTGGGTCTGGATGTTTCCGAAGCCCTTGCTCTGCTCTTTACTGTTACACGAAATACACGAAACCGAAGCACTGCCTGCGGCATGCACAGACGGGAAACAGGAGAGGAACCAGTGTTGCTTTGAAGGGCATTCCAAAGACTGGGGCTTGGGTGGCTCCTCACCTGGTTCGAATTTCAATTGAAATGGTGGGAGCAATATTACAGTCACAAAAAGAGCTCTGTAAACTCTGCGTTACGCACACACCTGTCTCTGCCATAGGAAAATCTCATTTACTTAAAACAGTGGGGGCTAATTAGCAATATTATTTTTTCCTAAGAGCAGTCTTATTGATACAAAATGGCCCAAAGCAGGCTCACAAAAGTTGCAAGCACAGCTGGCCTGTAAGTAGCACTGGCTGTCCAGGAACGGGCCTTCTAGAGAGTGTGATGGCAGGAGGAAATTCTGTTCTCTTCATTACTGTGGATGCCCCCATTCTTGTTATACTGTTAGTCCCTGGGAGCGGGGGTGGTGGTCCTCAAAGTATTACAAACATCACTTCTCTTCCCTTTACTCTGAATGCCCCACCCCATCTGGAGCTGCCACGGGGGAAGTTTTCCGGGAGCTCCCGGGTCTACCTGGCTTTTCTCCGTGGGCTAGGTCAAGGCTCCCGAGAGGCCACACAGAAGCTGTGGCCACGACCTGGAGCTCTTTGCATTGTATCCAAAGCTGGGCTCCCAGGAGAGGCTCGTGAATTCTCTGACACCAAATGCTGCCAGTCCTGAGTCCTGCCGGGCAGGAGCTGCAAGTCTCCTCAGCGCCCAAGCCCAGCGTAGCCTCCCAGTGGGTGCGACAGCAGCCTCGAGGGTGGGGGAGGCTCAGGCTGCTGAAGTGCATCTCATTTCTCAAGTGTTTTGAAGGATGCTCCCAGAAACGCACGGTCCCTGGATGCACAGTCCGCATTAAACCCGCAGCCCCGGGGCAGCCAGGTCACGAGGCACAGCTTACTTGTGCACACGCAGATCTTCGTGTACGTGCACACACACACACACAACCTACACACGTACACACATGGTTTCTTCACCACCTCTGGACAGCCAGGGCTGCCATATGTGCACGCCACGCCTCATCCTCCCCAAGTATCTCCAAACCACTTTACGTGCATGGAGGGACCGAGAGCCACAGTCAAAAGGAGGAGCCCCCGGTTGGCAGAAAGCCCCTTGAGCTCCCCAAAGACCAGGTCACGCTGCCCCTCGTCCTCCTCTCTGAGCTTGGGGTCTCTGAGTTGCAGAGACAGGGAGGGAGCGCTCCCCTGGGTCCCTGGGGCTCCTCCCTGCTGGCCGAGCTCCTCCTCTCTGCCCACGTGCACACACAGCTGCAGGGCTGCATCCTTTCTCGACAAAAGCCCATCTCTCTCCAGTCGGTAGCCTGCAGCCAGGCCAGTACCCGCCTTCTCCCCGAAATGCTCCTGGATTTGCAGAGGCCCGCAGTGACCAATGAACAACCTCCCTGCCCTGCCCCTTTCCCTGGTGCAGAGGGTGACCCTGGGGACACACCCCCTCCTGCCCGACACACGTTCTGATCCCCGAACCACAGGCTGTCCTCCCCGAGGCTGTACCACACCTTGTAAGCTCATCACTCTCATGGCTCAGTCTTGAAAGAAGTGTTTTAGCCTCGAAAGCAAGCACAGTTTAGGTTTTGACATAAGAGCCAGCCGAAGTCTAATCTGGGCCGTGTGGATCCCGTGACGGTCTACTCGAAGGGGCCTCGCTCTTGACCCAGGAGCAGGAAGCCGGGCACGGGGCAGAGGGTATGTGGCCCCTGCACGCTTCACCAGCTCCCACCAGCCTCCATCCTGCTGTAAGTGAAGCACATTGCCAATGAGAGTATTTTTTCTCCTTGCCAGTGAGCTGTTGTCTGTGTATTCTAAGAGGAGGCCATTACAGGGAGTTAATAGAGTTTTTTTAAATTTGTTTTTAAATTTTATAAAGCAATTCATCAAATTCAGCGACTGAGCACAGCACTCATGTTCAGACCAGGCTGCATATGTCAAACTGGCCCCAGCCTTCCCCTACCCTTCCGCCCAACCCCAAAATGAGGAAAGGCTTAACTCTTTAGGGTAACTGCCAAGCACGGCCTCAAATGGGGTGGGAAGAAAGGCAGCAGAGCGGGCTCTAGTCTGCGAGGGTCATTGGCCCATGGAAAGGCTAGTGACTTACTTGAGGTGCTCTGGGCACCTTTCATGGTCAAGTGTGCTCGAGGCTGCCCGCGGCCTTGGTCGCCTGGCTGAGGTGGCCACCTGGGGTCACCGTGACTTGCTTCTTTCAGACACGCGTCTGTTACAGGGCCAGGTGTCAGTGAGAATGGGGCAACACTCAGGGCACGGACATGGAAAGCAAACGGTGAAGCCTGCTGGTCAAGACAAACGGGAGCTCATTTCCGCTAGTTTTCACCCTGAAGGGTTTCCTTTAGGGATGTGTTCGGCTCAACTTAGGATCATTATTGTAACTAGGGACCTGTTGCTGCTGAACTGGAACTAAGTGAGATTTAAGGGACCACAGTTTGGCGAAGAACGTATTGGATTTCAGGACTTGCAGCAGATCTGTATCATGAACGGCAGTCAGGCTTGTCCTTTCTTAAGCGTTAATAAGTGACTTCGGTCCTAGGGAAAATTCCAGAAGAGATGTTGCCAGCAAGTGAAATCCTGTTGGTCCCAGAGCCACTGCAATAAAACAGCTTCCTCCTGCGGTCCCGACAGCAGGACCTTCAGCTTGTGGAGGCCACAGAGCCCCACAAGGGAGTGGAGGGTCTGGTCCCCTTGCCCAGCACAGCCTGGCAGTGGGTGGGAGGTGGGGGCATAACTATCAGAGCACAGCACAGGCCTGGTCCTGGCGCTGGTCGGCTTCTGAAACCTGCCTGTTCTCAGTTAACAGAACCCACAGGGTGGCTGTACCCTCGTCCCAGCTCTCTGGGCACAGGTCAGCAGTGGCCACCAGGTGGCAACAACTTGCGGTCACTACTGATTGGTGGCCCTGCCTGTGCTGGTGCCAAGGACAAGGCTTTAGGCCGGCTTCTGCTGAGCCCCCGAAACCACCCTCCTCCACCTCTCTGAGCGTCCAGGTACCAACCTGAGCTTTGTACCTCTTGAAAGGAACAGATTGCAAGTAGAAAGCTAACCCTTCTCGGAAGCCACACCCAAACATCCTACACTTACTTCTCAACTCTTGGGTGACTTTTGCCCAATGTTTTGTGCCCTTCCAGCTGGAGCCTCCGTGCTCCCATTCTACATAGCTTCAGACATCCTGCTTCTGATTTCACACGAATCGAGATGCCAAGGTGGGGTGGTGCCAGAACCCTGCATGGCCTTGGCTCTCCTGAGCAGATTCGAAAGCAGATGCTGAGGACTGAGCACAGATGGGATACGGGCCTGGGGTGGAGCTGGGCTTGGCAGCCAGCGGGGGCAGGGGGTGGGCTGGGATGGGGGAAGAGCATCTTGAGGTGAGGGAAGTCTTTTTGCATTCAAGGGCTTGCCGGCTTCCAACTTGCTACTTATTGCATTGACAAATATCCACACGATTGAAGAACTATTTTCTAAAACAAAATGCTGGTATTCATCAGGAGGCGCGGGTTGTGCAGTGTGGACAATTCACTTTCGTTAAGTACCATATGGCCGCTGGTAGGAAAACGCTAACATGTTTCAACAGTACAGCTGGGGTAGGGTTCCTTTATTCACCGTGCAGATGGCTCTAATTGACATCTCTCCTAAAACAGGTCTCCAGCATTTCTGCAGGATCATTAGAGTAATTAGTTATTAAATACCATCACCACTTTTAGAGAGAGGGTCTGATCCCTGGCAACATTCCACCGTGATGGAACTGACAGGTCCCGGCGGAGGACCAGCCGTGGGAGGGCCAGTGGGAAGGGCATGAAGGGCATGCTAGCTCTTCCTCCTCAGTGGCAAGGCCAGGGAAGGACAAAGACGTCGTTAATTCTGGAACAGCCCCTGGAGACAATTCGGGCAACCAAAGCGTTCTGGACCAGTGTTCTAGAGCCAGGCTCATCTCTCCTTTAGCTGTGTGACCACACGGCGTCAATCACTCAGCCTCAGTTGTTCTTCCCTTAAGTGGGGCACTGCACTGGGGATCACACCGGGTCTGGGGGAAAGAGAGGGGTCCCAGGAATGCATGTGCGCCTAGGAGTTGTTCCAAAAAGTAAATACATGTATCTAGAGGGCAATATGGATGGAGGAAATAGCCTTCACTCTGAGCTCTTTCGAGGGTTAACAGTATGACATTATTAGTTTAATTTCACAGTCTAATCAGCTTCCTGCATTACTGATCAAAGGACTTGGAGTGATTGTAGTTTTGTAAAACTCTCGGCTAAGGGAATAAGGCTAGCAGGCTCTCAAGCTCAGGGGCCATGAGAGGGAGTGCTGGCCTCGGCACACAGTTCACCTAAGAGGGACCATTCAATCCACAGGTAAACTGTCCTCTCACTGCTGAACCGCGTGGAGGGTCAGAGTGTCCACACTCCACACGGGCTGTTACCCAGCATCAGAAATGGAGAGCAGCCTCGGAAAAAGCCCTTCTCCCAGGCAATGCTGGAGCCCAAATCTACCTCGAATGCCATTCTGAGCCCCCAGCCAGCCTGGGGCTTCATTGTTAAACACCCTCCGTCAGCAGGGCCCCATCTGTGTGATGGAATTTTTTTATTTTTTTGTCACTTTTTCAAATCAGAATAGAAACAATTTTTAGTCTATAATTATCATTTCTTTTCTCAACAGACAAATGTTTCCTTTTAAATTGTAGGGCAGAAAAAGCAAAGAACAACATTTTAAACCAAAAAGAAAGACTAAAATTAATTTCCTCTTTACAGAAAAATAAAATACAACAGCTCTAAGAAGCCAGGTTTTTCTTTTCCCAAAAGAGCAAAAAAAAGCAACACTGCCAGCACTAATGCCCATTTTTAAGAGGCAGGTCCTTGAGGGACGGTGGTGATGGGGTCTGCAGACCTGTCTCTGGGGTCAGACCTTGGATCTGATCTCCTGGGGGAGGCTGGACTGCTCCTGACATCTGAGCTCACCTGGGATGAACCATCTGAAGCCCCCAGTTCAGGGAGCCAGCTCGAGATGGAGGGTCCCAGGAGTCAGGGTCAAGGCTTGGGGTCTACCAGTTGGCCCTCAGTTTCCTCATCTCTGAAATGGGATTTTACATTTTACATTTACATCTTACAAGCTTGTTGGAAGGATCCTTTGGGCCAAGTGCTTTGCGACTCTGAAGCATTGAACAAATCCTGCTGCTTTCACCATGTAGTGAAGACGAACCAGAATCACCGTTAGGAAAGCAAGCTCCGCTCAGATGCTTTCTCTGCCGGCAAGCCCCTCTGCCCACCTGGAAAAGCCAGCGCCCCCCATCCCGGCTCTCACGCTTGGCCAGCATGTAGTAGGAGAGCTACGGTCAGGTGTGTGTTTACTGCGTGCACCCTCAGTGCCAGGTTCGGACGGAGGAGGAGCAGGCTGCGTTTCAGATGCTGAAAGCAGTTCAGTGTGGCCGGGACAGAGCCTGCTCAGGCAAGGCAGTGTGAGTTTCCTCCGGGTGAGGAGGGTCAAAGTTTGCCTAGACCACGCTAAGGAGTTTGGTCCTCAGAATCGGCCAACAGATGGGGAAGACGGCTCAACTCTCTCGGCCCAGGGCCACTCCCACGCCCACCCTCCAGCCTCCTCAACAGGGAAGGAGGCACGACCCACGTCCACAGATACTCTCTCCCAGTTCAGTGTGGTCACGGCTGACCCCACTCTCACTCTCCAGCGTAAACCCCTTCAGGGGCTTGCCATCACCCAGGGCCGTGCTGGTGAAGGTTTAACAGCCGTCTGTGATGGCGATGAGGGATAAAACAAACAAACCAAACCAGCTAGACCCTGACTCCTAGCGTTTGCCAGTCTCTGTTGTATACACATTCCCACTTTGATTTCAAGCTACCAACAGAGTGTCACCGAGGACAGAGCTGGGAAGAGCTGTCAACGTTGGGCTCTTAGGAGCCACCAAGCTAGCCCCAGCTTACCGCAGCCTCGGGACTTGTGAACGGGGTGTGGAGGGCGGGGCCACAAAGATGTTGCCCCAAGAATGCTGCTGCTCTGTGAACGGGAAGACGCCACGTCCTCCTGGCAGCAGGGATCAAAGCTAGCCAGCACCCTGCCACACTCCCCTGACTCTCCCCGCTCTGACCCCCAGCGGCATTGATCCCTCAGAAAACGTCCAGACACCTCACCTGGTATCCAAGG
The DNA here is from genome assembly GCF_008692025.1 of Phocoena sinus. Classification (NCBI taxonomy): domain Eukaryota; kingdom Metazoa; phylum Chordata; class Mammalia; order Artiodactyla; family Phocoenidae; genus Phocoena; species Phocoena sinus. The sequence goes on along the minus strand of NC_045775.1, from coordinate 18,166,229 downwards.
CTTTCCACACCAGGCTCCACCTCGTGGGCTTTCCAGGCTGTGTCCTTCTGTCCCTGCAGAGCCCCCTGCTCCAGCCTCACTGTCTCCTCGAGGTTCCCATCACAACCTGGGTGAACCTGCCCACAAGTTTTCCTCTGCTTGGCACACCTGCCCTCCTGTATTCCCTGATCAAAACTTGCCCATCCTTCAAGGCTGAGCTCCTCTTCTGAACACCCCCAGCTCCCTGCATCTGTTGGCAATGAACCCCAGGGTGCACACAGCATGCCCTTGCCTGACAGCACGCGCTGTGCGGCCGCTTGCTGGATCCACACTCCTCATGACGGGCTCCCGAGTCAAGGTTCTTCCTGACCTGACTTTACTTTCTGACCTTTGAAAACTCCCTCTCAAGGAAGCAGAGGAGGCCAAGCATTAGTGCCCAATGTCCATGCTTCCAACGACAAAACGACTATGGGCCCAAAGACTCACTTGCCATGGCCGGGCGAGGCGGGAGAGATGACTGTGTTAATCGGGAAGGAGCTTAGTGGCTGCCCTGGCCACGGTGAGACTCTCATGGCAGAATACGCAGGGCCTGTGGCAGTGACACAGGATCCCTATAATGACCCCAAACAGGTGGAAAAAGCAACTGGGTGTCCTGCACACCTGATAGCTTTCTAAAAATAGCCAGTGGGCCCTGGCTCTGCAGGCTCGCCTCTGGGTAGGGGCAGGGGCTGGGGCTGGTGGCTATTTGATCACTAAGTTTCAGAGGAGAGAGGCAAGTCCTGGCTGGTTCTCTATACCTTACCCTCCCCGGCCAGGCTGAAGCTGAGCCTCAGCCAGACACGCAAGCTCGGGACTGGGGTCCTGGGCCTGGCCCATCACCTCCCCCTTAGCTCTGCCCCACTGCCTGGGGGAAGGAACTGTTTCTTGTCTGAGGATCATGTGGGAGAGGAAGGGAGACAGGCCGGAGCAGATGCCAGCAGGCTCCGGGCACCATTTCTTCTTGGCCAAGGGACCTGGTACAGAGAGATTCTCCTCAATCCAACGCACTGACAGCATCGAACAGAAATGTCATGGTCTGAAGCCACGTGGCGTAGGAGGAAGTAAGAAAAGAAGACAGGAATTCTCCAGGCTGAGCCCCAGAGGTCTCCTCTACCCTTCTGTGGGGTCAGGCTCAGGGACAAGCCGTGGGCAGTGGAACAAAGGGAGAGCTCTTTTCTTTGGGGCGCAGGCCTTTTGCAGCTCCCAGGACCCCGTCTCCTCTGGTCCTCTCCTCCCTCCTCCGTGTCTAGACGGAATACTTAGCTCCTGGCAACCTGATGTCGTGCATTTGGCCTCCGGTCCCCAAGGCCAGCACTGTGGCTGCACCTGGGCGCTCCGCTGGCTCGGGGAAACCTTTTAAAAACAAATCTCACAAAAGCATCTAAAAAAGAGTGGATACATGTATATGTATAACTGATTCACTTTGCTGTACAGCAGAAACTAACACAACATTGTAAATCAACTCTACTCCAATAAAAAATAATTGAAAAAAATCCCAGCCATTAAAAGTAACAGTATGTATTCTTAGGGGCCCGAATGCCAGCACGTTTTGGAGATCACTAATCCACCCAGCTGAGAACCAGTCTGAGAAGGTTTAAGTAAAAAATTATAGGGAGTGAAATCACTTCCAAGTAAGATCTCTAGCGAATATAAATTGTGTTGTCCCCCCCGGCCCCTCCCACACTTGGAATATGCCGTTCTAATTCTTTTGCTGGGAGGCAAGGAAACTGGGAGGCTTGCATCATCCTGGAACATTTTCATTCCAAGGGTGCTCCTCTCCTTGCGAAGTCCTTCAGATACTCTTGACTCTTAAGCACGGTTTTCTTACTGGGTCTTGGGAGGGACACACGGCATCGCTTTTTCTGAAAAAGCTGGCAAGGCCAGCAGAGGAATGGAACACACAGAACCAGAGAGACTCCCGACACTGCCCGTCCCCCTGCCGGCCCCCAGCCCCTCTCCCGGCTGAAGACCGCCAACGCCGGGCGGGCACACGTTTCCCCTCACTCTCCAGGCCGAGATCATGTTGCTGAAATGTGATGCTTGTCCCTCTGACCTGCCAGCTGCGCGGCCACCCTGGCACCAGGGCCCCGTGAGCTCCCACCTGTGAGCCGCGAACGTCTATCACCGTGACTCGGCAGCTGCGGCCCCACCGTGCCCCGCGGCACCTCTTACGCATCTAGGGCAGCGCAGCCTCTCCTGCTTCCTCGGCCCCTCTGAGCACCAGCTTCTGAAGGGAGCCCAGGTGGACCTGGCAGGCGCCTGTGCCACTGTGGTGTCATCTGCCCTCCCAGCTGGCCTGGGGCTCGGTGGAGTGGAAAGAGATGCAGATGAGATGCTGGGCACTTGGTTTGGGGGGGCGCTGCCACTCCCTCGCATGGCACACGGGCTGGGGAGCAGGTCACAAGTCACCTCCCCTCTCTGGCATGTGCTTCCTTCCCTGTGAAATGCGAAGACTCGGGGCAACTCTACCTCCCTCACGGAAGCGTCACCGGGAAGAAAAGAATGCCAGCTAGGGAAGGACTTTGGAAGAGCGCTAGTAAAAAAGCTCATTATCGTTCCAGAGTAGGGCTGAAGGTGTCCAGGCAAACTCCCAGGCAAGTCTTCCTCTGCGAATCGTCTCTTCACGAGATGCGTACTGACTTCAAGGTTCCTGTTCCCTTTTTGCTAATAGGAATTGCAGAATCGTTGCCAAGTCCAAGTGGTACAAACAGCAAACAATCACTTGGACGAGAAGCCTGTTGAAACGGGTCTTTGCTGGGGAAGAGGTCAGCCGGCAGCTTGGCCCATAAATCAGGGCTCCCCGCTCAGCTCACTGGCTCTCGCAAGGAGATGGACTCAGCTACACTCTGACGTTTCACAGCTCTCACTAGGCACCCTGTACACAGTAGGGATTTTGACAACGTTCGTTGAACTGATTACTGCAGAGGCAGCTGGAAGTGTGAGAGGGCAAAGCCCTGTCCACTCAAATTGGAAACCCACTCCATCACGCGAGGCAAGGGGACAAATCCTAGTCAGACAGGACTTGAGGCTGTAACGGGCAGGGCAGTTCATTCTGCAGCCTTCGCTGAGAGGGATTTCAGGCGGCAGAGGGGCTGAGGGAGGTTGGAATGAACATACTTACTGTATTATGTTGCAGCAGTGATAAGACTAAAATTTTAGGATTTTCTTAATGAGACTCCTGTATTCACTGGTTTTCCTTATCAGCCCTGGCAAGAACCACAGTTTAGCATTTATGTCCTCTGCTTTAGAATGGAAGAAGGATCATAGGAGGGATTCGAAAACTCACTCTGGAGAATAACTCTGCATCCTTTTTTGCTCTCCCAGGGGAATGAGGGTTCTCTGGCCCTGGCCCTGCCCCAGATGCGCTGTGCTGTTACCCCCCGGATCCAGGCGGCAAGCTTTTCCAGTTTGGAGTTTGCTGAACGGAACGCAAATTGGGGCTGGGGAGGGAACCAGTGGAAGTTAGAATGCCAAGCAGCTCGAAGTGCCTCTGCCTGCCCTCTCCTGCCCCAGGCTTGGGAAGCCATCCCCCTTCCCCACCAAGTGTCCGTAACCACCCCCGAGGGGCAGGTGCACAGGTTCTAACACTCTGCAGAGACATTTCTAACACCTGCCATGGGATCAGCTCTTTGAAGGCTGCAATCAGGGCATTGGCAAAGTCAAGGCCGTACCACGAGTCCTCACCCCGACGTCGCACTTGCTGCCTCTGTGGGGTGGTGCAGGCACAGCAGCACACCCATTTCACAGATGTGCAGCCTGGTCCTTAGAGATGGTAGATGCCTCGGCACCGCCTAGAGAGAGCTAACACTGGAGTCAGGAATATAAGCGGGGGGTCCGGACTTAGGGCTGGGGGTTAGAGGAGACCAAACCCCCTTCCCAGGGCCTGAGCCTCGGTTCCTCCTCTTGCACCCCAGGACCTTGGATCCCCTGGGGGCAACCAGCCCACTCTGTAGGGAAACCTGAAAGGCTTGCCTCACCTTCCCGTCCCACCCACTTGGATGACTATCTAACCCTGCAAAAAAGTTTTTTTTTCTGGTCAGATTTCAAAAAGGTGAAAGTTCTCCAGTCTGCCCAGAAATCAGGAAGAGCCATCCTTCCTTTATCCTAAACATAGCCACAAGTCAAGAAGCAATTGGAGCCTTAGAACAAGCAAACCAGATGGCATCGTACTGCAGAAGCTCCTTGTTCACAGGCAAGTCCCAGCATCCTTGTTTGTAGCCTATGAATGCTTCCTTTGCACAGAACTCTAACAAGCAGATCCACATCAGGTGAGCGGGTGCTATTGCCTCAGGCAAGACAAGGACCAGAGCAAGTTTAAAAGCTGAGAATGAGAGGAGAGGCAGAAAGACTGTGGTGAGCAGGGGCACAACCTCAGCAAGGGCAGCAGCCTTGAGTCATTTAGTTCAGGGACAAACCTCCTAACTGCCTCCACGGGCCCGGACCCTGGCGCATCATGGCATCACTGCATAATAAACGATACTCTTAAGGCGGCAGGTTTTGGAATCCAGCAGAGCCTTGTGTCCTGGCTCTGACATTTGTCATCTGCATGTCCTTGAGCACTTGGCTCAAACTCTTGGAGCCTCTGCTTTCTCCTAGGCAATGGGGACATAGGGAGCTCCCACTCTCAGCTGTGGGGAGGCGGCTACTGTCAGCTGCTTAGGGGACAGTGCCTGGGGCACGCAGAGAATGTGCCCTGACATCCAACATGCTGTAGGAGACAGGAGCGCGTGAGCCATCCCTTTGGAAGGATTTACCCAACATGGTTAAGATAAAAGAAAGTGAGGGCTTTACGAGGGGTACAAGTGGCAGGGAGAAGACCCAGAGGAGAGCGGGAGGGAGCGTGGGTGGGCATGAAGGCAGGCCCCGCCCCCGCTGCGTCCGCCCCATCACCTACAGAACACCTAGGGGCGCCAGGCCCTGGATAAGGTGCTTGACGGGTTATTGATTCCATCCTCCCAACTGGGCTGTACCTCTTACAGAACTCCATTTTACAGATGAAGGATCTTACACAGGTGTGAGGACACGTTCCTAGGGTTACATAGCTTGTCAGTGGGATTCAAATACAGGTTTATCTGAGTCCAAAGCCAGTTTCTTTCTCAAGCCCTACACGGCACAGGGAGGAAGCATAGGCTTTGCAGAAAGTCCACGGGGGGAGGCATTTGCAAGCGCCAGGGAAGAGGCGGAGGGAGAGAGGGGCAACCGCTGGGCCTGAGCCGACTGCCCAGCTGGCCCTGATGCCAGCAAACGGGCCACAAGGGCAGGCGGCACGGACAGCTTCAGTGCACCAGGGAGAAGCCCTGACCCTGAAACCCCCCCGAGAAGTCTGAGTGTCAGTCCTGCCTGAGGGGAAGCAAGTCCACCTGGAAACTTCCAACACACCAACATCTCACCTCCAAGGCTGCCCTATAAGAGCCCCTTCCCTTCCTCCTGAAGGTAGGGCCAGCCAGGAGGCCTTGGGACCACTGCCTTCTCCAGGGGTCCCTCTGGATTGCCAAAAGGAGGGTCCTCTGGGGGAGCCCCCTGCATCAGCCGCCTCCCTCACTACCCCCCATACACACCCCCGCCCCAGGCTCCTTGCCCTAGATGGCCGGCAGGGAAGAGGACGGAGGACACAGGAGCCCTCCGTCATAAACCCGCCTAATTCTCATCACCTGAATTGTGCATTCAGAAAAGAAACATACCTACAAAGAAAACACTGGCATGAGGGAGAGCGGTCTTCGTAAAATGCGGGCAGTAATCAGACTTTGTATCCAGAGAGAAACGACAATTGTGAAAACCCTGTATGCGGCCTGAGCTCTGGTTTATGATAATGTAACATTTCCAGCAATAATATTTGGGGAAGAGAGATGAAAATGAACTGAACTTTATTTGGGGATCTCATTACTATGGGTATGGTTCCTTTCGCTAAAATACAGTAATATCTATAATGAGGATTCATGTTGTCCTAAGGAAAAAATGTGTGAAAAAGCGACCTTAAAGCATGGGAAAACGTTTATATGCTGTAATACAGAAGCTTGTTTCCCCCTAAAGGGTGGGGGTATGTAAATAGCTCCCTGAAAGAAAAGACTTGTGTAATTAATCACCAGCATCTACCCTTTCCAGGGCATTCTGGTGATCTCATGGTCTCCGTCTCGGGACCGGGAAATAGGAGTCAGGGTAGTGGCCTGGCCTTGACCTCCAGCAAGGGGTGAGGGGTATGCCAGTGAGTGCACTCCTTGGATTCCAGCACAAGCAAACAGGCGTGCTTTGTCCTCCCTCTTCCCATCACCCACATCCAAGGCTTTGTTTTGGTTTTAAGTGTTCAATGAATGAGAGAAGGGCAGACTGAAAGGGTCCGGCAGCCCCTTCTTCCTCTAGCCCTCCCATTGCACAGATTAGGAAACTGAGGTCTTGGGAGGCACAGGCATTTGCCCTGCATCCCAGGAAACTGCAGAGGACAAGCTTGAGAAAATTACCACAGTGGACATCCCCACCCAGTACCCCATTTCCAGGGGGATTTGGCCCTGCCTGGGCTGGCATGTGTTTTTTTTTTTTTTTTTTTTTTTTGCTGTACGCGGGCCTCTCACTGTTGTGGCCTCTCCCGTTGCGGAGCACAGGCTCCAGACGCGCAGGCCCAGCGGCCATGGCTCACGGGCCCAGCCGCTCCGAGGCATGTGGGATCTTCCCAGACCGGGGCACGAACCCGTGTCCCCTGCATCAGCAGGCAGACTCTCAACCACTGCGCCACCAGGGAAGCCCTGGCATGTGTTTGACCAAGGGCTTCACCCTCCCCTGGAGTGGCCGCTGATCCCCTTCAATGAGATGCAGAGGCCTTCAGCTCTATCCTGCTCTTCCTGTGTCTCCCTTACCTGGCTACTGTCCCAGGTGGGTGATACTGAGAGGTATCATTATGCTGACGCCCCCTCTGCTGACAGCCCTCAGGCTGGGTGACACCCTGGTCCTGTCATGGGGCTGGCCTGGTGCTAAGCAGCTGTCCAGAGGCCATGGCACATTGGCCATCAGGGAGTTAACAGAAACCACAGAAGGTGTATTCTGGGGCTAAGCTAGCAGGTGGGAATGCCCTGGGTTGCGGGGGGGTGGGGGGAGGAGAGAAGTGGGGGGAAGGTGGGGGGTAGTGGTCAGGGGTCAGGGGCCCTGGGGATCTCAAAGACTGAGGAGGTGAGAGCAGGAGCTGGCTGCAAAAAGTGTCCTGGATGGAGGGCTGGAGTGGATGGACCAGGCCTGACAGCAGAGGAAGAGCAGAACACAAGGTCTGCTGACCCGAGGGAAGAGGCACACCCCCCAGCCTTCCCCCCATCCCCCACCCCCTGCCCCAGGGCCTGGCGACTGCAGTTCCTCCCATAACCTCTGAGCACAGGTGGCCATGGAGCCTCTAAACAACCCTGGGCCCTGAAAGTGCATCCAGGGCACTGCGTGCAGGACCTCTGAGATGAGCTCCCTGTCCACACGCTGCCTGGTGGCCGTGTCCCTCGCTAGGCTCACAGACCAGGCCTTTCCCTGCACCCAGGAGTCACTAATTAAAAGAAAACATTGCTCTGGGAGCTCAACAGGGGTGGGGCACTTTGACTGCTTCCTGACCTGCCCTTAGAGTTTCAGCTCCACACACCATCCAGAGTCAGTCTCTGGGGGGACCATCACTGGATTCACGATCTGGGGGCAGGAGAAGGGAGGGGAACAGCTGTGGGTGGGTGGGCCAGAGCTGGGAGTGACTGCGGAGGGCAGGCTGTGCCCAGGGCCCAGAGCCAAGGACATGGCTTGGGTGGGCAGCTCTGGCTGGGAGTGACAGCTGGTCGGGGGCTAGGAGGTGTCCCAGGCCCTGGCGCAGGCCAGAGGGTGCCAAGGTGTGGGACACAGCACTCCAGGAGGGCTGCACTGGGGGCTGGGTTTGGGGGAGCCCACTCTGGGATGGAGCAGACGCAGAGGCAGTGGAATCCCATTAGGAGAGAGACGGAAACCCTGAGAGTCCGGTACCCACTCTGTGTCTGCATGTGGAAAAGATGCGACAAGGATTTGGAAAGGCTGATTCTTTCACATTTTATGTATATTGAGTTTTTAAAACAATTTCTGCCAATCTGCTCATATTGCTAAGTTTAAAGAAAAAAGAAGTCTGCAGATGGCAGGCCCCTGGGCCAGAGGAGAGAGACTAAGACAGGGTCCTACTCATGCTGGCCCTTGAACATCGGGGCACGGGAAGCAGACCCAGCACGCTGTGCATGCCTCCTCCCTGCGGGCCTTATAGCCTCAGCTCCACGCGGCAGCTGAGACGGGACGCACAGAGGCACAGCGGTCACCAGCCCGCCCCAGCCCACTCTGCCTCTGGTTCCCTAAGCCCTACCGTCCACTGTCCTAAGAGCCATACGTTTGGATGCCCACGGGTCAGGAGGACCTGGTTCCAGACCGAACCTCGGGGGTATTGGAACCAGGGGTTCTGTGCCTTAATTCCTCCTCAGACTCCCCAGGGCCCAGCCCAGGCCCGGACCAGGGTCCCTGTGAATTTGGTGACTGGCCAGCTGGCCTCAGGGTCCACTTCTCAGGCCCTGGCTTGTAAGCAGTTCGGATTCCAAAAAGTCTGCTGGGGAGTCAGCTGTTCGCAACTCAGATCGTATCAGTACTTCCCTGCAGAGTCAAAGCCATCAGTGGTCCTGGGCCCATCTGGCTCCACCACAGAGGCCAGTATCATAATCTAGCTTGCTGAGCAGTGGCACCAGCGCCCAAATCTGCCCCTGGGGGGTGTGCAGGGTGGGTGGGAGGAGGATCCCCTTTGTTTCTTGGTGCTGGCAGTGAGTTTGGCCAATTTAGCATTCGTGTGTGTGTGTGTGTGTGTGTGTGTGTGTGTATAAGTGAACTAAGGGGAGACGTGTTGAAATCAACAAATCCGGAACCTGTGACACTTGATAAGCGCGATTGCCGGGCTGCATGCAGGGTGCCGTGTGAACAGCTGCTCCCATCTGGCTGCTCCCACGGCCCCAGAAGCGAGGGTCTCCCGGAAATGGGGCCCTGCCTTGGCTTCTCTTCCCACTTCCTCTACGGCTCTGCTGGCCAGGGCAGGAGGGTCCACATGTTACCCTGAAGCTCGGGTCCTGGAGCCTCAGAGTTATGCTAAGTGAAATAAGTCAGACAGAGAAAGACAAATACTTTATGTTATCACCTATATGTGGAATCTAAAGAATGCAACAAACTAGTGAATATAACAAAAAAGAAGCAGACTTATAGATACAGAGAACAAACTAGTGGTTACCAGTGGGGAGTGGGAGGGGGCAGGGGCAATCAAGGGGTAGAGGATTAGAAGGTACAAACTATTACGTATAAGATCAGCTACAAGAGCATATTGTACAACATGGGGGATATAGCCAACATTTTATAATCACTATGAATGGAGTAAAAAATTATTAATTAAAATCATTAAGGGTGATGGGGGTCCCTGCTGTCCAGCTCCGTGTTTACTAAGCCCAGGGCTTGGGCAATCAGAGCAGAGCTCATAGCCTGAGAATTGCAGCTGATCATTTACCTCTTCAAGAAAGCATGCTTGACTAGTTGCATCCTCTGTGGGGCGTAAATATCAATCCCTATGTGAGGCCAGGCCTCTTCTGAGCTGGCTCACTGCTGGAGCCTCCCTGAGGGACACCTGCTCTGTGCTCAGATACCGCTGGGGCTGGAACTCCTCAGGCTGAGTCCTTGTACACAGTGAGTGTGCTCAGGCCCTCAGCGGGACAGGCCGGCCTGGCGCCTGACCCACGGGCTGCATGCAAGGACCTGGTCCCCGCCTGTGCAGGGGTGTGGTTTTGTGGGAGAGCCGTGTATGAACTTGCTGCAGCGTGCAGTCGTGCACCATCAGGGCTTAAATGAGCTCCCTGCCCTCCACGTGCTCTTTGAGCTTTCGTGCAAGTTCCACGTAGAACCACGTTTCTGGAACCCCCTTCTATGCGCTGGACGCTGGGGCTGTTAAGACAGACAACAGAGTGTTTCTGCGGTTGTAAGAGTTATCACAGGGGAAAACACCCCAAGGCCCACAGGTATGGCTGGAAAAGCCTTCCTAGAGGAGATGGTGCCTGAGCCATCTCCAAAGGGGAGAAACCAGGTGAGGAATTGGAGGTGGACGTTTTAGGCAGAGAAAAAGTGCCTTAGCAATGAGAACAGAGGCAGGAAGCTGCATGGTGTGTTGAGAATTGAGAGGGGCTCGAGGAGCAGAATAGGCGACGGGAAGGGAGGAGGTGAGGCAGGGGGCAGAGACCAAGGCACAGCCCCAAACGCCAACCACATCCTAGAGTGCTGGGGGACTGATGGGGGCTCCCGTTGAGAACAGCTAAGGGCCCACCCGAGGGCCGTGATAGTTGGTATGGGGAAGAGGGACAATGTGGAGAAATAGTCAGGGGGCGATTCTGGTAACTGCCTTGGCAACGGACTGGCTGTTGAGTTCATTCACGAGAGCCCTCTGGGTGCTGAGCTAGCGCTGGGGTGGAAGGGAGGAGAGGTGTCTGGGATGAACCCCAGTTTTTAGGTTTGAAAGACTGGAGGCTGGTGGTGAAATTCTACTGCGATTGAGAATACTGGAGGAGGAACCAGTTCAGGGAAGACTTCGACGGAAGCCGAGGAACGTGAAGGTTGGGCGGGTTCTACCCAGGTGCAGTGAGCAGGATGGAGCCTTCCAGGTGGGGGAGCCAACAGATCAAACACAGTGCGGACAGATGGAGCGTGGTCCATTTCAACAGGGAAGAAACTCGACCCTCTTCCCAGATGTCTGAGGTATGAGGAAGAAAGCATCACCACCGCGCCCCAGACACCACCTCTCTTCCCAACAGTGCCTCAAAGAAATCAAGCGACATCAGCGATTCACAGATCCGCTGCGTATCTTGTGTGTCAAGATCCGGGCTCCGTGACCAAGTAGATTCTTCTCCAATTTTGCAGACAGAGGCACCAAGAATTCTGCCAGTGTCTGTCTTTGGAACCCCGCTGTCGGCCCTCACTGACGAAGCTGAGTGGGCACTTGTCAGGATGGGCGAGACTGAGTGAAGAAACCTGCAGGGATGTCTGAGGCAATTTCCAGAGAAAACCATCTGCCCAGCTTCCTGCAGGGCTGCGGCTGCCTGCCCACCCCCTGCTCTGCTGCCGGTGGCCACTTGAGAGCTCTCTGATCCGGGGCACCATGGCTTCGAGGCCCCTGCTGCTGTCCTCCTCCACTCAGGTCTCTGAAGGAGCCTGGAGGTTTCCAGGAACGGGAAAAGTGGGAAGCCAGGTGCACCCACAGCTCCTCAGGTGAAAAACAGGTGATTGCATTTCACGCTCCTCTGAGGCTCCCCAAACCCAGTCCCTAGCAGCATAATTACAGATGTTTCCCTCCTTACAAACCCTTCCTACGCAGTGCATAAAGGAATACAATATCTGGCTGTCCAAATTACAAGAGACCATAATGCACAAAAGCAATAAAAACAGGTTCTAACGGCAATCAGATACCACTTATCGTAAACAGTGGTTTTTGTGATTTATTGCATTTGAAGCAGGTTCGGCATCACTCCTTAGAAGATTTGGTTATTCTTGTTTTCAAGCAGATTTGCCGGCAGCCAGCTGACGTCAGAAAAAATTGTTCAAGCGCAGCAGATTTTAAAAATAGGGCCAGTGTGGTGTTAAAATAATAATAATAGAAGAATTGGGGTGGCTGTAGGCTGATGCAAAATTCTGAAGCCAGGGCCATTTGGGCTTTGCAGGCTCCCTCGCCAAAGCCCACGCATCCTCAGTGGGTCCTGCCTTCTTACTTCCTGGGGCCCAGCACTTCCGATTCCTCCCACTGTACTGTACCCTGAGAGACGTGGGAGGGAGGAGGAGACTAGTAACCAGAGCGGGACAAAGGACAGGCTGGATGGACACTTCAAGATGTCCAACTTCCCCGCTCAGGCCTCAGTTAGCGCTGGTAGTCGGATACTGGGAGAGTGCAGAAAAGTCAAGTTCCAGCAGCGCAGCTGAGCCAAGAGGTCTGCAGTGATGATCCAAAAGGACACTGGCCCTATGCTGGCAGGAGCGGTCCCTCCTCTCCTGGACACTGTCCTGTCTGCGCTGCAGGGGAGGGGCTGTGGACACTGTCAGGGGCAGAGGCCAGCAGCAGGGGATGAGCTAAGAAAGCAAGGAGGATGCCCAGACTGCAGCAGTTTTCCACCTGGGTTCAGAGACATCTTAGCATTCTGTGTGGGATTTTCAGGGGCTCCAGAAGGAGGGCACCCCACTTTAACCAGGGAGCTCTGCTTTTATTGGTCGTCTCTGGTGCATTTCCAAAAGATCGTTTGCACCCAAAAAAACTGGATTAGAGAATTAATCCACAAGTAGGAGTCAGTGAGTCCTGATACTTTGACCTTTTCCCCTTCTCCTCGAATTCAACATTTCACCGTGATTTTAAAGTACAGGCACAGGGAAGAACTCTCAGACAGTGTCCCAGGGAGGCCCTTGCAGAAGTATTGTGCTCGCAGTCCGGAGCGGCGGCGGTGCCCTCTGCCCTCACGGGGACCATCACAGGTGGAGCCCGCTAAGGGTGAGTGACGGTGGACTGCAGCGGGCCACCTTGGCCACATCACAGCCTGTGCATGGGGACTGGGTTCTAGGGGAACCCGGGGCAGAGTGAATAGTTTGCATCAGGGCCACTGCCTCACAGGAAGCAGAGCCCCCAGTGCACAAACAGAAAAGTCCTCTGAACAGGCTGCTCGTTCCCAGAATCTCCAGGAACTGAAAGATTAACCAGCACACAGCTACTCTGGGACTGAAGGCGTACGTACGTGCACACACGGCCCATGGCCCTGCCCCTTGTAGGATAGCCAAGACCTGCACAAATGGCTGAGGCTTCCTTTTAGTCTGCGGGGGGTGAAGCTCTCTTGCCTCAGCTTGGAGCAGAGAGCAGAAAAATCACTGAGCTATAGAGATCATGATAAGGAAATGGATTTGTTAGTGACTAGCCAGTCCCTAGAGAACAACCATGATATCTTGCTTGAAGTAAATCTCAGAACATTGCTCGCCCAGGTGGAAAAAAATATATTGATTGCTAACGTTTATTGCATACTTACATTCCAGGCGCTCTTCAAAACTCCTTTCATAATTAACCTACTTAATGCTCACCACAGAACTGTGCCAGAGGTATTATTATTCTCCCTGTCACGCAGATGAGGAACCCGAGGCACAGAGGAGGAGGGTGACCTGCCAGGTGACCCACCCAGTAAGTGTGAACACTGTTCCAGGTCCACAGGACTCACTGTGCTTCCTGTCATTTCCAGGCCTGACATATTTCTTTCCATGTGGTCTCCTGTCACGTGTTCGCTGGCCGGGATAAGTATACATACAGGAAGATAGGCGGGATGAATGTCACTTAAAGCAATGATATTAACACCCGCCCGCTGGAGTCAGAAGCACCAAACCATCCCGTCTGTTGTTCACCGGCTGAGTGGCGCCACCAGCCACAAACCTCCATCCAGAGAGATGAAGCCATCCCAGCCACAAACCACACAGAACGCCCCAAACCTTGAAGTCAGCAGCCCTCTGCTGAGGACTGATGTGTCAGGCACAGCTATCACAATCCAAGACGGCAAACAGGAATTCCAGGAAAAAACCCAAATTTGCTTTTTGATAAAGCCAAAAGTGATACACAGCTCAAAATCTCGAGGGGCTTGAGAAGGCACCTGTCACCAGCCCCGTGCCTGCCCGGCCTTGGGATTCAACCACAGCACCTCTCCCAGAAGACAGGAGTCACCCTTCCCCTGCAGCTGCTCTCGTCACTGTCATACCAGACACTCACTAAGCTCTGCTCTCCAGGGCCAGATGCCACCCAGCTCACGCCACTTTCTCCGAGAGGGTGTGACTGTCCTCCCCGCCGCCCAGAAAAGCCCGGCATTATCACCTGAAAGGCCTGGCTGGTGACAGACCGGGGCCGTGTGGGCAGACCCTCGGGAAGGTGATGTGTCTGCTGTGCAGGCCTCTGTCTGGGAGATGGGAAGACTGGCAGCAAGGCCTGTGGAAGCTCTGCTCACGAGGACAGCTCACTGTCACGCCCCCACCATGCCTGGGGTGGCCCCAGACAGCAGCCCATATAAAGCTCAGGTGCTAACAGCTGGGGCTGAGCTAAGGGAGGGGCTCCTGGGACACCAGCCCCAGGAACTACAGTGAACTCTGTGTGCCAAACGAGGGGGTGGTCTGCACCCAAACCTCAGCAGCCACGGTGGACACCAGTCATACTTCTTGGTAAAAACTCCTCTCCCTTCTGGACATCTTGTGTGTTTCTCAATTCATCCTTTGCCACGACGACTAGAAATAAGCCTTTTTGCAGGCAAGATTTAAACGAGCTCTCCTCTCACGGGGCACATGGCCTCACACTGAATAAAGGGTCTTTAGAATGAGCTCAGATCCACCCTCTGCTCATTTCCTTCTCTCCTTGATCCTGTTTTCTCCCTGGGGTAGGGGGTATGCAGCCGGTGTGATTAACTCAGCTGGGACTATAATCTTGGGAAGGAATGGAATGAAAATCATTTTTGGAATATAAATCAAATAGGATTTCAGTTGAAGTTATTTAAAAGAAATTAATTGACTTGTACTCGCCACAATACACTGATAAGAGTTCATTGCCAGGCCCATCAGGAGTAATGAAAAAACAGTTAATAAAATTCAGCTGTCAAAAGCAGCCTGCGCTGGGCTTTCCAGGGACGGCCCACAGGCCCCAGGTCGCAGTGGGTGAAGCCCACCGGTTTGCCAGGGCCGAGCGCAGGCTTTGCTATATTTTTCTCTCATGTGGGATAATTCGAGTTTTAATACTATAAGATTCTCAGGGCTGAGACTTTTTTCTCCAAGCTGCTTTGTATTTCTATACAGCCCTGTGCATATTCTAAATCACAACCGAAGGAAGGATGTGGGCTAGATAAGAATATTTTTTGCATTCAGTCATTCATTTTTTTTTTCTCCATTTGCAAGGCCTTCTAAAGAGCTATTTCTCCTTCCCCTTATTGACTGTACCTGACCTTAAGAAGGAGGGAGGGGCAATGTTTAATTAAAGACAACTTCGGCTCCTCTCTGCCACTCTCTCCCGAAACCATGGACGAGAATAAGTTATGAACTTAAAAAAAAACCCACACGCACGCCAAGATGAAGAAAGGCGAAATCTCCACACTGCAGCTCAGTGCGAGACCTTGGACTTGGTGGCCGGCCCATCGCCCCCCACTGCACTTCCCTGCCCACGTAGGTGTGATTTGCCATTCTCATCAAAGACGTGAGTCCTTGCAATGCAGCGACAGAAACTGCCTGTGTCCCCAGGACTCCACAAACCACAGTCATCCCGGACACCCAGAGCTGCTGCTTCCTGGGCTCCTCTCCCAATTATTTTCATTGTATTTTATAGTGGTTACCACAGGCCAAGCGCCATTCTAGACATGTCCCAAACAGCGATTCCTTTAATCCTCATGTAAGTCCTACAAGGAGGTGCTTTCCGTGCACTGAACTGGGTTCCCCTCAAATTCATGAGTTGAAGCCCTAACCCCCAATGTGACATGTTTGGAGGTGGGGCCTTCGGGCGGTGATTATGTTTAGATGAGGTCATGAGGTTAGAGACTCATGGAGTGAGCCGATGGGATTAGTGTCCTTATAAGAGACACCACACAGCCATGGGAGGCTGCCACGTGAGGACAAAGTGAAAAGGCTGCCATCTTTGAGCCAAGAAGAGAGATCTCCTCATGCTGGCACCTTGGTCTTGGACCTCCAGCCTCCAGAACTGTGAGAAAGTAAATTGCTCTTGCTTAACCATTCAGTCTATGGTATTTTGTTATGGAAGCCTGAGCTAACACAGGAGGTACCATTTTTATCATCCCTATTTTATAGATAAGGGAACAAAGGCACAGAGACCTTAAGTAATTTGCCCAAGGTCACACAGTAAGTGACAGAGCCAGCCCTGGAACCAGCAGTCTAGCTGGTGACTCTGCTAGGCTGCGATTTATGTTAAATGGTCCCACAAGAAAGTCATTGTCACTGGGAACTGGCTTGCAGAGTTGCTTGTATTAAACCACGGGCCACGGGAGCCCAGGGTGGGAATCGCAAGTGTGGTCAGGCTTGAGGAATCTGCTCAGAACAGACCCATGAGCACCGTATCAAGGCTGTGGGTTTTTATCTGCAAAATGGAGAGGCCTGCAGCAGGGATGCTGTGGCAGACTGTAATCTCATGCCCTTCTAGAACCTGGAGCCTCCTCCATCAAGAACCTCCCCCATTCCCTCCTCTGGAGTCCAGGTGGACTTGTGATTCCCTTGTAACCGACAGAATGGAGAAGTGACAAGGCAACCCTTCTGAGGCTAAGTCATCAAGGGATACACCCCGTTCCCCCAGCCCTGGCCCTCCATGTAAAAAATCCACCCTCCTGGGCCACCACACTGTGAGAGGAGAGGTCATACACAGATGTTCTGGAGGACAGCCCCAGCAGAGACCCATGGGCAGCCAGCCTCCACACTAGCCACGTGAAAGAAGATGTCTCCGGATGAGTCCAGGGCCCGCAGTGGAATCGCCCAGCCTGTGAGTGTTCCCAGCCAAGGTCACACTCTCCCTGCCATGCCCCGTCTGAAGTCCTGACCCACAGACTCTGTGAGCATGACAAAACACTCGTTTACACCTCGAGGTCTGGGGGTGGTTACACAGCGACAGTGGCCCGAACAGATGCCAGGTCACACCGCCTCTCTGCTTCCTGCCATTCCCCGCTCCCGCCCTGTGCTCAGCATCAGGCCATAGGGGCTCAGTCCAGACCCCTGCTGGGGAGCTGAGAGTAGGTGCCTCACAGACCAGTGTACAGATGGACAGACAGCACCACGGGAGCAAACCTGCTGCTCTGGGTGGATTTTCACAGGCCAAGCCTGAGAGAGGTGGCTTCTGAGAACTGCTCACGGCAACGCGCAGTTTGGGTCCTCAGTCTGGGCTTTTCGAATTAAGAGATGGGCGATGTCACAGGCAGAGCAAATGCTGAAAACTTAGGCTTAAAACTGCAACCTCTTTCCAGAGGCTCCACAAAGTCAGAAAGCTGAGTCCCTGGTGATATCAGATCCCCAAAGTGAGTTGTTCCTGTGGCTGTTCTTAAGGATGGGGAACAGGAAAGGAAGGACGCATGTCCTGCCGTCACACTGCTCTGGACCCGGGCCGGCACCGAGCCCAGTCATGGTGGAGATGAGGAACGTGCAATCCCATTATCCAGCAGGTCAGAGCATATAAACGGGCCTCGGAAAGACACGCTTCTCCCTCGCGGGTTATTTCTTCCCCACGGTAAGCGTTCTGCAAGCCTCGGCTATTTCCCCGCCCCTTATGTTGTAGTTTCCTGACACCTGTGGTGCTCACAGGCCTGGATCCTGAACCAAGAAGTCTGGGACCACGTGCACGGGAGCGCTTGTGTGTGCAGACAGCTGGCCCACCTGTGCAACCACACCCAGAAAGGTCACCTTCACAACTTGGCTCAGAACCCCAGGGTCGGCCCCATGCTGGCTCCAGTCACGGCTTGTATAAAAAGAATCTAAAGGATTTGAGTGTGGAAGCTTCTCTGGCATAAACTCAGCAACCTCCCTTCCCTGAACCCCGATCTGGGGCTCCCATGCGGCTCTTGAAGAGACAGACTCTGCCCCCTCCCCGCAGGTGTGGGAGGTACAGTACACATCGGGGCCAGGGGCAGAGAGTGGGCCTCGAGGGAGCTCTGCCTCCAGCTCGCCTGCCCCTGAGGGTCCTTTGAAGAGTCGGATGCTCAGGTCTGAGCTCTGGGTGCGATGATGGCGTCCGCTCTTTGGCTGAACCCAGGAGACGAGTTGCTGGTGGTTCCCGGAGGAGACGCAGATGCTGGGGGGGCCAGATGGTCCAGTGAAGTGATACTCTTTGTCTTGTTTCCCTGTTGCTCTCCCACGGCCCTCGGTGAAGCCCCTTTACATGTTCTAGTATGATCGCAGTGGCCACAGAGAAGGGAATGGCCCTGAACACCCATACTTAGGCTAGGGTGGCATAAAGGGAGTAGGTAGCTGGAGTCCTTGTCTGACAAGGGGGTGGAGCAAAAAACACCGATCAGAGCCGCCTGCAGGACAGGTGACTCAGGGGATGAGGGTGGGGCTGAAGGACCCTGTAGTGCCCGTCCGTGCCCCTCCCGCCTGGACGATCTCCAGCATCACGTTGGAGGCTCTGCGGGTCATTTTACTAAGAGAGGCAGCACTGTGACAAAGGCACCCAGGGGGATGCAGCTACGCTGAATGTGTGGCCGGAAGGTCAGGATGTGTGCCTTCCCAGTCCTTCCAGTGCACGACGAGAAGCAGCTCCGTCTTCTAACGAATGACCTGTTAACAAGGGCAGCTGCCCAGACCGTTGGAAAATGAAGCACCAGAGGCAGGAGAAGACTGCAAATCATGCCCACCTGGAATACGTCTGGACAATGCCCGCCACTCCCAGGGAAATCTGCCTGTTTTCTCATCATTGTCTCGAAAGAGGAGATGAAAGGATGGCGGGGATTCGCCGCGCACCGTGCTCCCGCGGCTTTAGAGGGCAGGGCCAGGCTGAGTCATGATGCCTTCCTCCTAGCTGAGCCGGCCCCGTGGTCGCCGCCTGGCTGGGCTGCGTGAGGAGGGGAAGCCGACCTAATTAGCTTGGCCGGGAGCTGCCTGGCCTAGGCAGTGACAGACGGAATGTCCTCTTCAGAGATCCCAGGCTGAGAGGCTGTTCCCAAACTGGGTCAGGAGTCCTTGGCTGCCCACCCTCCAGGGAAAGGCTGGGAGGTGCTTGTCACGCAGATCCAGCAGCAAATACCAGCCCCAGCGCCCTGGCTTCTCTTCCGGCACGTGCACTCACAAGTCTGCAGCCGTCTAGGGGGTGTGTGTGTGCCGCCCTTGAAAAGGCTCCTTCTCCATCACCCAAGGTGCCTGTTCTCTGGATCTGTCTGTAGGAGGTTCTTGGGGGTTTGGTGGAAATTCCTTTCCGGACGATGGGGCCCAGGGTAACAGACCCAAACTGGGGTTTTGAGAGCCTGTTTGGGGTGGAGGGTGAGGCAGGACAGGCAAAGTGGCACCAAAGCCAGCGTCTGCTATCTTGAGAGTCACCCAGACAACCCGACTGAACGTCCTCAGGAAGAGGCAGAGGGACGAAACTGAGTGTGGACAAGGACGGCCAGGAGAGTGGGTTCTGAATGGAGGGGAGAATCCACCCTGGGCCTCACGCTTCTTCTCATCCATCCAGGAGGGAGCACCCCCTGCACCCACGTGTGGTGAAAGCAGTCACCGGGGCGGGGGGATCCTCAGGGACCGACCTGCCAGGACAAGGCTAGTGTCCTGATACCCTGAACCCTGGCTCTGAACTCCAGTTCTCCCCTCGGTGCCTGGGACTCAGTGTCTCCAGTTGCAAACGATGGTGAACAGCACTTACACCTTGAAGAGTGAGAAATTTTCAAGTGTAGTGTATAAAAGCCCAGCGGGGCAGAAGACCAAGCATTCCAGCCGAGGGGAGGAGCTCCATTAAGGGTGTTTGTTCCCTGCGGGAAGATTACAGGCAGAAGGACCTTCAGGAAATGACTGCCTCTTGGGGGCAGGTTGGCAGATCAAAGCCACCCTGTGCCCCTGGGAGTTTGAGTTGGCCACCTGGGTGGAGACAAGGTCACCGAGACCATCAGGGAAGCTGGGGGTTTGGGGGGAGGGATGGGGGCGCACCCACTGGCCAGGGCTTCAGGCCCCAGGCCGGGACGTTCAGGGACGCTGCTGCCCAGCTGGCCCAAGGGCACGTGTTGACCCAAGGGCAGGCCTTCCCCCAGTGAGCGCCAGAACTATAGGCTGAATCCCAGCCCAGCCTGCACTAGAACCAGATGAAGTTCAGAGTCCAGCCCCTTACGACCCAACCGAGGCCTGTCCCTCCTCTAGTTCCAGCTGCAACAGGAGCTGTGACCCCCTTTCAGGCTCAGGGAAAGCTGGGCCTCTGCCCCCAGCCCTCTCTTCCCCGGCCCCGGCCCCCAGATGGAAACCCTGGGAACTGCCCCTGGGGCTCCAGAGGGCATGGCTAGCCAAGCTCGCCTTTGCCACCCACTGGAACACAGAGCTGAGTCCCTGTGGCCACAGGCCTTTCACAGCTGGGGCTGGAGAGGACTGAATCAGCCCCCGCTCCTCAGAGAACAGGGTAAGCACGAGTGTAGACACCACACGCCTGCGGTTTCACTCGCCCGCGGCTCCCGTCGGTGCCGCAGAGGCCCCTGCTCAGGCTGGTGGGCTGTCAAAGCATCACTCTCTGTTTGAACTTCTTCCAAATGAGTGAATTTTCCAGGGGAATGACATTTGTCACTTTAAGCACCGAATATTAATTTTTAAAAAAGATTTTTTTTTTTTTTTTAACAAAAGCACTTGTGACATGTATTATAAACTTTTTTGGCCCTGAGTAGAGCATACGGAACGTGATATTCTCTTCCCTCCATTCCATGACCTGGAATTGTTCTCAAGAAAACGCATTACCGGCCTGAGCTGTCACGGGGCAAAGCCCCCAGGGTCTCCTGACATGACCTCTGGCCTTAAGGCCCGAAGGGACGGTCCAGAAGAATAGGGCTTGGCCCTGCTCTCGAGGCCTCCCTGGCTGGTTCAGATCGAGTGATTTTCTGAGATGCTCCCAGCCCAGTGGACTCTTTTGGGCTGGTAGGAGGCTACCAGTGGAGGAGGGGGAAGGGTGCAGGCACACAGAAGCATTTTATAATTTACACGGCCTCGAAGGCTAGCTCCATTTTTTAAACAAAGAAAGCAACATGTGCAGGACCAAGGCTGCAGTGCTGTGCTCCGAGATCTCCTGTCTGCTTCCTCGTCCTCCTTCACTGGCAGCTGCTGCCTCCTGGGGTCGGGGCCCTCACTTCTCACCTGCGGCCTTGCATGGATGGGGGAGGCTCCTACAAAACATAGGGAAGGGGCTTTGTGGCCACGGGCCTCCGAAGCCCCTTTGGCTGCCTCCATTGTGGATAGCTGAGGCCGCGCCATTTGAGCATGGCTGGCGGAGCTGCTGGGCGCTGGTTATGATGCACAGAGTTTGCAAAAACCATAGCCGTCGGTGGGACAGCACTAACTTCTATAACATCTTCTGTATTTTCTGGGCTGAGTCTCTAGAACCTGCTAGATATTCACCAGTGTAAGTGGCAGTGATCATGGCAAATACGTAAGTTACCAGTGATATCAAAGAAGTTACAGAGCCACAGAGCGTCAGGCTGGAAGTGACCTTTTAGTCCAACCCTCA